>NC_142817.1:8921333-9555000 GCF_057945365.1 Rhopilema esculentum | reverse complement strand
TTTGAAATGTTTCTATATGTTTGAGCTATTGTATTCATTTTTAAAATATCTTTATTTTTTGTTTTTTTTTAATTCTTTCAATTTTTAAAATAGTTCTTTTGGACTTCCATCTTTTCATTTTAGATTTTTTAAATTTTTCCCTTTTTTCTAGCTTTGTATATTGTTTTCATCTTGAATTCTGTTTAAAATTTTTCAATTTTTCATATTTATTGAGATTTGTAGTCTATTTTGTTTTCAATTTTGAAATTTATTTTTTATATAAATTCTTATAAGATTTTTTTCAAGTTTTTTTAAATCAGTTTATTTTTTAGCATCTTATACACTTTTTCAATTTTTCATTTTTTCTCAATAATAATTATTTCAATTTTATTGAATTTTCAATATTATTCAATTTTTCCAGAAACTTAATTTTTTTGTTTTTTGATTTTGTGTACATTGTTTTTTTAATTCTTTAATATCTTTTGAATTTTTTCTTCAATTTTTTTTTAATCATTTTCTTTTTTCTGGGTTTCTCATTTTTAATTTTTTTTTTAATTTTTTTTTTCTTTATGTTTTGATTTTATCGTTTTTTTTTATTATTTAATTTTTTTTCTACTTTCTTTCTCACTAAAAAAATTTTTTTGAAATTTTTTTCTTTTTTTAATTTTATCTAATTTTTTTAAAACTCTTCAAATTTTTTTAATTTGTTCTAATTTTGTAAAATTTCATTTCTCTATTATATTTTTCATTTTTTATTCAAATTGCTATAAGTTTTCCTAATGGTTTTTTTGTGTTTTGGAAATTTGTTTGATTCTTTGACTATTTTGAACTTTTTCCTCTTTTTATTTTTTTTTTCTTTTTTATCATTTTACTTTTTAAAGTTTTTGTTTCTTCAATTATTTTAATTTTTCCAATTTTGTAACCTTTTCTGTATTTTGTATTATATTTATTTTTTTTAATTGTTTTTTTAAAGTACTTTTATTGATTCTTTTTGTCATTTATTAAGTTTGCTAAATTTTTTTCATTCTTTAAAACATTTCTTTTTGTAATTTTTGTGACTTTTTTGCAATTTTTCAATTTTTTAATTTTTTTGATTTCTTTTATTTTATTCTTTTTTAAATTTTTTCATGACAACTTGCTATTGATGAAAATTGTTTTGTCAATCAGTACGAAGTAAGTTCCTGTGACCAGTTTAAGGTCAACTAATAGCATTGCAATCATGAAAATCATGACTCAGCGGATTTTGGCACTTAGGGTATACCCAATCCATTTTATCATGACTCAAAGCCTTTAACCTTTTTTCAATTCTTCAATTGTCTACCTTTTTTTAACTTCATTTTTTAAACATCTTTCAACTTTCTTTTTTCTTTTGAATTTTTTTCTTTTCATTTTTTAACATTTTACATTTTTGTAACTTTTGTAATTTTCTATTTTTTTTCTCAATTTCCAGGTTATTCTATAATTTTCTCATTTTTTGAACTTTTTTTATTTTTTTCAATTTTTAATTTATTTTTTCTTTTTTTCAATTATTTTCTTCATTTAAGGGTTTTATTTTTTTCAATAATTATTGCTTATTGCTTTCAGTTTATTCTGTGAATTGGTTTCCTTTTTGAGGGCTGCAAAATTCAATATTCCACTCTTTGAAGCAAGCAAAAACTGGACAAAAGTTGTTGAAGTAATCTTTTCTTTTGATATCGCTTTTTTTCCTTATTAAAGTTCATGACTAAAATTAACTTCATTGCCACATTTTAAAGCCATTATAATTTTCTTTCTGATGCGTTGATATAAAGTTTGGAAGCTACCTAGTGTAAAATCACCACGAAACAACATTTTTTAATGCTAAATTGTTGTTAGGAGGAAAAAGTTTTCAATAGCCTATAGCCTTACCTTTTTATGGAAAATTGGCCTATCCAAAAAACTGTAATATTTCATGAAGAGCGAAAGTGATTCAAAAACTAAATTTATTAGTTGAATTTTTGAAACAGAATGAAAGAAAACAACTAGTTTTTAGAGCCAAAATTTCGAAAAAATTTAGTGATTTTTTTAAGTCTTTAGCCTAACTTTTTAATCAAAATTTGGTTTCTCAAAAAACTGTCATTTTGAAAAAAAGTAACTTTTACCAAAACGAAATAAATTTTATGTTTTTTCTAATAAAAAACCTAATCAGCTAGTGTCTTGAATAGAAACATTTCAAAACCATTGACGATTCTTAAAAGCCCAGGCCTTTCCTTTTTATGGACAACTGGCCCCTCCAATAGACCGTCATTTGTCATAAAAAACAATGCTGTTCCCGTTACTAAATTAATTTTTGTTTTTTTTGTCAAAAAAACTAGAAAAACTAGTTATTTGTGAAAATAGATTTGATAAAATTTGGCGATCTTTTTAAGGCTTTAGCTTTACTTTTTGATCGAAAATTGCCTTCTCCAAAAGACCGTAATTCTGCTTTAAAAAAGAAACTGTTTTCTAAACTAAATTAATTTGTGTTTTCTCTAATCAAAAAAAACAAAATCACTCAAAATTTTGATAAATAGCTTTCGAAAAACTGTAACGATTCATGCAAGCCTTTAGGCTGTTCAAAATTGCCTCTCCAAAAAACCGTCAATCTGTATGAATAACGGGACTGATTCCAAAATAAAACAAATTTTTTCTTTTTTCATTTCAAAGAGGAACAAATAAGTTAGTTTTTTGGTAAAAAGATTTTGAAAAAATTATGCAATTTTTGTGAGCCTGTAGTCTTGTATCTTAACAAAAATTGGCGTCTCTAGGAAACCGTCATTTTGCTTCAAAAGCGAAGCTGTTTCCTATACTAAATTAAATTTTGTTTTTTTTAATCAACGAGAAACAAATCAGCTAGTTTATTGACCAAAAAATTTTAAAAGAATTCTGCGGTTTTTTTAAGAATGTAGCATCAATTTTTATAGAAAATTGGCCTGTCTAAAAAACCGTCATTTTGCATTAAAATGACGCTGTTTCCTAAACTAAAACAATTTTTTGTTTTTTCTAATCAACGAAAACAGAATCCGCTAGTTTTTTATCAAGAATATTTCGCAAAAAAATGACGATTTTTATAAGATTATAGCCTTACATTTCACCGAAAAATAGCCTCTCTAAAAAACCGTCATTTTGCTTCTAAAACAAATCTGTTTTCTAATATCAACTAAATTTTGTTTTTCTAATCAACGAAAACAAAATCCGCTAGTTTTTTATCAAAAAAATTTCGAAAGAATTTGGCAGTTTTTGCAAGCCTGTAGCCAACTTTTCATGGAAAATTTGTCTCTCCAAAAAACCGTCATTTTGCTTCAAAAACAATACTGTTTCCTAAATTAAAGAAATTTTTGGTTTTTTTTTTATCAACAAAAACAGAATCAGCTAGTTTTTTTATCAGGAATATTTCGTAAAAAAATGATGATTTTTGTACGCCTATTGCCTTACTTTTCATCGAAAAATGGCCTCTCTAAAAAAAAGTCATTTTGCTTCTAAAAGAAATCTGTTTTCTAAATTGAAATAATTTAGTTTTTTCTAATCAACGAAAACAAAATCCGCTAGTTTTTTGATCAAAAAATTTCGAAAGAATATGGCGGTTTTGTAATCCTGTAGCCATACTTTTTATGGAAAGTTTGCCTCTCCAAAAAAACAGTCATTTTGCATTGAAATGACGCTGTTCCCTAAACTAAATCAATTTTTTGTTTTTTCTAATCAACGAAAACAGAATCCGCTAGTTTTTTATCAAGAATATTTCGCAAAAAAATGACGATTTTTATAAGATTATAGCCTTACATTTCATCGAAAAATAGCCTCTCTAAAAAACCGTCATTTTGCTTCTAAAACAAATCTGTTTTCTAAATTAAACTAAGTTTTGTTTTTCTAATCAACGAAAACAAAATCCGCTAGTTTTTTATCAAAAAAATTTCGAAAGAATTTAGCAGTTTTTGTAAGCCAGTAGCCCTACCTTTTATTTAAAGTTTGCCCATCTAAAAAACGTCATTTTGTTTCAAAAATTAAACAGTTTCCTGAATTAAAATTTTTTTTTGTTTTATCTTATCCATAAAAACAGAATCAGCATTTCTTTTGTTAAAAAACATTTCACGAAAAATTGACGATTCTTATAAGCTTATAGCCTTGCTTTTTATCGAAAAATTGCCTCTCTAAAAAACCGTCATTTTGCTTCAAAAACAAATCTGTTTTCTAAATAAAAATAATTTTTGTTTTTCCAATCAACGAAAACAGAATCCGCTAGTTTTTTATCAAGAATATTTCGCAAAAAAATCACAATTTTTATAAGATTATAGCCTTACATTTCATCGAAAAATAGCCTTTCTAAAAAACCGTCATATTGCTTCTAAAACAAAACTGTTTCCTAAATTAATATAACTTTTGTTTTTTCTAATCAACAAAAACAGGATCAGCGATTTTTTCGCTAAAAAAAATCACAAAAAATTGACGATTTTTATAAGCTTATAGCCGTACACTTCATCAAAAAATGGCCTCTCTGAAAAACCGTCATTTTGCTTCAAAAACAAATCTGTTTTCTAAATAAAAATATTTTTTCTTTTTCCAATCAACGAAAACAGAATCCGCTAGTTTTTTATCAAGTATATTTCGCAAAAAAATGACGATTTTTATAAGATTATAGCCTTACATTTCATCGAAAAATAGCCTCTCCAAAAAACCGTCATTTTGCTTCTAAAACAAATCTGTTTTCTAAATTAAAATAAGTTTTGTTTTTCTAATCAACAAATACAGAATCCGCTAGTTTTTTAACAAAAAAAGTTCGAAAGAATTTAGCAGTTTTTGTAAGCCAGTAGCCCTACCTTTTATGGAAAGTTTGCCCATCCAAAAAACGTCATTTTGTTTCAAAAATAAAACTGTTTCCTGAATTAAAATTTTTTTGTTTTTTCTTATCCATAAAAACAGAATCAGCATTTTTTTTGTTAAAAAACATTTCACGAAAAAATGACGATTTTTATAAGCTTATAGCCTTGCTTTTTATGGAAAAATTGCCTCTCTAAAAAACCGTCATTTTGCTTCAAAAACAAATCTGTTTTCTAAATTACAAAAATTTTTTGTTCTTTCTACTCAACAAAAACAAAATCCGCTAGTTTCTTTATCAAAACAATTTTGAAATAAATTGGCGGTTTTTGAAAGCCAGTAGCCCTACCTTTTATGGAAAGTTCACCGATCCAAAAAACCGCCTATTTGTTTCAAAAACAAAACTGTTTCCTAAATTAATATAACTTTTGTTTTTTCTAATCAACAAAAACAGGATCAGCGATTTTTTCGCTAAAAAAAATCACAAAAAATTGACGATTTTTATAAGCTTATAGCCGTACACTTCATCAAAAAATGGCCTCTCTGAAAAACCGTCATTTTGCTTCAAAAACAAATCTGTTTTCTAAATAAAAATATTTTTTCTTTTTCCAATCAACGAAAACAAAATCTGCTGGCTTTTCGATCAAAACATTTCTAAAGAAATTGGCGGTTTTTGTAAGCCAGAAGCCCTACCTTTTATGGAAAATTTGCCTCTCCCAAAAACCGTCATTTTGTTTCAAAAACAAAATTGTGTCCTTATTTAAAAAAACTTTTGTTTTTTTCTAATCAACAAAAACAGATTCAGCTATATTTTTGTTAAAAAAAATTCACAAAAAATTGACGATTTTTATAAAACCATATGCCCTACTTTTCATCTAAAAATGCCCTTTCTAAAAAACAGTCATTTTGCTTCAAAAACAATATTGTTTCCTAAATTAAATAAATTTTTGTTTTTTTCAAATCAACGAAAACAGAATCCGCTAGTTTTTTATCAAGTATATTTCGCAAAAAAATGACGATTTTTATAAGATTATAGCCTTACATTTCATCGAAAAATAGCCTCTCCAAAAAACCGTCATTTTGCTTCTAAAACAAATCTGTTTTCTAAATTAAAATAAGTTTTGTTTTTCTAATCAACAAATACAGAATCCGCTAGTTTTTTAACAAAAAAAGTTCGAAAGAATTTAGCAGTTTTTGTAAGCCAGTAGCCCTACCTTTTATGGAAAGTTTGCCCATCCAAAAAACGTCATTTTGTTTCAAAAATAAAACTGTTTCCTGAATTAAAATTTTTTTGTTTTTTCTTATCCATAAAAACAGAATCAGCATTTTTTTTGTTAAAAAACATTTCACGAAAAAATGACGATTTTTATAAGCTTATAGCCTTGCTTTTTATGGAAAAATTGCCTCTCTAAAAAACCGTCATTTTGCTTCAAAAACAAATCTGTTTTCTAAATTAAAAAAATTTTTTGTTCTTTCTACTCAACAAAAAGAAAATCCGCTAGTTTCTTTATCAAAACAATTTTGAAATGAATTGGCGGTTTTTGAAAGCCAGTAGCCCTACCTTTTATGGAAAGTTCACCGATCCAAAAAACCGCCTATTTGTTTCAAAAACAAAACTGTTTCCTAAATTAATATAACTTTTGTTTTTTCTAATCAACAAAAACAGGATCAGCGATTTTTTCGCTAAAAAAAATCACAAAAAATTGACGATTTTTATAAGCTTATAGCTTAACACTTCATCAAAAAATGGCCTCTCTAAAAAACCGTCATTTTGCTTCAAAAACAAATCAGTTCTCTAAATAGAAATATTTTTTTCTTTTCCAATCAACGAAAACAAAATCCGCTAGCTTTTCGATCAAAAAATTTCTAAATAAATTGGCGGTTTTTGTAAGCCAGTAGCCCTACCTTTTATGGAAAGTTTACCTATCCAAAAAACCGTCAATTTTTTTCAAAAACAAAACTGTTTCCTAAATTAATATAACTGTTGTTTTTTCTAATCAACAAAAACAGGATCAGCGATTTTTTCGCTAAAAAAAATTCACATAAGATTGACGATTTTTATAAGCTTATAGCCTTACACTTCATCAAAAAATGGCCTCTCTAAAAAACCGTCATTTTGCTTCAAAAACAAATCTGTTTTCTAAATAGAAATATTTTTTTCTTTTCCAATCAACGAAAACAAAATCCGCTAGCTTTTCGATCAAAAAATTTCTAATTAAATTGGCGGTTTTTGTAAGCCAGTAGCCCTACCTTTTATGGAAAATTTGCCTCTCCAAAAAACCGTCATTTTGTTTCAAAAACAAAACTGTTTCCTCATTAAAAAAAACTTTTGTTTTTTTCTAGTCAACAAAAACAGAATCAGCTTTATTTTTGTTAAAAAAAATTCACAAAAAATTGACGACTTTTATAAAACCATATGCCCTACTTTTCATCGAAAAATGCCCTCTCTAAAAAACAGTCATTTTCCTTCAAAAAAAATCTGTTTGCTACATTAGAAGTATTTTTGTTTTTTCTAATCAACGAAAACAAAATCCGCTAGTTTTTTATCAAAAAAATTTCGAAAGAATTTGGCAGTTTTTGCAAGCCTGTAGCCAACTTTTCATGGAAAATTTGTCTCTCCAAAAAACCGTCATTTTGCTTCAAAAACAATACTGTTTCCTAAATTAAAGAAATTTTTGGTTTTTTTTTTATCAACAAAAACAGAATCAGCTAGTTTTTTTATCAGGAATATTTCGTAAAGAAATGATGATTTTTGTACGCCTATTGCCTTACTTTTCATCGAAAAATGGCCTCTCTAAAAAACCGTCATTTTGCTTCTAAAAGAAATCTGTTTTCTAAATTGAAATAATTTAGTTTTTTCTAATCAACGAAAACAAAATCCGCTAGTTTTTTGATCAAAAAATTTCGAAAGAATATGGCGGCTTTGTAATCCTGTAGCCATACTTTTTATGGAAAGTTTGCCTCTCCAAAAAAACAGTCATTTTGCATTGAAATGACGCTGTTCCCTAAACTAAATCAATTTTTTGTTTTTTCTAATCAACGAAAACAGAATCCGCTAGTTTTTTATCAAGAATATTTCGCAAAAAAATGACGATTTTTATAAGATTATAGCCTTACATTTCATCGAAAAATAGCCTCTCTAAAAAACCGTCATTTTGCTTCTAAAACAAATCTAATTTCTAAATTAAACTAAGTTTTGTTTTTCTAATCAACGAAAACAAAATCCGCTAGTTTTTTATCAAAAAAATTTCGAAAGAATTTAGCAGTTTTTGTAAGCCAGTAGCCCTACCTTTTATTTAAAGTTTGCCCATCTAAAAAACGTCATTTTGTTTCAAAAATTAAACAGTTTCCTGAATTAAAATTTTTTTTTAATTTTTCTTATCCATAAAAACAGAATCAGCATTTCTTTTGTTAAAAAACATTTCACGAAAAATTGACGATTCTTATAAGCTTATAGCCTTGCTTTTTATCGAAAAATTGCCTCTCTAAAAAACCGTCATTTTGCTTCAAAAACAAATCTGTTTTCTAAATAAAAATAATTTTTGTTTTTCCAATCAACGAAAACAGAATCCGCTAGTTTTTTATCAAGAATATTTCGCAAAAAAAATCACAATTTTTATAAGATTATAGCCTTACATTTCATCGAAAAATAGCCTTTCTAAAAAACCGTCATTTTGCTTCTAAAACAAAACTGTTTCCTAAATTAATATAACTTTTGTTTTTTCTAATCAACAAAAACAGGATCAGCGATTTTTTCGCTAAAAAAAATCACAAAAAATTGACGATTTTTATAAGCTTATAGCTTAACACTTCATCAAAAAATGGCCTTTCTAAAAAACCGTCATTTTGCTTCAAAAACAAATCAGTTTTCTAAATAGAAATATTTTTTTCTTTTCCAATCAACGAAAACAAAATCCGCTAGCTTTTCGATCAAAAAATTTCTAAATAAATTGGCGGTTTTTGTAAGCCAGTAGCCCTACCTTTTATGGAAAGTTTACCTATCCAAAAAACCGTCAATTTTTTTCAAAAGCAAAACTGTTTCCTAAATTAATATAACTGTTGTTTTTTCTAATCAACAAAAACAGGATCAGCGATTTTTTCGCTAAAAAAAAAATTCACAAACAATTGACGATTTTTATAAGCTTATAGCCTTACACTTCATCAAAAAATGGCCTCTCTAAAAAACCGTCATTTTGCTTCAAAAACAAATCTGTTTTCTAAATAGAAATATTTTTTTCTTTTCCAATCAATGAAAAGAAAATCCGCTAGCTTTTCGATCAAAAAATTTCTAAATAAATTGGCGGTTTTTGTAAGCCAGTAGCCCTACCTTTTATGGAAAATTTGCCTCTCCAAAAAACCGTCATTTTGTTTCAAAAACAAAACTGTTTCCTCATTTAAAAAAACTTTTGTTTTTTTCTAATCAACAAAAACAGAATCAGCTTTATTTTTGTTAAAAAAAATTCACAAAAAATTGACGACTTTTATAAAACCATATGCCCTACTTTTCATCGAAAAATGCCCTCTCTAAAAAACAGTCATTTTCCTTCAAAAAAAATCTGTTTGCTACATTAGAAGTATTTTTGTTTTTTCTAATCAACGAAAAAAAAACCGCTAGTTATTTGATCAAAAAAATTTCGAAAGGATTTGGCGGTTTTTGTAAGCCTGTAGCCCTACTTTTTGTGGAATGTTTGCATCTCCAGAAACCGCTATTTTCCATTAAAATGACGCTATTTTCTAAACTAAATCAATTTTTTGTTTTTTCTAATCAACGAAAACAAAATCCGCTAGTTTTTTATCAAAAAAATTTCGAAAGAATTTGGCAGTTTTTGCAAGCCTGTAGCCAACTTTTCATGGAAAATTTGTCTCTCCAAAAAACCGTCATTTTGCTTCAAAAACAATACTGTTTCCTAAATTAAAGAAATTTTTGGTTTTTTTTTTATCAACAAAAACAGAATCAGCTAGTTTTTTTATCAGGAATATTTCGTAAAGAAATGATGATTTTTGTACGCCTATTGCCTTACTTTTCATCGAAAAATGGCCTCTCTAAAAAACCGTCATTTTGCTTCTAAAAGAAATCTGTTTTCTAAATTGAAATAATTTAGTTTTTTCTAATCAACGAAAACAAAATCCGCTAGTTTTTTGATCAAAAAATTTCGAAAGAATATGGCGGCTTTGTAATCCTGTAGCCATACTTTTTATGGAAAGTTTGCCTCTCCAAAAAAACAGTCATTTTGCATTGAAATGACGCTGTTCCCTAAACTAAATCAATTTTTTGTTTTTTCTAATCAACGAAAACAGAATCCGCTAGTTTTTTATCAAGAATATTTCGCAAAAAAATGACGATTTTTATAAGATTATAGCCTTACATTTCATCGAAAAATAGCCTCTCTAAAAAACCGTCATTTTGCTTCTAAAACAAATCTGTTTTCTAAATTAAACTAAGTTTTGTTTTTCTAATCAACGAAAACAAAATCCGCTAGTTTTTTATCAAAAAAATTTCGAAAGAATTTAGCAGTTTTTGTAAGCCAGTAGCCCTACCTTTTATTTAAAGTTTGCCCATCTAAAAAACGTCATTTTGTTTCAAAAATTAAACAGTTTCCTGAATTAAAATTTTTTTTTAATTTTTCTTATCCATAAAAACAGAATCAGCATTTCTTTTGTTAAAAAACATTTCACGAAAAATTGACGATTCTTATAAGCTTATAGCCTTGCTTTTTATCGAAAAATTGCCTCTCTAAAAAACCGTCATTTTGCTTCAAAAACAAATCTGTTTTCTAAATAAAAATAATTTTTGTTTTTCCAATCAACGAAAACAGAATCCGCTAGTTTTTTATCAAGAATATTTCGCAAAAAAATCACAATTTTTATAAGATTATAGCCTTACATTTCATCGAAAAATAGCCTTTCTAAAAAACCGTCATATTGCTTCTAAAACAAAACTGTTTCCTAAATTAATATAACTTTTGTTTTTTCTAATCAACAAAAACAGGATCAGCGATTTTTTCGCTAAAAAAAATCAGAAAAAAATTGACGATTTTTATAAGCTTATAGCCGTACACTTCATCAAAAAATGGCCTCTCTGAAAAACCGTCATTTTGCTTCAAAAACGAATCTGTTTTCTAAATAAAAATTTTTTTTCTTTTTCCAATCAACGAAAACAAAATCTGCTGGCTTTTCGATCAAAACATTTCTAAAGAAATTGGCGGTTTTTGTAAGCCAGAAGCCCTACCTTTTATGGAAAATTTGCCTCTCCAAAAAACCGTCATTTTGTTTCAAAAACAAAATTGTGTCCTTATTTAAAAAAACTTTCGTTTTTTTCTAATCAACAAAAACAGATTCAGCTATATTTTTGTTAAAAAAAATTCACAAAAAATTGACGATTTTTATAAAACCATATGCCCTACTTTTCATCGAAAAATGCCCTTTCTAAAAAACAGTCATTTTGCTTCAAAAACAATATTGTTTCCTAAATTAAATAAATTTTTGTTTTTTTCAAATCAACGAAAACAGAATCCGCTAGTTTTTATCAAGTATATTTCGCAAAAAAATGACGATTTTTATAAGATTATAGCCTTACATTTCATCGAAAAATAGCCTCTCCAAAAAACCGTCATTTTGCTTCTAAAACAAATCTGTTTTCTAAATTAAAATAAGTTTTGTTTTTCTAATCAACAAATACAGAATCCGCTAGTTTTTTAACAAAAAAAGTTCGAAAGAATTTAGCAGTTTTTGTAAGCCAGTAGCCCTACCTTTTATGGAAAGTTTGCCCATCCAAAAAACGTCATTTTGTTTCAAAAATAAAACTATTTCCTGAATTAAAATTTTTTTGTTTTTTCTTATCCATAAAAACAGAATCAGCATTTTTTTTGTTAAAAAACATTTCACGAAAAAATGACGATTTTTATAAGCTTATAGCCTTGCTTTTTATGGAAAAATTGCCTCTCTAAAAAACCGTCATTTTGCTTCAAAAACAAATCTGTTTTCTAAATTAAAAAAATTTTTTGTTTTTTCTACTCAACAAAAACAAAATCCGCTAGTTTCTTTATCAAAACAATTTTGAAATAAATTGGCGGTTTTTGTAAGCCAGTAGCCCTACCTTTTATGGAAAGTTTACCTATCCAAAAAACCGTCAATTTTTTTCAAAAGCAAAACTGTTTCCTAAATTAATATAACTGTTGTTTTTTCTAATCAACAAAAACAGGATCAGCGATTTTTTCGCTAAAAAAAAAATTCACAAAAAATTGACGATTTTTATAAGCTTATAGCCTTACACTTCATCAAAAAATGGCCTCTCTAAAAAACCGTCATTTTGCTTCAAAAACAAATCTGTTTTCTAAATAGAAATATTTTTTTCTTTTCCAATCAATGAAAACAAAATCCGCTAGCTTTTTGATCAAAAAATTTCTAAATAAATTGGCGGTTTTTGTAAGCCAGTAGCCCTACCTTTTATGGAAAATTTGCCTCTCCAAAAAACCGTCATTTTGTTTCAAAAACAAAACTGTTTCCTCATTTAAAAAAACTTTTGTTTTTTTCTAATCAACAAAAACAGAATCAGCTTTATTTTTGTTAAAAAAAATTCACAAAAAATTGACGACTTTTATAAAACCATATGCCCTACTTTTCATCGAAAAATGCCCTCTCTAAAAAACAGTCATTTTCCTTCAAAAAAAATCTGTTTGCTACATTAGAAGTATTTTTGTTTTTTCTAATCAACGAAAAAAAAACCGCTAGTTATTTGATCAAAAAAATTTCGAAAGGATTTGGCGGTTTTTGTAAGCCTGTAGCCCTACTTTTTGTGGAATGTTTGCATCTCCAGAAACCGTTATTTTCCATTAAAATGACGCTATTTTCTAAACTAAATCAATTTTTTGTTTTTTCTAATCAACGAAAACAAAATCCGCTAGTTTTTTATCAAAAAAATTTCGAAAGAATTTGGCAGTTTTTGCAAGCCTGTAGCCAACTTTTCATGGAAAATTTGTCTCTCCAAAAAACCGTCATTTTGCTTCAAAAACAATACTGTTTCCTAAATTAAAGAAATTTTTGGTTTTTTTTTTATCAACAAAAACAGAATCAGCTAGTTTTTTTATCAGGAATATTTCGTAAAGAAATGATGATTTTTGTACGCCTATTGCCTTACTTTTCATCGAAAAATGGCCTCTCTAAAAAACCGTCATTTTGCTTCTAAAAGAAATCTGTTTTCTAAATTGAAATAATTTAGTTTTTTCTAATCAACGAAAACAAAATCCGCTAGTTTTTTGATCAAAAAATTTCGAAAGAATATGGCGGCTTTGTAATCCTGTAGCCATACTTTTTATGGAAAGTTTGCCTCTCCAAAAAACAGTCATTTTGCATTGAAATGACGCTGTTCCCTAAACTAAATCAATTTTTTGTTTTTTCTAATCAACGAAAACAGAATCCGCTAGTTTTTTATCAAGAATATTTCGCAAAAAAATGACGATTTTTATAAGATTATAGCCTTACATTTCATCGAAAAATAGCCTCTCTAAAAAACCGTCATTTTGCTTCTAAAACAAATCTAATTTCTAAATTAAACTAAGTTTTGTTTTTCTAATCAACGAAAACAAAATCCGCTAGTTTTTTATCAAAAAAATTTCGAAAGAATTTAGCAGTTTTTGTAAGCCAGTAGCCCTACCTTTTATTTAAAGTTTGCCCATCTAAAAAACGTCATTTTGTTTCAAAAATTAAACAGTTTCCTGAATTAAAATTTTTTTTTAATTTTTCTTATCCATAAAAACAGAATCAGCATTTCTTTTGTTAAAAAACATTTCACGAAAAATTGACGATTCTTATAAGCTTATAGCCTTGCTTTTTATCGAAAAATTGCCTCTCTAAAAAACCGTCATTTTGCTTCAAAAACAAATCTGTTTTCTAAATAAAAATAATTTTTGTTTTTCCAATCAACGAAAACAGAATCCGCTAGTTTTTTATCAAGAATATTTCGCAAAAAAAATCACAATTTTTATAAGATTATAGCCTTACATTTCATCGAAAAATAGCCTTTCTAAAAAACCGTCATTTTGCTTCTAAAACAAAACTGTTTCCTAAATTAATATAACTTTTGTTTTTTCTAATCAACAAAAACAGGATCAGCGATTTTTTCGCTAAAAAAAATCACAAAAAATTGACGATTTTTATAAGCTTATAGCTTAACACTTCATCAAAAAATGGCCTTTCTAAAAAACCGTCATTTTGCTTCAAAAACAAATCAGTTTTCTAAATAGAAATAATTTTTTCTTTTCCAATCAACGAAAACAAAATCCGCTAGCTTTTCGATCAAAAAATTTCTAAATAAATTGGCGGTTTTTGTAAGCCAGTAGCCCTACCTTTTATGGAAAGTTTACCTATCCAAAAAACCGTCAATTTTTTTCAAAAACAAAACTGTTTCCTAAATTAATATAACTGTTGTTTTTTCTAATCAACAAAAACAGGATCAGCGATTTTTTCGCTAAAAAAAAATTCACAAAAAATTGACGATTTTTATAAGCTTATAGCCTTACACTTCATCAAAAAATGGCCTCTCTAAAAAACCGTCATTTTGCTTCAAAAACAAATCTGTTTTCTAAATAGAAATATTTTTTTCTTTTCCAATCAACGAAAACAAAATCCACTAGCTTTTCGATCAAAAAATTTCTAAATAAATTGGCGGTTTTTGTAAGCCAGTAGCCCTACCTTTTATGGAAAATTTGCCTCTCCAAAAAACCGTCATTTTGTTTCAAAAACAAAACTGTTTCCTCATTAAAAAAAACTTTTGTTTTTTTCCAATCAACAAAAACAGAATCAGCTTTATTTTTGTTAAAAAAAATTCACAAAAAATTGACGACTTTTATAAAACCATATGCCCTACTTTTCATCGAAAAATGCCCTCTCTAAAAAACAGTCATTTTCCTTCAAAAAAAATCTGTTTGCTACATTAGAAGTATTTTTGTTTTTTCTAATCAACGAAAAAAAAACCGCTAGTTATTTGATCAAAAAATTTTGAAAGGATTTGGCGGTTTTTGTAAGCCTGTAGCCCTACTTTTTGTGGAATGTTTGCATCTCCAGAAACCGTTATTTTCCATTAAAATGACGCTATTTTCTAAACTAAATCAATTTTTTGTTTTTTCTAATCAACGAAAACAAAATCCGCTAGTTTTTTATCAAAAAAATTTCGAAAGAATTTGGCAGTTTTTGCAAGCCTGTAGCCAACTTTTCATGGAAAATTTGTCTCTCCAAAAAACCGTCATTTTGTTTCAAAAACAATACTGTTTCCTAAATTAAAGAAATTTTTGGTTTTTTTTTATCAACAAAAACAGAATCAGCTAGTTTTTTTATCAGGAATATTTCGTAAAGAAATGATGATTTTTGTACGCCTATTGCCTTACTTTTCATCGAAAAATGGCCTCTCTAAAAAACCGTCATTTTGCTTCTAAAAGAAATCTGTTTTCTAAATTGAAATAATTTAGTTTTTTCTAATCAACGAAAACAAAATCCGCTAGTTTTTTGATCAAAAAATTTCGAAAGAATATGGCGGTTTTGTAATCCTGTAGCCATACTTTTTATGGAAAGTTTGCCTCTCCAAAAAAACAGTCATTTTGCATTGAAATGACGCTGTTCCCTAAACTAAATCAATTTTTTGTTTTTTCTAATCAACGAAAACAGAATCCGCTAGTTTTTTATCAAGAATATTTCGCAAAAAAATGACGATTTTTATAAGATTATAGCCTTACATTTCATCGAAAAATAGCCTCTCTAAAAAACCGTCATTTTGCTTCTAAAACAAATCTGTTTTCTAAATTAAACTAAGTTTTGTTTTTCTAATCAACGAAAACAAAATCCGCTAGTTTTTTATCAAAAAAATTTCGAAAGACTTTAGCAGTTTTTGTAAGCCAGTAGCCCTACCTTTTATTTAAAGTTTGCCCATCTAAAAAACGTCATTTTGTTTCAAAAATTAAACAGTTTCCTGAATTAAAATTTTTTTTTAATTTTTCTTATCCATAAAAACAGAATCAGCATTTCTTTTGTTAAAAAACATTTCACGAAAAAATGACGATTTTTATAAGATTATAGCCTTACATTTCATCGAAAAATAGCCTCTCTAAAAAACCGTCATTTTGCTTCTAAAACAAATCTGTTTTCTAAATTAAACTAAGTTTTGTTTTTCTAATCAACGAAAACAAAATCCGCTAGTTTTTTCTCAAAAAAATTTCGAAAGAATTTAGCAGTTTTTGTAAGCCAGTAGCCCTACCTTTTATTTAAAGTTTGCCCATCTAAAAAACGTCATTTTGTTTCAAAAATTAAACAGTTTCCTGAATTAAAATTTTTTTTTAATTTTTCTTATCCATAAAAACAGAATCAGCATTTCTTTTGTTAAAAAACATTTCACGAAAAAATGACGATTTTTATAAGATTATAGCCTTACATTTCATCGAAAAATAGCCTCTCTAAAAAACCGTCATTTTGCTTCTAAAACAAATCTGTTTTCTAAATTAAACTAAGTTTTGTTTTTCTAATCAACGAAAACAAAATCCGCTAGTTTTTTATCAAAAAAATTTCGAAAGAATTTAGCAGTTTTTGTAAGCCAGTAGCCCTACCTTTTATTTAAAGTTTGCCCATCTAAAAAACGTCATTTTGTTTCAAAAATTAAACAGTTTCCTGAATTAAAATTTTTTTTTAATTTTTCTTATCCATAAAAACAGAATCAGCATTTCTTTTGTTAAAAAACATTTCACGAAAAATTGACGATTCTTATAAGCTTATAGCCTTGCTTTTTATCGAAAAATTGCCTCTCTAAAAAACCGTCATTTTGCTTCAAAAACAAATCTGTTTTCTAAATAAAAATAATTTTTGTTTTTCCAATCAACGAAAACAGAATCCGCTAGTTTTTTATCAAGAATATTTCGCAAAAAAATCACAATTTTTATAAGATTATAGCCTTACATTTCATCGAAAAATAGCCTTTCTAAAAAACCGTCATATTGCTTCTAAAACAAAACTGTTTCCTAAATTAATATAACTTTTGTTTTTTCTAATCAACAAAAACAGGATCAGCGATTTTTTCGCTAAAAAAAATCACAAAAAATTGACGATTTTTATAAGCTTATAGCCGTACACTTCATCAAAAAATGGCCTCTCTGAAAAACCGTCATTTTGCTTCAAAAACGAATCTGTTTTCTAAATAAAAATTTTTTTTCTTTTTCCAATCAACGAAAACAAAATCTGCTGGCTTTTCGATCAAAACATTTCTAAAGAAATTGGCGGTTTTTGTAAGCCAGAAGCCTTACCTTTTATGGAAAATTTGCCTCTCCAAAAAACCGTCATTTTGTTTCAAAAACAAAATTGTGTCCTTATTTAAAAAAACTTTTGTTTTTTTCTAATCAACAAAAACAGATTCAGCTATATTTTTGTTAAAAAAAATTCACAAAAAATTGACGATTTTTATAAAACCATATGCCCTACTTTTCATCGAAAAATGCCCTTTCTAAAAAACAGTCATTTTGCTTCAAAAACAATATTGTTTCCTAAATTAAATAAATTTTTGTTTTTTTCAAATCAACGAAAACAGAATCCGCTAGTTTTTTATCAAGTATATTTCGCAAAAAAATGACGATTTTTATAAGATTATAGCCTTACATTTCATGGAAAAATTGCCTCTCTAAAAAACCGTCATTTTGCTTCAAAAACAAATCTGTTTTCTAAATTAAAAAAATTTTTTGTTTTTTCTACTCAACAAAAACAAAATCCGCTAGTTTCTTTATCAAAACAATTTTGAAATAAATTGGCGGTTTTTGAAAGCCAGTAGCCCTACATTTTATGGAAAGTTCACCGATCCAAAAAACCGCCTATTTGTTTCAAAAACAAAACTGTTTCCTAAATTAATATAACTTTTGTTTTTTCTAATCAACAAAAACAGGATCAGCGATTTTTTCGCTAAAAAAAATCAAAAAAATTGACGATTTTTAAAAGCTTATAGCTTAACACTTCATCAAAAAATGGCCTCTCTAAAAAACCGTCATTTGCTTCAAAAACAAATCAGTTTTCTAAATAGAAATATTTTTTTCTTTTCCAATCAACGAAAACAAAATCCGCTAGCTTTTCGATCAAAAAATTTCTAAATAAATTGGCGGTTTTTGAAAGCCAGTAGCCCTACATTTTATGGAAAGTTCACCGATCCAAAAAACCGCCTATTTGTTTCAAAAACAAAACTGTTTCCTAAATTAATATAACTTTTGTTTTTTCTAATCAACAAAAACAGGATCAGCGATTTTTTCGCTAAAAAAAATCAAAAAAATTGACGATTTTTAAAAGCTTATAGCTTAACACTTCATCAAAAAATGGCCTCTCTAAAAAACCGTCATTTGCTTCAAAAACAAATCAGTTTTCTAAATAGAAATATTTTTTTCTTTTCCAATCAACGAAAACAAAATCCGCTAGCTTTTCGATCAAAAAATTTCTAAATAAATTGGCGGTTTTTGTAAGCCAGTAGCCCTACCTTTTATGGAAAGTTTACCTATCCAAAAAACCGTCAATTTTTTTCAAAAACAAAACTGTTTCCTAAATTAATATAACTGTTGTTTTTTCTAATCAACAAAAACAGGATCAGCGATTTTTTCGCTAAAAAAAATTCACAAAAAATTGACGATTTTTATAAGCTTATAGCCTTACACTTCATCAAAAAATGGCCTCTCTAAAAAACCGTCATTTTGCTTCAAAAACAAATCTGTTTTCTAAATAGAAATATTTTTTTCTTTTCCAATCAATGAAAACAAAATCCGCTAGCTTTTCGATCAAAAAATTTCTAAATAAATTGGCGGTTTTTGTAAGCCAGTAGCCCTACCTTTTATGGAAAATTTGCCTCTCCAAAAAACCGTCATTTTGTTTCAAAAACAAAACTGTTTCCTCATTTAAAAAAACTTTTGTTTTTTTCTAATCAACAAAAACAGAATCAGCTTTATTTTTGTTAAAAAAAATTCACAAAAAATTGACGACTTTTATAAAACCATATGCCCTACTTTTCATCGAAAAATGCCCTCTCTAAAAAACAGTCATTTTCCTTCAAAAAAAATCTGTTTGCTACATTAGAAGTATTTTTGTTTTTTCTAATCAACGAAAAAAAAACCGCTAGTTATTTGATCAAAAAAATTTCGAAAGGATTTGGCGGTTTTTGTAAGCCTGTAGCCCTACTTTTTGTGGAATGTTTGCATCTCCAGAAACCGTTATTTTCCATTAAAATGACGCTATTTTCTAAACTAAATCAATTTTTTGTTTTTTCTTATCAACGAAAACAAAATCCGCTAGTTTTTTATCAAAAAAATTTCGAAAGAATTTGGCAGTTTTTGCAAGCCTGTAGCCAACTTTTCATGGAAAATTTGTCTCTCCAAAAAACCGTCATTTTGCTTCAAAAACAATACTGTTTCCTAAATTAAAGAAATTTTTGGTTTTTTTTATCAACAAAAACAGAATCAGCTAGTTTTTTTATCAGGAATATTTCGTAAAAAAATGATGATTTTTGTACGCCTATTGCCCTACTTTTCATCGAAAAATGGCCTCTCTAAAAAACCGTCATTTTGGTTCTAAAAGAAATCTGTTTTCTAAATTGAAATAATTTAGTTTTTTCTAATCAACGAAAACAAAATCCGCTAGTTTTTTGATCAAAAAATTTCGAAAGAATATGGCGGTTTTGTAATCCTGTAGCCATACTTTTTATGGAAAGTTTGCCTCTCCAAAAAAACAGTCATTTTGCATTGAAATGACGCTGTTCCCTAAACTAAATCAATTTTTTGTTTTTTCTAATCAACGAAAACAGAATCCACTAGTTTTTTATCAAGAATATTTCGCAAAAAAATGACGATTTTTATAAGATTATAGCCTTACATTTCATCGAAAAATAGCCTCTCTAAAAAACCGTCATTTTGCTTCTAAAACAAATCTGTTTTCTAAATTAAACTAAATTTGTTTTTCTAATCAACGAAAACAAAATCCGCTAGTTTTTTATCAAAAAAATTTCGAAAGAATTTAGCAGTTTTTGTAAGCCAGTAGCCCTACGTTTTATTTAAAGTTTGCCCATCTAAAAAACGTCATTTTGTTTCAAAAATTAAACAGTTTCCTGAATTGAAATTTTTTTTTGTTTTTTCTTATCCATAAAAACAGAATCAGCATTTCTTTTGTTAAAAAACATTTCACGAAAAATTGACGATTCTTATAAGCTTATAGCCTTGCTTTTTATCGAAAAATTGCCTCTCTAAAAAACCGTCATTTTGCTTCAAAAACAAATCTGTTTTCTAAATAAAAATAATTTTTGTTTTTCCAATCAACTAAAACAGAATCCGCTAGTTTTTTATCAAGAATATTTCGCAAAAAAATCACAATTTTTATAAGATTATAGCCTTACATTTCATCGAAAAATAGCCTTTCTAAAAAACCGTCATATTGCTTCTAAAACAAAACTGTTTCCTAAATTAATATAACTTTTGTTTTTTCTAATCAACAAAAACAGGATCAGCGATTTTTTCGCTAAAAAAAATCACAAAAAATTGACGATTTTTATAAGCTTATAGCCGTACACTTCATCAAAAAATGGCCTCTCTGAAAAACCGTCATTTTGCTTCAAAAACAAATCTGTTTTCTAAATAAAAATATTTTTTCTTTTTCCAATCAACGAAAACAAAATCTGCTGGCTTTTCGATCAAAACATTTCTAAAGAAATTGGCGGTTTTTGTAAGCCAGAAGCCCTACCTTTTATGGAAAATTTGCCTCTCCAAAAAACCGTCATTTTGTTTCAAAAACAAAATTGTGTCCTTATTTAAAAAAACTTTTGTTTTTTTCTAATCAACAAAAACAGATTCAGCTATATTTTTGTTAAAAAAAATTCACAAAAAATTGACGATTTTTATAAAACCATATGCCCTACTTTTCATCGAAAAATGCCCTTTCTAAAAAACAGTCATTTTGCTTCAAAAACAATATTGTTTCCTAAATTAAATAAATTTTTGTTTTTTTCAAATAAACGAAAACAGAATCCGCTAGTTTTTTATCAAGTATATTTCGCAAAAAAATGACGATTTTTATAAGATTATAGCCTTACATTTCATCGAAAAATAGCCTCTCCAAAAAACCGTCATTTTGCTTCTAAAACAAATCTGTTTTCTAAATTAAAATAAGTTTTGTTTTTCTAATCAACAAATACAGAATCCGCCAGTTTTTTAACAAAAAAAGTTCGAAAGAATTTAGCAGTTTTTGTAAGCCAGTAGCCCTACCTTTTATGGAAAGTTTGCCCATCCAAAAAACGTCATTTTGTTTCAAAAATAAAACTGTTTCCTGAATTAAAATTTTTTTTGTTTTTTCTTATCCATAAAAACAGAATCAGCATTTTTTTTTGTTAAAAAACATTTCACGAAAAATTGACGATTTTTATAAGCTTATAGCCTTGCTTTTTATGGAAAAATTGCCTTTCTAAAAAACCGTCATTTTGCTTCAAAAACAAATCTGTTTTCTAAATTAAAAAAATTTTTTGTTTTTTCTACTCAACAAAAACAAAATCCGCTAGTTTCTTTATCAAAACAATTTTGAAATAAATTGGCGGTTTTTGAAAGCCAGTAGCCCCACCTTTTATGGAAAGTTCACCGATCCAAAAAACCGTCATTTTGCTTCAAAAACAAAACTGTTTCCTAAATTAATATAACTTTTGTTTTTTCTAATCAACAAAAACAGGATCAGCGATTCTTTCGCTAAAAAAATCACAAAAAATTGACGATATTTATAAGCTTATAGCCGTACACTTCATCAAAAAATGGCCTCTCTGAAAAACCGTCATTTTGCTTCAAAAACAAATCTGTTTTCTAAATAAAAATATTTTTTCTTTTTCCAATCAACGAAAACAAAATCTGCTGGCTTTTCGATCAAAAAATTTCTAAAGAAATTGGCGGTTTTTGTCAGCCAGAAGCCCTACCTTTTATGGAAAATTTGCCTCTCCAAAAAACCGTCATTTTGTTTCAAAAACAAAATTGTGTCCTTATTTAAAAAAACTTTTGTTTTTTCTAATCAACAAAAACAGATTCAGCTATATTTTTGTTAAAAAAAATTCACAAAAAATTGACGATTTTTATAAAACCATATGCCCTACTTTTCATCGAAAAATGCCCTTTCTAAAAAACAGTCATTTTGCTTCAAAAACAATATTGTTTCCTAAATTAAATAAATTTTTGTTTTTTTCAAATCAACGAAAACAGAATCCGCTAGTTTTTTATCAAGTATATTTCGCAAAAAAATGACGATTTTTATAAGATTATAGCCTTACATTTCATCGAAAAATAGCCTCTCCAAAAAACCGTCATTTTGCTTCTAAAACAAATCTGTTTTCTAAATTAAAATAAGTTTTGTTTTTCTAATCAACAAATACAGAATCCGCTAGTTTTCTTAACAAAAAAAGTTCGAAAGAATTTAGCAGTTTTTGTAAGCCAGTAGCCCTACCTTTTATTTAAAGTTTGCCCATCTAAAAAACGTCATTTTGTTTCAAAAATTAAACAGTTTCCTGAATTAAAATTTTTTTTTGTTTTTTCTTATCCATAAAAACAGAATCAGCATTTCTTTTGTTAAAAAACATTTCACGAAAAATTGACGATTCTTATAAGCTTATAGCCTTGCTTTTTATCGAAAAATTGCCTCTCTAAAAAACCGTCATTTTGCTTCAAAAACAAATCTGTTTTCTAAATAAAAATAATTTTTGTTTTTCCAATCAACTAAAACAGAATCCGCTAGTTTTTTATCAAGAATATTTCGCAAAAAAATCACAATTTTTATAAGATTATAGCCTTACATTTCATCGAAAAATAGCCTTTCTAAAAAACAGTCATATTGCTTCTAAAACAAAACTGTTTCCTAAATTAATATAACTTTTGTTTTTTCTAATCAACAAAAACAGGATCAGCGATTTTTTCGCTAAAAAAAATCACAAAAAATTGACGATTTTTATAAGCTTATAGCCGTACACTTCATCAAAAAATGGCCTCTCTGAAAAACCGTCATTTTGCTTCAAAAACGAATCTGTTTTCTAAATAAAAATATTTTTTCTTTTTCCAATCAACGAAAACAAAATCTGCTGGCTTTTCGATCAAAACATTTCTAAAGAAATTGGCGGTTTTTGTCAGCCAGAAGCCCTACCTTTTATGGAAAGTTTACCTATCCAAAAAACCGTCAATTTTTTTCAAAAACAAAACTGTTTCCTAAATTAATATAACTGTTGTTTTTTCTAATCAACAAAAACAGGATCAGCGATTTTTTCGCTAAAAAAAAATTCACAAAAAATTGACGATTTTTATAAGCTTATAGCCTTACACTTCATCAAAAAATGGCCTCTCTAAAAAACCGTCATTTTGCTTCAAAAACAAATCTGTTTTCTAAATAGAAATATTTTTTTCTTTTCCAATCAATGAAAAGAAAATCCGCTAGCTTTTCGATCAAAAAATTTCTAAATAAATTGGCGGTTTTTGTAAGCCAGTAGCCCTACCTTTTATGGAAAATTTGCCTCTCCAAAAAACCGTCATTTTGTTTCAAAAACAAAACTGTTTCCTCATTTAAAAAAACTTTTGTTTTTTTCTAATCAACAAAAACAGAATCAGCTTTATTTTTGTTAAAAAAAATTCACAAAAAATTGACGACTTTTATAAAACCATATGCCCTACTTTTCATCGAAAAATGCCCTCTCTAAAAAACAGTCATTTTGCTTCAAAAACAAATCTGTTTTCTAAATTAAACTAAATTTGTTTTTCTAATCAACGAAAACAAAATCCGCTAGTTATTTGATCAAAAAAATTTCGAAAGGATTTGGCGGTTTTTGTAAGCCTGTAGCCCTACTTTTTGTGGAATGTTTGCATCTCCAGAAACCGTTATTTTCCATTAAAATGACGCTATTTTCTAAACTAAATCAATTTTTTGTTTTTTCTAATCAACGAAAACAAAATCCTCTAGTTTTTTATCAAAAAAATTTCGAAAGAATTTGGCAGTTTTTGCAAGCCTGTAGCCAACTTTTCATGGAAAATTTGTCTCTCCAAAAAACCGTCATTTTGCTTCAAAAACAATACTGTTTCCTAAATTAAAGAAATTTTTGGTTTTTTTTATCAACAAAAACAGAATCAGCTAGTTTTTTTATCAGGAATATTTCGTAAAAAAATGATGATTTTTGTACGCCTATTGCCTTACTTTTCATCGAAAAATGGCCTCTCTAAAAAACCGTCATTTTGCTTCTAAAAGAAATCTGTTTTCTAAATTGAAATAATTTAGTTTTTTCTAATCAACGAAAACAAAATCCGCTAGTTTTTTGATCAAAAAATTTCGAAAGAATATGGCGGTTTTGTAATCCTGTAGCCATACTTTTTATGGAAAGTTTGCCTCTCCAAAAAAACAGTCATTTTGCATTGAAATGACGCTGTTCCCTAAACTAAATCAATTTTTTGTTTTTTCTAATCAACGAAAACAGAATCCGCCAGTTTTTTATCAAGAATATTTCGCAAAAAAATGACGATTTTTATAAGATTATAGCCTTAAATTTCATCGAAAAATAGCCTCTCTAAAAAACCGTCATTTTGCTTCTAAAACAAATCTGTTTTCTAAATTAAACTAAATTTGTTTTTCTAATCAACGAAAACAAAATCCGCTAGTTTTTTATCAAAAAAATTTCGAAAGAATTTAGCAGTTTTTGTAAGCCAGTAGCCCTACGTTTTATTTAAAGTTTGCCCATCTAAAAAACGTCATTTTGTTTCAAAAATTAAACAGTTTCCTGAATTGAAATTTTTTTTTGTTTTTTCTTATCCATAAAAACAGAATCAGCATTTCTTTTGTTAAAAAACATTTCACGAAAAATTGACGATTCTTATAAGCTTATAGCCTTGCTTTTTATCGAAAAATTGCCTCTCTAAAAAACCGTCATTTTGCTTCAAAAACAAATCTGTTTTCTAAATAAAAATAATTTTTGTTTTTCCAATCAACTAAAACAGAATCCGCTAGTTTTTTATCAAGAATATTTCGCAAAAAAATCACAATTTTTATAAGATTATAGCCTTACATTTCATCGAAAAATAGCCTTTCTAAAAAACCGTCATATTGCTTCTAAAACAAAACTGTTTCCTAAATTAATATAACTTTTGTTTTTTCTAATCAACAAAAACAGGATCAGCGATTTTTTCGCTAAAAAAAATCACAAAAAATTGACGATTTTTATAAGCTTATAGCCGTACACTTCATCAAAAAATGGCCTCTCTGAAAAACCGTCATTTTGCTTCAAAAACAAATCTGTTTTCTAAATAAAAATATTTTTTCTTTTTCCAATCAACGAAAACAAAATCTGCTGGCTTTTCGATCAAAACATTTCTAAAGAAATTGGCGGTTTTTGTAAGCCAGAAGCCCTACCTTTTATGGAAAATTTGCCTCTCCAAAAAACCGTCATTTTGTTTCAAAAACAAAATTGTGTCCTTATTTAAAAAAACTTTTGTTTTTTTCTAATCAACAAAAACAGATTCAGCTATATTTTTGTTAAAAAAAATTCACAAAAAATTGACGATTTTTATAAAACCATATGCCCTACTTTTCATCGAAAAATGCCCTTTCTAAAAAACAGTCATTTTGCTTCAAAAACAATATTGTTTCCTAAATTAAATAAATTTTTGTTTTTTTCAAATAAACGAAAACAGAATCCGCTAGTTTTTTATCAAGTATATTTCGCAAAAAAATGACGATTTTTATAAGATTATAGCCTTGCTTTTTATGGAAAAATTGCCTCTCTAAAAAACCGTCATTTTGCTTCAAAAACAAATCTGTTTTCTAAATTAAAAAAATTTTTTGTTTTTTCTACTCAACAAAAACAAAATCCGCTAGTTTCTTTATCAAAACAATTTTGAAATAAATTGGCGGTTTTTGAAAGCCAGTAGCCCTACCTTTTATGGAAAGTTCACCGATCCAAAAAACCGCCTATTTGTTTCAAAAACAAAACTGTTTCCTAAATTAATATAACTTTTGTTTTTTCTAATCAACAAAAACAGGATCAGCGATTTTTTCGCTAAAAAAAATCACAAAAAATTGACGATTTTTATAAGCTTATAGCTTAACACTTCATCAAAAAATGGCCTCTCTAAAAAACCGTCATTTTGCTTCAAAAACAAATCAGTTTTCTAAATAGAAATATTTTTTTCTTTTCCAATCAACGAAAACAAAATCCGCTAGCTTTTCGATCAAAAAATTTCTAAATAAATTGGCGGTTTTTGTAAGCCAGTAGCCCTACCTTTTATGGAAAGTTTACCTATCCAAAAAACCGTCAATTTCTTTCAAAAACAAAACTGTTTCCTAAATTAATATAACTGTTGTTTTTTCTAATCAACAAAAACAGGATCAGCGATTTTTTCGCTAAAAAAAAAATTCACAAAAAATTGACGATTTTTATAAGCTTATAGCCTTACACTTCATCAAAAAATGGCCTCTCTAAAAAACCGTCATTTTGCTTCAAAAACAAATCTGTTTTCTAAATAGAAATATTTTTTTCTTTTCCAATCAATGAAAACAAAATCCGCTAGCTTTTCGATCAAAAAATTTCTAAATAAATTGGCGGTTTTTGTAAGCCAGTAGCCCTACCTTTTATGGAAAATTTGCCTCTCCAAAAAACCGTCATTTTGTTTCAAAAACAAAACTGTTTCCTCATTTAAAAAAACTTTTGTTTTTTTCTAATCAACAAAAACAGAATCAGCTTTATTTTTGTTAAAAAAAATTCACAAAAAATTGACGACTTTTATAAAACCATATGCCCTACTTTTCATCGAAAAATGCCCTCTCTAAAAAACAGTCATTTTCCTTCAAAAAAATCTGTTTGCTACATTAGAAGTATTTTTGTTTTTTCTAATCAACGAAAAAAAAACCGCTAGTTATTTGATCAAAAAAATTTCGAAAGGATTTAGCGGTTTTTGTAAGCCTGTAGCCCTACTTTTTGTGGAATGTTTGCATCTCCAGAAACCGTTATTTTCCATTAAAATGACGCTATTTTCTAAACTAAATCAATTTTTTGTTTTTTCTAACCAACGAAAACAAAATCCGCTAGTTTTTTATCAAAAAAATTTCGAAAGAATTTGGCAGTTTTTGCAAGCCTGTAGCCAACTTTTCATGGAAAATTTGTCTCTCCAAAAAACCGTCATTTTGCTTCAAAAACAATACTGTTTCCTAAATTAATATAACTTTCGTTTTTTCTAATCAACAAAAACAGGATCAGCTATTCTTTCGCTAAAAAAATCACAAAAAATTGACGATATTTATAAGCTTATAGCCGTACACTTCATCAAAAAATGGCCTCTCTGAAAAACCGTCATTTTGCTTCAAAAACAAATCTGTTTTCTAAATAAAAATATTTTTTCTTTTTCCAATCAACGAAAACAAAATCTGCTGGCTTTTCGATCAAAAAATTTCTAAAGAAATTGGCGGTTTTTGTCAGCCAGAAGCCCTACCTTTTATGGAAAATTTGCCTCTCCAAAAAACCGTCATTTTGTTTCAAAAACAAAATTGTGTCCTTATTTAAAAAAACTTTTGTTTTTTCTAATCAACAAAAACAGATTCAGCTATATTTTTGTTAAAAAAAATTCACAAAAAATTGACGATTTTTATAAAACCATATGCCCTACTTTTCATCGAAAAATGCCCTTTCTAAAAAACAGTCATTTTGCTTCAAAAACAATATTGTTTCCTAAATTAAATAAATTTTTGTTTTTTCTAATCAACAAAAACAGGATCAGCGGTTTTTTCGCTAAAAAAAATCACAAAAAATTGACGATTTTTGTAAGCTTATAGCCTTACATTTCATCGAAAAATAGCCTCTCTAAGAAACCGTCATTTTGCTTCTAAAACAAATCTATTTTCTAATATAAACTAAATTTTGTTTTTCTAATCAACGAAAACAAAATCCGCTAGTTTTTTATCAAAAAAATTTCGAAAGATTTTGGCAGTTTTTGCAAGCCTGTAGCCAACTTTTCATGGAAAATTTGTCTCTCCAAAAAACCGTCATTTTGCTTCAAAAACAATACTGTTTCCTAAATTAAAGAAATTTTTGGTTTTTTTTTAATCAACAAAAACAGAATCAGCTAGTTTTTTTATCAGGAATATTTCGTAAAGAAATGATGATTTTTGTACGCCTATTGCCTTACTTTTCATCGAAAAATGGCCTCTCTAAAAAACCGTCATTTTGCTTCTAAAAGAAATCTGTTTTCTAAATTGAAATAATTTAGTTTTTTCTAATCAACGAAAACAAAATCCGCTAGTTTTTTGATCAAAAAATTTTGAAAGAATATGGCGGTTTTGTAATCCTGTAGCCATACTTTTTATGGAAAGTTTGCCTCTCCAAAAAACAGTCATTTTGCATTGAAATGACGCTATTCCCTAAACTAAATCAATTTTTTGTTTTTTCTAATCAACGAAAACAGAATCCGCTAGTTTTTTATCAAGAATATATCGCAAAAAAATGACGATTTTTATAAGATTATAGCCTTACATTTCATCGAAAAATAGCCTCTCCAAAAAACCGTCATTTTGCTTCTAAAACAAATCTGTTTTCTAAATTAAAATAAGTTTTGTTTTTCTAATCAACAAATACAGAATCCGCTGGTTTTTTAACGAAAAAAGTTCGACAGAATTTAGCAGTTTTTGTAAGCCAGTAGCCCTACCTTTTATGGAAAGTTTGCCCATCCAAAAAACGTCATTTTGTTTCAAAAATAAAACTGTTTCCTGAATTAAAAATTTTTTTTGTTTTTTCTTATCCTTAAAAACAGAATCACCATTTTTTTTGTTAAAAAAGATTTCACGAAAAATTGACGATTTTTATAAGCTTATAGCCTTGCTTTTTATGGAAAAATTGCCTCTCTAAAAAACCGTCATTTTGCTTCAAAAAAAATCTGTTTTCTAAATTAAAAAAATTTTTTGTTTTTTCTACTCAACAAAAACAAAATCCGCTAGTTTCTTTATCAAAACAATTTTGAAATAAATTGGCGGTTTTTGAAAGCCAGTAGCCCTACCTTTTATGGAAAGTTCACCGATCCAAAAAACCGCCTATTTGTTTCAAAAACAAAACTGTTTCCTAAATTAATATAACTTTTGTTTTTTCTAATCAACAAAAACAGGATCAGCGATTTTTTCGCTAAAAAAAATCACAAAAAATTGACGATTTTTATAAGCTTATAGCTTAACACTTCATCAAAAAATGGCCTCTCCAAAAAACCGTCATTTTGTTTCAAAAACAAAATTGTGTCCTTATTTAAAAAAACTTTTGTTTTTTTCTAATCAACAAAAAAAGATTCAGCTATATTTTTGTTAAAAAAAATTCACAAAAAATTGACGATTTTTATAAAACCATATGCCCTACTTTTCATCGAAAAACGCCCTTTCTAAAAAACAGTCATTTTGCTTCAAAAACAATATTGTTTCCTAAATTAAATAAATTTTTGTTTTTCTCAAATCAACGAAAACAGAATCCGCTAGTTTTTTATCAAGTATATTTCGCAAAAAAATGACGATTTTTATAAGATTATAGCCTTACATTTCATCGAAAAATAGCCTCTCCAAAAAACCGTCATTTTGCTTCTAAAACAAATCTGTTTTCTAAATTAAAATAAGTTTTGTTTTCCTAATCAACAAATACAGAATCCGCTAGTTTTTTAACAAAAAAAGTTTGAAAGAATTTAGCAGTTTTTGTAAGCCAGTAGCCCTACCTTTTATGGAAAGTTTCCCCATCCAAAATACGTCATTTTGTTTCAAAAATAAAACTGTTTCCTGAATTAAAAATTTTTCTTTGTTTTTTCTTATCGTTAAAAACAGAATCAGCATTTTTTTGTTAAAAAACATTTCACGAAAAATTGACGTTTTTTATAAGCTTATAGCCTTGCTTTTTATGGAAAAATTGCCTCTCTAAAAAACCGTCATTTTGCTTAAAAAACAAATCTGTTTTCTAAATTAAAAAAATTTTTTGTTTTTTCTACTCAACAAAAACAAAATCCGCTAGTTTCTTTATCAAAACAATTTCTAAAGAAATTGGCGGTTTTTGTAAGCCAGAAGCCCTACCTTTTATGGAAAATTTGCCTCTCCAAAAAACCGTCATTTTGTTTCAAAAACAAAATTGTGTCCTTATTTAAAAAAAAACTTTTGTTTTTTTCTAATCAACAAAAACAGATTCAGCTATATTTTTGTTAAAAAAAATTCACAAAAAATTGACGATTTTTATAAAACCATATGCCCTACTTTTCATCGAAAAATGCCCTTTCTAAAAAACAGTCATTTTGCTTCAAAAACAATATTGTTTCCTAAATTAAATAAATTTTTGTTTTTTTCAAATCAACGAAAACAGAATCCGCTAGTTTTTTATCAAGTATATTTCGCAAAAAAATGACGATTTTTATAAGATTATAGCCTTACATTTCATCGAAAAATAGCCTCTCCAAAAAACCGTCATTTTACTTCTAAAACAAATCTGTTTTCTAAATTAAAATAAGTTTTGTTTTTCTAATCAACAAATACAGAATCCGCTAGTTTTTTAACAAAAAAAGTTCGAAAGAATTTAGCAGTTTTTGTAAGTCAGTAGCCCTACCTTTTATGGAAAGTTTCCCCATCCAAAATACGTCATTTTGTTTCAAAAATAAAACTGTTTCCTGAATCAAAAATTTTTCTTTGTTTTTTCTTATCGTTAAAAACAGAATCAGCATTTTTTTTGTTAAAAAACATTTCACGAAAAATTGACGATTTTTATAAGCTTATAGCCTTGCTTTTTATGGAAAAATTGCCTCTCCAAAAAACCGTCATTTTGCTTCTAAAACAAATCTGTTTTCTAATATAAACTAAATTTTGTTTTTCTAATCAGCGAAAACAAAATCCGCTAGTTTTTTATCAAAAAAATTTCGAAAGAATTTGGCAGTTTTTGCAAGCCTGTAGCCAACTTTTCATGGAAAATTTGTCTCTCCAAAAAACCGTCATTTTGCTTCAAAAACAATACTGTTTCCTAAATTAAAGAAATTTTTGGTTTTTTTTAATCAACAAAAACAGAATCAGCTAGTTTTTTTATCAGGAATATTTCGTAAAGAAATGATGATTTTTGTACGCCTATTGACTTACTTTTCATCGAAAAATGGCCTCTCTAAAAAACCGTCATTTTGCTTCTAAAAGAAATCTGTTTTCTAAATTGAAATAATTTAGTTTTTTCTAATCAACGAAAACAAAATCCGCTAGTTTTTTATCAAAAAAAATCGAAAGAATTTAGCAGTTTTTGTAAGCCAGTAGCCCTACCTTTTATTTAAAGTTTGCCCATCTAAAAAACGTCATTTTGTTTCAAAAATTAAACAGTTTCCTGAATTAAAATTTTTTTTTGTTTTTTCTTATCCATAAAAACAGAATCAGCATTTCTTTTGTTAAAAAACATTTCACGAAAAATTGACGATTCTTATAAGCTTATAGCCTTGCTTTTTATCGAAAAATTGCCTCTCTAAAAAACCGTCATTTTGCTTCAAAAACAAATCTGTTTTCTAAATAAAAATAATTTTTGTTTTTTCTAATCGACAAAAACAAAATCCGCTAGTTTCTTTATCAAAAAAATTTTCAAATAAATTAGCGGTTTTTGAAAGCCAGTAGCCCTACCTTTTATGGAAAGTTTACCTATCCAAAAAACCGCCAATTTGTTTCAAAAACAAAACTGTTTCCTAAATTAATATAACTTTTGTTTTTTCTAATCAACAAAAACAGGATCAGCGATTCTTTCGCTAAAAAAAATCACAAAAAATTGACAATTTTTATAAGCTTATAGCCGTACACTTCATCAAAAAATGGCCTCTCTGAAAAACCGTCATTTTGCTTCAAAAACAAATCTGTTTTCTAAATAAAAATATTTTTTCTTTTTCCAATCAACGAAAACAAAATCTGCTGGCTTTTCGATCAAAAAATTTCTAAAGAAATTGGCGGTTTTTGTAAGCCAGAAGCCCTACCTTTTATGGAAAATTTGCCTCTCCAAAAAACCGTCATTTTGTTTCAAAAACAAAATTGTGTCCTTATTTAAAAAAAAACTTTTGTTTTTTTCTAATCAACAAAAACAGATTCAGCTATATTTTTGTTAAAAAAAATTCACAAAAAATTGACGATTTTTATAAAACCATATGCCCTACTTTTCATCGAAAAATGCCCTTTCTAAAAAACAGTCATTTTGCTTCAAAAACAATATTATTTCCTAAATTAAATAAATTTTAGTTTTTTTCAAATCAACAAAAACAGAATCCGCTAGTTTTTTATCAAGTATATTTTGCAAAAAAATGACGATTTTTATAAGATTATAGCCTTACATTTCATCGAAAAATAGCCTCTCCAAAAAACCGTCATTTTGCTTCTAAAACAAATCTGTTTTCTAAATTAAAATAAGTTTTGTTTTTCTAATCAACAAATACAGAATCCGCTAGTTTTTTAACAAAAAAAGTTCGAAGGAATTTAGCAGTTTTTGTAAGCCAGTAGCCCTACCTTTTATGGAAAGTTTGCCCATCCAAAAAACGTCATTTTGTTTCAAAAATAAAACTGTTTCCTGAATTTAAAATTTTTTTTGTTTTTTCTTATCCTTAAAAACAGAATCAGCATTTTTTTTGTTAAAGAACATTTCACGAAAAATTGACGATTTTTATAAGCTTATAGCCATGCTTTTTATGGAAAAATTGCCTCTCTAAAAAACCGTCATTTTGCTTCAAAAACAAATCTGTTTTCTAAATTAAAAAAATTTTTTGTTTTTTCTACTCAACAAAAACAAAATCCGCTAGTTTCTTTATCAAAACAATTTTGAAATAAATTGGCGGTTTTTGAAAGCCAGTAGCCCTACCTTTTATGGAAAGTTCACCGATCCAAAAAACCGCCTATTTGTTTCAAAAACAAAACTGTTTCCTAAATTAATATAACTTTTGTTTTTTCTAATCAACAAAAACAGGATCAGCGATTTTTTCGCTAAAAAAAATCACAAAAATTGACGATTTTTATAAGCTTATAGCTTAACACTTCATCAAAAAATGGCCTCTCTAAAAAACCGTCATTTTGCTTCAAAAACAAATCTGTTTTCTAAATAAAAATATTTTTTCTTTTTCCAATCAACGAAAACAAAATCTGCTGGCTTTTCGATCAAAAAATTTCTAAAGAAATTGGCGGTTTTTGTAAGCCAGAAGCCCTACCTTTTATGGAAAATTTGCCTCTCCAAAAAACCGTCATTTTGTTTCAAAAACAAAATTGTGTCCTTATTTAAAAAAACTTTTGTTTTTTTCTAATCAACAAAAACAGATTCAGCTATATTTTTGTTAAAAAAAATTCACAAAAAATTGACGATTTTTATAAAACCATATGCCTTACTTTTCATCGAAAAATGCCCTTTCTAAAAAACAGTCATTTTGCTTCAAAAACAATATTGTTTCCTAAATTAAATAAATTTTAGTTTTTTTCAAATCAACAAAAACAGAATCCGCTAGTTTTTTATCAAGTATATTTTGCAAAAAAATGACGATTTTTATAAGATTATAGCCTTACATTTCATCGAAAAATAGCCTCTCCAAAAAACCGTCATTTTGCTTCTAAAACAAATCTGTTTTCTAAATTAAAATAAGTTTTGTTTTTCTAATCAACAAATACAGAATCCGCTAGTTTTTTAACAAAAAAAGTTCGAAGGAATTTAGCAGTTTTTGTAAGCCAGTAGCCCTACCTTTTTTGGAAAGTTTGCCCATCCAAAAAACGTCATTTTGTTTCAAAAATAAAACTGTTTCCTGAATTAAAAATTTTTTTTGTTTTTTCTTATCCTTAAAAACAGAATCAGCATTTTTTTTGTTAAAAAACATTTCACGAAAAATTGACGATTTTTATAAGCTTATAGCCTTGCTTTTTATGGAAAAATTGCCTCTCTAAAAAACCGTCATTTTGCTTCAAAAACAAATCTGTTTTCTAAATTAAAAAAATTTTTTGTTTTTTCTACTCAACAAAAACAAAATCCGCTAGTTTCTTTATCAAAACAATTTTGAAATAAATTGGCGGTTTTTGAAAGCCAGTAGCCCTACCTTTTATGGAAAGTTCACCGATCCAAAAAACCGCCTTTTTGTTTCAAAAACAAAACTGTTTCCTAAATTAATATAACTTTTGTTTTTTCTAATCAACAAAAACAGGATCAGCGATTTTTTCGCTAAAAAAAATCACAAAAAATTGACGATTTTTATAAGCTTATAGCTTAACACTTCATCAAAAAATGGCCTCTCTAAAAAACCGTCATTTTGCTTCAAAAACAAATCTGTTTTTTAAATAAAAATATTTTTTCTTTTTCCAATCAACGAAAACAAAATCTGCTGGCTTTTCGATCAAAAAATTTCTAAAGAAATTGGCGGTTTTTGTAAGCCAGAAGCCCTACCTTTTATGGAAAATTTGCCTCTCCAAAAAACCGTCATTTTGTTTCAAAAACAAAATTATGTCCTTATTTAAAAAAACTTTTGTTTCTTTCTAATCAACAAAAACAGAATCAGCTATATTTTTGTTTAAAAAAATTCACAAAAAATTGACGATTTTTATAAAACCATATGCCCTACTTTTCATCGAAAAATGCCCTCTCTAAAAAAGAGTCATTTTGCTTCAAAAAAAATCTTTTTGCTACATTAGAAGTATTTTTGTTTTTTCTAATCAACGAAAACAGAATCCGCTAGTTTTTTATCAAGAATATTTTGCAAAGGAATGACGATTTTTATAAGATTATAGCCTTACATTTCATCGAAAAATAGCCTCTCTAAAAAACCGTCATTTTGCTTCTAAAACAGTATTGTTTCCTAAATTAAATAAATTTTTGTTTCATTCTAATCAACGAAAACAGAATCCGCTAGTTTTTTATCAAGAAAATTTCGCAAAAAAATGACGATTTTTATAAGATTATAGCCTTACATTTCATCAAAAAATAGCCTCTCTAAAAAACCGTCATTTTGCTTCTAAAAAAAATCTGTTTTCTAAATAAAGAAAAATATTGTTTTTCTAACCAACGAAAACAAAATCCGCTAGCTTTTCGATCAAAAAATTTCTAAAGAAATTGGCGGTTTTTGTAAGCCAGTAGCCTTACCTTTTATGGAAAGTTTGCCTCTCCAAAAAACCGTCATTTTGTTTCAAAAACAAAATTGTTTCCTAAATTAAATAAATTTTTGTTTTTTTCTAATCAAGGAAAACAGAAACAGCTATATTTTTGTAAAAAAAATTCACAAAAAATTGTCGATTTTTATAAGCTTATAGCCCTACTTTTCATCGAAAAATGGCATCTCTAAAAAACAGTCATTTTGCTTCAAAAAAAATCTGTTTGCTAAATTAGAATTATTTTTATTTGTTCTAATCAATGAAAACAAAATTCGCTAGCTTTTCGATCAAAAACTTTCTAAAGAAATTGGCGGTTTTTGTAAGCCTGTAGCCCTACTTTTTATGGAAAGTTTGCCTTTCCAAAAAACCGTCATTTTGCATTAAAATGCCGCTGTTTCCTAAACTAATTTAATTTATTGTTCATTCTTAGGAACGAAAGCAAAATCCGCTAGTTTTTTGATCAAAGAAATTTCGAAAGAATTTGGCGGTTTTTGTAAGCCTGTAGCCCTAATTTTTTGGAAAGTTTGACCCTCTAAAAAACGTCAATTTCCAAAAAAATGACGCTGTTTCCTAAACTAAAATAATTTTTTGTTTTTTCTAATGAACGAAAACAAAATCCGCTAGTTTTTTGATCACAAACATTTCCAAAGAATTGGCGGATATTGTAAGGCTGTAGCCCTACTTTTTATGGAAAGTTTGCCGTTCCAAAAAACCGTCATTTTCCATTAAAATGCCGCTGTTTCCTAAACAAAATTAATTTTTTGTTTATTCTATTGAACGAAAGCAAAATCCGCTAGTTCCTTGATCAAAAAAATTTCCAAAAAAATTGACGGTTTTTGTAATCCTGTAGCTCTACTTTTTATGGAAAGTTTGCCTTTTCAAAAAACCGCCATTTTGCATTAAAATGTCGCTTTTTCCTAAACTAAATTAATTTTTTGTTTATTCTAAGGAACGAAAGCAAAATCCGCTAGTTTTTTTATCAAAGAAATTTCGAAAGAATTTGGCGGTTTTTGTAAGCCTGTAGCCCTAATTTTTTGGAAAGTTTGCCTCTTCAAAAAAAGGCCTTTTGCAAAAAAATGAGGCTGTTTCCTAAACTAAATTAATTTTTTGTTTTTTCTAATCAACTAAAACAAAATCCGCTAGTTTTTTGATCAAAAACATTTCCAAAGAATTTGGCGGTTTTTGTAAGCCTGTACCCCTAATTTTTTCGAAAGTTTGCCTCTCCAAAAAAACTTCATTTTGCAATAAAATGACGCTGTTTCCTAAACTAAATTTTTTTTTTTTTTCTAATCAGCGAAAACAAAAATAGCTAGTTTTTTGATCAGAAAAATTTCTAAAGAAATTGGCGGATCTTGTAAGCCTGTAGTCCTACTTTTTATTGAAAGTTTGCCTTTCCAAAAAACCGTCATTTTGCATTAAAATGCCGCCGTTACCTAAACTAAATGAAATTTCTGTATTTTCTGATCAACGAAAACAAAATCCGCTAATTTTTTGATCAGAAAAATTTCTAAAGAAAGTGGCGGATCTTGTAAGCCTTTAGCCCTACTTTTTATGGAAAGTTTGCCTTTCCAAAAAACCGTCATTTTGCATTAAAATGCCGCTGTTTCCTAAACTAAATGAAATTTCTCTTTTTTCTGATCAACGAAAACAAAATCCGCTAGTTTTTTGATAAAAAGAATTTCCAAAGAAAGTGGTGGATATTGTTAGCCTTTAGCCTTACTTTTTGTGAAAAGCTTGCCTTTCCAAAAAACCGTCATTTCGCATTAAAATGTCGCTGTTTCCTAAACTAAGTAAATTTCTTGTTTTTTCTATTCAACGAAAACAAAATTAGCTAGTTTTTTGATAAAAAAAATTTCCAAAGAAAGTGGTGGTTCTTGTAAGCCTTTAGCCTTACTTTTTTGGAAAACTTGCCTTTCCAAAAAACCGTCATTTCGCATTAAAATGTCGCTGTTTCCTAAACTAAGTAAATTTCTGTTTTTTCTGATCAACGAAAACAAAATCCGCTAGTATTTTGTTTAAATAACTTCGAAAGAAATTGTCGTATCTTGTAAGCCTGTAGCCCTACTTTTTATGGAAAGTTTGCCTTTCCAAAAAACCGTCAATTTGCATTAAAATTCCGCTGTTTCCTAAACTAAATGAAGTTTCTTTTTTTTCGATCAACGAAAACAAATTCCGCTAGTTTTTTGATCAAAAAAATTTTCAATGAAATTGGCGGTTTTTGTAAGCCTGTACCCCTAATTTTTTCGAAAGTTTGCCTCTCCAAAAAAACTTCATTTTGCAATTAAATGACGCTGTTTCCTAAACTAAATTATTTTTTGTTTTTTCTAATCAGCGAGAACAAAACCCGCTAGATTTTTGTTTAAAGAACTTCGAAAGAAATTGGCGGATCTTGTAAGCCTGTAGCCCTACTTTTTATGGAAAATTTGCCTTTCCAAAAAGCCATTTTCCAATAAAATGACGCTGTTTCCTAAACTAAATGAAATTTCTTTTCTTTTCGATCAACGAAAACAAAATCTGCTAGTTTTTTGATAAAAAAAATTTCCAAAACAAGTGGTGGATCTTGTAAGCCTTTAGCCCTACTTTTCATGGAAAGCTTGCCTTTTCAAAAAACCGCCCTTTTGCGTTAAAATGTCGCTGTTTCCTAAACTTAGTAAATTTCTGTTTCTTCTGATCAACGAAAACAAAATCCGCTAGTTTTTTGATAAAAAAATTTCCAAAGAAAGTAGTGGATCTTGTAAGCCTTTAGCCCTACTTTTTATCGAAAGCTTGCCTTTCCAAAAGACCGTCATTTCGCATTAAAATGTCGCTGTTTCCTAAACTAAGTAAATTTCTTGTTTTTTCTGATTAACAAAAACAAAATCCGCTAATTTTTCGACCAAGCAATTTCGAAAGAATTTGACGGTGTTTGTAAGCCTGTAGCCCTACTTTTTATGGTAAGTTTGCCTTTCCAAAAAACCGTCATTTTGCATTAAATGACGCTGTTTCCTAAACTAAGTAAATTTCTTGTTTTTTCTGATTAACAAAAACAAAATCCGCTAATTTTTCGACCAAGCAATTTCGAAAGAATTTGACGGTGTTTGTAAGCCTGTAGCCCTACTTTTTATGGTAAGTTTGCCTTTCCAAAAAACCGTCATTTTGCATTAAATGACGCTGTTTCCATAATTAAATTAATTTTTTTGTTTTCTCTAATGAAGGAAAAAAAAATCCGCTAGTTTTTTGATCAAAAAAATTTTCAATGAAATTGGCGGATCTTGTAAGCCTGTAGCCCTACTTTTTATGGAAAGTTTGCCTTTCCAAAAAAGCGTCATTTTGCATTAAAATGTCGCTGTTTCCTAAACTAAGTAAATTTCTTGTTTTTTCTATTCAACGAAAACAAAATTAGCTAGTTTTTTGATCACAAAAATTTCTAAAGAAATTGGCGGATCTCGTAAGCCTGTAGTCCTACTTTTTATGGAAAGTTTGCCTTTCCAAAAAACCGTCATTTTGCATTAAAATGCCGCTGTTTCCTAAACTAAATGAAATTTCTGTTTCTTCTGATCAACGAAAACAAAATCCGCTAGTTTTTTGATAAAAAATTTCCAAAGAAAGTAGTGGATCTTGTAAGCCTTTAGCCCTACTTTTTATCGAAAGCTTGCCTTTCCAAAAAAACCGTCATTTCGCATTAAAATGTCGCTGTTTTCTAAACTAAGTAAATTTCTTGTTTTTTCTGACTAACGAAAACAAAATCCGCTAATTTTTTGACCAAACAATTCCGAAAGATTTTGACGGTTTTTGTAAGCCTGTAGGCCTACTTTTTATCGAAAATTTGCCTTTCCAAAAAACCGTCATTTTGCATTAAATGACGCTGTTTTTGCGAAATTAAATTAATTTCTTGTTTTTTCTAACGAAGGAAAACAAAATCCGCTAGTTTCTTGATCAAAAGAATTTTCAATGAAATTGGCGGTTTTTGTAAGCCTGTACCCCTAATTTTTTGGAAAGTTTGCCTCTCTAAAAAAACTTCATTTTGCAATAAAATGACGCTGTTTCCTAAACTAAATTATATTTTGTTTTTTCTAATCAGCAAAAACAAAATCCGCTAGTTTTTTGTTTAAAGAACTTCGAAAGAAATTGGCGGATCTTGTAAGCCTGTAGCCTTACTTTTTATGGAAAGTTTGCCTTTCCAAAAAACCGTCATTTTGCAATAAAATGACGCTGTTTCCTAAACTAAATGAAATTTCTTTTTTTTCGATCAACGAAAACAAAATCCGCAATTTTTTTGATTAAAAAAATTTCCAAAACAAGTGGTGGGTCTTGTAAGCCTTTAGCCCTACTTTTTATGAACAACTTGCCTTTTCAAAAAACCGCCCTTTTGCATTAAAATGTCGCTGTTTCCTAAACTAAGTAAATTTCTAGTTTTCTGATTAACGAAAACAAAATCCGCTAATTTTTCGACCAAACAATTTCAAAAGAATTTGACGATTTTTGTAAGCCTGTAGCCCTACTTTTTATGGAAAGTTTGCCTTTCCAAAAAACCGTCATTTTGCATTAAATGACGCTGTTTCCAAAATTAAATTAATTTCTTGTTTTTTCTAACGAAGGGAAGCAAAATCCGCCAATTTTTTGATCAAAAATATTTTCAATGAAATTGGCGGATCTTGTAAGCCTGTACCCCTACTTTTTATGGAAAGTTTGCCTTTCCAAAAAACCGTCATTTTGCAATAAAATGATTCTGTTTCCTAAGCTAAATAAAATTTCTTTTTTTTTGGATCAACGAAAACAAAATCCGCTAGTTTTTTGATAAAAAAAATTTCCAAAGCAATTGGTGGATCTTGTAAGCCTTTAGCCCTTCTTTTTATGGAAAGCTTGCCTTTTCAAAAAACTGTCCTTTTGCATTAAAATGTCGCTGTTTCCTAAACTAAGTAAATTTCTTGTTTTTTCTATTCAACGAAAACAAAATTAGCTAGTTTTTTGATCAGAAAAATTTCTAAAGAAACTGGCAGATCTTGTAAGCCTGTAGTCCTACTTTTTATGGAAAGTTTGCTTTTCCAAAATACCGTCATTTTGCATTAAAATGTCGCTGTTTCCTAAACTAAGTAAATTTCTTGTTTTTCCTATTCAACGAAAACAAAATTAGCTAGTTTTTTGATAAAAAAATTTCCAAAGAAAGTGGTGGTTCTTGTAAGCCTTTAGTCTTACTTTTTATAGAAAGTTTGCATTTCCAAAAAACGTCATTTTGCATTAAATGACGCTGTTTCCGAAATTAAATTAATTTCTTGTTTTTTCTAACAAAGGAAAACAAAATCCGCTCGTTTTTTGATCAAAAAACTTTCAATGAAATTGGCGGATCTTGTAAGCCTGTAGCCCTACTTTTTATGGATAGTTTGCCTTTCCAAAAAACCGTCATTTTGCATTAAAATTCCGCTGTTGCCTAAACTAAATGAAATTTCTGTTTTTTCTGATGAACGAAAACAAAATCCGCTAGTTTTTTGATCAAAAAAATTTCCAAAGAAAGTGGTAGATCTTGTAAGCCTTTAGCCCTACTTTTTATCGAAAGCTTGCCTTTTCAAAAAACCGTCCTTTTGCATTAAAATGTCGCTGTTTCCTAAAATAAGAAAATTTCTTGTTTTCTGATTAACGAAAACAAAATCCGCTCATTTTTCGACCAAACAATTTCGAAAGAATTTGACCGTTTTTGTAAGCCTGTAGCCCTACTTTTTATGGAATGTTTGCCTTTCCAAAAAACCGTCATTTTGCATTAAATGACGCTGTTTCCGTAATTAAATTAATTTCTTGTTTTTTCTAACGAAGGAAAAGAAAATCCGCTAGTTTTTTAATCAAAAAAATTTTCAATGAAATTGGCGGATCTTGTAAGCCTGTAGCCCTGCTTTTTATGGAAAGTTTGCCTTTCCAAAAACCCGTCATTTCGCATTAATATGTCGCTGTTTCCTAAACTAAGTAAATTTCGTTTTTTTCGATCAACGAAAACAAAATCCGCTAGTTTTTTGATCAAAAAAATTTCCAAAGAAAGATGTGGATCTTGTAAGCCTCTAGCCCTACTTTTCATGGAAAGTTTGCCTTTCCAAAAAACCGTCAATTTGCATTAAAATGTCGCTGTTTCCTAAAATAAGAAAATTTCTTGTTTTCTGATTAACGAAAACAAAATTCCCTCATTTTTCGACCAAACAGTTTCGAAAGAATTTGACCGTTTTTGTAAGCTTGTAGCCCTACTTTTTATGGAATGTTTGCCTTTCCAAAAAACCGTCATTTTGCATTAAATGACGCTGTTTCCGTAATTAAATTAATTTCTTGTTTTTTCTAACGAAGGAAAAAAAATCCGCTAGTTTTTTGATCAAAAAAATTTTCAATGAAATTGCCAGATCTTGTAAGCCTTTAGCCCTACTTTTTATGGAAAGTTTGCCTTTCCAAAATACCGTCAATTTGCATTAAAATGTCGCTGTTTCCTAAACTAAGTAAATTTCTTGTTTTTTCTATTCAACGAAAACAAAATTAGCTAGTTTTTTGATCAGAAAAATTTCTAAAGAAACTGGCGGATCTTGTAAGCCTGTAGTCCTACTTTTTATGGAAAGTTTGCCTTTCCAAAATACCGTCAATTTGCATTAAATGACGCTGTTTCCGAAATTAAATTAATTTCTTGTTTTTTCTAACGAAGGAAAACAAAATCCGCTTGTTTTTTGATCAAAAGAATTTTCAATGAAATTGGCGGTTTTTGTAAACCTGTACCCCTAATTTTTTGGAAAGTTTGCCTCTCCAAAAAAAACTTCATTTTGCAATAAAATGACGCTGTTTCCTAAACTGAATTATTTTTTGTTTTTTCTAATCAGCAAAAACAAAATCCGCTAGTTTTTTGTTTAAAAAACTTCGAAAGAAATTGGCGGATCTTGTAAGCCTGTAGCCTTACTTTTTATGGAAAGTTTGCCTTTCCAAAAAACCGTCATTTTGCAATAAAATGACGCTGTTTCCTAAACTAAATGAAATTTCTTTTTTTTCGATCAAAGAAAACAAAATCCGCTAGTTTTTTGATTAAAAAAATTTCCAAAACAAGTGGTGGATCTTGTAAGCCTTTAGCCCTACTTTTTATGGAAAACTTGCCTTTTCAAAAAACCGCCCTTTTGCATTAAAATGTCGCTGTTTCCTAAACTAAGTTAATTTCTTGTTTTCTGATTAACAAAAACAAAATCCGCTAATTTTTCGACCAAACAATTTCAAAAGAATTTGACGATTTTTGTAAGCCTGTAGCCCTACTTTTTATGGAAAGTTTGCCTTTCCAAAAAACCGTCATTTTGCATTAAATGACGCTGTTTCCAAAATTAAATTAATTTCTTGTTTTTTCTAACGAAGGGAAGCAAAATCCGCTAGTTTTTTGATCAAAAAAATTTTCAATGAAATTGCCGGATCTTGTAAGCCTGTACCCCTACTTTTTATGGAAAGTTTGCCTTTCCAAAAAACCGTCATATTGCAATAAAATGATTCTGTTTCCTAAGCTAAATGAAATTTCTTTTTTTTTCGATTAACGAAAACAAAATTCGCTAGTTTTTTGATAAAAAAAATTTCCAAAGCAATAGGTGGATCTTGTAAGCCTTTAGCCCTTCTTTGTATGGAAAGCTTGCCTTTTCAAAAAACTGTCCTTTTGCATTAAAATGTCGCTGTTTCCTAAACTAAGTAAATTTCTTGTTTTTTCTATTCAACGAAAACAAAATTAGCTAGTTTTTTGATCAGAAAAATTTCTAAAGAAACTGGCGGATCTTGTAAGCCTGTAGTCCTACTTTTTATGGAAAGTTTGCCTTTCCAAAATACCGTCAATTTGCATTAAAATGTCGCTGTTTCCTAAACTAAGTAAATTTCTTGTTTTTTCTATTCAACGAAAACAAAATTCGCTAATTTTTCGACCAAGCAATTTCGAAAGAATATGACGGTGTTTGTAAGCCTGTAGCCCTACTTTTTATGGTAAGTTTGCCTTTCCAAAAAACCGTCATTTTGCATTAAATGACGCTGTTTCCGTAATTAAATTAATTTCTTGTTTTCTCTAATGAAGGAAAAAAAATCCGCTAGTTTTTTGATCAAAAAAATTTTCAATGAAATTGGCGGATCTTGTAAGCCTGTAGCCCTACTTTTCATGGAAAGTTTGCCTTTCCAAAAAAGCGTCATTTTGCATTAAAATGTCGCTGTTTCCTAAACTAAGTAAATTTCTTGTTTTTTCTATTCAACGAAATCAAAATTAGCTAGTTTTTTGATCACAAAAATTTCTAAAGAAATTGGCGGATCTCGTAAGCCTGTAGTCCTACTTTTTATGGAAAGTTTGCCTTTCCAAAAAACCGTCATTTTGCATTAAAATGCCGCTGTTTCCTAAACTAAATGAAATTTCTGTTTCTTCTGATCAACGAAACAAAATCCGCTAGTTTTTTGATTAAAAAAATTTCCAAAACAAGTGGTGGATCTTGTAAGCCTTTAGCCCTACTTTTTATGGAAAACTTGCCTTTTCAAAATACCGCCCTTTTGCATTAAAATGTCGCTGTTTCCTAAACAAAGTAAATTTCTTGTTTTCTGATTAACGAAAACAAAATCTGCTAATTTTTCGACCAAACAATTTCAAAAGAATTTGACGATTTTTGTAAGCCTGTAGCCCTACTTTTTATGGAAAGTTTGCCTTTCCAAAAAACCGTCATTTTGCATTAAATGACGTTGTTTCCAAAATTAAATTAATTTCTTGTTTTTTCTAACGAAGGGAAGGAAAATCCGCTAGTTTTTTGATCAAAAAAATTTTCAATGAAATTGGCGGATCTTGTAAGCCTGTACCCCTACTTTTTATGGAAACTTTGCCTTTCCAAAAAACCGTCATATTGCAATAAAATGATTCTGTTTCCTAAGCTAAATGAAATTTCTTTTTTTTTCGATCAACGAAAACAAAATTCGCTAGTTTTTTGATAAAAAAAATTTCCAAAGCAATAGGTGGATCTTGTAAGCCTTTAGCCCTACTTTTTATGGAAAACTTGCCTTTTCAAAAAACCGCCCTTTTGCACTAAAATGTCGCTGTTTCCTAAACAAAGTAAATTTCTTGTTTTCTGATTAACGAAAACAAAATCTGCTAATTTTTCGACCAAACAATTTCAAAAGAATTTGACGATTTTTGTAAGCCTGTAGCCCTACTTTTTATGGAAAGTTTGCCTTTCCAAAATACCGTCAATTTGCATTAAAATGTCGCTGTTTCCTAAACTAACTAAATTTCTTGTTTTTTCTATTCAACGAAAAGAAAATTAGCTAATTTTTTCATCAAAAAATTTCCAAAGAAAGTGGTGGTTCTTGTAAGCCTTTAGCCTTACTTTTTATAGAAAGTTTGCCTTTCCAAAAAACGTCATTTTGCATTAAATGACGCTGTTTCCGAAATTAAATTAATTTCTTGTTTTTTCTAACGAAGGAAAACAAAATCCGCTCGTTTTTTGATCAAAAAACTTTCAATGAAATTGGCGGCTCTTGTGAGCCTGTAGCCCCACTTTTTATGGATAGTTTGCCTTTCCAAAAAACCGTCATTTTGCATTAAAATTCCGCTGTTGCCTAAACTAAATGAAATTTCTGTTTTTTCTGATCAACGAAAACAAAATCCGCTAGTTTTTTGATCAAAAAAATTTCCAAAGAAAGTGGTGGATCTTGTAAGCCTTTAGCCTTACTTTTCATGGAAAGCTTGCCTTTTCAAAAAACCGTTCGTTTGCATTAAAATGTCGCTGTTTCCTAAACTAAGTAAATTTCTTGTTTTCTGATTAACGAAAACAAAATCCGCTAATTTTTCGACCAAACAATTTCGAAAGAATTTGACAATTTTTGTAAGCCCGTAGCACTACTTTTTATGGAAAGTTTGCCTTTCCAAAAAACCGTCATTTTGCATTAAATGACGCTGTTTCCGTAATTAATTTAGTTTCTTGTTTTTTCTAACGAAGGAAAACAAAATCCGCTACTTTTTTGATCAAAAAAAATTTCAATGAAATTGGCGGATCTTGTAAGCATGTAGTTTGCCTTTCCAAAAAACCGTCATTTTGCAATAAACTGACGCTGTTTCCTAAACTAAATGAAATTTCTTTTTTTTTCGATCAACGAAAAGAAAATCCGCTAGTTTTTTGATAAAAAAATTTCCAAAGCAAGTGGTGGATCTTGTAAGCCTTTAGCCCTACTTTTTAAAGAAAGCTTGCCTTTTCAAAAAACCGTCCTTTTGCATTAAAATGTCGCTTTTTCCTAAACTAAGTAAATTTCTTGTTTTTTCTATTCAACGAAAACAAAATTAGCTAGTTTTTTGATCAGAAAAATTTCTTAAGAAATTGGCGGATCTTGTAAGCCTGTAGTCCTACTTTTTATGGAAAGTTTGCCTTTCCAAAAAACTGTCATTTTGCATTAAATGACGCTTTTTCCGAAATTAAATTAATTTCTTGTTTTTTCTAACGAAGGAAAAGAAAATCCGCTAGTTTTTTGATCAAAAAATTTTCAATGAAATTGGCGGATCTTGTAAGCCTTTAGCCCTACTTTTTATGGAAAGTTTGTCTTTCCAAAAAAGCGCCATTTTGCATTAAAATGCCGCTGTCTCCTAAAATAAGTAAATTTCTTGTTTTTTCTGATTAACGAAAACAAAATCCGCTTAATTTTTTGACCAAACAATTTCGAAAGAATTTGACGGTTTTTGTAAGCCTGTAGCCCTACTTTTTATGGAAAGTTTGCCTTTCCAAAAAACTGTCATTTTGCATTTAATGACGCTGTTTCCGAAATTAAATTAATTTCTTGTTTTTTCTAACGAAGGAAAAGAAAATCCGCTAGTTTTTTGATCAAAAAACTTTTCAATGAAATTGGCGGATCTTGTAAGCCTGTAGCCCTACTTTTTATGGAAAGGTTGCCTTTCCAAAAAACCGTCAGTTTGCATTAAAATGCCGCTGTTTCCTAAACTAAATAAAATTTCTGTTTCTTCTCATCAACGAAAACAAAATCCGCTAGTTTTTTGATAAAAAAAATTTCCAAAGAAAGTGGTGGATCTTGTAAGCCTTTAGCCTTACTTTTTATGGAAAGTTTGCCTTTCCAAAAAACCGTCATTTTGCATTAAAATGCCGCTGTTTCCTAAGTTAAATTAATATTTTGTATTTTCTGATGAACGAAAAAAAAATCCGCTAGTTTTTTGATCAAAGAAATTTCGAAAGAATTTGGCGGTTTTTGTAAGCCCGTACCCCTAATTTTATGGAAAGTTTGCCTCTCCAAAAAAATTTCATTTTGCAATAAAATGACGCTGTTTCCTAAACTAAATTAATTTTGTTTTTTCTAATCAGCGAAAACAAAATCCGCTAGTTTTTTGTTTAAAGAACTTCGAAAGAAATTGGCGGATCTTGTAAGCCTGTAGCCGTACTTTTTATGGAAAGTTTGCCTTTCCAAAAAACCGTCATTTTGCTTTAAAATGCCGCTGTTTCCTAAACTAAGTAAATTTCTTGTTTTTTCTGATTAACGGAAACAAAATCCGCTAATTTTTCGACCAAACAATTTCAAAAGAATTTGACGGTTTTTGTAAGCCTGTAGCCCTACTTTTTATAGAAAGTTTGCCTTTCCAAAAAAATGTAATTTTGCATTGAATGACGCTGTTTCCGAAATTAAATTAATTTCTTGTTTTTTCTAACAAAGGAAAAGAAAATCCGCTAGTTTTTTGATCAAAAAAATTTTCAATGAAATTGGCGGATCTTGTAAGCCTGTAGCCCTACTTTTTATGGAAAGTTAGCCTTTCCAAAAAACCGTCATTTTGCAATAAAATGACACTGTTTCCTAAACTAAATGAAATTTCTTTTTTTTTCGATCAACGATAACAAAATCCGCTAGCTTTTTGACCAAACAATTTCGAAAGAATTTGACGGTTTTTGTAAGCCTGTAGCCCTACTTTTTATGGAAAGTTTCCCTTTCCAAAAAAATGTAATTTTCCATTAAAATGTCGCTGTTTCCTAAACTAAGTAAATTTCTTGTTTTTTCTGATTAAGGAAAACAAAATCCGCTAGTTTTTTGATAAAAAAAATTTCCAAAGCAAGTGGTGGATCTTGTAAGCCTTTAGCCCTACATTTTATGGAAAGCTTGCCTTTTCAAAAAACCGTCCTTTTGCATTAAATGACGCTGTTTCCGAAATTAAATTAATTTCTTGTTTTTTCTAACGAAGGAAAACAAAATCCGCTAGTTTTTTGATCAAAAAAATTTTCAATGAAATTGGTGGTTCTTGTAAGCCTTTAGCCTTACTTTTTATGGAAAGCTTGCCTTTCCAAAAAACCGTCATTTCGCATTAAAATGTCGCTGTTTCCTAAACTAAGTAAATTTCTTGTTTTTTCTGATTAACGAAAACAAAATCCGCTAATTTGTTGACCAAACAATTTCAAAAGAATTTGACGGTTTTTGTAAGCCTGTAGCCCTACTTTTTATGGAAAGTTTGCCTTTCCAAAAAACCGTCATTTTGCATTATATGACGCTGTTTCCGAAATTAAATTAATGTCTTGTTTTTTCTAACGAAGGAAAACAAAATCCGCTAATTTTTTGACCAAACAATTTCGAAAGAATTTGACGGTTTTTGTAAACCTGTAGCCCTATTTTTTATGGAAAGTTTGCCTTTCCAAAAAACCGTCATTTTGCATTAAAATGCCGCTGTTGCCTAAACTAAATGAAATTTCTTTTTTTTCTGATCAACGAAAACAAAATCCACTAGTTTTTGATAAAAAAAATTTCCAAAGCAAGTGGTGGATCTTGTAAGCCTTTAGCCTTACTTTTCATGGAAAGCTTGCCTTTCCAAAAAACCGTCATTTCGCATTAAAATGTCGCTGTTTCCTAAACTAAGTAAATTTCTTGTTTTTTCTGATTAACGAAAACAAAATCCGCTAATTTTTTGACCAAACAATTTCGAAAGAATTTGACGGTTTTTGTAAACCTGTAGCCCTATTTTTTATGGAAAGTTTGCCTTTCCAAAAAACCGTCATTTTGCATTAAAATGCCGCTGTTGCCTAAACTAAATGAAATTTCTGTTTTTTCTGATCAACGAAAACAAAATCCACTAGTTTTTGATAAAAAAGATTTCCAAAGCAAGTGGAGGATCTTGTAAGCCTTTAGCCTTACTTTTCATGGAAAGCTTGCCTTTCCAAAAAACCGTCATTTCGCATCAAAATGTCGCTGTTTCCTAAACTAAGTAAATTTCTTGTTTTTCTATTCAACGAAAACGAAATTAGCTAGTTTTTCGATAAAAAAATTTCCAAAGCAAGTGGCGGATCTTGTAAGCCTTTAGTCTTACTTTTTATGAAAAACTTGCCTTTCCAAAAAACCATCATTTCGCATTAAAATGTTGCTGTTTCCTAAACTAAGTAAATTTCTTGTTTTTTCTGATTAACGAAAACAAAATCCGCTAATTTTTTGACCAAACAATTTGGAAAGAATTTGACGGTTTTTGTAAGCCCGAGCCCTACTTTTTATGGAAAGTTTGCCTTTCCAAAAAACCGTCATTTTGCATTAAAATGCCGCTGTTGCCTAAACTAAATGAAATTTCTGTTTTTTCTGATCAACGAAAACAAAATCCGCTAGTTTTTTGATAAAAAAAATTTCCAAAGAAAGTGGTGGATCTTGTAAGCCTTTAGCCTTACTTTTCATGGAAAGCTTGCCTTTCCAAAAAACCGTCATTTCGCATTAAAATGTCGCTGTTTCCTAAACTAAGTAAATTTCTTTGTTTTTTCTGATTAACGAAAACAAAATCCGCTAATTTTTTGACCAAACAATTTCGAAAGAATTTGACGGTTTTTGTAAGCCTGTAGCCCTACTTTTTATGGAAAGTTTGCCTTTCCAAAAAACCGTCATTTTGCATTAAATTACGCTGTTTCCGAAATTAAATTAATTTCTTGTTTTTTCTAACGAAGGAAATGAAAATACGCTAGTTTTTTGATCAAAAAAATTTTCAATGAAATTGGCGGATCTTGTAAGCCTGTAGCCCTACTTTTTATGGAAAGTTTGCCTTACCAAAAAACCGTCATTTTGCATTAAAATGCCGCTGTTTCCTAAGTTAAATTAATATTTTGTATTTTCTGATGAACGAAAAAAATATCCGCTAGTTTTTTGATCAAAGAAATTTCGAAAGAATTTGGCGGTTTTTGTAAGCCTGTACCCCTAATTTTTTGGAAAGTTTGCCTCTCCAAAAAAACTTCATTTTGCAATAAAATGACGCTGTTTCCTAAACTAAATTATTTTTGTTTTTTCTAATCAGCGAAAACAAAATCCGCTAGTTTTTTGTTTAAAGAACTTCGAAAGAAATTGGCGGATCTTGTAAGCCTGTAGCCGTACTTTTTATGGAAAGTTTGCCTTTCCAGAAAACCGTCATTTTGCATTAAAATGCCGCTGTTTCCTAAACTAAGTAAATTTCTTGTTTTTTCTGATTAACGGAAACAAAATCCGCTAATTTTTCGACCAAACAATTTCAAAAGAATTTGACGGTTTTTGTAAGCCTGTAGCCCTACTTTTTATGGAAAGTTTGCCTTTCCAAAAAACCGTCATTTTGCAATAAAATGACGCTGTTTCCTAAACTAAATGAAATTTCTTTTTTTTTCGATCAACGATAACAAAATCCGCTAGTTTTTTGACCAAACAATTTCGAAAGAATTTGACGGTTTTTGTAAGCCTGTAGCCCTACTTTTTATGGAAAGTTTCCCTTTCCAAAAAACCGTCATTTTGCAATAAAATGACGCTGTTTCCTAAACTAAATGAAATTTCTTTTTTTTTCGATCAACGATAACAAAATCCGCTAGTTTTTTGACCAAACAATTTCGAAAGAATTTGACGGTTTTTGTAAGCCTGTCGCCCTACTTTTTATGGAAAGTTTCCCTTTCCAAAAAACCGTCCTTTTGCATTAAAATGTCGCTGTTTCCTAAACTAAGTAAATTTCTTTGTTTTTTCTGATTAACGAAAACAAAATCCGCTAATTTTTTGACCAAACAATTTCGAAAGAATTTGACGGTTTTTGTAAGCCTGTAGCCCTACTTTTTATGGAAAGTTTGCCTTTCCAAAAAACCGTCATTTTGCATTAAATTACGCTGTTTCCGAAATTAAATTAATTTCTTGTTTTTTCTAACGAAGGAAATGAAAATACGCTAGTTTTTTGATCAAAAAAATTTTCAATGAAATTGGCGGATCTTGTAAGCCTGTAGCCCTACTTTTTATGGAAAGTTTGCCTTACCAAAAAACCGTCATTTTGCATTAAAATGCCGCTGTTTCCTAAGTTAAATTAATATTTTGTATTTTCTGATGAACGAAAAAAATATCCGCTAGTTTTTTGATCAAAGAAATTTCGAAAGAATTTGGCGGTTTTTGTAAGCCTGTACCCCTAATTTTTTGGAAAGTTTGCCTCTCCAAAAAAACTTCATTTTGCAATAAAATGACGCTGTTTCCTAAACTAAATTATTTTTGTTTTTTCTAATCAGCGAAAACAAAATCCGCTAGTTTTTTGTTTAAAGAACTTCGAAAGAAATTGGCGGATCTTGTAAGCCTGTAGCCGTACTTTTTATGGAAAGTTTGCCTTTCCAGAAAACCGTCATTTTGCATTAAAATGCCGCTGTTTCCTAAACTAAGTAAATTTCTTGTTTTTTCTGATTAACGGAAACAAAATCCGCTAATTTTTCGACCAAACAATTTCAAAAGAATTTGACGGTTTTTGTAAGCCTGTAGCCCTACTTTTTATGGAAAGTTTGCCTTTCCAAAAAACCGTCATTTTGCAATAAAATGACGCTGTTTCCTAAACTAAATGAAATTTCTTTTTTTTTCGATCAACGATAACAAAATCCGCTAGTTTTTTGACCAAACAATTTCGAAAGAATTTGACGGTTTTTGTAAGCCTGTCGCCCTACTTTTTATGGAAAGTTTCCCTTTCCAAAAAACCGTCCTTTTGCATTAAAATGTCGCTGTTTCCTAATCTAAGTAAATTTCTTGTTTTTTCTGATTAAGGAAAACAAAATCCGCTAGTTTTTTGATAAAAAAGATTTCCAAAGCAAGTGGTGGATCTTTAAAGCCTTTAGCCCTACTTTTTATGGAAAGCTTGCCTTTTCAAAAAACCGTCCTTTTGCATTAAATGACGCTGTTTCCTAAACTAAGTAAATTTCTTGTTTTTTTCTGATTAACGAAAACAAAATCCGCTATTTTTTTGACCAAACAATTTCGAAAGAATTTGACGGTTTTTGTAGGCCTGTAGCCCTACTTTTTATGGAAAGTTTGCCTTTCCAAAAAACCGTCATTTTGCATTAAATGACGCTGTTTCCGAAATTAAATTAATTTCTTGTTTTTTCTAACGAAGGAAAACAAAATCCGCTAGTTTTTAGATCAAAAATATTTTCAATGAAATTGGCGGATCTTGTATGCCTGTAGCCCTACATTTTATGGAAAGTTTGTCTTTCAAAAAAACCGTCATTTTGCATTAAAATGCCGCTGTTTCCTAAGCTAAATTATAATTTTGTATTTTCTCATGAACGAAAAAAAAATCCGCTAGTTTTTTTATCAAAGAAATTTCGAAAGAATTTGGCGGTTTTTGTAAGCCTGTACCCCTAATTTTTTGGAAAGTTTGCCTCTCCAAAAAAACTTCATTTTGCAATAAAATGACGCTGTTTCCTAAAGTAAATTATTTTTTGTTTTTTCTAATCAGTTAAAACAAAATCCGCTAGTTTTTTGATCAGAAAAATTTCTAAAGAAATTGGCGGATCTTGTAAGCCTGTACCCGTACTTTTTATGGAAAGTTTGCCTTTCCAAAAAACCGTCATTTTGCATTAAAATGCCGCTGTTTCCTAAACTAAATGAAATTTCTTTTTTTTTGCTGATCAACGAAAACAAAATCCTTTAATTTGTTGTCCAAACAATTTCGAAAGAATTTGACGGTTTTTGTAAGCCTGTAGCCCTACTTTTTATGTAAAGTTTGCCTTTCCAAAAAACCGTCATTTTGCATTAAAATGCCGCTGTTGCCTAAACTAAATGAAATTTCTGTTTTTTCTGATCAACGAAAAGAAAATCCGCTAGTTTTTTGATAAAAAAATTTCCAAAGAAAGATGTGGATCTTGTATGCCTTTAGCCTTAATTTTCATGGAAAGCTTGCTTTTCCAAAAAACCGTCATTTCGCATTAAAATGTCGCTGTTTCCTAAACTAAGTAAATTTCTTGTTTTTTCTGATTAACGAAAACAAAATCCGCTAATTTTTTGACCAAACAATTTCGAAAGAATTTGACAGTTTTTGTAAGCCTGTAGCCCTTCTTTTTATGGAAAGTTTGCCTTTCCAAAAAACCGTCATTTTGCATTAAATGACGCTGTTTCCGGAATTAAATTAATTTCTTGTTTTTTCTAACGAAGGAAAAGAAAATCCGCTAGTTTTTTGATCAGAAAAATTTCTAAAGAAATTGGCCGATCTTGTAAGCCTGTAGTCCTACTTTTTATGGAAAGTTTGCCTTTTCAAGAAACCGTCATTTCGCATTAAAATGTCGGTGTTTCCTAAACTAAGTAACTTTCTTGTTTTTTCTGATTAACGAAAACAAAATCTGCTAATTTTTCGACCAAACAATTTCAAAAGAATTTGACGATTTTTCTAAGCCTCTAGCCCTACTTTTTATGGAAAGTTTGCCTTTCCAAAAAACCGTCATTTTGCATTAAATGACGCTGTTTCCGTAATTGAATTAATTTCTTGTTTTCTCTAATGAAGGAGAAGAAAATCCGCTAGTTTTTTGATCAAAAAAATTTTCAATGAAATTGGCGGATCTTGTAAGCCTGTAGCCCTACTTTTTATGGAAAGTTTGCCGTTCCAAAAAAGCGTCATTTTGCATTAAAATGCCGCTGTTTCCTAAACTAAGTAAATTTCTTGTTTTTCTGATTAACGAAAACAAGTTCTGCGAATTTTTCGACCAAACAATTTCAAAAGAATTTGACCATTTTTCTAAGCCTGTAGCCCTACTTTTTATGGAAAGTTTTCTTTTCCAAAATCCGTCATTTTGCATTAAATGACGCTGTTTCCGAAATTAAATTAATTTCTTGTTTTTTTTAACGAAGGGAAACAAAATCCGCTAGTTTTTTGATCAAAAAAATTTCTAAAGAAATTGGCGGATCTTGTAAGCCTGTAGTCCTACTTTTTATGGAAAGTTTGCTTTTCCAAAATACCGTCATTTTGCATTAAAATGCCGCTGTTTCCTAAACTGAATGAAATTTCTGTTTCTTCTGATCAACGAAAACAAAATCCGCTAGTTTTTTGATAAAAAAAATTTCCAAAGAAAGTGGTGGGTCTTTTAAGCCTTTAGCCCTACTTTTTATCGAAAGCTTGCCTTTCCAAGAAACCGTCATTTTGCATTCAATGACGCTGTTTCCGAAATTAAATTAATTTCTTGTTTTTTCTAACAAAGGAAAACAAAATCCGCTCGTTTTTTGATCAAAAAACTTTCAATGAAATTGGCGGATCTTGTAAGCCTGTAGCCCTACTTTTTATGGATAGTTTGCCTTTCCAAAAAACCGTCATTTTGCATTAAAATTCCGCTGTTGCCTAAACTAAATGAAATTTCTTTCTTTTTCGATCAACGAAAACAAAATTAGCTAGTTTTTTGATCAAAAAAATTTCCAAAGAAAGTGGTGGTTCTTGTAAGTCTTTAGCTTTACTTTTTATGGAAAGCTTGCATTTCCAAAAAACCGTCATTTCGCATTAATATGTCGCTGTTTCCTAAACTAAGTAAATTCTTGTTTTTTCTGATTAACGAAAACAAAATCCGCTAATTTTTTGACCAAACAATTGCGAAAGAATTTGACGATTTTTGTAAGCCTGTAGCCCTACTTTTTATGGATAGTATGCCTTTCCAAAAACCGTCATTTTGCATTAAAATTCCGCTGTTGCCTAAACTAAATGATTTTTCTGTTTTTTCTGATCAACGAAAACAAAATCCGCTAGTTTTTTGTTTAAAGAACTTCGAAAGAAATTGGCGGATCTTGTAAGCCTGTAGCCCTACTTTTTATGGAAAGTTGCCTTTCCAAAAAACCGTCATTTTGCAATAAAATGACGCTGTTTCCTAAACTAAATGAAATTTCATTTTTTTTCGATCAACGAAAACAAAATCCGCTAGTTTTTTGATAAAAAAAATTTCCAAAACCAGTGGTGGATCTTGTAAGCCTTTAGCCCTACTTTTTATGGAAAGCTTGCCTTTTCAAAAAACCGTTCTTTTGCATTAAAATGTCGCTGTTTCCTAAACTAAGTAAATTTCTTGTTTTCTGATTAACGAAAACAAAATCCGCTAATTTTTCGACCAAACAATTTCGAAAGAATTTGACAATTTTTGTAAGCCTGTAGCACTACTTTTTATGGAAAGTTTGCCTTTCCAAAAAACCGTCATTTTGCATTAAATGACGCTGTTTCCGTAATTAAATTAGTTTCTTGTTTTTTCTAACGAAGGAAAACAAAATCCGCTAGTTTTTTGATCAAAAAAAATTTCAATGAAATTGGCGGATCTTGTAAGCCTGTAGTTTGCCTTTCCAAAAAACCGTCATTTTGCAATAAACTGACGCTGTTTCCTAAACTAAATGAAGTTTCTTTTTTTTTTCGATCAACGAAAACAAAATCCGCTAGTTTTTTGATAAAAAATTTTCCAAAGCAAGTGGTGGATCTTGTAAGCCTTTAGCCCTACTTTTTAAAGAAAGCTTGCCTTTTCAAAAAACCGTCCTTTTGCATTAAAATGTCGCTTTTTCCTAAACTAAGTAAATTTCTTGTTTTTTTATTCAACGAAAACAAAATTAGCTAGTTTTTTGATCAGAAAAATTTCTTAAGAAATTGGCGGATCTTGTAAGCCTGTAGTCCTACTTTTTATGGAAAGTTTGCCTTTCCAAAAAACTGTCATTTTGCATTAAATGACGCTTTTTCCGAAATTAAATTAATTTCTTGTTTTTTCTAACGAAGGAAAAGAAAATCCGCTAGTTTTTTGATCAAAAAATTTTCAATGAAATTGGCGGATCTTGTAAGCCTTTAGCCCTACTTTTTATGGAAAGTTTGCCTTTCCAAAAAAGCGCCATTTTGCATTAAAATGCCGCTGTCTCCTAAAATAAGTAAATTTCTTGTTTTTTCTGATTAACGAAAACAAAATCCGCTAATTTTTTGACCAAACAATTTCGAAAGAATTTGACGGTTTTTGTAAGCCTGTAGCCCTACTTTTTATGGAAAGTTTGCCTTTCCAAAAAACTGTCATTTTGCATTTAATGACGCTGTTTCCGAAATTAAATTAATTTCTTGTTTTTTCTAACGAAGGAAAAGAAAATCCGCTAGTTTTTTGATCAAAAAACTTTTCAATGAAATTGGCGGATCTTGTAAGCCTGTAGCCCTACTTTTTATGGAAAGTTTGCCTTTCCAAAAAACCGTCATTTTGCAATAAAATGACGCTGTTTCCTAAACTAAATGAAATTTCTTTTCTTTTCAATCAACGAAAACAAAATCCGCTAATTTTTTGACCAAACAATTTCGAAAGAATTTGACGACTTTTGTAAGCCTGTAGCCCTACTTTTTATGGAAAGTTTGCCTTTCCAAAAAACCGTCATTTTGCATTAAAATGTCGCTGTTGCCTAAACTGAATGAAATTTCTGTTTTTTCTGATCAACGAAAAGAAAATCCGCTAGATTTTTGATAGAAAGAATTTCCAAAGAAAGTGGTGGATCTTGTTAGCCTTTAGCCTTACTTTTTGTGGAAAGCTTGCCTTTCCAAAAACCGTCATTTCGCATTAAAATGTCGCTGTTTCCTAAACTAAGTAAATTTCTTGTTTTTTCTGATTAACGAAAACAAAATCCGCTAATTTTTTGACCAAACAGTTTCGAAAGATTTTGACGGTTTTTGTAAGCCTGTAGCCCTACTTTTTATGGAAAGTTTGTTTTTCCAAAAAACCGTCATTTTGCATTAAAATGCCGCTGTTTACTAAACTAATAAAATTTCTGTTTCTTCTCATCAACGAAAACAAAATCCGCTAGTTTTTTGATAAAAAAAATTTCCAAAGAAAGTGGTGGATCTTGTAAGCCTTTAGCCCTTCTTTTTATCGAAAGCTTGCCTTTCCAAAAAACCGTCATTTTGCATAAAAATGTCGCTGTTTCCTGAACTAAGTAACTTTCTGGTTTTTTCTATTCAACGAAAACAAAATTAGCTAGTTTTTTCATCAGAAAAATTTCTAAAGAAATTGGTGGTTCTTGTAAGCCTTTAGCCTTACTTTTTATGGAAAGCTTGCCCTTCCAAAAAACCGTCATTTCGCATTAAAATGTCGCTGTTTCCTAAACTAAGTAAATTTCTTGTTTTTTCTGATTAACGAAAACAAAATCCGCTAATTTGTTGACCAAACAATTTCGAAAGAATTTGACGGTTTTTGTAAGCCTGTAGCCCTACTTTTTATGGAATGTTTGCCTTTCCAAAAAACCGTCATTTTGCATTAAAATGTCGCTGTTGCCTAAACTGAATAAAATTTCTGTTTTTTCTGATCAACGAAAACAAAATCCGCTAGATTTTTGATAAAAAGAATTTCCAAAGAAAGTGGTGGATCTTGTTAGCCTTTAGCCTTACTTTTTGTGGAAAGCTTGCCTTTCCAAAAACCGTCATTTCGCATTAAAATGTCGCTGTTTCCTAAACTAAGTAAATTTCTTGTTTTTTCTGATTAACGAAAACAAAATCCGCTAATTTTTTGACCAAACAGTTTCGAAAGATTTCGACGGTTTTTGTAAGCCTGTAGCCCTACTTTTTATGGAAAGTTTGCCTTTCCAAAAAACCGTCATTTTGCATTAAAATGCCGCTGTTGCCTAAACTGAATGAAATTTCTGTTTTTTCTGATCAACGAAAACAAAATCCGCTAGATTTTTGATAGAAAGAATTTCCAAAGAAAGTGGTGGATCTTGTTAGCCTTTAGCCTTACTTTTTGTGGAAAGCTTGCCTTTCCAAATCCGTCATTTCGCATTAAAATGTCGCTCTTTCCTAAACTAAGTAAATTTCTTGTTTTTTCTGATTAACGAAAACAAAATCCGCTAATTTTTTGACCAAACAGTTTCGAAAGATTTTGACGGTTTTTGTAAGCCTGTAGCCCTACTTTTTATGGAAAGTTTGCCTTTCCAAAAAACCGTCATTTTGCATTAAAATGCCGCTGTTTACTAAACTAAATAAAATTTCTGTTTCTTCTCATCAACGAAAACAAAATCCGCTAGTTTTTTGATAAAAAAAATTTCCAAAGAAAGTGGTGGATCTTGTAAGCCTTTAGCCCTACTTTTTATCGAAAGCTTGCCTTTCCAAAAAACCGTCATTTTGCATAAAAATGTCGCTGTTTCCTGAACTAAGTAACTTTCTGGTTTTTTCTATTCAACGAAAACAAAATTAGCTAGTTTTTTCATCAGAAAAATTTCTAAAGAAATTGGTGGTTCTTGTAAGCCTTTAGCCTTACTTTTTATGGAAAGCTTGCCCTTCCAAAAAACCGTCATTTCGCATTAAAATGTCGCTGTTTCCTAAACTAAGTAAATTTCTTGTTTTTTCTGATTAACGAAAACAAAATCCGCTAATTTGTTGACCAAACAATTTCGAAAGAATTTGACGGTTTTTGTAAGCCTGTAGCCCTACTTTTTATGGAATGTTTGCCTTTCCAAAAAACCGTCATTTTGCATTAAAATGCCGCTGTTTCCTAAACTAAATAAAATTTCTGTTTCTTCTCATCAACGAAAACAAAATCCGCTAGTTTTTTGATAAAAAAAATTTCCAAAGAAAGTGGTGGATCTTGTAAGCCTTTAGCCCTACTTTTTATCGAAAGCTTGCCTTTCCAAAAAACCGTCATTTTGCATAAAAATGTCGCTGTTTCCTGAACTAAGTAAATTTCTTGTTTTTTCTATTCAACGAAAACAAAATTAGCTAGTTTTTTCATCAGAAAAATTTCTAAAGAAATTGGTGGTTCTTGTAAGCCTTTAGCCTTACTTTTTATGGAAAGCTTGCCTTTCCAAAAAACCGTCATTTTGCATTAAATGACGCTGTTTCCGAAATTAAATTAATGTCTTGTTTTTTCTAACGAAGGAAAAGAAAATCCACTAATTTTTTGATCAGAAAAATTTCTAAAGAAATTGGCGGATCCTGTAAGCCTGTAGCCCTACTTTTTATGGAAAGGTTGCCGTTCCAAAAAACCGTCATTTTGCATTAAAATGCCGCTGTTTCCTAAACTAAATAAAATTTCTGTTTCTTCTCATCAACGAAAACAAAATCCGCTAGTTTTTTGATAAAAAAATTTCCAAAGAAAGTGGTGGATCTTGTAAGCCTTTAGCCTTACTTTTTATGGAAAGTTTGCCTTTCCAAAAAACCGTCATTTTGCATTAAAATGCCGCTGTTTCCTAAGTTAAATAAATATTTTGTATTTTCTGATGAACGAAAAAAAAATCCGCTAGTTTTTTGATCAAAGAAATTTCGAAAGAATTTGGCGGTTTTTGTAAGCCTGTACCCCTAATTTTATGGAAAGTTTGCCTCTCCAAAAAAATTTCATTTTGCAATAAAATGACGCTGTTTCCTAAACTAAATGAAATTTCTTTTTTTTTCGATCAACGATAACAAAATCCGCTAGCTTTTTGACCAAACAATTTCGAAAGACTTTGACGGTTTTTGTAAGCCTGTAGCCCTACTTTTTATGGAAAGTTTCCCTTTCCAAAAAAATGTAATTTTGCATTAAAATGTCGCTGTTTCCTAAACTAAGTAAATTTCTTGTTTTTTCTGATTAAGGAAAACAAAATCCGCTAGTTTTTTGATAAAAAAAATTTCCAAAGCAAGTGGTGGATCTTGTAAGCCTTTAGCCCTACATTTTATGGAAAGCTTGCCTTTTCAAAAAACCGTCCTTTTGCATTAAATGACGCTGTTTCCGAAATTAAATTAATTTCTTGTTTTTTCTAACGAAGGAAAACAAAATCCGCTAGTTTTTTGATCAAAAAAATTTTCAATGAAATTGGTGGTTCTTGTAAGCCTTTAGCCTTACTTTTTATGGAAAGCTTGCCTTTCCAAAAAACCGTCATTTCGCATTAAAATGTCGCTGTTTCCTAAACTAAGTAAATTTCTTGTTTTTTCTGATTAACGAAAACAAAATCCGCTAATTTGTTGACCAAACAATGTTAAAAGAATTTGACGGTTTTTGTAAGCCTGTAGCCCTACTTTTTATGGAAAGTTTGCCTTTCCAAAAAACCGTCATTTTGCATTAAATGACGCTGTTTCCGAAATTAAATTAATGTCTTGTTTTTTCTAACGAAGGAAAACAAAATCCGCTAATTTTTTGACCAAACAATTTCGAAAGAATTTGACGGTTTTTGTAAACCTGTAGCCCTATTTTTTATGGAAAGTTTGCCTTTCCAAAAAACCGTCATTTTGCATTAAAATGCCGCTGTTGCCTAAAGTAAATGAAATTTCTGTTTTTTCTGATCAACGAAAACAAAATCCACTAGTTTTTGATAAAAAAAATTTCCAAAGCAAGTGGTGGATCTTGTAAGCCTTTAGCCTTACTTTTCATGGAAAGCTTGCCTTTCCAAAAAACCGTCATTTCGCATTAAAATGTCGCTGTTTCCTAAACTAAGTAAATTTCTTGTTTTTCTATTCAACGAAAACGAAATTAGCTAGTTTTTCGATAAAAAAATTTCCAAAGCAAGTGGTGGATCTTGTAAGCCTTTAGTCTTACTTTTTATGAAAAACTTGCCTTTCCAAAAAACCATCATTTCGCATTAAAATGTTGCTGTTTCCTAAAGTAAGTAAATTTCTTGTTTTTTCTGATTAACGAAAACAAAATCCGCTAATTTTTTGACCAAACAATTTCGAAAGAATTTGACGGTTTTTGTAAACCTGTAGCCCTTTTTTTTATGGAAAGTTTGCCTTTCCAAAAAACCGTCATTTTGCATTAATATGCCGCTGTTGCCTAAACTAAATGAAATTTCTGTTTTTTCTGATCAACGAAAACAAAATCCACTAGTTTTTGATAAAAAAAATTTCCAAAGCAAGTGGTGGATCTTGTAAGCCTTTAGCCTTACTTTTCATGGAAAGCTTGCCTTTCCAAAAAACCGTCATTTCGCATTAAAATGTCGCTGTTTCCTAAACTAAGTAAATTTCTTGTTTTTCTATTCAACGAAAACGAAATTAGCTAGTTTTTCGATAAAAAAATTTCCAAAGCAAGTGGTGGATCTTGTAAGCCTTTAGTCTTACTTTTTATGAAAAACTTGCCTTTCCAAAAAACCATCATTTCGCATTAAAATGTTGCTGTTTCCTAAACTAAGTAAATTTCTTGTTTTTTCTGATTAACGAAAACAAAATCCGCTAATTTTTTGACCAAACAATTTCGAAAGAATTTGACGGTTTTTGTAAGCCTGTAGCCCTACTTTTTATGGAAAGTTTGCCTTTCCAAAAAACCGTCATTTTGCATTAAATTACGCTGTTTCCGAAATTAAATTAATTTCTTGTTTTTTCTAACGAAGGAAATGAAAATACGCTAGTTTTTTGATCAAAAAAATTTTCAATGAAATTGGCGGATCTTGTAAGCCTGTAGCCCTACTTTTTTATGGAAAGTTTGCCTTTCCAAAAAACCGTCATTTTGCATTAAAATGCCGCTGTTTCCTAAGTTAAATTAATATTTTGTATTTTCTGATGAACGAAAAAAAAATCCGCTAGTTTTTTGATCAAAGAAATTTCGAAAGAATTTGGCGGTTTTTGTAAGCCTGTACCCCTAATTTTTTGGAAAGTTTGCCTCTCCAAAAAAACTTCATTTTGCAATAAAATGACGCTGTTTCCTAAACTAAATTATTTTTGTTTTTTCTAATCAGCGAAAACAAAATCCGCTAGTTTTTTGTTTAAAGAACTTCGAAAGAAATTGGCGGATCTTGTAAGCCTGTAGCCGTACTTTTTATGGAAAGTTTGCCTTTCCAGAAAACCGTCATTTTGCATTAAAATGCCGCTGATTCCTAAACTAAGTAAATTTCTTGTTTTTTCTGATTAACGGAAACAAAATCCGCTAATTTTTCGACCAAACAATTTCAAAAGAATTTGACGGTTTTTGTAAGCCTGTAGCCCTACTTTTTATGGAAAGTTTGCCTTTCCAAAAAACCGTCATTTTGCAATAAAATGACGCTGTTTCCTAAACTAAATGAAATTTCTTTTTTTTTCGATCAACGATAACAAAATCCGCTAGTTTTTTGACCAAACAATTTCAAAAGAATTTGACGGTTTTTGTAAGCCTGTCGCCCTACTTTTTATGGAAAGTTTGCCTTTCCAAAAAACCGTCCTTTTGCATTAAAATGTCGCTGTTTCCTAATCTAAGTAAATTTCTTGTTTTTTCTGATTAAGGAAAACAAAATCCGCTAGTTTTTTGATAAAAAAAATTTCCAAAGCAAGTGGTGGATCTTTAAAGCCTTTAGCCCTACTTTTTATGGAAAGCTTGCCTTTTCAAAAAACCGTCCTTTTGCATTAAATGACGCTGTTTCCGAAATTAAATTAATTTCTTGTTTTTTCTAACGAAGGAAAAGCAAATCCGCTAGTTTTTTGATAAAAAAAATTTTCAATGAAATTGGCGGATCTTGTAAGCCTGTACCCCTACTTTTTATGGAAAGTTTGCCTTTCCAAAAAAGCGTCATTTTGCAATAAAATGACGCTGTTTCCTAAACTAAATGAAATTTCTTTTTTTTTCGATCAACGAAAACAAAATCCGCTAGTTTTGGATAAAAAAAATTTCCAAAGCAAGTGGTGGATCTTGTGAGCCTTTAGCCCTACTTTTTATGGAAAGCTTGCCTTTTCAAAAAACCGTCATTTCGCATTAAAATGTCGCTGTTTCCTAAACTAAGTAAATTTCTTGTTTTTTTCTGATTAACGAAAACAAAATCCGCTATTTTTTTGACCAAACAATTTCGAAAGAATTTGACGGTTTTTGTAGGCCTGTAGCCCTACTTTTTATGGAAAGTTTGCCTTTCCAAAAAACCGTCATTTTGCATTAAATGACGCTGTTTCCGAAATTAAATTAATTTCTTGTTTTTTCTAACGAAGGAAAACAAAATCCGCTAGTTTTTAGATCAAAAATATTTTCAATGAATTTGGCGGATCTTGTATGCCTGTAGCCCTACGTTTTATGGAAAGTTTGTCTTTCAAAAAAACCGTCATTTTGCATTAAAATGCCGCTGTTTCCTAAGCTAAATTATAATTTTGTATTTTCTCATGAACGAAAAAAAAATTCGCTAGTTTTTTTATCAAAGAAATTTCGAAAGAATTTGGCGGTTTTTGTAAGCCTGTACCCCTAATTTTTTGGAAAGTTTGCCTCTCCAAAAAAACTTCATTTTGCAATAAAATGACGCTGTTTCCTAAAGTAAATTATTTTTTGTTTTTTCTAATCAGTTAAAACAAAATCCGCTAGTTTTTTGATCAGAAAAATTTCTAAAGAAATTGGCGGATCTTGTAAGCCTGTACCCGTACTTTTTATGGAAAGTTTGCCTTTCCAAAAAACCGTCATTTTGCATTAAAATGCCGCTGTTTCCTAAACTAAATGAAATTTCTTTTCTTTCTGATCAACGAAAACAAAATCCGTTAATTTGTTGTCCAAACAATTTCGAAAGAATTTGACGGTTTTTGTAAGCCTGTAGCCCTACTTTTTATGTAAAGTTTGCCTTTCCAAAAAACCGTCATTTTGCATTAAAATGCCGCTGTTGCCTAAACTAAATGAAATTTCTGTTTTTTCTGATCAACGAAAAGAAAATCCGCTAGTTTTTTGATAAAAAAATTTCCAAAGAAAGATGTGGATCTTGTAAGCCTTTAGCCTTAATTTTCATGGAAAGCTTGCTTTTCCAAAAAACCGCCATTTCGCATTAAAATGTCGCTGTTTCCTAAACTAAGTAAATTTCTTGTTTTTTCTGATTAACGAAAACAAAATCCGCTAATTTTTTGACCAAACAATTTCGAAAGAATTTGACAGTTTTTGTAAGCCTGTAGCCCTTCTTTTTATGGAAAGTTTGCCTTTCCAAAAAACCGTCATTTTGCATTAAATGACGCTGTTTCCGGAATTAAATTAATTTCTTGTTTTTTCTAACGAAGGAAAGGAAAATCCGCTAGTTTTTTGATCAGAAAAATTTCTAAAGAAATTGGCCGATCTTGTAAGCCTGTAGTCCTACTTTTTATGGAAAGTTTGCCTTTCCAAAAAACCGTCATTTTGCATTAAAATTCCGCTGTTTCCTAAACTGAATAAAATTTCTGTTTCTTCTCATCAACGAAAACAAAATCCGCTAGTTTTTTGATAAAAAAAATTTCCAAAGAAAGTGGTGGGTCTTTTAAGCCTTTAGCCCTACTTTTTATCGAAAGCTTGCCTTTCCAAAAAACCGTCATTTTGCATAAAAATGTCGCTGTTTCCTGAACTAAGTAACTTTCTTGTTTTTTCTATTCAACGAAAACAAAATTAGCTAGTTTTTTCATCAGAAAAATTTCTAAAGAAATTGGTGGTTCTTGTAAGCCTTTAGCTTTACTTTTTATGGAAAGCTTGCCCTTCCAAAAAACCGTCATTTCGCATTAAAATGTCGCTGTTTCCTAAACTAAGTAGATTTCTTGTTTTTTCTGATTAACGAAAACAAAATCCGCTAATTTGTTGACCAAACAATTTCGAAAGAATTTGACGGTTTTTGTAAGCCTGTAGCCCTACTTTTTATGGAAAGTTTGCCTTTCCAAAAAGCCGTCATTTTGCATTAAAAGACGCTGTTTCCGGAATTAAATTAATTTCTTGTTTTTTCTAATGAAGGAAAAGAAAATCCGCTAGTTTTTTGATCAAAAAAATTTCTAAAGAAATTGGCCGATCTTGTAAGCCTGTAGCCCTACTTTTTATGGAAAGTTTGCCTTTCCAAAAAACCGTCCTTTTGCATTAAAATGTCGCTGTTTCCTAATTTAAGTAAATTTCTTGTTTTTTCTGATTAAGGAAAACAAAATCCGCTAGTTTTTTGATAAAAAAAATTTCCAAAGCAAGTGGTGGATCTTGTAAGCCTTTAGCCCTACTTTTTATGAAAAGCTTGCCTTTTCAAAAAACCGTCCTTTTGCATTAAATGACGCTGTTTCCGAAATTAAATTAATTTCTTGTTTTTTCTGATTAACGAAAACAAAATCCGCTAATTTGTTGACCAAACAATCTCGAAAGAATTTGACAGTTTTTGTAAGCCTGTAGCCCTACTTTTTATGGAAAGTTTGCCTTTCCAAAAAGCCGTCATATTGCATTAAAAGACGCTGTTTCCGGAATTAAAGTAATTTCTTGCTTTTTCTAATGAAGGAAAAGAAAATCCGCTAGTTTTTTGATCAGAAAAATTTCTAAAGAAATTGGCCGATCTTGTAAGCCTGTAGTCCTACTTTTTATGGAAAGTTTGCCTTTCCAAAAAACCGTCCTTTTGCATTAAAATGTCGCTGTTTCCTAATTTAAGTAAATTTCTTGTTTTTTCTGATTAAGGAAAACAAAATCCGCTAGTTTTTTGATAAAAAAAATTTCCAAATCAAGTGGTGGATCTTGTAAGCCTTTAGCCCTACTTTTTATGAAAAGCTTGCCTTTTCAAAAAACCGTCCTTTTGCATCAAATGACGCTGTTTCCGAAATTAAATTAATTTCTTGTTTTTTCTAACGAAGGAAAACAAAATCCTTTAGTTTTTTGATCAAAAAATCTTTCAATGAAATTGGCGGATCTTGTAAGCCTGTAGCCCTACTTTTTATGGAAAATTTGCCTTTCCAAAAAACCGTCATTTTGCAATAAAATGACGCTGTTTCCTAAACTAAATGAAATTTCTTCTTTTTTCGATCAATGAAAACAAAATCCGCTAGTTTTTTGACCAAACAATTTCGAAAGAATTTGACGGTTTTTGTAAGCCTGTAGCCCTACTTTTTATGGAAAGTTTGCCTTTCCAAAAAACCGTCCTTTTGCATTAAAATGTCGCTGTTTCCTAATCTAAGTAAATTTCTTGTTTTTTCTGATTAAGGAAAACAAAATCCGCTAGTTTTTTGATAAAAAAAATTTCCAAAGCAAGTGGTGGATCTTGTAAGCCTTTAGCCCTACTTTTTATGAAAAGCTTGCCTTTTCAAAAAACCGTCCTTTTGCCTCAAATGACGCTGTTCTCGAAATTAAATTAATTTCTTGTTTTTTCTAACGAAGGAAAACAAAATCCGCTAGTTTTTTGATCAAAAAATCTTTCAATGAAATTGGCGGATCTTGTAAGCCTGTAGCCCTACTTTTTATGGAAAGTTTGCCTTTCCAAAAAACCGTCCTTTTGCATTAAAATGTCGCTGTTTCCTAATCTAAGTAAATTTCTTGTTTTTTCTGATTAAGGAAAACAAAATCCGCTAGTTTTTTGATAAAAAAAATTTCCAAAGCAAGTGGTGGATCTTGTAAGCCTTTAGCCCTACTTTTTATGAAAAGCTTGCCTTTTCAAAAAACCGTCCTTTTGCCTCAAATGACGCTGTTCTCGAAATTAAATTAATTTCTTGTTTTTTCTAACGAAGGAAAACAAAATCCGCTAGTTTTTTGATCAAAAAATCTTTCAATGAAATTGGCGGATCTTGTAAGCCTGTAGCCCTACTTTTTATGGAAAATTTGCCTTTCCAAAAAACCGTCATTTTGCAATAAAATGACGCTGTTTCCTAAACTAAATGAAATTTCTTCTTTTTTCGATCAATGAAAACAAAATCCGCTAGTTTTTTGACCAAACAATTTCGAAAGAATTTGACGGTTTTTGTAAGCCTGTAGCCCTACTTTTTATGGAAAGTTTGCCTTTCCAAAAAACCGTCCTTTTGCATTAAAATGTCGCTGTTTCCTAATCTAAGTAAAATTCTTGTTTTTTCTGATTAAGGAAAACAAAATCCGCTAGTTTTTTGATAAAAAAAATTTCCAAAGCAAGTGGTGGATCTTGTAAGCCTTTAGCCCTACTTTTTATGAAAAGCTTGCCTTTTCAAAAAACCGTCCTTTTGCCTCAAATGACGCTGTTCTCGAAATTAAATTAATTTCTTGTTTTTTCTAACGAAGGAAAACAAAATCCGCTAGTTTTTTGATCAAAAATATTTTCAATGAAATTGGCGGATCTTGTAAGCCTGTACCCCTACTTTTTATGGAAAGTTTGCCTTTCCAAAAAACCGTCATTTTGCAATAAAATGACGCTGTTTCCTAAACTAAATGAAATTTCTTCTTTTTTCGATCAATGAAAACAAAATCCGCTAGTTTTTTGACCAAACAATTTCGAAAGAATTTGACGGTTTTTGTAAGCCTGTAGCCCTACTTTTTATGGAAAGTTTGCCTTTCCAAAAAACCGTCCTTTTGCATTAAAATGTCGCTGTTTCCTAATCTAAGTAAAATTCTTGTTTTTTCTGATTAAGGAAAACAAAATCCGCTAGTTTTTTGATAAAAAAAATTTCCAAAGCAAGTGGTGGATCTTGTAAGCCTTTAGCCCTACTTTTTATGAAAAGCTTGCCTTTTCAAAAAACCGTCCTTTTGCCTCAAATGACGCTGTTCTCGAAATTAAATTAATTTCTTGTTTTTTCTAACGAAGGAAAACAAAATCCGCTAGTTTTTTGATCAAAAATATTTTCAATGAAATTGGCGGATCTTGTAAGCCTGTACCCCTACTTTTTATGGAAAGTTTGCCTTTCCAAAAAACCGTCATTTTGCATTAAAATGCCGCTGTTTCCTAAGATAAATTAATATTTTGTATTTTCTCATCAACGAAAAAAAAATCCGCTAGTTTCTTGATCAAAGAAATTTCGAAAGAATTTGGCGGTTTTTGTAAGCCTCTACCCCTAATTTTTTGGAAAGTTTGCCTCTCCAAAAAAACTTCATTTTGCAATAAAATGACGCTGTTTCCTAAACTAAATTATTTTTTGTTTTTTCAAATCAGCGAAAACAAAATCCGCTAGTTTTTTGTTTAAAGAACTTCGAAAGAAATTGGCGGATCTTGTAAGCCTGTAGCCGTACTTTTTATGGAAAGTTTGCCTTTCCAAAAAACCGTCATTTTGCAATAAAATGCCGCTGTTTCCTAAACTAAGTAAATTTCTTGTTTTTTCTGATTAACGGAAACAAAATCCGCTAATTTTTCGACCAAACAATTTCAAAAGAATTTGACGGTTTTTGTAAGCCTGTAGCCCTACTTTTTATGGAAAGTTTGCCTTTCAAAAAAAATGTCATTTTGCATTGAATGACGCTGTTTCCGAAATTAAATTAATTTCTTGTTTTTTCTAACGAAGGAAAACGAAATCCGCTAATTTTTAGATGAAAAATATTTTCAATGAAATTGGCGGATCTTGTATGCCTGTAGCCCTACTTTTTTTGAAAGTTTGCCTTTCAAAAAAACCGTCATTTTGCATTAAAATTCCGCTGTTTCCTAAGCTAAATTAATATTTTGTATTTTCTCATGAACGAAAAAAAAATCCGCTAGTTTTTTGATCAAAGAAATTTCGAAAGAATTTGGCGGTTTTTGTAAGCCTGTACCCCTAATTTTTTGGAAAGTTTGCCTCTCCAAAAAAACTTCATTTTCCAATAAAATGACGCTGTTTCCTAAACTAAATTATTTTTTGTTTTTTCTAATCAGCTAAAACAAAATCCGCTAGTTTTTTGATCAGAAAAATTTCTAAAGAAATTGGCGGATCTTGTAAGCATGTACCCGTACTTTTTATGGAAAGTTTGCCTTTCCAAAAAACCGTCATTTTGCATTAAAATGCCGCTGTTTCCTAAACTAAATGAAATTTCTTTTTTTTTCTGATCAACGAAAACAAAATCCGCTAATTTGTTGTCCAAACAATTTCCAAAGAATTTGACGGTTTTTGTAAGCCTGTAACCCTACTTTTTATGTAAAGTTTGCCTTTCCAAAAAACCGTCATTTTGCATTAAAATGCCGCTGTTGCCTAAACTAAATGAAATTGCTGTTTTTTCTGATCAACGAAAAGAAAATCCGCTAGTTTTTTGATAAAAAAAATTTCCAAAGAAAGATGTGGATCTTGTAAGACTTTAGCCTTACTTTTTATGGAAAGCTTGCCTTTCCAAAAAATCGTCATTTCGCATTAAAATGTCGCTGTTTCCTAAACTAAGTAAATTTTTTGTTTTTTCTGATTAACGAAAACAAAATCCGCTAATTTGTTGTCCAAACAATTTCGAAAGAATTTGACGGTTTTTGTAAGCCTGTAGCCCTACTTTTTATGTAGAGTTTGCCTATCCAAAAAACCGTCATTTTGCATTAAAATGCCGCTGTTGCCTAAACTAAATGAAATTTCTGTTTTTTCTGATCAACGAAAACAAAATCCGATACTTTTTTGATAAAAAAATTTTCCAAAGAAAGATTTGGTTCTTGTAAGCCTTTAGCCTTAATTTTCATGGAAAGCTTGCTTTTCCAAAAAACCGTCATTTTGCATTAAATGACGCTGTTTCCGGAATTAAATTAATTTCTTGTTTTTTCTAATGAAGGAAAAGAAAATCCGCTAGTTTTTTCATCAGAAAAATTTCTAAAGAAATTGGCCGATCTTGTAAGCCTGTAGTCCTACTTTTTATGGAAAGTTTGCCTTTCCAAAAAACCGTCATTTTGCATTAAAATGCCGCTGTTTCCTAAACTAAATAAAATTTCTGTTTCTTCTCATCAACGAAAACAAAATCCGCTAGTTTTTTGATAAAAAAAATTTCCAAAGAAAGTGGTGGATCTTTTAAGCCTTTAGCCCTACTTTTTATCGAAAGCTTGCCTTTCCAAAAAACCGTCATTTTGCATAAAAATGTCGCTGTTTCCTGAACTAAGTAACTTTCTTGTTTTTTCCATTCAACGAAAACAAAATTAGCTAGTTTTTTCATCAGAAAAATTTCTAAAGAAATTGGTGGTTCTTGTAAGCCTTTAGCTTTACTTTTTATGGAAAGCTTGCCCTTCCAAAAAACCGTCATTTCGCATTAAAATGTCGCTGTTTCCTAAATTAAGTAGATTTCTTGTTTTTTCTGATTAACAAAAACAAAATCCGCTATTTTTTTGACCAAACAATTTCGAAAGAATTTGACGGTTTTTGTAAGCCTGTAGCCCTACTTTTTATGGAAAGTTTGCCTTTCAAAAAAAATGTCATTTTGCATTGAATGACGCTGTTTCCGAAATTAAATTAATTTCTTGTTTTTTCTAACGAAGGAAAACAAAATCCGCTAGTTTTTAGATCAAAAATATTTTCAATGAAATTGGCGGATCTTGTAAGCCTGTAGCCCTACTTTTTATGGAAAGTTTGCCTTTCCAAAAAACCGTCATTTCGCATTAAAATGCCGCTGTTTCCTAAGATAAATTAATATTTTGTATTTTCTCATCAACGAAAAAAAAATCCGCTAGTTTCTTGATCAAAGAAATTTCGAAAGAATTTGGCGGTTTTTGTAAGCCTCTACCCCTAATTTTTTGGAAAGTTTGCCTCTCCAAAAAAACTTCATTTTGCAATAAAATGACGCTGTTTCCTAAACTAAATTATTTTTTGTTTTTTCAAATCAGCGAAAACAAAATCCGCTAGTTTTTTGTTTAAAGAACTTCGAAAGAAATTGGCGGATCTTGTAAGCCTGTAGCCGTACTTTTTATGGAAAGTTTGCCTTTCCAAAAAACCGTCATTTTGCAAAAAAATGCTGCTGTTTCCTAAACTAAGTAAATTTCTTGTTTTTTCTGATTAACGGAAACAAAATCCGCTAATTTTTCGACCAAACAATTTCAAAAGAATTTGACTGTTTTTGTAAGCCTGTAGCCCTACTTTTTATGGAAAGTTTGCCTTTCAAAAAAAATGTCATTTTGCATTGAATGACGCTGTTTCCGAAATTAAATTAATTTCTTGTTTTTTCTAACGAAGGAAAACAAAATCCGCTAGTTTTTAGATCAAAAATATTTTCAATGAAATTGGCGGATCTTGTATGCCTGTAGCCCTACTTTTTATGGAAAGTTTGCCTTTCAAAAAAACCGTCATTTTGCATTAAAATTCCGCTGTTTCCTAAGCTAAATTAATATTTTGTATTTTCTCATAAACGAAAAAAAAATCCGCTAGTTTTTTGATCAAAGAAATTTCGAAAGAATTTGGCGGTTTTTGTAAGCCTGTACCCCTAATTTTTTGGAAAGTTTGCCGCTCCAAAAAAACTTCATTTTCCAATAAAATGACGCTGTTTCCTAAACTAAATTATTTTTTGTTTTTTCTAATCAGCTAAAACAAAATCCGCTAGTTTTTTGATCAGAAAAATTTCTAAAGAAATTGGCGGATCTTGTAAGCATGTACCTGTACTTTTTATGGAAAGTTTGCCTTTCCAAAAAACCGTCATTTTGCATTAAAATGCCGCTGTTTCCTAAACTAAATGAAATTTCTTTTTTTTTCTGATCAACGAAAACAAAATCCGCTACTTTGTTGTCCAAACAATTTCCAAAGTATTTGACGGTTTTTGTAAGCCTGTAGCCCTACTTTTTATGTAAAGTTTGCCTTTCCAAAAAACCGTCATTTTGCAATAAAATGCCGCTGTTTCCTAAACTAAGTAAATTTCTTGTTTTTTCTGATTAACGGAAACAAAATCCGCTAATTTTTCGACCAAACAATTTCAAAAGAATTTGACGGTTTTTGTAAGCCTGTAGCCCTACTTTTTATGGAAAGTTTGCCTTTCAAAAAAAATGTCATTTTGCATTGAATGACGCTGTTTCCGAAATTAAATTAATTTCTTGTTTTTTCTAACGAAGGAAAACAAAATCCGCTAGTTTTTAGATCAAAAATATTTTCAATGAAATTGGCGGATCTTGTATGCCTGTAGCCCTACTTTTTATGGAAAGTTTGCCTTTCAAAAAAACCGTCATTTTGCATTAAAATTCCGCTGTTTCCTAAGCTAAATTAATATTTTGTTTTTTCTCATGAACGAAAAAAAAATCCGCTAGTTTTTTGATCAAAGAAATTTCGAAAGAATTTGGCGGTTTTTGTAAGCCTGTACCCCTAATTTTTTGGAAAGTTTGCCTCTCCAAAAAAACTTCATTTTGCAATAAAATGACGCTGTTTCCTAAACTAAATTATTTTTTGTTTTTTCTAATCAGCTAAAACAAAATCCGCTAGTTTTTTGATCAGAAAAATTTCTAAAGAAATTGGCGGATCTTGTAAGCATGTACCCGTACTTTTTATGGAAAGTTTGCCTTTCCAAAAAACCGTCATTTTGCATTAAAATGCCGCTGTTTCCTAAACTAAATGAAATTTCTTTTTTTTTCTGATCAACGAAAACAAAATCCGCTAATTTGTTGTCCAAACAATTTCCAAAGAATTTGACGGTTTTTGTAAGCCTGTAGCCCTACTTTTTATGTAAAGTTTGCCTTTCCAAAAAACCGTCATTTTGCATTAAAATGCCGCTGTTGCCTAAACTAAATGCAATTGCTGTTTTTTCTGATCAACGAAGAGAAAATCCGCTAGTTTTTTGATAAAAAAAATTTCCAAAGAAAGATGTCGATCTTGTAAGACTTTAGCCTTACTTTTTATGGAAAGCTTTCCTTTCCAAAAAACAGTCATTTTGCATTAAAATGCCGCTGTTTCCTAAACTAAATGAAATTTCTGTTTTTTCTGATCAACGAAAACAAAATCCGCTAGTTTTTTGATAAAAAGAATTTCCAAAGAAAGTGGTGGATCTTGTTAGCTTTTACCCTTACTTTTTGTGGAAAGCTTGCCTTTCCAAAAAAACCGTCATTTTGCATTAAAATGTCGCTGTTTCCTAAACTAAGTAAATTTCTTGTTTTTTATGATTAACGAAAACAAAATCCGCTAATTTGTTGTCCAAACAATTTCAAAAGAATTTGACGGTTTTTGTAAGCCTGTAGCCCTACTTTTTATGTAGAGTTTGCCTATCCAAAAAACCGTCATTTTGCATTAAAATGCCGCTGTTGCCTAAACTAAATGAAATTTCTGTTTTTTCTGATCAACGAAAACAAAATCCGCTACTTTTTTGATCAAAAAAAATTTCCAAAGAAAGATTTGGTTCTTGTAAGCCTTTAGCCTTAATTTTCATGGAAAGCTTGCTTTTCCAAAAAACCGTCATTTCGCATTAAAATGTCGCTGTTTCCTAAACTAAGTAAATTTCTTGTTTTTTCTGATTAACGAAAACAAAATCCGCTAAATTTTTGACCAAACAATTTCGAAAGAATTTGACAGTTTTTGTAAGCCTGTAGCCCTTCTTTTTATGGAAAGTTTGCCTTTCCAAAAAACCGTCATTTTGCATTAAATGACGCTGTTTCCGGAATTAAATTAATTTCTTGTTTTTTCTAATGAAGGAAAAGAAAATCCGCTAGTTTTTTCATCAGAAAAATTTCTAAAGAAATTGGCCGATCTTGTAAGCCTGTAGTCCTACTTTTTATGGAAAGTTTGCCTTTCCAAAAACCCGTCATTTTGCATTAAATGACGCTGTTTCCAAAATTAAATTAATTTCTTGTTTTTTCTAACGAAGGAAAACAAAATCCGCTAATTTTTAGATCAAAAATATTTTCAATGAAATTGGCAGATCTTGTAAGCCTGTAGCCCTACTTTTTATGGAAAGTTTGCCTTTCCAAAAAACCGTCATTTTGCATTAAAATGCCGCTGTTTCCTAAACTAAATGAAATTTCTGTTTTTTCTGATCAACGAAAACAAAATCCGCTAGTTTTTTGATAAAAAGAATTTCCAAAGAAAGTGGTGGATCTTGTTAGCTTTTACCCTTACGTTTTGTGGAAAGCTTGCCTTTCCAAAAAAACCGTCATTTTGCATTAAAATGTCGCTGTTTCCTAAACTAAGTAAATTTCTTGTTTTTTCTGATTAACGAAAACAAAATCCGCTAATTTTTCGACCAAACAATTCTAAAATAATTTGACGGTTTTTGTAAGCCTGTAGCCCTACTTTTTATAGAAAGTTTGCCTTTCCAAAAAACCGTCATTTTGCATTAAATGACGCTGTTTCCGAAATTAAATTAATTTCTTGTTTTTACTATCGAAGGAAAAGAAAATCCGCTAGTTTTTTGATCAAAAAAATTTTTAATGAAATTGGCGGATCTTGTAAACCTGTAGCCCTACTTTTTATGGAAAATTTGCCTTTCCAAAAAAGCGTCATTTTGCATTAAAATGCCGCTGTTTCCTAAGTTAAATTAATTTTTTGTTATTTCTGATTAACGAAAACAAAATCCGCCAAATTTTCGACCAAAAAATTTCAAAAGAATTTGAAGGTTTATGTAAGCCTGTAGCCCTACTTTTTATGGAAAGCTTGCCTTTCCAAAAAACAGTCATTTTGCATTAAAATGCCGCTGTTACCTAAACTAAATGAAATTTCTGTTTTTTCTGATCAACGAAAACAAAATCCGCTAGTTTTTTGATAAAAAGAATTTTCAAAGAAAGTGGTGGATCTTGTTACCTTTTACCCTTACTTTTTGTGGAAAGCTTGCCTTTCCAAAAAAACCATCATTTTGCATTAAAATGTCGCTGTTTCCTAAACTAAGTAAATTTCTTGTTTTTTCTGATTAACGAAAACAAAATCCGCTAATTTTTCGACCAAACAATTTCAAAAGAATTTGACGGTTTTTGTAAGCCTGTAGCCCTACTTTTTATAGAAAGTTTGCCTTTCCAAAAAACCGTCATTTTGCATTAAATGACGCTGTTTCCGAAATTAAATTAATTTCTTGTTTTTACTAACGAAGGAAAAGAAAATCCGCTAGTTTTTTGATCAAAAAAATTTTCCAAAGAAAGTGGTGGATCTTGTTAGCTTTTACCCTTACTTTTTGTGGAAAGCTTGCCTTTCCAAAAAAACCGTCATTTTGCATTAAAATGTCGCTGTTTCCTAAACTAAGTAAATTTCTTGTTTTTTCTGATTAACGAAAACAAAATCCGCTAATTTTTAGACCAAACAATTTCAAAAGAATTTGACGGTTTTTGTAAGCCTGTAGCCCTACTTTTTATGGAAAGTTTGCCTTTCCAAAAAACCGTCCTTTTGCATCAAAATGTCGCTGTTTCCTAATCTAAGTAAATTTCTTGTTTTTTCTGATTAAGGAAAACAAAATCCGCTAGTTTTTTGATAAAAAAAATTTCCAAAGCAAGTGGTGGATCTTGTAAGCCTTTAGCCCTACTTTTTATGAGAAGCTTGCCTTTTCAAAAAACCGTCCTTTTGCATTAAATGACGCTGTTTCCGAAATTAAATTAATTTCTTGTTTTTTCTAACGAAGGAAAATAAAATCCGCTAGTTTTTTGATCAAAAAAATTTTCAATGAAATTGGCGGATCTTGTAAGCCTGTACCCCTACTTTTTATGGAAAGTTTGCCTTTCCAAAAAAGCGTCATTTTGCAATAAAATGACGCTGTTTCCTAAACTAAATGAAATTTCTTTTTTTCTCGATCAACGAAAACAAAATCCGCTAGTTTTTGATAAAAAAAATTTCCAAAGCAAGTGGTGGATCTTGTGAGCCTTTAGCCCTACTTTTTATGGAAAGCTTGCCTTTTCAAAAAACCGTCATTTCGCATTAAAATGTCGCTGTTTCCTAAACTAAGTAAATTTCTTGTTTTTTTCTGATTAACGGAAACAAAATCCGATATTTTTTTGACCAAACAATTTCGAAAGAATTTGACGGTTTTTGTAAGCCTGTAGCCCTACTTTTTATGGAAAGTTTGCCTTTCCAAAAAACCGTCATTTTGCAGTAAATGACGCTGTTTCCGAAATTAAATTAATTTCTTGTTTTTTCTAACGAAGGAAAATAAAATCCGCTAGTTTTTTGATCAAAAAAATTTTCAATGAAATTGGCGGATCTTGTAAGCCTGTAGCCCTACGTTTTATGGAAAGTTTGCCTATCCAAAAAACCGTCATTTTGCAGTAAATGACGCTGTTTCCGAAATTAAATTAATTTCTTGTTTTTTCTAACGAAGGAAAACAAAATCCGCTAGTTTTTAGATCAAAAATATTTTCAATGAAATTGGCGGATCTTGTAAGCCTGTAGCCCTACTTTTTATGGAAAGTTTGCCTTTCCAAAAAACCGTCATTTTGCATTAAAATGCCGCTGTTTCCTAACTTAAATTAATATTTTGTCTTTTCTCATGAACGAAAAAAAAATCCGCTAGTTTTTTGATCAAAGAAATTTCGAAAGAATTTGGCGGTTTTTTGTAAGCCTGTAACCCTAATTTTTTGGAAAGTTTGCCTCTCCAAAAAAACTTCATTTTGCAATAAAATGACGCTGTTTCCTAAACTAAATTAGTTTTTGTTTTTTCTAATCAGCGAAAACAAAATCCGCTAGTTTTTTGATCAGAAAAATTTCTAAATAAATTGGCGGATCTTGTAAGCTTGTACCCGTACTTTTTATGGAAAGTTTGCCTTTCCAAAAAACCGTCATTTTGCATTAAAATGCCGCTGTTTCCTAAACTAAATGAAATTTCTTTTTTTTAACAAAATCCGCTAGTTTTTTGATCAGAAAAATTTCTAAAGAAATTGGCAGATCTTATAAGCCTGTAGCCCTACTTTTTATGGAAAGTTTGCCTTTCCAAAAAACCGTCATTTTGCATTAAAATGCCGCTGTTTCCTAAACTAAATGAAATTTCTGTTTTTTCTGATCAACGAAAACAAAATCCTCTAGTTTTTTGATAAAAAGAATTTCCAAAGAAAGTGGTGGATCTTGTTAGCTTTTACCCTTACTTTTTGTGGAAAGCTTGCCTTTCCAAAAAAACCGTCATTTTGCATTAAAATGTCGCTGTTTCCTAAACTAAGTAAATTTCTTGTTTTTTCTGATTAACGAAAACAAAATCCGCTAATTTTTCGACCAAACAATTCTAAAAGAATTTGACGATTTTTGTAAGCCTGTAGCCCTACTTTTTATAGAAAGTTTGCCTTTCCAAAAAACCGTCATTTTGCATTAAATGACGCTGTTTCCGAAATTAAATTAATTTCTTGTTTTTACTAACGAAGGAAAAGAAAATCCGCTAGTTTTTTGATCAAAAAAATTTTTAATGAAATTGGCGGATCTTGTAAACCTGTAGCCCTACTTTTTATGGAAAATTTGCCTTTCCAAAAAAGCGTCATTTTGCATTAAAATGCCGCTGTTTCCTAAGTTAAATTAATTTTTTGTTATTTCTGATTAACGAAAACAAAATCCGCTAAATTTTCGACCAAAAAATTTCAAAAGAATTTGACGGTTTATGTAAGCCTGTAGCCCTACTTTTTATGGAAAGCTTGCCTTTCCAAAAAACAGTCATTTTGCATTAAAATGCCGCTGTTACCTAAACTAAATGAAATTTCTGTTTTTTCTGATCAACGAAAACAAAATCCGCTAGTTTTTTGATAGAAAGAATTTCCAAAGAAAGTGGTGGATCTTGTTAGCTTTTACCCTTACTTTTTGTGGAAAGCTTGCCTTTCCAAAAAAACCGTCATTTTGCATTAAAATGTCGCTGTTTCCTAAACTAAGTAAATTTCTTGTTTTTTCTGATTAACGAAAACAAAATCCGCTAATTTTTCGACCAAACAATTTCAAAAGAATTTGACGGTTTTTGTAAGCCTGTAGCCCTACTTTTTATAGAAAGTTTGCCTTTCCAAAAAACCGTCATTTTGCATTAAATGACGCTGTTTCCGAAATTAAATTAATTTCTTGTTTTTACTAACGAAGGAAAAGAAAATCCGCTAGTTTTTTGATCAAAAAAATTTTCCAAAGAAAGTGGTGGATCTTGTTAGCTTTTACCCTTACTTTTTGTGGAAAGCTTGCCTTTCCAAAAAAACCGTCATTTTGCATTAAAATGTCGCTGTTTCCTAAACTAAGTAAATTTCTTGTTTTTTCTGATTAACGAAAATAGAATCCGCGAATTTTTCGACCAAACAATTTCAAAAGAATTTGACGGTTTTTGTAAGCCTGTAGCCCTACTTTTTATGGAAAGTTTGCCTTTCCAAAAAACCGTCCTTTTGCATCAAAATGTCGCTGTTTCCTAATCTAAGTAAATTTCTTGTTTTTTCTGATTAAGGAAAACAAAATCCGCTAGTTTTTTGATAAAAAAAATTTCCAAAGCAAGTGGTGGATCTTGTAAGCCTTTAGCCCTACTTTTTATGAGAAGCTTGCCTTTTCAAAAAACCGTCCTTTTGCATTAAATGACGCTGTTTCCGAAATTAAATTAATTTCTTGTTTTTTCTAACGAAGGAAAATAAAATCCGCTAGTTTTTTGATCAAAAAAATTTTCAATGAAATTGGCGGATCTTGTAAGCCTGTACCCCTACTTTTTATGGAAAGTTTGCCTTTCCAAAAAAGCGTCATTTTGCAATAAAATGACGCTGTTTCCTAAACTAAATGAAATTTCTTTTTTTCTCGATCAACGAAAACAAAATCCGCTAGTTTTTGATAAAAAAAATTTCCAAAGCAAGTGGTGGATCTTGTGAGCCTTTAGCCCTACTTTTTATGGAAAGCTTGCCTTTTCAAAAAACCGTCATTTCGCATTAAAATGTCGCTGTTTCCTAAACTAAGTAAATTTCTTGTTTTTTTCTGATTAACGAAAACAAAATCCGATATTTTTTTGACCAAACAATTTCGAAAGAATTTGACGGTTTTTGTAAGCCTGTAGCCCTACTTTTTATGGAAAGTTTGCCTTTCCAAAAAACCGTCATTTTGCATTAAAATGCCGCTGTTTCCTAACTTAAATTAATATTTTGTATTTTCTCATGAACGAAAAAAAAATCCGCTAGTTTTTTGATCAAAGAAATTTCGAAAGAATTTGGCGGTTTTTTGTAAGCCTGTAACCCTAATTTTTTGGAAAGTTTGCCTCTCCAAAAAAACTTCATTTTGCAATAAAATGACGCTGTTTCCTAAACTAAATTAGTTTTTGTTTTTTCTAATCAGCGAAAACAAAATCCGCTAGTTTTTTGATCAGAAAAATTTCTAAAGAAATTGGCGGATCTTGTAAGCTTGTACCCGTACTTTTTATGGAAAGTTTGCCTTTCCAAAAAACCGTCATTTTGCATTAAAATGCCGCTGTTTCCTAAACTAACTGAAATTTCTTTTTTTTAACAAGATCCGCTAGTTTTTTGATCAGAAAAATTTCTAAAGAAATTGGCAGATCTTGTAAGCCAGTAGCCCTACTTTTTATGGAAAGTTTGCCTTTCCAAAAAACCGTCATTTTGCATTAAAATGCCGCTGTTGCCTAAACTAAATGAAATTTCTGTTTTTTCTGATCAACGAAAACAAAATCCGCTAGTTTTTTGATAAAAAGAATTTCCAAAGAAAGTGGTGGATCTTGTTAGCTTTTACCCTTACTTTTTGTGGAAAGCTTGCCTTTCCAAAAAAACCGTCATTTTGCATTAAAATGTCGCTGTTTCCTAAACTAAGTAAATTTCTTGTTTTTTCTGATTAACGAAAACAAAATCCGCTAATTTTTCGACCAAACAATTTCAAAAGAATTTGACGGTTTTTGTAAGCCTGTAGCCCTACTTTTTATAGAAAGTTTGCCTTTCCAAAAAACCGTCATTTTGCGTTAAATGACGCTGTTTCCGAAATTAAATTAATTTCTTGTTTTTACTAACGAAGGAAAAGAAAATCCGCTAGTTTTTTGATCAAAAAAAGTTTTAATGAAATTGGCGGATCTTGTAAACCTGTAGCCCTACTTTTTATGGAAAATTTGCCTTTCCAAAAAAGCGTCATTTTGCATTAAAATGCCGCTGTTTCCTAAGTTGAATTAATTTTTTGTTGTTTCTGATTAACGAAAACAAAATCCGCTAAATTTTCGACCAAAAAATTTCAAAAGAATTTGACGGTTTATGTAAGCCTGTAGCCCTACTTTTTATGGAAAGCTTGCCTTTCCAAAAAACAGTCATTTTGCATTAAAATGCCGCTGTTTCCTAAACTAAATGAAATTTCTGTTTTTTCTGATCAACGAAAACAAAATCCGCTAGTTTTTTGATAAAAAGAATTTTCAAAGAAAGTGGTGGATCTTGTTAGCTTTTACCCTTACTTTTTGTGGAAAGCTTGCCTTTCCAAAAAAACCGTCATTTTGCATTAAAATGTCGCTGTTTCCTAAACTAAGTAAATTTCTTGTTTTTTCTGATTAACGAAAACAAAATCCGCTAATTTTTCGACCAAACAATTTCAAAAGAATTCGACGGTTTTTGTAAACCTGTAGCCCTACTTTTTATGGAAAGTTTGCCTTTCCAAAAAACCGTCCTTTTGCATCAAAATGTCGCTGTTTCCTAATCTAAGTAAATTTCTTGTTTTTTCTGATTAAGGAAAACAAAATCCGCTAGTTTTTTGATAAAAAAAATTTCCAAAGCAAGTGGTGGATCTTGTAAGCCTTTAGCCCTACTTTTTATGAGAAGCTTGCCTTTTCAAAAAACCGTCCTTTTGCATTAAATGACGCTGTTTCCGAAATTAAATTAATTTCTTGTTTTTTCTAACGAAGGAAAATAAAATCCGCTAGTTTTTTGATCAAAAAAATTTTCAATGAAATTGGCGGATCTGGTAAGCCTGTACCCCTACTTTTTATGGAAAGTTTGCCTTTCCAAAAAAACCGTCATTTTGCATTAAAATGTCGCTGTTTCCTAAACTAAGTAAATTTCTTGTTTTTTCTGATTAACGAAAACAAAATCCGCTAATTTTTCGACCAAACAATTTCAAAAGAATTTGACGGTTTTTGTAAGCCTGTAGCCCTACTTTTTATAGAAAGTTTGCCTTTCCAAAAAACCGTCATTTTGCATTAAATGACGCTGTTTCCGAAATTAAATTAATTTCTTGTTTTTTCTAACGAAGGAAAAGAAAATCCGCTAGTTTTTTGATAAAAAGAATTTTTAATGAAATTGGCGGATCTTGTAAACCTGTAGCCCTACTTTTTATGGAAAATTTGCCTTTCCAAAAAAGCGTCATTTTGCATTAAAATGCCGCTGTTTCCTAAGTTGAATTAATTTTTTGTTATTTCTGATTAACGAAAACAAAATCCGCTAAATTTTCGACCAAAAAATTTCAAAAGAATTTGACGGTTTATGTAAGCCTGTAGCCCTACTTTTTATGGAAAGCTTGCCTTTCCAAAAAACAGTCATTTTGCATTAAAATGCCGCTGTTTCCTAAACTAAATGAAATTTCTGTTTTTTCTGATCAACGAAAACAAAATCCGCTAGTTTTTTGATAAAAAGAATTTCCAAAGAAAGTGGTGGATCTTGTTAGCTTTTACCCTTACTTTTTGTGGAAAGCTTGCCTTTCCAAAAAAACCGTCATTTTGCATTAAAATGTCGCTGTTTCCTAAACTAAGTAAATTTCTTGTTTTTTCTGATTAACGAAAACAAAATCCGCTAATTTTTCGACCAAACAATTTCAAAAGAATTTGACGGTTTTTGTAAACCTGTAGCCCTACTTTTTATGGAAAGTTTGCCTTTCCAAAAAACCGTCCTTTTGCATCAAAATGTCGCTGTTTCCTAATCTAAGTAAATTTCTTGTTTTTTCTGATTAAGGAAAACAAAATCCGCTAGTTTTTTGCTAAAAAAAATTTCCAAAGCAAGTGGTGGATCTTGTAAGCCTTTAGCCCTACTTTTTATGAGAAGCTTGCCTTTTCAAAAAACCGTCCTTTTGCATTAAATGACGCTGTTTCCGAAATTAAATTAAATACTTGTTTTTTCTAACGAAGGAAAATAAAATCCGCTAGTTTTTTGATCAAAAAAATTTTCAATGAAATTGGCGGATCTTGTAAGCCTGTACCCCTACTTTTTATGGAAAGTTTGCCTTTCCAAAAAAACCGTCATTTTGCATTAAATGACGCTGTTTCCGAAATTAAATTAATTTCTTGTTTTTTCTAACGAAGGAAAACAAAATCCGCTAGTTTTTAGATCAAAAATATTTTCAATGAAATTGGCGGATCTTGTAAGCCTGTAGCCCTACTTTTTATGGAAAGTTTGCCTTTCCAAAAAACCGTCATTTTGCATTAAATGACGCTGTTTCCGAAATTAAATTAATTTCTTGTTTTTACTAACGAAGGAAAAGAAAATCCGCTAGTTTTTTGATCAAAAAAATTTTTAATGAAATTGGCGGATCTTGTAAACCTGTAGCCCTACTTTTTATGGAAAATTTGCCTTTCCAAAAAAGCGTCATTTTGCATTAAAATGCCGCTGTTTCCTAAGTTGAATTAATTTTTTGTTGTTTCTGATTAACGAAAACAAAATCCGCTAAATTTTCGACCAAAAAATTTCAAAAGAATTTGACGGTTTATGTAAGCCTGTAGCCCTACTTTTTATGGAAAACTTGCCTTTCCAAAAAACAGTCATTTTGCATTAAAATGCCGCTGTTTCCTAAACTAAATGAAATTTCTGTTTTTTCTGATTAACGAAAACAAAATCCGCTAATTTTTCGACCAAACAATTTCAAAAGAATTTGACGGTTTTTGTAAACCTGTAGCCCTACTTTTTATGGAAAGTTTGCCTTTCCAAAAAACCGTCCTTTTGCATCAAAATGTCGCTGTTTCCTAATCTAAGTAAATTTCTTGTTTTTTCTGATTAAGGAAAACAAAATCCGCTAGTTTTTTGATAAAAAAAATTTCCAAAGCAAGTGGTGGATCTTGTAAGCCTTTAGCCCTACTTTTTATGAGAAGCTTGCCTTTTCAAAAAACCGTCCTTTTGCATTAAATGACGCTGTTTCCGAAATTAAATTAATTTCTTGTTTTTTCTAACGAAGGAAAATAAAATCCGCTAGTTTTTTGATCAAAAAAATTTTCAATGAAATTGGCGGATCTTGTAAGCCTGTACCCCTACTTTTTATGGAAAGTTTGCCTTTCCAAAAAAACCGTCATTTTGCATTAAAATGTCGCTGTTTCCTAAACTAAGTAAATTTCTTGTTTTTTCTGATTAACGAAAACAAAATCCGCTAATTTTTCGACCAAACAATTTCAAAAGAATTTGACGGTTTTTGTAAGCCTGTAGCCCTACTTTTTATAGAAAGTTTGCCTTTCCAAAAAACCGTCATTTTGCATTAAATGACGCTGTTTCCGAAATTAAATTAATTTCTTGTTTTTTCTAACGAAGGAAAAGAAAATCCGCTAGTTTTTTGATAAAAAGAATTTTTAATGAAATTGGCGGATCTTGTAAACCTGTTGCCCTACTTTTTATGGAAAATTTGCCTTTCCAAAAAAGCGTCATTTTGCATTAAAATGCCGCTGTTTCCTAAGTTGAATTAATTTTTTGTTATTTCTGATTAACGAAAACAAAATCCGCTAAATTTTCGACCAAAAAATTTCAAAAGAATTTGACGGTTTATGTAAGCCTGTAGCCCTACTTTTTATGGAAAGCTTGCCTTTCCAAAAAACAGTCATTTTGCATTAAAATGCCGCTGTTTCCTAAACTAAATGAAATTTCTGTTTTTTCTGATCAACGAAAACAAAATCCGCTAGTTTTTTGATAAAAAGAATTTCCAAAGAAAGTGGTGGATCTTGTTAGCTTTTACCCTTACTTTTTGTGGAAAGCTTGCCTTTCCAAAAAAACCGTCATTTTGCATTAAAATGTCGCTGTTTCCTAAACTAAGTAAATTTCTTGTTTTTTCTGATTAACGAAAACAAAATCCGCTAATTTTTCGACCAAACAATTTCAAAAGAATTTGACGGTTTTTGTAAGCCTGTAGCCCTACTTTTTATAGAAAGTTTGCCTTTCCAAAAAACCGTCATTTTGCATTAAATGACGCTGTTTCCGAAATTAAATTAATTTCTTGTTTTTACTAACGAAGGAAAAGAAAATCCGCTAGTTTTTTGATCAAAAAAATTTTCCAAAGAAAGTGGTGGATCTTGTTAGCTTTTACCCTTACTTTTTGTGGTAAGCTTGCCTTTCCAAAAAAACCGTCATTTTGCATTAAAATGTCGCTGTTTCCTAAACTAAGTAAATTTCTTGTTTTTTCTGATTAACGAAAACAAAATCCGCTAATTTTTCGACCAAACAATTTCAAAAGAATTTGACGGTTTTTGTAAGCCTGTACCCCTACTTTTTATGGAAAGTTTGCCTTTCCAAAAAACCGTCCTTTTGCATCAAAATGTCGCTGTTTCCTAATCTAAGTAAATTTCTTGTTTTTTCTGATTAAGGAAAACAAAATCCGCTAGTTTTTTGATAAAAAAAATTTCCAAAGCAAGTGGTGGATCTTGTAAGCCTTTAGCCCTACTTTTTATGAGAAGCTTGCCTTTTCAAAAAACCGTCCTTTTGCATTAAATGACGCTGTTTCCGAAATTAAATTAATTTCTTGTTTTTTCTAACGAAGGAAAATAAAATCCGCTAGTTTTTTGATCAAAAAAATTTTCAATGAAATTGGCGGATCTTGTAAGCCTGTACCCCTACTTTTTATGGAAAGTTTGCCTTTCCAAAAAAGCGTCATTTTGCAATAAAATGACGCTGTTTCCTAAACTAAATGAAATTTCTTTTTTTCTCGATCAACGAAAACAAAATCCGCTAGTTTTTGATAAAAAAAATTTCCAAAGCAAGTGGTGGATTTTGTGAGCCTTTAGCCCTACTTTTTATGGAAAGCTTGCCTTTTCAAAAAATCGTCATTTCGCATTAAAATGTCGCTGTTTCCTAAACTAAGTAAATTTCTTGTTTTTTTCTGATTAACGAAAACAAAATCCGATATTTTTTTGACCAAACAATTTCGAAAAAATTTGACGGTTTTTGTAAGCCTGTATTCCTACTTTTTATGGAAAGTTTGCCTTTCCAAAAAACCGTCATTTTGCATTAAATGACGCTGTTTCCGAAATTAAATTAATTTCTTGTTTTTTCTAACGAAGGAAAACAAAATCCGCTAGTTTTTAGATCAAAAATATTTTCAATGAAATTGGCGGATCTTGTAAGCCTGTAGCCCTACTTTTTATGGAAAGTTTGCCTTTCCAAAAAAGCGTCATTTTGCAATAAAATGACGCTCTTTCCTAAACTAAATGAAATTTCTTTTTTTCTCGATCAACGAAAACAAAATCCGCTAGTTTTTGATAAAAAAAATTTCCAAAGCAAGTGGTGGATTTTGTGAGCCTTTAGCCCTACTTTTTATGGAAAGCTTGCCTTTTCAAAAAATCGTCATTTCGCATCAAAATGTCGCTGTTTCCTAAACTAAGTAAATTTCTTGTTTTTTTCTGATTAACGAAAACAAAATCCGATATTTTTTTGACCAAACAATTTCGAAAGAAATTGACGGTTTTTGTAAGCCTGTAGCCCTACTTTTTATGGAAAGTTTGCCGTTCCAAAAAACCGTCATTTTGCATTAAATGACGCTGTTTCCGAAATTAAATTAATTTCTTGTTTTTTCTAACAAAGGAAAACAAAATCCGCTAGTTTTTAGATCAAAAATAATTTCAATGAAATTGGCGGATCTTGTAAGCCTGTAGCCCTACTTTTTATGGAAAGTTTGCCTTTCCAAAAAACCGTCATTTTGCATTAAAATGCCGCTGTTTCCTAACTTAAATTAATATTTTGTATTTTCTCATGAACGAAAAAAAAATCCGCTAATTTTTTGATCAAAGAAATTTCGAAAGAATTTGGCGGTTTTTTGTAAGCCTGTAACCCTAATTTTTTGGAAAGTTTGCCTCTCCAAAAAAACTTCATTTTGCAATAAAATTACGCTGTTTCCTAAACTAAATTAGTTTTTGTTTTTTCTAATCAGCGAAAACAAAATCCGCTAGTTTTTTGATCAGAAAAATTTCTAAAGAAATTGGCGGATCTTGTAAGCTTGTACCCGTACTTTTTATGGAAAGTTTGCCTTTCCAAAAAACCGTCATTTTGCATTAAAATGCCGCTGTTTCCTAAACTAAATGAAATTTCTGTTTTTTCTGATCAACGAAAACAAAATCCGCTAGTTTTTTGATAAAAAGAATTTCCAAAGAAAGTGTTGGATCTTGTTAGCTTTTACCCTTACTTTTTGTGGAAAGCTTGCCTTTCCAAAAAAACCGTCATTTTGCATTAAAATGTCGCTGTTTCCTAAACTAAGTAAATTTCTTGTTTTTTTCTGATTAACGAAAACAAAATCCGATATTTTTTTGACCAAACAATTTCGAAAAAATTTGACGGTTTTTGTAAGCCTGTATTCCTACTTTTTATGGAAAGTTTGCCTTTCCAAAAAACCGTCATTTTGCATTAAATGACGCTGTTTCCGAAATTAAATTAATTTCTTGTTTTTTCTAACGAAGGAAAACAAAATCCGCTAGTTTTTAGATCAAAAATATTTTCAATGAAATTGGCGGATCTTGTAAGCCTGTAGCCCTACTTTTTATGGAAAGTTTGCCTTTCCAAAAAAGCGTCATTTTGCAATAAAATGACGCTCTTTCCTAAACTAAATGAAATTTCTTTTTTTCTCGATCAACGAAAACAAAATCCGCTAGTTTTTGATAAAAAAAATTTCCAAAGCAAGTGGTGGATTTTGTGAGCCTTTAGCCCTACTTTTTATGGAAAGCTTGCCTTTTCAAAAAATCGTCATTTCGCATTAAAATGTCGCTGTTTCCTAAACTAAGTAAATTTCTTGTTTTTTTCTGATTAACGAAAACAAAATCCGATATTTTTTTGACCAAACAATTTCGAAAGAAATTGACGGTTTTTGTAAGCCTGTAGCCCTACTTTTTATGGAAAGTTTGCCGTTCCAAAAAACCGTCATTTTGCATTAAATGACGCTGTTTCCGAAATTAAATTAATTTCTTGTTTTTTCTAACAAAGGAAAACAAAATCCGCTAGTTTTTAGATCAAAAATAATTTCAATGAAATTGGCGGATCTTGTAAGCCTGTAGCCCTACTTTTTATGGAAAGTTTGCCTTTCCAAAAAACCGTCATTTTGCATTAAAATGCCGCTGTTTCCTAACTTAAATTAATATTTTGTATTTTCTCATGAACGAAAAAAAAATCCGCTAATTTTTTGATCAAAGAAATTTCGAAAGAATTTGGCGGTTTTTTGTAAGCCTGTAACCCTAATTTTTTGGAAAGTTTGCCTCTCCAAAAAAACTTCATTTTGCAATAAAATTACGCTGTTTCCTAAACTAAATTAGTTTTTGTTTTTTCTAATCAGCGAAAACAAAATCCGCTAGTTTTTTGATCAGAAAAATTTCTAAAGAAATTGGCGGATCTTGTAAGCTTGTACCCGTACTTTTTATGGAAAGTTTGCCTTTCCAAAAAACCGTCATTTTGCATTAAAATGCCGCTGTTTCCTAAACTAAATGAAATTTCTGTTTTTTCTGATCAACGAAAACAAAATCCGCTAGTTTTTTGATAAAAAGAATTTCCAAAGAAAGTGTTGGATCTTGTTAGCTTTTACCCTTACTTTTTGTGGAAAGCTTGCCTTTCCAAAAAAACCGTCATTTTGCATTAAAATGTCGCTGTTTCCTAAACTAAGTAAATTTCTTGTTTTTTTCTGATTAACGAAAACAAAATCCGATATTTTTTTGACCAAACAATTTCGAAAAAATTTGACGGTTTTTGTAAGCCTGTATTCCTACTTTTTATGGAAAGTTTGCCTTTCCAAAAAACCGTCATTTTGCATTAAATGACGCTGTTTCCGAAATTAAATTAATTTCTTGTTTTTTCTAACGAAGGAAAACAAAATCCGCTAGTTTTTAGATCAAAAATATTTTCAATGAAATTGGCGGATCTTGTAAGCCTGTAGCCCTACTTTTTATGGAAAGTTTGCCTTTCCAAAAAAGCGTCATTTTGCAATAAAATGACGCTCTTTCCTAAACTAAATGAAATTTCTTTTTTTCTCGATCAACGAAAACAAAATCCGCTAGTTTTTGATAAAAAAAATTTCCAAAGCAAGTGGTGGATTTTGTGAGCCTTTAGCCCTACTTTTTATGGAAAGCTTGCCTTTTCAAAAAATCGTCATTTCGCATTAAAATGTCGCTGTTTCCTAAACTAAGTAAATTTCTTGTTTTTTTCTGATTAACGAAAACAAAATCCGATATTTTTTTGACCAAACAATTTCGAAAGAAATTGACGGTTTTTGTAAGCCTGTAGCCCTACTTTTTATGGAAAGTTTGCCGTTCCAAAAAACCGTCATTTTGCATTAAATGACGCTGTTTCCGAAATTAAATTAATTTCTTGTTTTTTCTAACAAAGGAAAACAAAATCCGCTAGTTTTTAGATCAAAAATAATTTCAATGAAATTGGCGGATCTTGTAAGCCTGTAGCCCTACTTTTTATGGAAAGTTTGCCTTTCCAAAAAACCGTCATTTTGCATTAAAATGCCGCTGTTTCCTAACTTAAATTAATATTTTGTATTTTCTCATGAACGAAAAAAAAATCCGCTAATTTTTTGATCAAAGAAATTTCGAAAGAATTTGGCGGTTTTTTGTAAGCCTGTAACCCTAATTTTTTGGAAAGTTTGCCTCTCCAAAAAAACTTCATTTTGCAATAAAATTACGCTGTTTCCTAAACTAAATTAGTTTTTGTTTTTTCTAATCAGCGAAAACAAAATCCGCTAGTTTTTTGATCAGAAAAATTTCTAAAGAAATTGGCGGATCTTGTAAGCTTGTACCCGTACTTTTTATGGAAAGTTTGCCTTTCCAAAAAACCGTCATTTTGCATTAAAATGCCGCTGTTTCCTAAACTAAATGAAATTTCTGTTTTTTCTGATCAACGAAAACAAAATCCGCTAGTTTTTTGATAAAAAGAATTTCCAAAGAAAGTGTTGGATCTTGTTAGCTTTTACCCTTACTTTTTGTGGAAAGCTTGCCTTTCCAAAAAAACCGTCATTTTGCATTAAAATGTCGCTGTTTCCTAAACTAAGTAAATTTCTTGTTTTTTTCTGATTAACGAAAACAAAATCCGATATTTTTTTGACCAAACAATTTCGAAAAAATTTGACGGTTTTTGTAAGCCTGTATTCCTACTTTTTATGGAAAGTTTGCCTTTCCAAAAAACCGTCATTTTGCATTAAATGACGCTGTTTCCGAAATTAAATTAATTTCTTGTTTTTTCTAACGAAGGAAAACAAAATCCGCTAGTTTTTAGATCAAAAATATTTTCAATGAAATTGGCGGATCTTGTAAGCCTGTAGCCCTACTTTTTATGGAAAGTTTGCCTTTCCAAAAAAGCGTCATTTTGCAATAAAATGACGCTCTTTCCTAAACTAAATGAAATTTCTTTTTTTCTCGATCAACGAAAACAAAATCCGCTAGTTTTTGATAAAAAAAATTTCCAAAGCAAGTGGTGGATTTTGTGAGCCTTTAGCCCTACTTTTTATGGAAAGCTTGCCTTTTCAAAAAATCGTCATTTCGCATTAAAATGTCGCTGTTTCCTAAACTAAGTAAATTTCTTGTTTTTTTCTGATTAACGAAAACAAAATCCGATATTTTTTTGACCAAACAATTTCGAAAGAAATTGACGGTTTTTGTAAGCCTGTAGCCCTACTTTTTATGGAAAGTTTGCCGTTCCAAAAAACCGTCATTTTGCATTAAATGACGCTGTTTCCGAAATTAAATTAATTTCTTGTTTTTTCTAACAAAGGAAAACAAAATCCGCTAGTTTTTAGATCAAAAATATTTTCAATGAAATTGGCGGATCTTGTAAGCCTGTAGCCCTACTTTTTATGGAAAGTTTGCCTTTCCAAAAAACCGTCATTTTGCATTAAAATGCCGCTGTTTCCTAACTTAAATTAATATTTTGTATTTTCTCATGAACGAAAAAAAAATCCGCTAATTTTTTGATCAAAGAAATTTCGAAAGAATTTGGCGGTTTTTTGTAAGCCTGTAACCCTAATTTTTTGGAAAGTTTGCCTCTCCAAAAAAACTTCATTTTGCAATAAAATGACGCTGTTTCCTAAACTAAATTAGTTTTTGTTTTTTCTAATCAGCGAAAACAAAATCCGCTAGTTTTTTGATCAGAAAAATTTCTAAAGAAATTGGCGGATCTTGTAAGCTTGTACCCGTACTTTTTATGGAAAGTTTGCCTTTCCAAAAAACCGTCATTTTGCATTAAAATGCCGCTGTTTCCTAAACTAAATGAAATTTCTGTTTTTTCTGATCAACGAAAACAAAATCCGCTAGTTTTTTGATAAAAAGAATTTCCAAAGAAAGTGTTGGATCTTGTTAGCTTTTACCCTTACTTTTTGTGGAAAGCTTGCCTTTCCAAAAAAACCGTCATTTTGCATTAAAATGTCGCTGTTTCCTAAACTAAGTAGATTTCTTGTTTTTTCTGATTAACGAAAACAAAATCCGCTAATTTTTCGACCAAACAATTTCAAAAGAATTTGACGGTTTTTGTAAGCCTGTAGCCCTACTTTTTATAGAAAGTTTGCCTTTCCAAAAAACCGTCATTTTGCATTAAATGACGCTGTTTCCGAAATTAAATTAATTTCTTGTTTTTACTAACGAAGGAAAAGAAAATCCGCTAGTTTTTTGATCAAAAAAATTTTTAATGAAATTGGCGGATCTTGTAAACCTGTAGCCCTACTTTTTATGGAAAATTTGCCTTTCCAAAAAAGCGTCACTTTGCATCAAAATACCGCTGTTTCCTAAGTTAAATTAATTTTTTGTTATTTCTGATTAACGAAAACAAAATCCGCTAAATTTTCGACCAAAAAATTTCAAAAGAATTTGACGGTTTATGTAAGCCTGAAGCCCTACTTTTTATGGAAAGCTTGCCTTTCCAAAAAACAGTCATTTTGCATTAAAATGCCGCTGTTTCCTAAACTAAATGAAATTTCTGTTTTTTCTGATCAACGAAAACAAAATCCGCTAGTTTTTTGATAAAAAGAATTTCCAAAGAAAGTGGTGGATCTTGTTAGCTTTTACCCTTACTTTTTGTGGAAAGCTTGCCTTTCCAAAAAAACCGTCATTTTGCATTAAAATGTCGCTGTTTCCTAAACTAAGTAAATTTCTTGTTTTTTCTGATTAACGAAAACAAAATCCGCTAATTTTTCGACCAAACAATTTCAAAAGAATTTGACGGTTTTTGTAAGCCTGTAGCCCTACTTTTTATAGAAAGTTTGCCTTTCCAAAAAACCGTCATTTTGCATTAAATGACGCTGTTTCCGAAATTAAATTAGTTTCTTGTTTTTTCTAACGAAGGAAAAGAAAATCCGCTAGTTTTTTGATCAAAAAAATTTTCAATGAAATTGGCGGATCTTGTAAACCTGTAGCCCTACTTTTTATGGAAAATTTGCCTTTCCAAAAAAGCGTCATTTTGCATTAAAATGCCGCTGTTTCCTAAGTTAAATTAATTTTTTGTTATTTCTGATTAACGAAAACAAAATCCGCTAAATTTTCGACCAAAAAATTTCAAAAGAATTTGACGGTTTATGTAAGCCTGTAGCCCTACTTTTTATGGAAAGCTTGCCTTTCCAAAAAACAGTCATTTTGCATTAAAATGCCGCTGTTTCCTAAACTAAATGAAATTTCTGTTTTTTCTGATCAACGAAAACAAAATCCGCTAGTTTTTTGATAAAAAAAATTTCCAAAGAAAGTGGTGGATCTTGTAAGCCGTTAGCCCTACTTTTTATCGAAAGCTTGCCTTTCCAAAAAACCGTCATTTCGCATTAAAATGTCGCTGTTTCCTAGACTAAGTAAATTTCTTGTTTTTTCTATTCAACGAAAACAAAATTAGCTAGTTTTTTGATCAGAAAAATTTCTAAAGAAATTAGCGGATCTTGTAAGCCTTTAGCCCTACTTTTTATCGAAAGCTTGCCTTTCCAAAAAACCGTCATTTCGCATTAAAATGTCGCTGTTTCCTAAACTAATTAAATTTCTTGTTTTTTAGATTCAACAAAAACAAAATTAGCTAGTTTTTTGATAAAAAAATTTCCAAAGAAAGTGGTGGTTCTTGTAAGCCTTTAGCCTTACTTTTTATGGAAAGCTTCCCTTTCCAAAAAACCGTCATTTCGCATTAAAATGTCGCTGTTTCCTAAACTTAGTAAATTTCTTGTTTTTTCTGATTAACGAAAACAAAATCCGCTAATTTTTTGACCAAACAATTTCGAAAGAATTTGACGGTTTTTTTAAGCCTGTAGCCCTACTTTTTATGGAAAGTTTGCCTCTCCAAAAAAACTTCATTTTGCAATAAAATGACGCTGTTTCCTAAACTAAATTAGTTTTTGTTTTTTCTAATCAGCGAAAACAAAATCCGCTAGTTTTTTGATCAGAAAAGTTTCTAAAGAAATTAGCGGATCTTGTAAGCCTTTAGCCCTACTTTTTATCGAAAGCTTGCCTTTCCAAAAAACCGTCATTTCGCATTAAAATGTCGCTGTTTCCTAAACTAATTAAATTTCTTGTTTTTTAGATTCAACAAAAACAAAATTAGCTAGTTTTTTGATAAAAAAATTTCCAAAGAAAGTGGTGGTTCTTGTAAGCCTTTAGCCTTACTTTTTATGGAAAGCTTCCCTTTCCAAAAAACCGTCATTTCGCATTAAAATGTCGCTGTTTCCTAAACTTAGTAAATTTCTTGTTTTTTCTGATTAACGAAAACAAAATCCGCTAATTTTTTGACCAAACAATTTCGAAAGAATTTGACGGTTTTTTTAAGCCTGTAGCCCTACTTTTTATGGAAAGTTTGCCTCTCCAAAAAAACTTCATTTTGCAATAAAATGACGCTGTTTCCTAAACTAAATTAGTTTTTGTTTTTTCTAATCAGCGAAAACAAAATCCGCTAGTTTTTTGATCAGAAAAATTTCTAAAGAAATTGGCGGATCTTGTAAGCCTGTACCCGTACTTTTTATGGAAAGTTTGCCTTTCCAAAAAACCGTCATTTTGCATTGAAATGCCGCTGTTTTCTAAACTAAATGAAATTTCTTTTTTTAACAAAATCCGCTAGTTTTTTGATCAGAAAAATTTCTAAAGAAATTGGCGGATCTTGTAAGCCTGTACCCGTACTTTTTATGGAAATTTTGCCTTTCCAAAAAAACCGTCATTTTGCATTAAAATGTCGCTGTTTCCTAAACTTAGTAAATTTCTTGTTTTTTCTGATTAACGAAAACAAAATCCGCTAATTTTTTGACCAAACAATTTTGAAAGAATTTGACGGTTTTTTTAAGCCTGTAGCCCTACTTTTTATAGAAAATTTGCCTTTCCAAAAAACCGTCATTTTGCATTAAATGACGCTGTTTCCGAAATTAAATTAATTTCTTGTTTTTTCTAACGAAGGAAAAGAAAATCCGCTAGTTTTTTGATCAAAAAAATTTTCAATGAAATTGGCGGATCTTGTAAACCTGTAGCCCTACTTTTTATGGAAAATTTGCCTTTCCAAAAAAGCGTCATTTTGCATTAAAATGTCGCTGTTTCCTAAGTTAAATTAATTTCTTGTTTTTTCTAACGAAGGAAAACAAAATCCGCTAGTTTTTTGATAAAAAAAATTTCCAAAGAAATTGGCGGATCTTGTAAACCTGTAGCCCTACTTTTTATGGAAAATTTGCCTTTCCAAAAAAGCGTCATTTTGCATTAAAATGCCGCTGTTTCCTAAGTTAAATTAATTTTTTGTTATTTCTGATTAACGAAAACAAAATCCGCTAAATTTTCGACCAAAAAATTTCAAAAGAATTTGACGGTTTATGTAAGCCTGTAGCCCTACTTTTTATGGAAAGCTTGCCTTTCCAAAAAACCGTCATTTCGCATTGAAATGCCGCTGTTTTCTAAACTAAATGAAATTTCTTTTTTTAACAAAATCCGCTAGTTTTTTGATCAGAAAAATTTCTAAAGAAATTGGCGGATCTTGTAAGCCTGTACCCGTACTTTTTATGGAAATTTTGCCTTTCCAAAAAAACCGTCATTTTGCATTAAAATGTCGCTGTTTCCTAAACTTAGTAAATTTCTTGTTTTTTCTGATTAACGAAAACAAAATCCGCTAATTTTTTGACCAAACAATTTTGAAAGAATTTGACGGTTTTTTTAAGCCTGTAGCCCTACTTTTTATAGAAAATTTGCCTTTCCAAAAAACCGTCATTTTGCATTAAATGACGCTGTTTCCGAAATTAAATTAATTTCTTGTTTTTTCTAACGAAGGAAAAGAAAATCCGCTAGTTTTTTGATCAAAAAAATTTTCAATGAAATTGGCGGATCTTGTAAACCTGTAGCCCTACTTTTTATGGAAAATTTGCCTTTCCAAAAAAGCGTCATTTTGCATTAAAATGTCGCTGTTTCCTAAGTTAAATTAATTTTCTGTTATTTCTGATTAACGAAAGCAAAATCCGTTAAATTTTCGACCAAAAAATTTCAAAAGAATTTGACGGTTTATGTAAGCCTGTAGCCCTACTTTTTATGGAAAACTTGCCTTTCCAAAAAACAGTCATTTTGCATTAAAATGCCGCTGTTTCCTAAACTAAATGAAATTTCTGTTTTTTCTGATCAACGAAAACAAAATCCGCTAGTTTTTTGATAAAAAAAATTTCCAAAGAAATTGGCGGATCTTGTAAACCTGTAGCCCTACTTTTTATGGAAAATTTGCCTTTCCAAAAAAGCGTCATTTTGCATTAAAATGCCGCTGTTTCCTAAGTTAAATTAATTTTTTGTTATTTCTGATTAACGAAAACAAAATCCGCTAAATTTTCGACCAAAAAATTTCAAAAGAATTTGACGGTTTATGTAAGCCTGTAGCCCTACTTTTTATGGAAAGCTTGCCTTTCCAAAAAACCGTCATTTCGCATTAAAATGTCGCTGTTTCCTAAACTAAGTAAATTTCTTGTTTTTTCTGATTAACGAAAACAAAATCCGCTAATTTTTTGACCAAACAATTTCGAAAGAATTTGACGGTTTTTGTAAGCCTGTAGCCCTACTTTTTATGGAAAGTTTGCCTCTCCAAAAAAACTTCATTTTGCAATAAAATGACGCTGTTTCCTAAACTAAATGAAATTTCTTTTTTTTTCGATCAACGAAAACAAAATCCGCTAGTTTTTGATAAAAAAAATTTCCAAAGCAAGTGGTGGATCTTGTGAGCCTTTAGCCCTACTTTTTATGGAAAGTTTGCCTTTCCTAAAAACCGTCATTTTGCAATAAAATGACGCTGTTTCCTAAACTAAGTAAATTTCTTTTTTTTCTGATCAACGAAAACAAAATCCGCTAGTTTTTTGATAAAAAGAATTTCCAAAGAAAGTGTTGGATCTTGTTAGCTTTTACCCTTACTTTTTGTGGAAAGCTTGCCTTTCCAAATAAACCGTCATTTTGCATTAAAATGTCGCTGTTTCCTAAACTAAGTAAATTTCTTGTTTTTTCTGATTAACGAAAACAAAATCCGCTAATTTTTCGACCAAACAATTTCAAAAGAATTTGACTGTTTTTGTAAGCCTGTAGCCCTACTTTTTATAGAAAGTTTGCCTTTCCAAAAAACCGTCATTTTGCATTAAATGACGCTGTTTCCGAAATTAAATTAATTTCTTGTTTTTACTAACGAAGGAAAAGAAAATCCGCTAGTTTTTTGATCAAAAAAATTTTTAATGAAATTGGCGGATCTTGTAAACCTGTAGCCCTACCTTTTATGGAAAATTTGCCTTTCCAAAAAAGCGTCACTTTGCATTAAAATGCCGCTGTTTCCTAAGTTAAATTAATTTTTTGTTATTTCTGATTAACGAAAACAAAATCCGCTAAATTTTCGACCAAAAAATTTCAAAAGAATTTGACGGTTTATGTAAGCCTGTAGCCCTACTTTTTATGGAAAGCTTGCCTTTCCAAAAAACAGTCATTTTGCATTAAAATGCCGCTGTTTCCTAAACTAAATGAAATTTCTGTTTTTTCTGATCAACGAAAACAAAATCCGCTAGTTTTTTGATAAAAAGAATTTTCAAAGAAAGTGGTGGATCTTGTTAGCTTTTACCCTTACTTTTTGTGGAAAGCTTGCCTTTCCAAAAAAACCGTCATTTTGCATTAAAATGTCGCTGTTTCCTAAACTAAGTAAATTTCTTGTTTTTTCTGATTAACGAAAACAAAATCCGCTAATTTTTCGACCAAACAATTTCAAAAGAATTCGACGGTTTTTGTAAACCTGTAGCCCTACTTTTTATGGAAAGTTTGCCTTTCCAAAAAACCGTCCTTTTGCATCAAAATGTCGCTGTTTCCTAATCTAAGTAAATTTCTTGTTTTTTCTGATTAAGGAAAACAAAATCCGCTAGTTTTTTGATAAAAAAAATTTCCAAAGCAAGTGGTGGATCTTGTAAGCCTTTAGCCCTACTTTTTATGAGAAGCTTGCCTTTTCAAAAAACCGTCCTTTTGCATTAAATGACGCTGTTTCCGAAATTAAATTAATTTCTTGTTTTTTCTAACGAAGGAAAAGAAAATCCGCTAGTTTTTTGATCAAAGAAATTTTCAATGAAATTGGCGGATCTTGTAAACCTGTAGCCCTACTTTTTATGGAAAATTTGCCTTTCCAAAAAAGCGTCATTTTGCATTAAAATGCCGCTGTTTCCTAAGTTAAATTAATTTTTTGTTATTTCTGATTAACGAAAACAAAATCCGCTAAATTTTCGACCAAAAAATTTCAAAAGAATTTGACGGTTTATGTAAGCCTGTAGCCCTACTTTTTATGGAAAGCTTGCCTTTCCAAAAAACAGTCATTTTGCATTAAAATGCCGCTGTTTCCTAAACTAAATGAAATTTCTGTTTTTTCTGATCAACGAAAACAAAATCCGCTACTTTTTTGATAAAAAAAATTCCCAAAGAAAGTGGTGGATCTTGTAAGCCGTTAGCCCTACTTTTTATCGAAAGCTTGCCTTTCCAAAAAACCGTCATTTCGCATTAAAATGTCGCTGTTTCCTAAACTAATTAAATTTCTTGTTTTTTAGATTCAACAAAAACAAAATTAGCTAGTTTTTTGATAAAAAAATTTCCAAAGAAAGCGGTGGTTCTTGAAAGCCTTTAGCCTTACTTTTTATGGAAAGCTTCCCTTTCCAAAAAACCGTCATTTCGCATCAAAATGTCGCTGTTTCCTAAACTTAGTAAATTTCTTGTTTTTTCTGATTAACGAAAACAAAATCCGCTAATTTTTTGACCAAACAATTTCGAAAGAATTTGACGGTTTTTTTAAGCCTGTAGCCCTACTTTTTATGGAAAGTTTGCCTCTCCAAAAAAACTTCATTTTGCAATAAAATGACGCTGTTTCCTAAACTAAATTAGTTTTTGTTTTTTCTAATCAGCGAAAACAAAATCTGCTAGTTTTTTGATCAGAAAAATTTCTAAAGAAATTGGCGGATCTTGTAAGCCTGTACCCGTACTTTTTATGGAAAGTTTGCCTTTCCAAAAAACCGTCATTTTGCATTAAAATGCCGCTGTTTCCTAAGTTAAATTAATTTTTTGTTATTTCTGATTAACAAAAACAAAATCCGCTAAATTTTCGACCAAAAAATTTCAAAAGAATTTGACGGTTTATGTAAGCCTGTAGCCCTACTTTTTATGGAAAGCTTGCCTTTCCAAAAAACAGTCATTTTGCATTAAAATGCCGCTGTTTCCTAAACTAAATGAAATTTCTGTTTTTTCTGATCAACGAAAACAAAATCCGCTAGTTTTTTGATAAGAAAAATTTCCAAAGAAATTGGCGGATCTTGTAAACCTGTAGCCCTACTTTTTATGGAAAATTTGCCTTTCCAAAAAAGCGTCATTTTGCATTAAAATGCCGCTGTTTCCTAAGTTAAATTAGTTTTTTGTTATTTCTGATTAACGAAAACAAAATCCGCTAAATTTTCGACCAAAAAATTTCAAAAGAATTTGACGGTTTATGTAAGCCTGTAGCCCTACTTTTTATGGAAAGCTTGCCTTTCCAAAAAACCGTCATTTCGCATTAAAATGTCGCTGTTTCCTAAACTAAGTAAATTTCTTGTTTTTTCTGATTAACGAAAACAAAATCCGCTAATTTTTTGACCAAACAATTTCGAAAGAATTTGACGGTTTTTGTAAGCCTGTAGCCCTACTTTTTATGGAAAGTTTGCCTCTCCAAAAAAACTTCATTTTGCAATAAAATGACGCTGTTTCCTAAACTAAATGAAATTTCTTTTTTTTTCGATCAACGAAAACAAAATTCGCTAGTTTTTTGATAAAAAAAATTTCCAAAGAAAGTGGTGGATCTTGTAAGCCTTTAGCCTTATTTTCATGGAAAGCTTGCCTTTCCAAAAAACCGTCATTTCGCATTAAAATGTCGCTGTTTCCTAAAGTAAGTAAATTTCTTGTTTTTTCTGATTAACGAAAACAAAATCCGCTAATTTTTTGTCCAAACAATTTCGAAAGAATTTGACGGTTTTTGTAAGCCTGTAGCCCAACTTTTATGGAAAGTTTGCCTTTCCAAAAAACCGTCATTTTGCATTAAAATGCCGCAGTTTCCCAAGCTAAATTAATTTTTTGTATTTTCTAATAAACAAATATAAAATTCGCTAGTTTTTTTATCAAAGAAATTTCGAAAGAATTTGGCGGTTTCTGTAAGCCTGTAGCCCTATTTTTATGGAAAGATTGCCTCTCCAAAAAAACGTCATTTTGCAATAAAATTACGCTGTTCCCTAAACTAAATAATTTTTTGTTTTTTCTAATCAACGAAAACAAAATCCGCTTGTTTTTTGATCAAAAAAACTTCCAAAGAAATTGCCGGTTTTTTTAAGTCGGTAGCCCTTCCTTTAATGGAAAGTTTACCTATCAAAAAAACTGTCATTTCGTTTCAAAAACAAAACCGTTTCCTAAATTTAACTAATTTTTGTCTTTTCTAATAAAAAAAAACAGAATCAGCTATATTTTTGTTCAAAAAAATTTAAAAAAAAATTAACGATTTTTATAAGCTTATAGCCTTACTTTTCATTGTAAAATGTCCTCCCAAAAAAACCGACAATTTGCTTCAAAAACAAATCTATTTTCTAGATGAAAATATTTTTCTGTTTTTTCTAATTTACGAAAACAAATGCCGCTGGCTTTTTGATCAAAAAGATTTCGAAAGAATTTGGCGGTTTTTGTTAGCCTGTAGCCCTATTTTTATGGAAAGTTTGCCTCTCCAAAAAAACGTCAATTTGCAATAAAATGACGCTGCTTCCTAAACTAAATAATGTTTTGTTTTTTCTAATCAACGAAAACAAAATCCGCTAGTTTTTTGATCAAAAAAACTTCGAAAGAAATTGGCGGTTTTATCAATCTGTAGCCCTATTTTTATGGAAAGTTTGCTTTCCAAAAAAACGTCATTTTGCAATAAAATGACGCTGTTTCCTAAACTAAGGTAATTTTTTTATTTTTCTGATCAACGAAAACAAAATTCGCTAGTTTTTGATCAAAAAAATTTCCAAAGAAATTGGCAGATCTTGTAAGCCGGTAGCCCTACCTTTTATGGAAAGTTTGCCTATCCAAAAAACCATCATTTCGTTTCAAAAACAAAACTGTTTCCTAAATTAAACTAATTTTTGTTTTTTCTAATCAACAAAAACAGAATCAGCTATATTTCTGTTAAAAAAAATTTAAGAAAAAATTAACGATTTTTATAAGCTTATAGCCTTACTTTTCATCAAAAAATGTCCTACCTAAAAAACCGTCAATTTGCTTCAAAGACAAATCTGTTTTTTAGATTAAAATATTTTTCTGTTTTTTCTAATCAACGAGAAAAAAATGCTCTAGCTTTTTCATCACAAAAATTTCGAAACAAATTGGTGGTTCTTGTAAGCCTGCAGCCCTACTTTTTATGAAAAGTTTCCTTTCCAAAAAAGCGTCATTTTGCATTAAAATGCCGCTGTTCCCTAAACTAAATTAAATTTTTGCTTTTTCTAATAAACCAAAAAAAAATCCGCTAGTTTTTTGATCAAAAAAACTTCGAAAGAAATTGGCGGTTTTATCAATCTGTAGCCCTATTTTTACGGAAAGTTTGCTTTCCAAAAAAACGTCATTTTGCAATAAAATGACGCTGTTTCCTAAACTAAGGTAATTTTTTTATTTTCTGATCAACGAAAACAAATTTCGCTAGTTTTTGATCAAAAAAATTTCCAAAGAAATTGGCAGATCTTGTAAGCCGGTAGCCCTACCTTTTATGGAAAGTTTGCCTATCCAAAAAACCATCAATTCGTTTCAAAAACAAAACTGTTTCCTAAATTAAAATAATTTTTGTTTTTTCTAATCAACAAAAACAGAATCAGCTATATTTCTGTTAAAAAAAATTAAGAAAAAATTAACGATTTTTATAAGCTTATAGCCTTACTTTTCATCAAAAAATGTCCTACCTAAAAAACCGTCAATTTGCTTCAAAGACAAATCTGTTTTTTAGATTAAAATATTTTTCTGTTTTTTCTAATCAACGAAAACAAATGCCGCTAGCTTTTTGATAAAAAAGATTTCGAAAGAAATTCGTGGCTCTTGTAAGCCTGTAGCCCTACTTTTTATGGAAAGTTTCCTTTTCAAAAAAGGGTCATTTTCCATTAAAATCCCGCTGTTTCCTAAGTTAAAATAATTTTTTTTTTCTAATCAACAAAAACAGAATCAGCTATATTTTTGTTAAAAAAAATTAACAAAAATTTGACGATCTTTATAAGCTTATGGCCTTACTTTTCATAGAAAAATGTCCTCCCTAAAAAACGGTCAATTTGCTTCAAAAACAAATCTGTTTTCTAGATAAAAATATTTTTCTCTTTTTTCCAATCAACGAAAACAAAGTCCGCTAGCTTTTTGATCAAAAAAACTTCGAAAGAAATTGGCGGTTTTATGAATCTGTAGCCCAACTTTTTTGGAAAGTTTGCCTTTCCAAAAAACCGTCATTTTGCATTAAAATGCCGCAGTTTCCCAAGCTAAATTAAATTTTTGTATTTTCTAATAAACAAATATAAAATTCGCTAGTTTTTTTATCAAAGAAATTTTGAAAGAAATTCGTGGTTCTTGTAAGCCTGTAGCCCTACTTTTTATGGAAAGTTTCCTTTCCAAAAAAGGGTCATTTTGCATTAAAATGCCGCTGTTTCCTAAGTTAAAATAATTTTTGTTTTTTCTAATCAACAAAAACAAAATCAGCCATATTTTTTTTAAAAAAAAATTAATTAAAATTTTACGATTTTTATAAGATTATGGCCTTATTTTTCATCGAAAAATGTCCTCCCTAAAAAACCGTCAATTTGCTTCAAAAACAATTCTGTTTTCTAGATAAAAATATTTTTCTGTTTTTTCTAATCAACGAGAACATAATCCGTAAGCTTTTTGATTAAACAAAATTTGAAAGAAATCGGTGGTTCTTGTTCTTTTAAGCCTGTAGCCCTACTTTTTATAGAAAGTTTCCTTTCCAAAAAAGCGTCATTTTGCATTAAAATGCCGCTGTTTCCTAAACTAAATTAATTTTTTTTTCTAATGAACGAAAACAAAATCCGCTAGTTTTTTGATCAAAAAAACTTCGAAAGAAATTGGTGGTTTTATGAATCTGTAGCCCAACTTTTATGGAAAGTTTGCCTTTCCAAAAAACCGTCATTTTGCATTAAAATGCCGCTGTTTCCTAAACTAAATTAATTTTTTTTTCTAATGAACGAAAACAAAATCCGCTAGTTTTTTGATCAAAAAAACTTCGAAAGAAATTGGTGGTTTTATGAATCTGTAGCCCAACTTTTATGGAAAGTTTGCCTTTCCAAAAAACCGTCATTTTGCATTAAAATGCCGCAGTTTCCCAAGCTAAATTAATTTTTTGTATTTTCTAATAAACAAATATAAAATTCGCTAGCTTTTTGATAAAAAAGATTTCGAAAGAATTTGGCGGATTTTGTAAGCCTGTAGCCCTATTTTTATGGAAAGATTGCCTCTCCAAAAAAACGTCATTTTGCAATAAAATTACGCTGTTTCCTAAACTAAATAATTTTTTGTTTTTTCTAATCAACGAAAACAAAATCCGCTAGTTTTTTGATCAAAAAAACTTAGAAAGAAATTGCCGGTTTTTTTAAGTCGGTAGCCCTTCCTTTAATGGAAAGTTTACCTATCAAAAAAACTGTCATTTCGTTTCAACAACAAAACCGTTTCCTAAATTTAACTAATTTTTGTCTTTTCTAATAAAAAAAAACAGAATCAGCTATATTTTTGTTCAAAAAAATTTAAAAAAAATTAACGATTTTTATAAGCTTATAGCCTCACTTTTCATTGTGAAATGTCCTCCCAAAAAAACCGTCAATTTGCTTCAAAAACAAATCTATTTTCTAGATGAAAATATTTTTCTGTTTTTTCTAATCAACGAAAACAAATGCCGCTAGCTTTTTGATCAAAAAGATTTCGAAAGAATTTGGCGGTTTTTGTTAGCCTGTAGCCCTATTTTTATGGAAAGTTTGCCTCTCCAAAAAAACGTCATTTTGCAATAAAATGACGCTGCTTCCTAAAATAAATAATGTTTTGTTTTTTCTAATCAACGAAAACAAAATCCGCTAGTTTTTTGATCAAAAAAAATTCGAAAGAAATTGGCAGTTTTATCAATCTGTAGCCCTATTTTTATGGAAAGTTTGCTTTCCAAAAAAACGTCATTTTGCAATAAAATGACGCTGTTTCCTAAACTAAGGTAATTTTTTTATTTTTCTGATCAACAAAAACAAAATTCGCTAGTTTTTGATCAAAAAAATTTCCAAAGAAATTGGCAGATCTTGTAAGCCGATAGCCCTACCTTTTATGGAAAGTTTGCCTATCCAAAAAACTATCACTTCGTTTCAAAAACAAAACTGTTTCCTAAATTAAACTAATTTTGGTTTTTTCTAATCAACAAAAACAGAATCAGCTATATTTTTGTTCAAAAAAATTTAAAAAAAATTAACCATTTTTATAAGCTTATAGCCTTACTTTTCATCAAAAAATGTCCTACCTAAAAAACCGTCAATTTGCTTCAAAGACAAATCTGTTTTTTAGATTAAAATATTTTTCTGTTTTTCTAATCAACGAAAACAAATGCCGCTAGCTTTTTGTTCAAAAAGATTTCGAAAGAAATTCGTGGTTCTTGTAAGCCTGTAGCCCTACTTTTTATGGAAAGTTTCCTTTTCAAAAAAGGGTCATTTTCCAATAAAATGCCGCTGTTTCTTAAGTTAAAATAATTTTTTTTTTCTAATCAACAAAAACAGAATCAGCTATATTTTTGTTAAAAAAAATTAACAAAAATTTGACGATCTTTATAAGCTTATGGCCTTATTTTTCATCGAAAAATGTCCTCCCTAAAAAACGGTCAATTTGCTTCAAAAACAAATCTGTTTTCTAGATAAAAATATTTTTCTGATTTTTCTAGTCAACGAAAACAAAATCCGCTAGTTTCTTGAACAAAGAAATTTCGAAAGAATTTGGCGGTTTTTGTAAGCCTGTAGCCCTATTTTTATGGAAAGTTTGCCACTCCAAAAAAACGTCATTTTGCAATAAAATGACGCTGTTTCCTAAACTAAGGTAATTTTTTTATTTTTCTCATGAACGAAACCAAAATTCGCTAGTTTTTTGATCAAAAAAATTTCCAAAGAAATTGGCAGATCTTGTAAGCCGGTAGCCCTACCTTTTATGGAAAGTTTGCCTATCCAAAAAACCATCATTTCGTTTCAAAAACAAAACTGTTTCCTAAGTTAAAATAATTTTTGTTTTTTCTAATCAACAAAAACACAATCAGCTATATTTTTGTTAAAAAAAATTAACAAAAATTTTACGATTTTTATAAGATTATGGCCTTATTTTTCATCGAAAAATGTCCTCCCTAAAAAACCGTCAATTTGCTTCAAAAACAAATCTGTTTTCTAGATAAAAATATTTTTCTGTTTTTTCTAATCAACGAAAACATAATCCGTTAGCTTTTTGATTAAACAAAATTTGAAAGAAATCGGTGGTTCTTGTTCTTGTAAGCCTGTAGCCCTACTTTTTATAGAAAGTTTCCTTTCCAAAAAAGCGTCATTTTGCATTAAAATGCCGCTGTTTCCTAAACTAAATTAATTTTTTTTTTCTAATGAACGAAAACAAAATCCGCTAGTTTTTTGATAAATAACTTCGAAAGAAATTGGCGGTTTTATGAATCTGTAGCCCTACTTTTATGGAAAGTTTGCCTTTCCAAAAAACCATCATTTTGCATTAAAATGCCGCTGTTTCTTAAACTTAATTTAATTTTTTGTATTTTTTAATGAACGAATAAAAAATCCGCTAGTTTTTTGATCTAAGAAATTTCGAAAGAATTTGGCGGTTTTTGCAAGCCGATAGCCTCACTTTATATCGAAATTTGGCTTTTCCAAAATACCGTCACTTTGCTTCAAAAACAAGATTGTTTCCTAAATTAAATTAAATTTAACTTTTACTAATCAACGAAAAGAAAATCAGCTAGTTTTTTCCTCCAAAATTTTTTACAAAAATTTGACGATTTTTGTAAGCCTCTATAGCTTTACGTTTCATCAAAAATTGTTGTCTCCAAAAAACCGTGATTTTCCATAAAAACGATGCTGTTCCCAAAACTAAATTACTTTTTGTTTTTTCCAATCAACGAAAACGGATCAGCTAGTTTATTAAACGCAAAAATTTTGAAAGAATTTGGCGGTTTTTGTAAGCCTATAGCCTTACTTTTTATCGAAAATTAGTGTATCCAAAATACCACGATTTTCCATAAAAACAACGCTGTTTCCAAAACAAATATAATTTTTGTTTTTCCTAATCAACGAGAACAGAATCAGCTATTTTTTGTGAAAAAAAAATTTGCAAAAGTTTGACGATTTTTTCAAGCCTATACCTTTACGTTTCATCAAAAATTGCTCTCTCTAAAAAACCATCTTTTTCTTCAAAAACAAGATTGTTTCCTAAATTAAACTAATTTAAATTTTTTCTTAGCAACCAAAACCAAATCAGCTTTTTTTTGTTAAAAAAAATTTGCAAAAGTTTGACGATTTTTTCAAGCCTATACCTTTACGTTTCATCAAAAATTGCGCTCTCTAAAAAATCATCTTTTCTTCAAAAACAAGATTGTTTCCTAAATTAAACTAATTTAAATTTTTTCTTATCAACCAAAACCAAATCAGCTTTTTTTTGTTGAAAAAAATCTGCAAAAGTTTAACGATTTTTAAGCCTATAGCTTTACGTTTCATCAAAAATTGCTCTCTCTAAAAACCATCTTTTTCTTCAAAAACAACATTGTTTCCTAAATTAAATTAACTTTTGTTTTTCCAATCAACAAAAATAAAATCAGCTAGTTCTTTCCTCAAAAATATTTTGCAAAAATTTGACGATTTTTGTAAGCCTTTAGCCTTACTTTTGATCGACAATTAGTGTCTCCAAAAAACCATCATTTTCCATAAAAACGACGCTGTTTCCAAAACTAAATTAATTTTTGCTTTTTTTCAATCAATGAAAACAGAATCAGCTTTTTTTTGTTAAAAAAAAATTTGCAAAAATTTAACGATTTTTGTAAGCCGTTAGCCCTTCGTTTCATAGAAAATTGGCCCCACAAAAAACCGTCATTTCGCTTCAAAAACAAAACTGTTTTCTAAATAAAATTAATTTAAATTTTTTCTAATCTACCAAAAGAAAATCGGCTTGTCTTTTGATCGAAAAAATTCCCCAAAATTTGACGATTTTTGTAAGCATATAGCCTTACGTTTCTTCAAAAATTGCACTTTCTAAAAAACCATCATTTCGCTTCAAAAACAAGATTGTTTCCTAAACTAAATTAATTTTTGTTTTTTCTAATCAACGAAAACAAAATCAGCTAGTTTTTTTATCAAAAAAATTTTAAAACATTTTGACGGTTTTTGTAAGCCTGTGGCCCTACTTTTTATGGAAAATTGGCCTCTCCAAAATACCATCATTTTGCATTAAAATAACTATGTTTCCTAAACTAAATTAATTTTGGTCTTTTTATCAACAAAAACAAAATCAGCTCCTTTTTTAATCAAAACAATTTTGAAAGAATTTGGCGGTTTTTGTAAGCCTATAGCCTTACTTTTAATCGAAAATTCGCCTCTCCAAAAACCGTGATTTTCCATAAAACCGACGCTGTTTCCAAAACTAAATTAGTTTTGTGTGAAAATAAATTTTAAAAAATTTGGTGATCTTTGTGAGCCTATAGCTTCAATTTTTTATCGAAAATTTGCCTGTTCAAAAAAACCAGAACCAAGTTAATCTTTTGCTTTACTCAATCAAAATGAAGCAAATAAGCTAGTTTTTTGAGTGAAATAATTTCGAAAGAATTTGGCGGTTTTTGTAGGCCTGTAGAATAAAGAAGTTTAATCATCATACTGTATTCATCTGACTCTATCAAGAGGACTGTGGGTCTAGCTTTATTTTGAAATACCACTAACTGACATTCTCTACTTACAACTGTTTTCGAATAGGATTCTTGGCCAACTGACTAACACAATTAACTGAATTCTAATAGCAGAATTCATTTAATAATCCTCCTTACGTGACTCAAGTTACGTGACCTGAGATTAAGTCGATAGTTCACAGAATTTCTGGTATGCAACGAGGACCTTACGAAAGTATGCTTGTTTTCCTTAACACACAAAGAAAAAATAACGACATTGGAACAACAGCAGCAAATTTCTATTCCACGGCAGGCCACTCAGTCATGTCTGTAATAGTCAACTTCTGCGCATCTGTTTTAACAACATGCATCTTCCATCGCGAATTTGCTAATCGCTGCTGACAGTGAACTAACTCCTAGACAGGAAAATTTCAAGAAATATTGCATTACATATGTGAAAAATAGCTTTTATAGAGATATTGAAAAAAATTCTTCTAACTACTAAAAGTAACAATTAAAATGCATTGACAGGAATTGATTTGATAAAAAGTGCATTCAACAGAACTTTTAAAGCAATGAATCGATGAAAAGAAACTTAATAAACTGTTTACTTATTTAAACTTTGTACACAGTTAATTAAAATGGACCAATCTTATGAACAGTACATCCACAGGAGCTACCTTTAGTCACAGAAAAATCCGAATTCGTAAAAGGGAAGCTGCGCCCTTTCACAGCACCCGGCCAATTAAGTCCAAACAATACCATATATCATTTTATAAGTATTTAACCCTAATTTAGGCAGTATCCACAAAAAACAACATTTTGTCAAATAAAAACCAACCTTTTTCATAGATTCAGGTATACCTGTAGATTTTTCTGAAATTTCCTGAAAAATTTACATTCAGTCATTGAATTTAAGACAAAAGGAAGTGGCTTTGAAATTAGCAAACATTTGACAACATACTGAAAGTCGTTTGTCTGACACTCCTCAATGCAGAAGATAAAATGTCAGAATCAGGGTCAAAGATAAGATGAAAAATATAGACCCAGTTGTGAATCGGAATAGGCAAATCAAAAAACGCGTGCACATGACCGGTATACTATAAAAGCTTTACTAAGCCCCTCTCTCCATTAACCCCTATTTAATAGACCCCCTCAATTAAAAAATTCGCAAAAAGCCCCCTCTCTTTTTAGCCCATTCTCCCTTTTTAACCCCCCCCCCCCCCCCCTCTTCCAATATCACACACCTGAAGTGATATGAAATAAAAAAACAAATATTTAGGCATAAATAATCATGTTCTTTTTTTATATCTCCTATCATGGTCCTAAGGACGATCGGATCATATGCATTAAGCATTGTCCTTGTAGGAATTTACTTGATCTTAAAGGGCAGGATTGTTGGGGATACGAGCTGAAACAGCTATTGTCTTTCCTTTTGTTTGTGGCTCAAAGTTTAAATCCAATCAGAGAAAAGTGTATTAATAGAGCATGCGCAGTTGCTTCCATTTTGCCGCGAAATACTGGTTTCATATCTCGCTCTCGCAGCTTCACTCGCTTGGATGAAACTGGAGTTGCACGATGTTTTATCATTCTGTTGTTGTTTATAAAGTACCTTTCTTGTAGAGGCCTAGATGGAGTGGCCCTCTTAGCAAAATTAGGCTACAGCACACAGGAAATTAGTCTTGTGTTTGTAGCTGGATTTATTATGAACCGAAGGAATTGTCATGGCGGGGTTCCGGGTGCATAGCAGAATTGTTCTGTTATGTTTATCTATCAAGAAGTCTTTGAAAGCATTGTTATAATGAGGACTGCGAATTAAATAAAATGGACATCGGGTATTATCACTGTAAATTTGGGAACTATTTTGGCTATACACAATCTTGAACGGAAAAATATTTTATGACTGGGCCTAGCAACATAAATGAAATTGCATCATTGAGCAGAGCTTCCATGTCAACCAAAGCCTTTATATTAATATTTTCGGTTATCTAAGCCCAATTACGACCAACAAATCCGTAGGAAACCAGATAACGCATGGGCTCCGACACAGGTTGGAAAGAGGGGGGCAAGGAAGATTTTAACAATCATAACAAAAGATCTTTCAAAAAGCTTTATTCTTTCCCTAATGAGTGGGGGTTCCCCCAAAGGCCCCCTTCGTCAGAGGCCCTGTAACACCCCCTGCTTGCAGTGGAGATATTCAAATTTACCCCCACTGCTGTAAGTCTTTGATTGTGAAGAAAGGGAAAGTATTCACATTCTTCATTTCTAGATTTATCCCCCCTAATTTCTGTCGCTGACGCACAAATTAGCCAGTTTACTTTATTATCTAAATTCTAAAATAATTTAAAATTTGCATAGTGTTCTTGGTTGTTTGAAACATGCCAATTTAAAACAACTGGCAAGGAAAATGAGAAACAACTCATTTAAACATATCATAGACTGGTCTAAATGGAGTCATATTTTTGATAAGGTTATTTGTGACTTTTAAAAAAGGAAGTGTAACATTAAGATTAACAGAATTCTGAAACTATGTTTTCCTCATCCTAAGAAATCCCTTTGCCTATCTTAAATAATGACCCCTTAGAATAAAAAAGTTTTTGGTGGGGTTGGATCAACCAAATATTATTTCTTAATTTAAAAATGGCTGAATGTATTTGAATTAAAAACTTTTCTTTAACTTGCAAGTCACTGAACAGAACAGTGAAAGATTACTTTAGTTATCAAAATGGGAAACTTAAGGGTGGACAGACCACTTTAAGGTGTTCACAGTTAAACAAGCATCCCCTTTAAATCATGCCCACACATCTGCAAAAATGAGAAATGGTCAATCAGATAACTCCAGTGAATGCCATATGTTCTTGATTTATTAGGGAAAGTGAAGGAATATTCAAGTAATAGAAACATAATTTATTGGTTCTTATGAGGTAACCTATAGCATTTTAAGCACTATCTTTTGACAGCTGAGCTTACAAAAATTGCTTAACTTAAAGCATGCAGCCCTTCTAAATAGCAGAGAGAGTGACAGACTTCCTCTTTTATCTTTCTGCATTTGAATGAAGCCTTCTGTCTTTCATATTTTGAACTGGAGTTACAGTGTTGGTGAACAAATTCATAATGGGGGGAGGGGAGCTGCCTGTAGTGTTACTTTCCATTCAGCAAATAGTTCTAAAGGAAATGTAGTAGAGTATTATTGAAAATACACTACTTGTGTAAACTGTAGTTATGATGCAGTCAATGCTGTAGTTATAAAAGACTGTTATGCAGTGATGAATGATCAATGTTGAATCAAATTATTTATAGAATCAAATTAATAAATTATAAAAGAATGCATTGAATCAACAAAATCAAAATATACACTGCTGTTGGAAATCAAATTAATTATAAATACTTTGACCAATGCAAAATATACCCTGACAGTTGTAGACATGCATCCCATGGTAACTTTCTAAGTTCATTTGTTTTTTTCATTGATACAGCAAAATATTTTTCTGAAATTTTGTTAAATACCTACTTTGTACTTGGTGTAATTGGCAAACAACTGGGGTTTCCCTTTCATTACAAATAACAAACATTGGGTTCCTTTATGGACATACTTTGTAAAAAAAATAGTAACCAAATTGATGTTTCTTTTAAATAAATTGTAAGAACTTGCCATTGGCATAAGACCTTTGCTTCTTGACATGAGGAGTTTATTTAGAAAAAGACATAAGCAACAATTTTGTGCAACAACTCCAAGTAGTCCTGCCCAATATAAAAAATTTATTAGGTTGTTAGCTGTATGTGGGACTCAGGGTCCTTTAAAGCACAAAATTTAAGATATTTCAATCTGGATACCGTTTTTACAAAGGTTCTTGCTTTTATGCAATTTGCAGCAAAGCAGTTGTTTCAAACAAATAAAAATAGATAACAGAGAAGGGGCATTATCATCAGAATTTGAAGTGCGAGATTTCCAAGAAAGAAAACGGATTTTCAGGGGCTTTCAAAAACAAAACAAAACAAATGGGATTTTCAACCAAAGGTGCATCCGATTTCCACGGAGTGATTTTTTCCTCGTGATAATTTGCGATTCTGGTTGTTACGCGTAGCTGCGATATAGGCCTAATGCAGACTGACAGCATCCTGGCACAGAGAACAATTGTAAAAGTTTATGGTCAACTTAAACTTTTTTCTTTTGCTCGTCTGTTGAATATTGATGCCTAGCTCGCTTAGAATCGCTCCTCGGTTCCCTTTGCGTTGAGATAGAAGTTTCACAAACTTTCCCTCCAAAACGCTGGCACTCCCGAACCTTACTGCGCATGTTCCATCAATACATTTTTCAAAAGTCTCGTTTGCATTTCAAACTTTGGCCGTTCGTATCCCCAATAAAGGAGGATATTAACATCGACAATTTCGAATCAATTCCAGAAAGTGAAATCAATCTTGAGGATACTCTTAATTTCAAAGATTGACAAAGATCAAGATGAAGATATAGTTGTAGTCTGATTTTGTTAATTTCTTTGAGATTTAATGATACAATCATAGGAATATAAGCCAAAAAGTCACTTATTCATATTGACTTTTCTAAATTAACCCCCCCCCCTATCTTTTTAGCCCTCCTCTAGAAAATTGAAATTTAATGAGTCTTCTGAGCTTATTAAAGCTTTTAGTACTCAGTACCGCGTACTTATAGAAAAGTCACAACCGGGGTCCAGGGTTGCACGTCCTACCCAGTCAGAATCACAAAAACAAGCAATGCAAAAAAAATTAAAAGATTGAATGGTTTTCCCCTTTTACATTGAATTAGATCCGTTTACACTACAGAAAGAACGGGGCTCCTTGCTTCCGTTCTTGTTTGGGCACTATACCTTTTTTCCATCGCTTTGTATTGAAGCAAAAAGATACTGATCCAAATTTGAGCCCGTTTACACTTGAGTAAAAAAACGGAACTTCCATGTGAATCATGCGCAGTAGCACGGCAATGACATTTTCAGAAAGCCTCAACCCAACCCTAGATTAGGCCCCGTTTTCAATCGTAACCAAAAGTTCCGTTCCTGACCGTTTACACTAGAAAAAGCAAGCACGATTTGGGAAGGGAACCATAGAGTTTCGCATTTTAGTGAAACCAAAGAAGACCGAAACCATTTCCAAAATAGCACGGAACCAAGATTCCTAGTGTAAACGCAAGGCCTATCGTCGCTTTTTCAGGCACAGAGTTACGTTCTTTTTTCTGTAGTTTAAACGGGATCCTAGCTGCATCCGAATTTTAAGTCAAAAATTTGAAACATTGCATTACCCGTATCGAAGACGATGTGAAGCCTAACTCCTTTTCAATTACCTGCAAAATGTAAAAAGAAACAATGAAAGAAAAAGTCATACGGCAGAATCAAGGAGCATGTGCCGACTTTAAAAGAAGATCACTGGTTTATTATGGTAACAACTCGCAAAAATACGATACCTGGTTTGACAGAAGTGCACTCACGGTGGCAGAACCATCGTCGATGCAAACAGAAAGGCTAGAAGACGTCTTCTGTATATCTAGTTTCGAAAGCAGTGTGACGATGTAGGCCTTCAGATAAAAAGGACAGTTGCATATTAGAAAAGACGTAAGATTTTGATACAGTTTCTTGCAGTATGTTGTCCAATGTTTCCTCATTTTGGTCCAATATTGGAATTCTAAATTCCAAAAGCTTCTATTAAGGAAACAACACGCAAACGTAGTGACTAAATTACCTTTATACAGTGTTTCTTGATAGATGCTCTTGTGATAAAATCTAGCAAAAACAATTCTTCGCTTTCCGTTTTGCTTTGACCTAAAATATCAAATAGTACCCTTGGAAGATTTCAACAACTTTCTTTTAACAAGAATGCAAAAAACCGATACAATCAAACAACAGGTCACGCAGAATACAGGTAGTTATTTAAAAGCCAACGTAACATACAATTTGAGCGACACTTCAAGGTGGCACTTTGATTAGGACAGCTAGCTAATGACGTAGACGGACCAACAATAGAATCTATGGCCTCCAAACAGACTGCATCAGAGGCCGCTTCGTCTTCTGGAAAAACAGCTTCAATAACATTAGCTGGGCCGATTTCTGCATCGAATATGAAATCATCCTCCATATCCAAGATGACGTCATCGTCAGGATAAGCACATTTGGAATTAACATCGAGAAACTTTTGTTCTTCAAAGAAAAGAATGTAGCTGTTACAAGTCGAGAAACTGCATTTTCCTTAATCTACTTAAATTTGCCACTTTCAAACATGAAAAATTTGGCAGCTTTATTGCAAAATATTCACTTTGAATTTGGTAAAACGCTTAAAATATGACCTGACGTTTTTATGTTAAAGAATTTGCAACAGATTTAAAATAACACAAATTTCAATGAACAGAAGACCCGACAAATGTTGTATCTTAAAAAGGTGACAATTCCTCTTTGAAGGGATTTAATGTACATATGTGAGTAAACATGTGCTTGCTTAGAAACTTTTTTGAATAAAAGGAAATTGCCATAGTGATTGAAGGTAATGTACACAACGCTTAATATGTTTCCAACGAAATCCTAAATATCATTAAAGACTTTACATAGAGATAGGAAATTACATAGAAAAATATCAGATATATGACATTACATGGAAATACATAAGATATTCATCATCAACAAGGTATTTTTTTCTCTACTTTTTGACTATTTCATAAACTTTCATTTTCTGCATTTGGCAATGTGTTAGATCGAATTTGCCTGAAGGTAGGGACGCTTGATAAGGCCCTATCGGACTCTGTAAATCTTGCGATCAAAGATTCAGACAATAACTGATAGGCAAGAACACTGCAAAACGATGAGCAGCAATCGAAAAAAAAGTAAATAAATGAACAAAACCAATATAAAGAACCACAAAATTTTACAATTTTGGTTGTTGATATTTGTTGCATTTATTTAAATTACATTGGATTGTTTCTCTTCGTTTCTGCAATGTTCCTACCTTTCATTTATTGTTGAATCAAAGCCGATGGCAATTTCTTTTAATGTTGACTGCTTTCAATAAAGCTGTGAAATCACCTTTGCGTAAACGTTCTTGTTTCAGTGCAGAAGGGTGTTCGATATCCAAAGAGGCTGTATCAGGCTTTCTATTGTTCCCCTTACGAACCTGATCTCCAAGCATTCTTTCATTGGAGGACCTATGGAAAGAACTACAATTTAACACTGCCATTAATTACATGCAGAAAGAGCATAGATTTAGAAAGAGCAAGTTATGCTATTGTCCATACACATTTTCTATCATGATTTGGGGCTAGAGAACGGTTTTGAGACAAACTATATTCTTCCTGTGATATCATTATTTCAATGAAAAGATTGGAAAAACACATTGAGAAGAACGACTGAAACACTTACAACATATTTTGAAAAATTTTCATTAAATCGTATTCGTGTCTAAGATCTTCTGCACTTCCTCCAAGAATGTGAATGTTTTCAGGACAGAGAAGCAATAGGCCATCTCTGCAGACGACTGGTCCTTTCAGCTCTATCTGAAATGGGTTAACCATTTTCAATTATTTAAACAATTAAAGTAATTTGTGATAAAAGTAGGCGAATCGGAGATAGGCAAATCATGAATAAAGTTCTTTCTTCCAAATTTTGCAGTCATCGATCCGATTTGCATCGCCTTTGCAAAGCATTTCGGCCATATATTCAAATAATTCTACAACATTTCTCGAAAAATTTTGGAAGGGAATGCAGCAAACGAAGCTATTGAAGTTGGAATCATCAATAACAAAAATCGTCAATAAGTGTTGAGAAAATTGATGAACTTAACACTGAAAGAAAAACTGGAGGTATTACTTGCTGCGTGCTAAACTGTTTCACAACAGTAAAAAGAACAAAATTATTTCGTTTAATGCCATTTCATCTGGTAAAAGCGACGAGAAACAGCAATTAAGAAAAAGATGGATCCATTTTATCCGCAGGAAAATTTAAAACAACCTCGGCACTCTTTCCGCAACCTGTATTCATGATGGCAATGTGGCAATGGAGCAATGGGGCAATGGGTTTTCCGGGAAAAGTACTCAATCACTAATACGTTTCCTATCAATAACAAACCTTTTAACGAAGTAATGAATGGAAGAAACGAACAGATTTTTGCCAGTCTATCTTGGTTGATGAGGCTTGGTATTTCACAAACGTTGGTCCTCCGCGTAATGCGCCATTCTTACCCAGGCCACCTTGAGATGTGTCCATCTTCCTGGATCTCGGAAGAGTTACAAAAACTAGGGTTGTGGCTTCAAAGTTTAAAAGCTTCGTTTTGAAGCATTTTGCGCAGTTAAGAGTCAATTGAACAGTGAAAACAGCGGTACAACGGCGACGAGTCACTATAAAACCAACAATGCGTTGTGCATGCAAACCCATGTGATGTAATTAGAGGGGTTGGCTATTCGCCATGGGTAGCAAAACTGAGCACATGCGACAATCAGACAAATTGAGCAAACGTTTCATAGAAATAAAGAAGGATTCAAAACTATCTTGGAACAAGATGGCTTTAAAAAAACAGCTTACGAAAAATCACCTTTAAACCAGGGGTAATATTGTCGTTGAAAAATGGTAAGTAGCTGTATTCAATCGCATTGACGACTTGCAACCCATCAGTTAATTCAAAGAATAGCATTCTGGATGTTTGTCTCAACTATAAACAAAAAAATTAAAAAAATATCAAAAATCTATTCAGGACATTAACAGTGTCCTAAATATATTTGCAGACAGCTATATCAAGCTGGCACTTTCATTCAGGTAAGATAAACAAACCAATTAAAAAGAAAACAGGGCAATAGAACCATGATTTAGGATGATTTGACTACTTTATTTGCTAAATGAATACAGTCTAAAAATATGGCGACAAACATTGGGGAACTAAGAAACAGATAAATACACAATGCTGACTTTTAACTGGTTTAAACACATTAAGTTTTGAGCAACCTGTTTCTTAGATAACTTTGTCTTACAAATCCTGCGTTATCATTCTGTATTGCCCTGCATATAGATTTTATGACGACGAGGAACCTTAAAAGGAAAAGACACCTGCTAAAATACAGCTAGTAATATACATCTTTTAAGAGTTGTCCCTCCCCCCTCTTAAATTCTAAGTGGTTATCCTCCACAAAAGTTCATGAAATATAAAAGTTGCTGTATAATAAAATTTACAAAAACGTTTGCAATCAAAAGAGCTGACTGTTGTTAGGCATGTACATGAAATCCTTGAGGATAGACATATAATGTAGAGAACTTTCAATGAACACTGAAAAATAAATTCCTTGCTCCTCACTCTAAAAGATTAAAGCTGTGGTAGTTTAAATGGCTTCTGTTACGAGAAACCTGTCGGTTAAAGATTTTAAACCCTCTGAAATACCTATTGAGCCCAATTGGCGTATATCAAAAGCTTCAAGCCAACAAAAGCAAGGCCTTTCAACCTCAGTCTGTTTCCCATCACTGCAAATTTTTTCTTCTTGATTAATTTTTTCCCTTAACACATCTTCATCTCCTTCTAGTCTTTCGATTTTTCTCATCTGAGAATACATAGAAGTACTACTATTGATCGCAACATTGACCTGAAAAAAAAACAGGCAAAAGCAAAATTCAAATTGAAGTTGTATGGAAATTCATGCATGGCAGAACATAAATGTATTACTGTTATTTGCAGTGTGGTGTATCAGAATATCTGTCTTACAATAATCATTATGACTTTTTTCATTTTGCATGCGTATTTGTCAACGCTCCAAGGTGCCTGGCTACAAAATGATCTAACGATGATGGTAATTCATTGAAGAATTGGCATGATAGGGTGAGGGCTTATTTGAGGGGAGGCAAATTTGAGGATTTATAGCCTGGCTCTCCTTTGCAACAGAAAGTAAAGTTTGCACGCAAGCTAGAGCATTTATGGTACCCAATAACATTTGCAACATATATTTATCGCAATTTCAACCAACCATTGTACAGCTAGTTGCAGCAATGAAATCAACGCAACCAATTGCCACCTCAAACTAAACACCAACCCGTGAATTAAGAGCCTTTATTCCTTTAGGTAAAGAGCACAGAAAATACACAAAGAAGTTAAAATTCTGATGATGCAATGCTTCCGCTTTTCCATGCAATCTTCAAATTTAGTAGTATCAAAAAGTAATTTTGTTACCTGTAGTTTGTAAACGCCGCTCAATGTTTTTTCTCCTTCCAGTGATGAGAGACTGTTTGGTAAAGACGCTTCACTGATAACACGCAGATCGGACATCAACCATTGCTCATAGACCAAGTTATAAATGTTTTCTGCTGATAAAACTTCATTCTGAAATTCAAAGTGTTACCATAATTTAAAACGTACACCCGGCTTTGCAACCGGTCTTGTCATGCTTATTCTCTATGCAAACTAGAAAGAGTTAAGGGGAAGTGAAAAAATCATCAATCCAAGGAAGAAGAATGAAACTTGCAGTGAAAAGAACGCAACAAGACAATTTCATTTTGACCTTACGCCAAAGAAAGTTTACATACTAATAGCCAGATTGGATGTGCTGGTATAATGACAGCCACAGCTGTATTAAACCACAGTATTAATGAAAAGACTGATCTAAGGCTATTTGCAGAATCATACGGGAGCGCAAAATTACTCGGGTGAATGCTTGGTTAAACTACTTTGGCGAATGAGTGGTCAGGCGGAGGCTTGTTGGAAGAAAAGAAGAACTCTAACTCATTTTTATGACAATGGCAATATCAAAACAAGTATAAGAAATAAAATCGTTAGCTGTAATACCAAGGGTTTAAGCTGAGAGTTACCAATTTCACTTGAAAAGAACATACAGATATTGAGGAGCCAGCTTATAAAGGCATTTAAAGGCTATTATCATAGATTCGTCAGTTACAATTCCTCTATGATCTTCCATCCCAGCCTGTTAATAAGAGGTCTGCCTGGGGGCATCAAAGCTGAAAGATTCATTATTTTCTTCGCTGCAAGGTTTCGAAGTTTTAGAATTTTTATTTTTCAGTTAAACCACAAGAGCCCCATACTAACAATAGTGTCAAATTTTGGGCTCAGCAAAAATATTATATAGGGCTGCACTGGAGAACTTGGTAGAAACTGCTTTGATTTATTCTTTCCAATAAAAAGAGCAGTCAATATTAATAATAACAATCAATTTACTAACAGCAATAATAATTAAAATCTATCATTATTGTTATTTATTACAAATTTGTTCTTTCTAAAATCTCTTGGAACCTTACTGTAGCAGATCTTTCAAAGAAGATATCATTGGTCTTTAATGGAAAAATACCAACAGTAGCACAAATGTACAATATGATATATACAGAAACAGAAAAGAAACATCAAAGGCTGTACTGCACAAGCGTACAGATCATCTGCAAAACATCATGACTTCCCAAGGGTCTTTATCATGACATCTTTTTAATCAGGACCTTCCACACAAAAACAAACTTTGGTCCAAGGAGCAAAGTAGCATGCCTCAGAATATTTTCAATTTCACAACAAGGTACCTAAACAATACCCTTGCCACAAAGAAAAAAACTTTTAAAAGTGGAACTTGAGCTAGCGGACCTCTGACTGCTCTTTCTATTTTCTGCCAGAAACCCTCTTTCACGTTGGCTGCAACTGGAACAAGGCCGATACACCTGGCGACATAACTCTACCTTAAACTTTATAGCTACGTCTTTAAAAGCTGTCAATGAATCTACCACCTGCGCTGATATACCTGGTTATCTTTCACCATCAATCATAACTGGAGAAAACCTTCGCCCAGATCATTTCTTGAAGACTAACAATAACGACCTTTACATCTTACAGCTAGCTGTTGGATTCGAATCCAGTCTTGACACAAATCACAGCAAATATGCAAGTAACAAGAAAACACAGCAAATATGCTCCTCTCAAATTTGATTTACAACGGCAGTTGAAATGTGTCTCTTTTGTGAATCTTTCTATGAGCTCTCTTGGCATCTTCGGCAATTCGTGCAACTCATGAATGCATGAATCTTTCTCCATCGATCAACAATAAAAACGGTAACTCATCTCTAAACTTTCAAACATTGCCATCCCTACTACGTACTACATATTTTGTTGCAAAAATAAACCATGGACAAACCTAGAATTACATCCTTTTTAATTTTGGCTGTTTTTTCTCAGTTTTCCCTTTTACTTAATGATTGTTATAGTTCTTTCTTGTTAGACCAGGCTAGCCAATTGCAAATTACCTTGTAATAGTGAGATTTGTAATTGTAGTTTAAGTTGAATTGAAAATGAAATGTTTCCATTATAACTGACCGATTTCACACTCCTTTCATTAAAGTGGGCCGTGGAGTCCTTCAAGAGGATTGCCTCAGTCTATTGACCTTCAATCTGTGCTTCAACACCGTCATACACTACATATCACAGCAGATATTTGCCCAGTTTGGATTCGCTGTCAACTCCCTACGTCCAGTGCACTGGTTCCAGTTTGCTGACGAAGCAGCTGTTATAACCTGTCTTGAGAAAGAAAATCAGTTGCTACTAAATCATTTCACATTTTAGCGCACTTGGGCGGGTATGATAATCCGAATAGACAAATGCTTAACATTTGGTATAAAGAAGACTGCAACATCTTCTATCCAATATCTTCCAAAACTCATTATTAACCGAGACATTGTCGCTCCTGTGGATATTGCAAAATCTTTTAGGTATCTCGCTCGACATTTTAATTTCTCTATGGACAATCAACAACATTCTTTAACACTGTCAGCGAATTTATGGGCAAGATTCACAGCCTCCACTGTCATCCTAAAAAAAGTCATGTTGCATCATCGTCTCGTTCTGTCTAAAATTCTTGGAACCTCAACATTGCAGATCTCAGCAAAACTTGGGTGGTGGAAAAGCTTGATAACACTGTCACCATAATATCATAACAATAGACTATGGCCAGAGTTACCAACCAGTGCAACCCTAAGCTCTCTTATATTACGTAAAGCAAAATGTGGCATCAGCCTCATCCTTCCTTCCATCGAATTCTCTCAATGTCAAACTACCATAAGAAATTCACTTAAATCCCCTTGTTCCTGTTGATACAGCTTCTCTATGGAAAGAAATCAGCCACTATACTAACATTCAATATGACCAATATAGAAACACTAAGGAGGTCATCAAGGCTGTACAACATGAACATGAAGAAAGAATCCACCACGAACAAAAGTCGCAGGGTTTTATCATTTCATCAATTCTTCAATTCTTTCTGCCTACCAGGTGAAACATTACAACACACCGTTTCAAGCTGAGCATTGTAGATATACGTGGAGGCATAACTCGGTTCTATTATGTCTTGCTAAAGCATTTCCATCTTTACCACAATGTTATCTATACGTCGATCTGCCCACGTATATCTCTTCACTTCACCTACATTCATTACAGGAGATTCATTAACACCTGATCTTGTCTTAATTGTCAACAATAGCATTCTCTATCTTCTTGAGTTAACTGTTGGATTTGAGAGCAACTTAAAAGTCAACAGCGACCGCAAAGGTCAAAATTGTAAGTCTCTCATCAACTCCCTGTCAACTAAATATCGCCAAGTTCACTTTGTCATTGTGTCGATGGGAGCCCTTGGCATTCTTTCTTCTTTTTCTGATTCGCTCTCTAACATGTTCAAAGATTAAGATTTCAATGAAACTCTCCAGCGCCGGCTTCTATCGAAACTCGTGAACATAATGTATTTAATGCTATATTGAATGAAAAGAGATTATGAACCAACACATTAATTTTGCCATAATAGAGAATCACGAATTCGTTAGGTTGTGGAATGATCAGAGCTTTATGCATCTTTTAAAATGTGTTCTGACATTTTGATAACTTCCTTTCTTGTAATAAGAGACCAGATCTTTGTCTGCAGAAGATTTACACCAACATATAAATCACCCCACTAAAACATTTTCCATCAATAAATCCAGCACCAATATTTTTAACCAGTATTTAGGAGACTAAGATTTTACTGCTGGTGCAATATGGAAGCAAACATGGTGTCTACGAGAAAAAGAACTCTCATTTTTGACAAGGGCCGAAAGAGCCAAGGTGATAGAAATTTGTGGGATAAAGCTGACTAATATGAAGAACACAGAAAAACTGTTAAACATGCTGGGTTTGGAGAAAACTGTTGATAAGAAGCTGGGGCCAATGAAGTGAGATGGTTGGGACAAATACTTAGAAGAAGACCAAAAGATAACATCTTAAGGAGGAGATTTTTACCTGGAAATATTAATATCTGATGTTGATAATAATCTGGCAAGGTTGAATTTGGCTTGGTACAACACCCCTTTTGTCAGTGTGAACTGTATCTCAAATATGAACAGCTTCAAATTGGAAGAAAACCAAAGTTAGAATAGATCATACTAGGAAGCATACATTTATACAAAGTAGGCAAAAGTAAAGAAGTGAAAGGTAGAGGTACTTTAATTTCAAAGCCATGTTTGACATAAGGTTTAAGAAAGGGACATAATGAAAAATGTAATTAAAGAAATGGTTGATAGGTATAAAAAATTCCTTATGAAGTGATTGGAACACCTTATAATCCATTAATACCTTATAATCCATTCCGGCTGGTGCAAAAATTTCAGATATGCAAATAATCAAGAAAAGTGGAAGTCAAACAACCAAAAACAGATTGAGATTGTTCATCCAGCCTCAGGAAATAGAAGTGATTGAAACATAAGAAACTTAAACTGTTCTACCTCCTATAACTGATGATATTGATAGCACTTTTGCACAAAACACAACACTAGAAGGAGCTGAAGGAACTGCTGAGACTTCTATCTTGACAAAGTTGAAAATGAGATAAGAATGAAGTTGTGCTTAGATAAATAGGAAAAAGTCACTTCCAGGATTGCCAAGAAAGGAAGTGTGATTGTGACACTTGACTTTGAAGAAATAAGAATTTATCTTCTGCTTTAGTTCCATTCTAATATGCAATATCATGCAGGGCCATAGCTACTTTGAAGGTGCTAGGGGTGTAGTACCCCCCCCCCTGGCCAAATCTCAGTCTGCGAAGCAAGTAAAAAATTACATTCAGTCAGCAAATAGAGAAACAGCTCAAAGTCACCAAAAGAGCAGTTTTCCAAAGATATGTCACAATACAAAGCTCATTATGGTTGATTTTGCTAAGCATTTTGAGAAAAGAACAGCAAAAACTATAGGTCAGCCATGACTGGGTAGCCTGTCTCTTCTCAACATCGAGCTGAGAAATTGCTTCCAATTCATAAAATTATTTTTTAACTTTGCAGCTTAAAATAAAGATGTTGATACAAGGCATGTTATGGTGGAAACATATTGTTTGACATTTTTGTAGTTACATTTTATCTTAATTTGTAATTGCCATACATCTAAACTTGCTGCTTCAAGTTTTTGCAGTATATGTTAATGGTGTTAAAGCTTTGTTATTATGTAATATCATTTTTCTTGGCAAAAATTGGCCCTAAAATACCTAAGGCCCTTGATCCTGGTATTGGTTAATCCGCCACTGTGTATGAGTGCTGAAAAATAAAAAGGCCAGAGCAGCTTAAAACATGAAGTGAGAGGGAGAGTGAAGGCCCTCTCCTCTCAAGCAAGAGCTGTTCTGGGGCCTTATTCTCGGATGGCAACACTCTTGTCACAATAGAAAGTTCCGGAGCTCCAGACTGCATTCTATGTCATACACAGAAAATATATTCTAAACTCTAAAATGATCCGTGCAATTCACTTTAAAAATGGAAACCAGGCAAAATTACAGAAGCGAAGACACCTTATCTGTACAGTACGGTAAATCCTCGAATAAGCCCCCACGCTCGAATAAGCCCCCACGCTCGAATAAGCCCCCACGCTCGAATAAGCCCCCACCTAAGAAATCATAAAGCAAAAAGCAACTTTTGTGATGATAAAAAATTATAATATTTGTTATTTCTTTGTTAGATTTGTTAGAAGAATTGTGTCATTTTTATGTTGGCCTTTGAGAAAAATACTAAACTTTGAAATAAGCCCCTCCTCGAATAAGCTTCCACCCAAAAATTCATTTTTGCAAATAAGGGGCTTATTCGAGTATCTGCACCGATATTTTGGTAATATTAATCACATTTGCGCAAAATTTTTATCAGAATTTATGTTCTCCGTGCAAACCACAGAGAATGCAGTCTGACTGGAACCCGAAAAAAAATTTATCCAGGCGCATATCCAGAGAGATTTATAACCGGGTTATATTTGTCTATTATAGGTCTCTTAGCCCCCGGAAATATCTACCCTCCTCTCTTGGCTATAGAAAGAATGTTCATTGTGACTGTCAGCAAATATCAATATAAATATCAATGAGCAAATTTTGTAAAGCAGATTTTGAAAGGAAACTTGTATTAACCCTGGGTACCAGAGGCGCAAAACTAATGGCAATAAAAAAAGTTATTTGCTGTTCATATATTTCTGCTGCTTTGGCTCTTTGCCCTTGTGGGTCTCTTTTTGTCTTCAACAACCTTGTTTTGATTCTAGCATCTGTTGCTGCATTTATTATTTTATTTAAAAACTTCTTTTTTGTTTTTCCCATACTCTATCGACTTCGCTAAAATGCAAAGGGAGACCATTTGATTCCATTGCACAATTAAGATCTACTACTTGCAACCCGATGAAACCTTTAGAAGCTGCTTGGAGCTTTGTATTGGGCAATCTTGAGCCATTTTTGACCAGGTTGAAGGCTAAAAATAGCTTTGAATGAATGGGTGACCAGGTTGGGATTTTCTTGTTACCCAACCTTGCAAACTCTTTTGAATTTCAAGGTACCTTTGGCGACGCTAATTGGCTGCATTGACAGCAAGCCCTGTGACACAAACAGCGCCGTCAATAACTTGATTGCTTCACAAAAAGTCACATTGTTTGTGCAATCAAGATGTTATTTTGTTGGTAAATTGCGTATAACTGAAAAATGCAAATTTTGTGCCAGAGGTGGAGTGATGAAATATCCATAGTGATAATGATTAATATTGATAAAGTTAAGGGAGCTGATAATAATAATCAAACTGATAAACATTCTTCTCTCTATATTTACTAAAACATAAAATAAGTAATTTCTGGAAATCTGACCGGTATTTTGAAACCTGTCAACCCCGGTCAAGCCGCGTCTGATTTATCACAAGTACTATACAGTATACACTGGAACATGGAAAGGAATAGACACTAAAGGTGCTAGAGATGAGAGAATTAGTTTAGCAAATAAAGCGTTTCTAGACTGCCCCTAAAGAATTTAAAGACAAGGCGGAAATTTTCGAAAGCAAGATCAACGTAGTATTTTAGGTAGGGGGGCTTATGCCTTGCCGAACCAAGCTGAATGATGCCTTTCTCAGCTGATGTCTTGCCGAACCAAGAAATTAACCCGTCCCCTGCGTCCCCCTCAGAAATAACCAATGCTATTACCTTATTTTCTTCTAAAAGCCATTGGATACATGCTTCCACCCATTCTTTTTGCACTGTTATATGTTTTTCAGAACGTAGTCTTTTTATGATGTATGTCACGTCAGCTGCACTGTCAGAACTTCTTTCCATGGCAAGCATGAAGCAGTTCAACCTTTAGTAAGTCACATAATATTGGTATACAATATCTTCTTGAATAAAAAATTGGTAACTTCCATACGTAGAACACTAAACTATTGGTCCTATAAGCACAGAATAGAATGTTACAACTGCTGCTACTGGCTGCTACTGGCTGCAACACTCCACAGAATGACAGTGACAGAATTGAATTGACACTTGTCCTCGTTCCGGCTTCAGAAGCCTCGTTTTACTAGAAATTCTAACCAATCAGAGAACTGGTTTTTGCCTGGCACTTATTAAACAGGAGCTTTGTTTATAATGGCCGCCAGTACAACAAAGTTGTACTGCGTCTGCAAATCTGAGTACCAACCAAGTCAGTTCATGATAGAATGTGATAAGTGCAAAGATTGGTTCCATGGAAGGTATTTTTATTCTCAGTTCTTTCATCATTGAAAGTTATCTGTACAATAACAAAGACGCTTACACCCGCGGCGGCATAAGTGAAAACAATCATTAACAAAATAGGTAAAATGTGCCCTTTCTCGTCAATGTCTCGAGCCTCAAGCAGCTTCTGCAGGTTTAAATTAATTACTATGTTTGCCGAAAAAATTGGTCTTGCATGGACATCAGGTCCCTCGCAGCACGCAATGTTTTGTCAAATGTTTTAGGGTGTCATATAGATACAGTGTGGGCTTACGAAATTAGGGGCATCGACAAATAACTTTCTAGAGGCCATTAGTTTTCCAACTATATTTTACAAAAAGTGTTATATGCATTCATAAAACAGGGGGATAATAGGAAGATTAAAAGGGGCTAGCTAATTGACATTTTATCTAATTTTCTTTTTTTGTTCGGTTGTCAGTGCATTTCTATGATGAAAATGATACTTTGCAAATGCCCAACGCAAATACACTCTTCCAACTCATACATTGCATCACATTACCACTAACCATTTCATCAAAAGTAATTCAGATCAAAACATATCATGAAAGTCAGTAAAAATTTACTGGTCGAAACATGTCACAGAAGTTGTTATTGAATTCCCTAAAAAGTGCATCGATGTAAGGAAGAAGTATTTGAGCTTTTGACGAAATATAACATGAGAGGGTGAATTTTTTGTATCCATAGGAATTTCATTCCAGAATTTAGCTACACAGTAACGCACTGATTTCTGTGTCAGGAAAATATCATTTTTAGTGACTTGCCGTGTACCATATTAATGCCCAGATTTCACTTATTGAAAGAAGGAATGAAAACAAGAAGAAGAGATCTATGCAGTCATATACAAAGCTAAGCATTTTCAACTGAAAACGATCCTTCTCTTGCAACTTCTGAGTTAAATATCGAAGTAGCATATCAAAGGAAACGAATTCAACCAGAATCAATAGCCCCAGAGCATTTTTAGTTGTTAAAATTTTATGTCATATTATTATTTTTTCTGAAAAACCTCAGGGTATTCACTGAATACCTGGGCGCTAGGCCATTGCTCTTACTTTCAGTGTGGACTGAAGAAGAAACTGCCCTACTTTAAAAGTAATGTAGCGCTACAAAACTGCAAAGCTTGCAGGTGGACAGGATTGGGAAACTGTGAGGACCAAGTATGAGAACATATCGTCAGAATGTTTTGTAATAATTCTTCAACACAGTAGTTTGTCAACTTGATGTTCTGATTTCTGGTCCCAAAAAGCCACATATTACATATTCAAACTAATCAAAAAATTTTCTGTCTCACCTTCAACAAATAACATAGACAGATCTGATCTGGACCAGATCCACCAATTTATATGGGATCCGGTCCAGATCGGATCCATACGGGATCTCCTCTGAAAGCAATTCCAAAAGTAATCGGATAGCGGATCCAAAAGTAAACAGATTCGCCAGTTGCGGTGTAAATGCAAGGCTAATCTGTACTCTTTTGGATCAGATCCAGATCGGATCCACTCTCATGTAAATGGGGTCTAATTTGTATGTCAGTTTAGGAGATCTTTAGAAATTTCTCAAGACTGGTATGTTTTTCCCTATATTTGAAAATAACATCAACACAGGATCAAGACTGAAAACGTTTGTTTCTTGCATTCACAAGTTTACTTAGAAAATTTGAGACTGCCCACCAGAAATCATAAATTTTTAGTTACTTTTTCAGTTGATTATGTTAAATGTTATTGTCTAGAGATTTTGTTTGGCCAATATGCAAAAGCACACAGATATGTGCCTGGGCAGTATATTCAAGTTTCCAGTCTGGCGCATGAAGATAAGGTTTTTTGCATGTAAAAAATATTCTCAACAAACCGCAAAGATTCCAAGAATAAAGAACCTTAAAACCAATAATTGTGTTATTATCATGAATTATTTTCATTATTTTTAGATGTGTAGGTGTTTCAGAGAATCAGGCTACGGATATTGATGTCTATCATTGCCCTTTGTGTGAACAGGTCCATGGTACATCCACTTGTAAGTTATCTGCATTTATTTGGATACAGAACATGGAAAATAAATATTACATAGTACTCATTTATCATTTTCATTTTATTATAATTTCAATTTGAATGGGATAACTAAAAGATTGAATATCTCTACATTAAACAAGTAGTGGTGTTTTAAAATGGCTGTTTATCTTTAATTGAGTGATGTTGAGGAAGGTGTTTCATTCTAGAGCTAGATGCACACTATAAATCAAAGCTAATGTCCTAATATATTGTAGTAAAAAGAAGAAGATCAACACAGAGGCGAAACTACAAAGAGCTTAATAACGGGATTAAGGTATGAGATGATATAAAATTTGCCAAAACTTAGAGATCAATATGTTGCACTTAGATCGATTCGGTTTTGCTAATTACATTAAAAGTGATTTTTGTGGAAATGACCTTTTTCCACCTCCAGTAATAATTTATTCAAAATTTTCCTGTTTTTAATTGTCTTCACATTTTTTTAGCCAATATTTGCTGGGACAATAGATTTCATGAAACTACTAAAGACAAGGAAGTTTGATGGGTAATATTATTATTATTATCTTTATTATTATTATTAAAAAACGAATGTTTTTATAGATACATCATGCCAGAAAAAAATTTCTGTTATCAATGTGTTACCTGACTTGGAAAGGGGAAAAAATATCAAGATCTCCAGAGATGGCTTCAGAGCTCACCCATCATTTGGAATGATCGTTCCTTAACAATAACATATTGTTAAATATATTATTGTCCCCTATAGATTGAATAGTATAAAACTTTTCTGTCAGGCATAATTTACAAAAGTTACTTTTACCTTTGCTTGTTATTTTCTTTTTTAAGATCTTCTTCATATACTTCTTCATACCATTTTATTGCGTAAGGCGTGCTGAAATATAAAAGCAAAGCTGCTTGTGTATCAGTTGTCTAAATACTTATCTTCTACTGCAATCAATCAACATATACCGAGAAAAAAAACGCCTGCCATCTCATAATTCATCAACTGCCTACATCAACAATCTCAAAGCTGCAGCAAATTTCAAAAAGCTTGAAGATGACAAACAGTGCAAGTTCTATACGTACTAAAAAGTTACTGAGAGTTACATTGGAAAAGAAGGGAAGCCGGTTTAATACAATAGAACAACCCGTGTTGATGATTGTAAACCTTTTCGGGAGCTTGTAGAACTCATCAAGGAGAAAAGTGATAGATACCTGAAACACAGATCATACGTAGATAACTATGCAACTGTCTTTCCCTTGATGAAGGAACCATATGGAGGGAAGTATATCGAATTGGACTTTTCACAGAGCCTAGCCCTGAGACCAAAACATGAAGTCCATCAGCCCATTTTTTTGGAAAACAATTCACATTTCACTGTGCAATTGCAGAGCCATTTGATAGGCGATATCACTTTCATTTAAGCAATGATACAAAACACGATATAGTGTTTTTGTTGATCAAGTGTTAAGATACCTTATAACAGGTTATGGAATCTCAAATGAAGATCTGTGGATTCAGAGTGACAACGCTTCTTTTCAGTATAAGAACAAAAACTCTTTTGGACTTATACATAAATTGGCTAATGAATTTAATATCCGCATAATACTCACTTATGGTGCTGCAGGACATGGAAAGGGAGCAATCGATGCTATGTCTAGCTTTGGCGTTAAAAACATATTAAGGATGGACATTGTTACTCATGATCAGTCTTCTTTAACAATAGTGATACCATTGCTGATTATTTGGCAAAGAAAAATCCTCAGTTTTTCTACGGTCATATTCCGGCCGCAAATATATTCACGCAGCGTCAGCTGGACAATGATCTAATCGAGATTCAAAGCTGCATGAAACAGCACTTGATAATCTTTAGTACATATAAGGAAATCCTTTGTAAAGAATATCTCTGTGATTGCACTCACTGCCTTCAGTTCGATTTTAAAACTTGTTTACAGGAAGAATTTGAGAACGGAGATGAAGACGACTTTGGCAATCTGCTTCATGATGGCTAAGATGATGGGGATGTTTGCAAAAACGAACAAATTTTTCGATTTTGTTACTGTCCCATCGTTTGTGTCATTATTTTCAGGAAATACAGTAGAACCACTCTTTTTCATGAAAGTTACAGAGAGAGATGTTGCAGATAAAGATCTTTCTGATCCCTACGGACACTCTATTTCAAAAGGAGAGCGTTATTTTGAAGGTTTTTATCTTAAGCTGGTTCGATCAAAAAATATCAACTTTAAAAAGTCTAAAGTTCTCCCAACTGTAGTTGTAATCGCATCCGATGAAATCTACCATACCTATGTTGCAATAGAAGAGAATTTACAATTGGACACTCATCTTTATATAATGTGTTAATTAGAAAAGGAAGTTGTTGAAAAGTTACTGCATCATGTTCATTTGTTGAGGTTTTTCATGAAAAATTTTGCTTTGTAAGGGCAGTATAATACTTATTTTTTCATTGCCTTTGCGATAGTCTTAGTTGATTCCCAGTATTTATAAGCTGTTTTACTTCATTTTTTAATCCTACTTTCCTCATGCAAATCAATCTTTCCAACGTGCTTTATATTGGGATCTTAGCAGAGTTATTCAAAAGTTTGTTAGTATATTCATAGGTCAAGTTTTTCAATTTATAGTAACACTATCTCCATTGAATTGGAATCTAATAGTCCTGGGCTGCTCATGAAATTTAATTTAAACTTTTTAATCTTGTTTCTATTCATTCTTTTTCAAACGCTTACGTAAAAATAAGCCACCCACTTCATATTATCCAAATAGAAAATGCAATTTTTTTGGAGTAATTCTTTCCATTTTGCTCAAAACATTCATTTTGCTGATTTTTATACGATTTAAAGGGTGTTCAGCCACTTCATGGCTTGTTCTTAGGGTGTTCCTGGGTTGTTCAGCCTGTTCTTTGAGCGTTCAGTCTTTTAGAAACAATGCTTTAAACACTTGGATAAGAAGTCATATTTTGATATTTTTGAAGGATTCCTCCTGGTTCTAAGCTTTTTCTTTGAACTGCAGTTTCATATGGTGTTCAAATGAATCTCAATCTCTCAGCATTCTAATGTACTAATGGGTGGATCCTTTGTTGGGAATTTACTGTTTTTTTAAATGTGGAATAATTTGAACTCTTCTATTTGTACATAATTAAAGTGTATTATAGTGGTTTCCTGGAAGTGCAAAGTTTTTTTTGAAATTGTTTTTGTTTACATTTTTTGTTTGTGTATAGTCTTGATATGATACCCAAATGTGAAATTTATCAGTTTTCATCTTCGAATTGAAAAAAATGAAAGCAAGGTCAAAACAGAACCATTTTGATCCATTCTCATATGAAAATGAAGGGTTTGAAGTGTCTGAATATGTTTTGCTTATATTTTCCATGCCATCTTGTACTTTGATTTTTGCATATGTATTATTGATTTGTTGTGCATATTTTTTACTAAATTATTTTGTCAGTCCTAGCAATAATATTGTTGTCTTGGAGAGTGGGTCCTTGTTAAGCAGCAGATACTTGGAAGCCAATGGTTTCAGAGAACCAATTTTGGTAAAGCATGCAGAAGGCCTTGGTTTGAAATTACCTCCAAGCAACTTTACTGTTTTTGATGTTGAACAGCATGTTGGTAAGAGAATATTACTTTGTGTTCTGTTTTCTTGCAATGATATTTCACAAGTTTCTGTATTATATGTAGCCTACAATAAAAATGATACTAATGATATACATATTTTTATCATAATGAAACAATAATATGATACTATTCTTGTTGTGTGTAGTTGTGCTGCAGTACGGCTTATTGGCTTTGGAATATTACAGCCTGAATCATTGCCTGCGACCCGAAACGTTGCATTGTGTTCAGTAATAAGCTATAACAAAAGAACCTTTTCAATACTTTTGTTACATGCTTTTCAGGTGTTAAGAACTCTTTTTGTTAATCTTCACATTGTTCAGTTTTATGTTGGATGCTCCTATAAAATTGTGTTCACTGCTTTCACGAATAACCAGCTGTTTTACTGGGATCTCAACTTCTAAACACAAAACGGATCACTGGTCTATTTGCTCCTTTTGCCGACCAATAAATGGATACAACAAATCTAATGATATATTTCATTCATATGAGCATATTTGAGCATATTGAATGATATTCACCAGGTTCTAAGTTGCTCTTTTTCCTTCTAAAAGGCTCATTGCAAGAGATCCATGTCATTGATGTGGCAAGGCAGGTGAGTAAAGATATTTGTCAGCTATTTCTCTTTTCTTATAGAAAGCTCTCATCATTTTCCATTTTCCGTTAGCTTATTGAATAATTTTTGTTCTTCAGGAGGACATGAAGATGAAAATGAAAGAATGGACAGAATATTACAATTCTCCAATTAGAACAAAAGTTCTAAATGTCATTAGCTTGGAATTTTCCAAAACAAGGTATGTCTGTTCAGATCTGTATGTCTGCTCAGAACAATAGAAATATTTTCAAGGGAGAGGATGCTCAGTCAAGTTTAATAGCTGTATGAATTTTTTCACTTAAGAAAGTTTTTTTTAGGCTTTCATCCTTGGTTCTACCGCCCATTGTTGTCCAAGAAATATCATGGGTGGAGAATATCTGGCCAAAAGACATGACTGAGGACAGGTAAATGATACCATTTGTGCTCTTTTGTAAAACTCAATTTACTCTTTGTTCTTGATAGATGTTTTTATTGTGAAGAAAGACTCAATTTAAAAGATTCAGCATTATTTAACTTTGTACTTGGTTCTTTTCATCATCAAATTAAGCAGTGTTCAAAGTCAGCTTGTAAGCATCATCTAGTAACAAAGCCCATTATACATAAAGTTTTCATGATGAATAACTTTTAAGTTAGAAAACAGTCATGGGGAGTGAACAATATAGTTTCCATTTCTTTGCTGCTGTGTTAGTGGGAGAGAGATACACTTTAGAAATGAGGCAATTTTCCTAGTTTTTGAAGTCCATTATTCCTTCTTCTTTATCAAATTATCAAGTAAATTATATATAAGTAGTTTTTATATAAGTAGTTGTTATTAAATATGTTGTCTCTATTCTATGCATTATTTATAATGAAATAACAGTGATGACTTATTCTGTGTTTTAGTCCACATTCAATGCCCTATGTTCAGAAATATTGCTTGATGGGTGTGAAAGACTGTTACACAGATTTCCATGTTGACTTTGGGGGCACTTCAGTGTGGTACCATGTTTTTCGGGTAATCATTTTCTTATATTTCATAACTTCCCATCTATGCCAGGCCTGACTCTGTGTGAAATTAATATTTTGATATCTGTGTATTATCAACAATCAACTTTGTGTATAATTTTATCAGCCATTTTTGCTGTGTACCAATGGTTTTTGTAGAAAGCCTTTCTTTTTCAGGGCGAAAAAGTGTTTTATCTTATTGAACCTACTGATGAAAATATAGCAAAATATGAGAACTGGGTCTCATCCTCAAATCAGAGTCAAGTATTTTTTGGTGACAGGGTCAGCAAATGTGTGAGATGCTCAGTAAAACAAGGAGAGACTCTTTTCATTCCTACAGGTTAGCCTCTTTGAATTCATCATTATTGAATTCATCAGCTTCATCAGGAGGATTTGATTTATTTTAAAATTCTATTTCACTGCATTGGATTCTCTTTGTCATGTTGCTTGTTCCTGACCACTCATTGCAAGTTTCACAGAACCCAGCAGACAGCATATCCCGCATTTCTTTCTTACCCATAATAATGGATTGTCTTATCTGATGATGAGCCTTTGGTCTTTGTTTTGCAAGCATTGTATTGATTGGCCTGTTTTGTGCAATGGCATGGTTAAAAAATTCCATATCAGGTGCACAGAAAACCAATCTGGATAGCAACTTTCAAGATGAAACCTAAGGGAAATTATTTGTGAGGGCCACTGTATTAGCTTACCCCAAGATGCTAGGTTCCCTTATTTGCGTTTATTTGTATGTGTATGTCCTTTTTATTTTTTTCAGGCTGGATACATGCTGTTATGACACCCACAGACGCGCTTGTCTTTGGTGGTAACTTTTTGCATTCTGCAAATATTGGTCTGCAGCTGAAGTAAGTGTAACAGAGTAGTACTATTTTTTATATCTTTTGGGCATCAGCATTGGGCCAATTTTTTTCATGAAATAAAAACGTTACATTAAAGGTAGTAAAAGTAAATGTAGCCCAGTTTGTACCATCCACATTTTATTTGAATTCCATGAAAGCTCTATAAAGCTCTTGGGTACTATACTACATGTTCTTATGTAATTTTTGTTATAAAAGTATCAACAGATGTTCTCCAAAAACTTTCCTAGCAGCTTAGAAAGTTTAAGAAAATATGTCAGTTAAAGTGCCTTCATCTTCATCAGAATCACCAGGATCAATTGCTAACCATGGAACATCTAAACAAATTTTGTCCTCTTGGAAACCTTCAAAATGATCAACATCATTATCTCCTTGACTTCTCAGGCGCACGAATAGATCTTATCATCATCACACCCTTCAAGATATCCACTCAATGCCCATTATTTCTTGTTTGATATAAGTGGCTAAATTTTTGCTTGAGAAGGAGGGGCTTAATAGAGAGTGGTTTGTAGGGAAAGGGGACTAAAGAGAGCTTCACAGTAAATGTGAAGTAAATTGCTCAGACAAAGAGACTGTAAGATTTTTTTACATGGATACGGGATGCCTTTTAGTCTCTTAATCACTTAGCAATCAACATTTAAATTATTCCTGCTCATAAAAGGTTATAGGTTTATTCTTCATTTTTTTTAAAGGGACGTTGGCTTTTATTCAACAACAGTTGGATATCATACTTATTTTATGTATTTGTTTCTACCTAGCTTCTGAAGGTAGTTTTTAGGACACCGAAAAGCTTATGCTTATCGAGCAGTGTCCTGGTCCTTCCTCTCGATGTGACCACACCTCATAATTCCTACCCTGGCGACCCTCCTCACTCTGGGTGAAAGTTTGGTCATGCCAGGCACTCGAACCACGGATCCTTGGGTCTGTAGTCAGCGCCTCTAACAACTGAGCCATCCTCGCACCTTATTTCAATCTAAAACCAATTTTATTTCTGTAGAATATACGATCTGGAGCATCATTTGAACACACCAATCAAGTTTCTGTTTCCAAACTATGAGACAACTTGTTGGTATGCAGCAAGAGCCATGTTGAGAAAACTTAAAGGTATTTTAATTTGTATATAATTTGATGAATGCATTAAATAGATTAAAGCGATATGCCTTCTTTAAAGAAATAAGACATAAAAAACCTATATTTCTGAGTCATTGAACCCCTAAAATTGTTTTTTTCACACTTAGATATTCACAAAGAAGGAATAAAGATTCCCAATTTCTTATACAAAGGTATCGAAACGCTTCTGAGATACCTTCGAAGCTGGACTTTGAATAAAGAGGTTTGAGATTTTCTTTCTTATAGATAGATTTCAGATCTTTTTCTTTCTCTACTACCTTGAGTTCTTTAAGCACATTAAAGTGACGCAATATTGAGAAGAGCGTGAAATGATTTCACTTACCGAGCCTTTGGACCTTCAAACTTCAGCCTTCAGAATCTCTGATGATCTCGCAACGGGTCGAATTACGTACTGTTTCCTTGATATAACAATACGTTTTTTAGCTTCGTGCATGTACGTGAGGCATTCTTCAATATCATCTTCGTCAACCATTACAGCTTTGTATTCTTGACATGTTATTTTGAGATTTTCAAAAGTTTCATTCAACTTTGGTCACTCTCACTTCATCTACGGTTTGTTCAGCAGTCAACCAATCTGCAACACGGCTTAAAACTTTCGCTAACCACCGTTTGTAATCTTTGGTGCCTAATAGAAGGGAGTTGGAATAAGCGGGGGGGGGGGTGGGGGTTGGAAAAATCTCCAAAACATACTAGGCGGGTGGGGTGGAATAGCAGTGGGGTTGGAAAATTCCCAGAAGCTTAATAGCCAGGGGGTGGAGAAGAGCAATAATTCTTTAAATATTAATTTTTCTTATAGAAAATACAGAAACTGTAATAAAACAGAAGATATCAGCAAAATACGATGCAAAATTCGTTATAAATAAAAGTTTTCCAGTTGTTCACATGTTCTCGAGAATGTCAAAAATGTATCCTTCGCTTCATCTTTAGAAGCAGCGTCAATATTGGTGTCGTTTGTAGTGGTGTTTTTTTCACACGCTTCTTTGTGTTTCTTCTCGCTTCGTAAAATGCTGATTTTAACTTTTTGAGGTGAGGTTTAAAGATGACACTTGGATAATTTTCCTCAAGGACAAGTTGTAATGCATCAAGGAACTTTGCATCCTTGTTTATCAAAGGATCCTCCGTTATGTTTGTTAATGATAGAATTTTCGAAGATCTCTGTGTTTCGACATCATCATCGCTTTCACTTCCACCCTCGTCGAGGGTCTTATTGGTTTCGTTCTCATCATCCTCTAATAGATGCGGATTGTTCTCGACGTAATCTAGCAGCTCTGAGCCCCTGAAATCTCTATGGATGCCTTTCGGTGGAATAAGATTTTTAATTACGGACAATAAGTTTACTGGCACAGGTGATTTTAATAACTTCTTGCAAAATGTATGCATTTCATTGCCAATTAACGCAAACAGTTTGTAGGAGACTAGATGGCCCTCTGATCCATTAAGGGCATTTGTAACAAAGAGTTTTTTGAATACGTAGGCAAAGTTGTTTGGCATACCTCTCCAAGCAGGCATAAGCATCTCAACCATATCTTCACGTTTTGGTGATGGGACTTTGTTTTCATCCAATTCAAGCATTTTCAGCATCAAATCCATTTCTTGGTGTCTATAAGAGCCTTAAGACGGCGTTGAAGATCATTGTCATTAGCCTGAATAAAGCCTGTGATACCTCCACCCATCGCTATCAGAATATACCCACGCTCATAAAGAGCTTTTCTAACTTCTAGCATTAGATGAACAGCATAATCATCAAGGACGTAAATGGCGAAGTTCTTTTGCATGAAAGGATTGAAACGGTTAGGAAGATTCTTCATTGTTTTGATCATGTGCTCCAATCGATAAGATCCACTCGGTGACCACTGGTAATTGACATTATGGACTGCTACTGTCGTACGCACTCCTTTCCCTTTAAAAACGAATTCTGGCTACAGGTTGATGTTTGAAACGCTTGCAACCTCAGTGAATACAGTAACTCGTTCTCGTGAAAGGTTATGGTCTTTCTTAGGTGAACGTGTCTTCATCTTTGAAGACATGCTTTTCTCCTGAGAACTCTCGTTCCTATGAAGTTTGAAGTGGCATTTGATCCCCATTTATTATAGGGGGTCGACTCCGTATTTCTCCATGAAAAATCTTCGCACTGTCCAAACATTATGTAAATAGTCCTGAAGTCTTATAAGCAAGTCTTCTCTTTTGATGGAATACCGTTTGCTAGGCCTCCTCAAGTTCACTCCATATTGATTTTCCCACAATTTGATCTTTTTCGGGCATTGGGTTTTGAATAAGCCAGTCTGCATAAAGCTGCCGGGCTTTCAATTTGAACAAACGACGAGGTAAACGTCTCTTCAACATCTCTTTTACAGCTACGAACCAGTGGAATAAAGCTACTCTCACTTCTGGTGCTTTCTTTTTCTGGCCAGCGCCAGTCCCTCCTGATTTTTTTGGCGGGCGTGAAGAAGGGTCTCTTAAATGCTCCAGATCATTGTACGAACGTGAAGCAAGCTTGACTGCTTTTACAAATTCTGGATCATCAATCTTCTTATCAGTCAAATCGGTATAAAACGATCGAACAGTCGTCGAAGGCTTTATTGGATTTTAGGCATATTAGGCACCAAAGAGTATTGGCTCTGAATTTTTTTAGATGTCGGACATGCTCAGTATCGACACTTTCAGCACCAACAAAATTATCCCTTGTTCGATTTATCTTGTCAACTACGAACTGATGTAGCTACTCGGCAAATCTGCCACTGAGCACAGGAAATAGCGTACTCCACAACCCCTTCTTTTTTTCTATAGTAAATCAACATTGTTCTTAGGGGGAGAGGGGGGTGGTTGAATTTGCCTTGGAAAACTGACGTTAGTGTTCCAAGACTTTTGGCAGTGATTGTAGCAATTGTATAAGTAATTAATTAACGCGTTCCAATCGCAAGCAAAATAATGTCAACTTACTTTTTGTACGACCTCGTAGCATAATAGCAGGCCTATCTACTGCTAAAGACACTAGGCCGTCAAAAACTGTCAACTTCTTACTCATGCGTACTCAGCTACAACACTGCGAAAAAAAAATTCTACCAAAGCTTATATAGTGCTACGACTACAAATCTTCGAAGACACGCTTAGCGCTGGAACCAATGTCAAGAGTCCCCCGAGGACATTTCTGAAATTTATTTATGCAATATATATTCTACAGTTATTAAAAAGCTGCAACCAATTGCAAAAGAAAATCTGTGCAAATGGCAGACCTCAAGCTTTTTAACGTATATTCCAATACCTCCATTTGTTTGACGTCATTTGATACCCCTAAAAAGGCTGGAAGGGGCCACGCAGCATTAATTTACTAGAAAGTGGAATCTAGTACTGCGAATTATTTAATATTGTTGAATTATCGAAGGACAGACAGTTTTACGTCAAGGTGATTCACCAGTAACAAGAGGACAGCCTTCTGCAATTCTGGATGAAAAGGGCTTATTCAATGCCAATAATTTGGCTTACTGTCACAAATCAGCTGTGATGTATTCTGCAGCTATTCCTTTAACTTTTTCGCAATCAATGAAGTATAGTTTTTTGTAGCTATATACAGTCTTATGTAAATTACAATTTTCTACTTTGGTTCTCGTTTTATATAAAAGACTCTCTTTGCCAAGTCTATGATGATTAAAACATTTTGTTCGTAAAGATTTTGCTTAGACATTGAGTAGCATGTTGCAACCGCCAATTTTATATCTATGGATTCATATTACTTTGTTCAAGGAGTTTCTTAAGTTTCACAAGTTCCAAGTTCCTGAAGAAGTCAACTATACAAAGCTGCTAAAGGCATTGGAAAAAGAACTTAAGATTGACATGGTGAGACTTGATTTAGAAGTTTTTCAAATAGTAAATTACTGCATTAAATCTTTGACTGTGAAAGGTTGGAGGAAGCAATTAAACATTTAACCAAAAAGAAAGATTTTATTACTGCAGTACATTCTGTTTTTGAAAAATTGCTAGTTCTTGCATCGTTTTCAGGAAATTCCATCAAGTAATTCGGGAATATTGTGTGCGACTCCTGCAATTGTAATGGCACACATTGCACAAATGAAGAAAGAATTGCCACAGGTTGAAAAGAAGAGTGGGTCGACTACAGTAATAAAGTTAAAACTAACAGGACCAAATCCTAACAACAGTTGGTCAGAAAATGCACATTCGATTAAAAGCAAAAAGAAAGGCATCTCGAAAAATTCAGATAGGAAAAATGTAGAAGTCTTGAAAAATGCTGCCACGAAAAGAATTCGAAAGAAGAAAATTAAGCGAAGACGTGATGTCTCTTCTGAGACTTTCACCTGTAAAGGCGAATTGTCAAAGAAAATCTCTTCCAGTCGACCAATACAAGTCCAAGTCACCAACGGTAAAATTAGGTAAGATTAATTTCCTAATGAAGAATTGATCAACTCGTTTCATAGAAGTTGTTGCAATAGTTATGCTGCATAGTTTTTTTGTGAATATCTCCTAAAAATTGGGTCTTACATCAATTTTGCAATAATAATGTTTTCTGTGCTCCTTTTTGTCAAGTTCATCGATATCACCATCAAGTGAAGTCAATAAATCCAATATTTCAAAAGGACATCAATTCCAACCACTCGTCTCGGCAGATTTACTAGTGCAACCAAGAGGTAATCTTTCTATGCTACTTTGTGCTAGCTAATTTGTTCTGTATGGCTGTCAAAATAGTGCTGATTGAGTGACTGAGCAACCATTGACTGGTATAGTTTTGGTTTTTGTTGAAGTATTGCTGTTGTGCTATAAAAATGTTGCTCTCTGTTTTCTTTGTTTCAGGTGAAAACTCTGAAATCCGCGCACCAGCAATAGAAGACCAGGACTGGGAGGCTGCGCAGCTACTCTCTAATTTTCATGGCATGGATACCGAAAGAGACACTAAGTTTATGCAGCAAGTTTCCGATGAATCAACCGAGAAAATCTGTCACTCTGTCCCAGGCCTAGGTGCTGATAAATCTTCAAAACTACCCGGGGAAAGGTTTTTGTAAGTAATAGAATTTCCAGAAAAAATACATGGGTTAATTGTTTCCTAAAAAAGGAAGATTATATTTTCAGGTTTATATCGTTTTGTATTTTCGTTTGGATTTATGAAGAACTAAGGTCTTTATCGTCATTTTCAAAGAAAAAATATACTTTTCTTCACAGAGAGCAATTTGATGCAACGAAGAAAGATTTGTTTCATGACAACAGAGGGCATACAATCAGTCAAATGAAGACGCCAAATATGGCCGACGATTACGTAATCCGAGAACCTCTTGCTAAGCCACAAGGAAAAATCAAAAGGAGTCGTTCGGACGCTGATTCTGATTATGATCCGGAAGAAGAGTACTACCAGGATGCCAACTTTGTCTACCCGAGGCTAAGTACAACCTCTGATCTTGATTTCGATGATTTTTCATGGAACCCTGGTCAAAGAGGCAAACGGAAAGCAAAGAATTCTTTGAGCTCAAAAAGTAAGATTTATACGGACCGCTCTCCGCTTATACCTGTTTATGTAATTTGATTTAAATCTTTTCTGTCTTGTTGCCTGTTGTATTTCTGTCAAAAGCCTAAGCTTCGCATTATTTCAAAATTACAGTGACCTTGCTGTAGATATTTGATCCAGGTCTCAAACCACACTATTTGAGTACAACATATAAGATTCTTTCCATTTTCAACTGTTGTGGAGTGAAGTATATATCAGATTATTTCTAGTTGGAAATTAATCGGTACGATAAAACAGGTGTGCACCTCTATAGCAGCACGGTTAACTTTTTATTTGGTACTTCTCGTGTAACTGGTATCTTCTCGTGTTCACGCTTGCAAACAAAATGGCCGACATGGCTTGAAAGCTGTTTTGTTAAATTAACTTACTCCTTGTTTCTTTTTCTGGTTATCTTTACAAAGGTAAATTAAATAGTGGAACATCTCATCGCCATCAAACTGCATCCTTCGATTGTTCGAAACCTGGTCCCGACGATTATGTAAGTATTTGAATCTGTTTTAGTTTTCATTCTGTTTAAAGCATCCTCGAGTCCTAACATTAAGCATGATGGAAATTTCACAACAAATTATTCATTATTTCTTCAAATGAAAGTTTTGTTCCCACAAAAGGGTGGGAACAAATTCGAAGATGGGGCTTATTCGACGACTTACGGTAATACAACTGACGTTTAATAGTGGATCTATGTCTGTCTGACAATTGTTCAGCCTGTAAACTTCACAACCCTGTTACAACAGACTTTTTCTACTTTCGTCTTATCTGCAAACTTTTTTTAGGCAAAAGCAAAAAGCCTAAAAGACGCAGGACCTTCAGGCAAACATGGTCTAGGTAAGGCAATGTTTGTTGTACACAGCTGTTTCACAAATTATTAGCTTTCCCAGCTAAACATTTTTCTCAAACCGAACTCAGAAACATTGTGGTCTTTTAGGATAGTTTGAGGATTTTGAGCTGAACATTTGGCTTCATAACTAAAAATGCTCCTAACCATCATACTCCTTGACCTGTGTAATTGCGTTAAACAATACAGTTATTAGATTTATTCTATTTAAATTACATTTATTTTCATAGCTAAATGGTATATTTTAGGGAGACGTAAGAGGCACTTAAGTGTTTACTATCGCTAGATTGTTCTGTCAGAGGATTGGCCCGTATGGATGTTCGCCTCAAACTACCCAAGGCAGTGCAATCTACATGAAGTACTTGGAGTTGTACGCTTTATGGTTAGCTATAGCCATATTACCATTATTCATTCGAAATTTCAGGTGGAGATAAAAAGAGGGAGAAAATTCGAAAGGGCAGCACGACAGCGAAACAGCGATTAGGAAAACTGCTAAAGTTAGACAAACTTGGAGGAAGATATGTGCGTTGAAAACTCAGAGCCTATACTCACAGATAGAAAACTATACCTTTTTGCAACTGGCAGGTTGCATCTCAAAGGCGCCATGTACCATATTTTGTCATTATTTGTATTATACTTCCTGTAAATATTTCTTGTATCTTAACACGTGTCTGACTACAAATAGCTTCCCTCATTTTTCAGTCCTTCAAGAGAAAAATTTGTTAACAAGCTTTTATGGAAGTCATACTCATCCTTTTTTTCATGTTTACAAACATTTAAATTTCGAGATTTTGTCGAGATTCTGATTTCCAGTCACAAAACTGTTTTCAATTATCAGCCGTTACGTAAGGCAATATCCGTGAAATAGACATCTATAGGTATCTAGGAATCAACCCCGATAACACCCGACTTTGCAGCAGAAAATCTAGAAAAGAACCTCAAGTAGTATTAGAAGAGGGCAAAGGAGCTTTTGCACTTTAAAAAGCGTTGATATTCAACCAGGTGCCCGCAGAAAAATAAAAGATACGATTTCAACTTTAGACGAGCAATAAACCGATTGAATTATTACAATTCCTACAGTTTTAAATGCAAGTTTGATAACATTTTCCCTTCTTATTTTTCTTTCCGTTTTATTTTACTTCTTACAGGACATTCAGTGATAGGATTATTCTGTATATATATATATGCATGATTATTATTGTTGTTCAATTGAATTCAACTGCTTTCCAAGATGACACAATTTCAACCTAAACCCTTTATTGGTAGCAAAATGGCCCTTCTGTGTAAATATCTGGGGCATACCCTAAAGCTGGAGACAAACAACCATGATCACAAACACCCACTCTTATCCTACCTCCACGAAAGTCGATTTGTTAAAGATTTTTTCCCAAAATAAACAGTTTCTCTAAACTCGCTTGGTGCGGCTCTATCTCAGCTATTGGTGTGTAAAAACCTAGATAATCTTGTCATTAATTGTGTACGAACATGGCTACATCGCAGCCTCCTTCCTCATAGCGGCTGTGGGCTTAATTTCCAATCCACCAACAAAATACATAAATTCAAGCTTATCTCCACGTCATAGCTGGCTGTAATTCTTACCAGGAGTCGTGTTTCACGCGGATTCCCCATCTAATTCATCGCCCCGTCCGATTAATCCAGGCTAAATTATTTTGTTGTTTTAAAACCAAAAGTTCAGTCTAGCCTTTGTTTTATCTAGCAGCTTTCGAAACTGACCCAAAGAAGCAGGTAGTCCTAGATCAATAAGTTCGTTTATACTCTGCCTTTAATCTTCGTTTGAAAAGCAATATTCTGTTGAGTCCGAGTAAATTATTTACTATCCAGCTGCAAAATTGCTTTAACCTCAGAAAGTAGCCAATAAATTTGGGCCGAATGAAAAGAGACAAGAACAGAGCTGCATTATTCATGTGAAAATTCACTACAACAGTAATTACTTTTTAAAATTATGGCCTTGAAAGACATTGTAAATATCACGAAGGCTTTTAAATACAAGTTCTACGAAATCAGTGCAGCTAGGACTGTCAGGGTATGCTGAAACATTGCAACCAAGCTTTTCATCAAGAATCATGTAGCCGACACCAAGGCCATTTGGCGTGACTGGTGCGAAACCGCCCATTCGAATGTTGGGACTGGATACAGTGCTTGAAGACAGAATGATGTGGTTCATCTTGAGGTACGCTTCGTCTTGGAAAAAATCCACATTACGCCCACTTTTTTCGGAAATCGTTTTTAATGCGAACAAATGACGATCAAAACCTTGCCCTAAAAACAATTATAGATTCAATGACTGGAAAATGCTCGAACCAACCATGGTCGGGTTATTACATTGTATTAACGATTTCATCTTTCTAATTTATAATGTATTAACGATTTCGAACTTTTTAATTTAAAAATTTACTTCAGAATATACCTCACTCATCTTGCACTGACTAAGACAGAGAGATAACTTTGGCTGAACGAACCTACTAATTTGTTCAGTAGGTTCGTTCTGCTACCTTTAGTAATTTTCAAAAGTGTTGCGCACACATAAAGATAGAACACTTTAATACCCGTTCTTCTAATGCAGGTTCAAAAGAATGGGAAGGTATCAATGAAATCGAAAAATTGTAAGACAGTAAATGGAAACTTGTAATTCGTATCATGCTCCTTTCTTCTATCTCTAAATATTTCGTATCATGCTCCTTTCTTAGACAAAGTTGACAAAACCAGATTCTGTGACCACATCCTTGGCCATATCAAGGCGAATAAAGGCATACAAAATCAGATTCTGTGACCACATCCTTGGCCATATCAAGGCGAATTAAGGCATACAAAATCAGATTCTGTGACCACACCCTTGGCCTTATCTAGGCGAATAAAGGCATACAAAACCAGATTCTGTGACCACACCCTTGGCCTTATCAAGGCCAATAAAGGCATACAAAACCAGATTCTGTGACCACATCCTTGGCCTTATCAAGGCGAATTAAGGCATACAAAACCAGATTCTGTGACCACACCCTTGGCCTTATCAAGGCGAATAAAGGCATACAAAATCAGATTCTGTGACCACCCTCTTGGCCTTATCAAGGCCAATAAAGGCATACAAAACCAGATTCTGTGACCACCCTCTTGGCCTTATCAAGGCGAATAAAGGCATACAAAATCAGATTCTGTGACCACATCCTTGGCCTTATCAAGGCGAATAAAGGCATACAAAATCAGATTCTGTGACCACCCTCTTGGCCTTATCAAGGCGAATAAAGGCATACAAAATCAGATTCTGTGACCACCCTCTTGGCCTTATCAAGGCCAATAAAGGCATACAAAACCAGATTCTGTGACCACCCTCTTGGCCTTATCAAGGCCAATAAAGGCATCCAAAATCAGATTCTGTGACCACACCCTTGGCCTTATCAAGGCGAATTAAGGCATACAAAACCAGATTCTGTGACCACACCCTTGGCCTTATCAAGGCGAATAAAGGCATACAAAATCAGATTCTGTGACCACACCCTTGGCCATATCAAGGCGAATAAAGGCATACAAAACCAGATTCTGTGACCACACCCTTGGCCATATCAAGGCGAATAAAGGCATACAAAATCAGATTCTGTGACCACACCCTTGGCCATATCAAGGCGAATAAAGGCATACAAAACCAGATTCTGTGACCACACCCTTGGTCTTATCAAGGCGAATAAAGGCATACAAAACCAGATTCTGTGACCACACCCTTGGTCTTATCAAGGCGAATAAAGGCATACAAAATCAGATTCTGTGACCACCCTCTTGGCCTTATCAAGGCGAATAAAGGCATACAAAACCAGATTTTGTGACCACCCCCTTGGCCTTATCAAGGCGAATAAAGGCATACAAAACCAGATTCTGTGACCACACCCTTGGCCTTATCAAGGCGAATAAAGGCATACAAAATCAGATTCTGTGACCATATCCTTGGCCATATCAAGGCGAATAAAGGCATACAAAATCAGATTCTGTGACCACCCCCTTGGCCTTATCAAGGCGAATAAAGGCATACAAAACCAGATTCTGTGACCACCCCCTTGGCCATATCAAGGCGAATAAAGGCATACAAAATCAGATTCTGTGACCACATCCTTGGCCATATCAAGGCGAATTAAGGCATACAAAACCAGATTCTGTGACCACATCCTTGGCCTTATCAAGGCGAATAAAGGCATACAAAATCAGATTTTGTGACCACATCCTTGGCCTTATCAAGGCGAATAAAGGCATACAAAATCAGATTCTGTGACCACATCCTTGGCCTTATCAAGGCGAATAAAGGCATACAAAACCAGATTCTATGACCACACCCTTGGCCATATCAAGGCGAATAAAGGCATACAAAATCAGATTCTGTGACCACCCTCTTGGCCTTATCAAGGCGAATAAAGGCATACAAAATCAGATTCTGTGACCACCCTCTTGGCCTTATCAAGGCGAATAAAGGCATACAAAATCAGATTCTGTGACCACATCCTTGGCCTTATCAAGGCGAATGAAGGCATACAGAATCAGATTCTGTGACCACATCCTTGGCCTTATCAAGGCGAATAAAGGCATACAAAATCAGATTCTGTGACCACATCCTTGGCCTTATCAAGGCGAATAAAGGCATACAAAATCAGATTCTGTGACCACCCTCTTGGCCTTATCAAGGCCAATAAAGGCATACAAAACCAGATTCTGTGACCACCCTCTTGGCCTTATCAAGGCGAATAAAGGCATACAAAACCAGATTCTGTGACCACAGCCTTGGCCATATCAAGGCGAATAAAGGCATACAAAACCAGATTCTGTGACCACACCCTTGGCCATATCAAGGCGAATAAAGGCATACAAAATCAGATTCTGTGACCACCCTCTTGGCCTTATCAAGGCGAATAAAGGCATACAAAACCAGATTCTGTGACCACACCCTTGGCCATATCAAGGCGAATAAAGGCATACAAAATCAAATTCTGTGACCACCCCCTTGGCCTTATTAAGGCGAATAAAGGCATACAAAATCAGATTCTGTGACCATATCCTTGGCCATATCAAGGCGAATAAAGGCATACAAAATCAGATTCTGTGACCACCCCCTTGGCCTTATCAAGGCGAATAAAGGCATACAAAACCAGATTCTGTGACCACCCCCTTGGCCATATCAAGGCGAATAAAGGCATACAAAATCAGATTCTGTGACCACATCCTTGGCCATATCAAGGCGAATTAAGGCATACAAAACCAGATTCTGTGACCACATCCTTGGCCTTATCAAGGCGAATAAAGGCATACAAAATCAGATTTTGTGACCACATCCTTGGCCTTATCAAGGCGAATAAAGGCATACAAAACCAGATTCTGTGACCACACCCTTGGTCTTATCAAGGCGAATAAAGGCATACAAAATCAGATTCTGTGACCACCCTCTTGGCCTTATCAAGGCGAATAAAGGCATACAAAACCAGATTTTGTGACCACCCCCTTGGCCTTATCAAGGCGAATAAAGGCATACAAAACCAGATTCTGTGACCACACCCTTGGCCTTATCAAGGCGAATAAAGGCATACAAAATCAGATTCTGTGACCATATCCTTGGCCATATCAAGGCGAATAAAGGCATACAAAATCAGATTCTGTGACCACCCCCTTGGCCTTATCAAGGCGAATAAAGGCATACAAAACCAGATTCTGTGACCACCCCCTTGGCCATATCAAGGCGAATAAAGGCATACAAAATCAGATTCTGTGACCACATCCTTGGCCATATCAAGGCGAATTAAGGCATACAAAACCAGATTCTGTGACCACATCCTTGGCCTTATCAAGGCGAATAAAGGCATACAAAATCAGATTTTGTGACCACATCCTTGGCCTTATCAAGGCGAATAAAGGCATACAAAATCAGATTCTGTGACCACATCCTTGGCCTTATCAAGGCGAATAAAGGCATACAAAACCAGATTCTATGACCACACCCTTGGCCATATCAAGGCGAATAAAGGCATACAAAATCAGATTCTGTGACCACCCTCTTGGCCTTATCAAGGCGAATAAAGGCATACAAAATCAGATTCTGTGACCACCCTCTTGGCCTTATCAAGGCGAATAAAGGCATACAAAATCAGATTCTGTGACCACATCCTTGGCCTTATCAAGGCGAATGAAGGCATACAGAATCAGATTCTGTGACCACATCCTTGGCCTTATCAAGGCGAATAAAGGCATACAAAATCAGATTCTGTGACCACATCCTTGGCCTTATCAAGGCGAATAAAGGCATACAAAATCAGATTCTGTGACCACCCTCTTGGCCTTATCAAGGCCAATAAAGGCATACAAAACCAGATTCTGTGACCACCCTCTTGGCCTTATCAAGGCGAATAAAGGCATACAAAACCAGATTCTGTGACCACAGCCTTGGCCATATCAAGGCGAATAAAGGCATACAAAACCAGATTCTGTGACCACACCCTTGGCCATATCAAGGCGAATAAAGGCATACAAAATCAGATTCTGTGACCACCCTCTTGGCCTTATCAAGGCGAATAAAGGCATACAAAACCAGATTCTGTGACCACACCCTTGGCCATATCAAGGCGAATAAAGGCATACAAAATCAAATTCTGTGACCACCCCCTTGGCCTTATTAAGGCGAATAAAGGCATACAAAATCAGATTCTGTGACCATATCCTTGGCCATATCAAGGCGAATAAAGGCATACAAAATCAGATTCTGTGACCACCCCCTTGGCCTTATCAAGGCGAATAAAGGCATACAAAACCAGATTCTGTGACCACCCCCTTGGCCATATCAAGGCGAATAAAGGCATACAAAATCAGATTCTGTGACCACATCCTTGGCCATATCAAGGCGAATTAAGGCATACAAAACCAGATTCTGTGACCACATCCTTGGCCTTATCAAGGCGAATAAAGGCATACAAAATCAGATTTTGTGACCACATCCTTGGCCTTATCAAGGCGAATAAAGGCATACAAAATCAGATTCTGTGACCACATCCTTGGCCTTATCAAGGCGAATAAAGGCATACAAAACCAGATTCTATGACCACACCCTTGGCCATATCAAGGCGAATAAAGGCATACAAAATCAGATTCTGTGACCACCCTCTTGGCCTTATCAAGGCGAATAAAGGCATACAAAATCAGATTCTGTGACCACCCTCTTGGCCTTATCAAGGCGAATAAAGGCATACAAAATCAGATTCTGTGACCACCCTCTTGGCCTTATCAAGGCGAATAAAGGCATACAAAACCAGATTCTGTGACCACAGCCTTGGCCATATCAAGGCGAATAAAGGCATACAAAACCAGATTCTGTGACCACACCCTTGGCCATATCAAGGCGAATAAAGGCATACAAAATCAGATTCTGTGACCACCCTCTTGGCCTTATCAAGGCGAATAAAGGCATACAAAACCAGATTCTGTGACCACACCCTTGGCCATATCAAGGCGAATAAAGGCATACAAAATCAAATTCTGTGACCACCCCCTTGGCCTTATCAAGGCGAATAAAGGCATACAAAATCAGATTCTGTGACCACATCCTTGGCCTTATCAAGGCGAATAAAGGCATACAAAATCAGATTCTGTGACCACCCCCTTGGCCTTATCACGGCGAATAAAGGCATACAAAATCAGATTCTGTGACCACCCTCTTGGCCTTATCAAGGCGAATAAAGGCATACAAAATCAGATTCTGTGACCACACCCTTGGCCATATCAAGGCGAATAAAGGCATACAAAATCAGATTCTGTGACCACACCCTTGGCCTTATCAAGGCGAATAAAGGCATACAAAATCAGATTCTGTGACCACCCTCTTGGCCTTATCAAGGCGAATAAAGGCATACAAAATCAGATTCTGTGACCACACCCTTGGCCTTATCAAGGCGAATTAAGGCATACAAAACCAGATTCTGTGACCACACCCTTGGCCATATCAAGGCGAATAAAGGCATACAAAATCAGATTCTGTGACCACCCTCTTGGCCTTATCAAGGCGAATAAAGGCATACAAAATCAGATTCTGTGACCACACCCTTGGCCTTATCAAGGCGAATAAAGGCATACAAAACCAGATTCTGTGACCACGCCCTTGGCCATATCAAGGCGAATAAAGGCATACAAAATCAGATTCTGTGACCACACCCTTGGCCTTATCAAGGCGAATAAAGGCATACAAAATCAGATTCTGTGACCACCCTCTTGGCCTTATCAAGGCGAATAAAGGCATACAAAATCAGATTCTGTGACCACACCCTTGGCCATATCAAGGCCAATAAAGGCATACAAAACCAGATTCTGTGACCACACCCTTGGTCTTATCAAGGCGAATAAAGGCATACAAAATCAGATTCTGTGACCACACCCTTGGCCTTATCAAGGCGAATTAAGGCATACAAAACCAGATTCTGTGACCACACCCTTGGCCATATCAAGGCGAATAAAGGCATACAAAACCAGATTCTGTGACCACATCCTTGGCCGTATCAAGGCGAATTAAGGCATACAAAATCAGATTCTGTGACCACACCCTTGGCTTTATCAAGGCGAAAAAACTGGCAATGGCCAGAAAGAATCTTTACCGATCAGAACAAGAAAATATGGCTGCGAACATAGGTTTTATCCTAGAAAAAATAATTCCAATTTGGCACCATTAAAACAGAAAAATTATAGCATGAAAATTATGCGATGGCAGTCCTGTGAAGATAAGAGCGCTTCGAAAATTCGAACTTGACTGACAGAAAGCACCACAAGATTCAACAAAAATAATCCTCATAAGAAAGTCGCAAAGGAAAATTTTGTTCCTTTGCATTTCCAACTTTCGAACCACAGTAGAATATATTCAAAAACACATTTCATGCGAGTGATGAGATTTCTTTGAAGGGCAATTTATTTTCATAAATTTATAAAAACTTGGCGTTGAAAGGAGCCACCTTCATGCAATTCAGGAACTTCTGCCGTTTCATTAACAACCCTCTTAGACAATTCGTAAAGCACAAGGCATGATGCGCAAGTGCCAAAGTGCGATTGGAACCTTTCAAAAGCATATGTTAGAAGGGGGGGGCGTTGCGGGGCGTTGAAGATGATGTCTGGGTATTTCCTGAGATTATTGAGAAATAGAGTACTTGTAACAGGACACACAGAAAAACAAGCGAATAATATACTTACCCATGGCTGCTTCCTTGGTCAGCTTGCCATGCATGTCGGATGAGTTCCTAACAAGATGGACCATCTCTTCAATGCCTGCTGGATGATTCAAATCAAATGCTTCTGAACAAGCTACTGTTGCTGTTGTTGCTGGCCTCAATGTTTCTGTCCGTCCGTGCTTAAATGCCGCTGTGCTGCATGACTCATACGTGGGTGATGCGCAGCCAAACATCCTATAGTATGCCATCTACAACGACAGTTTTTCAATTTCAACAGCAAACCAAGTCATGTGGCCAAATATATATTTGAAAATTCAGTTTTATGTAGCATGGTGCAAACTTCCATTCCAGTTTGGAAGCAGCATTAGCAGTTAAATGCTCTTTCCTCCTTATGAAGTAACAAATGTAAGAAATTTTATACGTTTTATACGTTTGTAATAGGAGGCTCAAATGATATTGGGTGTCAAGGTAAACATTAAATCTCACACGACAGTCTTCTGTACTAGGAACCAAAATTTTCTTGTTTAGTTTTCTCACGAACTATGCGAGAAAAAGAATAAATCTTGTTTGGCAAAGAAACCACGAAAATAGAACCCAAACATGTAGAAGTAAGGCTAAAGAAAAACTGGTGTGAGATCATGTTAAGTAATTTGCTTGTTTGCTCTCGTTTTGGAGTTTACGTGTAGACAGTCTAACATGCTCTGTAAACGATCGAGTGTATCTATGTAGACGGGAAAACATTCCTCTCGTCTGTAAACGTAAAAGATCCTAAACGGATACGTGTCGACAAGGCCTAAATAAAAATCTTCAAAATGCGTTTCTTGACATTCCAAGCTGAGCTCACTTAAGCCAACTTGAAGATTATAAGCTATTGCCCTGGACAGTTATGAATTCTCAATGAGCTATGAGTTCTCAATGAGCTATGAGTTCTCAATGAGCTACGAATTCTCAATGAGCTACGAATTCTCAATGAGCTACGAATTCTCAATGAGCTATGAGTTCTCAATGAGCTATGAGTTCTCAATGAGCTACGAATTCTCAATGAGCTACGAATTCTCAATGAGCTACGAATTCTCAATGAGCTATGAGTTCTCAATGAGCTACCAATTTTCAATGAGCTACGAATTCTCAATGAGCTATGAGTTCTCAATGAGCTACGAATTTTCAATGAGCTACGAATTCTCAATGAGCTATGAGTTCTCAATGAGCTATGAGTTCTCAATGAGCTACGAATTCTCAATGAGCTATGAGTTCTCAATGAGCTACGAATTCTCAATGAGCTACGAATTTTCAATGAGCTACGAATTCTCAATGAGCTACGAATTTTCAATGAGCTACGAATTCTCAATGAGCTATGAGTTCTCAATGAGCTACGAATTTTCAATGAGCTACGAATTCTCAATGAGCTATGAGTTCTCAATGAGCTACGAATTCTCAATGAGCTATGAGTTCTCAATGAGCTACGAATTCTCAATGAGCTACGAATTCTCAATGAGCTATGAGTTCTCAATGAGCTACGAATTTTCAATGAGCTACGAATTCTCAATGAGCTATGAGTTCTCAATGAGCTACGAATTCTCAATGAGCTATGAGTTCTCAATGAGCTACGAATTCTCAATGAGCTACGAATTCTCAATGAGCTATGAGTTCTCAATGAGCTACGAATTTTCAATGAGCTACGAATTCTCAATGAGCTATGAGTTCTCAATGAGCTACGAATTCTCAATGAGCTATGAGTTCTCAATGAGCTACGAATTCTCAATGAGCTACGAATTCTCAATGAGCTATGAGTTCTCAATGAGCTACGAATTTTCAATGAGCTACGAATTCTCAATGAGCTATGAGTTCTCAATGAGCTACGAATTCTCAATGAGCTATGAGTTCTCAATGAGCTACGAATTCTCAATGAGCTACGAATTCTCAATGAGCTATGAGTTCTCAATGAGCTACGAATTTCCAATGAGCTACGAATTCTCAATGAGCTATGAGTTCTCAATGAGCTACGAATTCTCAATGAGCTATGAGTTCTCAATGAGCTACGAATTCTCAATGAGCTACGAATTCTCAATGAGCTATGAGTTCTCAATGAGCTACGAATTCTCAATGAGCTACGAATTCTCAATGAGCTATGAGTTCTCAATGAGCTACGAATTCTCAATGAGCTACGAATTCTCAATGAGCTATGAGTTCTCAATGAGCTATGAGTTCTCAATGAGCTACGAATTCTCAATGAGCTACGAATTCTCGATGAGCTATGAGTTCTCAATGAGCTACGAATTTTCAATGAGCTACAAATTCTCAATGAGCTACGAGTTCTCAATGAGCAACGAATTCTCAATGAGCTACGAGTTCTCAATTCATAATAGATCGAATCAAACACAACACTTACTTGAAACGCTAGCTGCATCACACCATCGGCACTTAACCGATTTGCCTTAAAAAAATTCTTGCCAAATTCTTCTTCTTCCCTGGCAAACAACTTCAGTTTGCCAACAAACTCTTGGAACCTTTGCTGTGATTGCTGTAGAATTTCCTGAAACGGTTTGTCGATCAAAAACTCGTGTTTTGCGAGGCTGGACACTGGCGGTGCAGCTGCTGACGGTTGATACTCCTCTTTGATGCAATGTTCGTGAATTTCATTGAAAAATCGAACGATGGAAACACCGTCCCCCCAAGCATGTTCGAAGTTAATTGCGGCCTCAGCATTACCTTCGAGAATAAGCTGGAAGGACTTGTCAAACCACCTTGAAAGACAACATAACCAGACTTGTTTAGCGTGAAACAATCTTTAAAACAATAATCAGTGGGAATTTGAAAAAGGCTTTAACTAACTAACAAAAAATGATGTCAATGAAATTAGCATGTAAAAGAATTATTGGAAACGGTAAATTATTGGAAACAACTTATGATATCTGTCGAGGTTTTTACATTACCATCCAATTTGCTAATTGACTTTGCGTTACCAAGTTGTCCAAACAAGAATTGGTGATTTTGGCAAAAAGAGACTTCACAAGAAACCGAGAAAGGTTTGCTTGATAAATTGGCTGATTGCATCTTGCAAAGATTCTTGCGTGTGTGAATCCATTTTTGCTACTTAAGACATTATTGTGCAGGAGAAAGCTGTCTGCAAGAGTATCTCTAGGGAAAACGTATACAACCTGGCGAAAACTACTGAAAATTTGGAGATTTGTGAAAGACAGCCAACGAGCCGCGTTTAGGCATTCTGTACACTTAGATGCGCATGTTTTTAGCCTATTGAGGTACAAAACTTTACATCCTGTGTCTCTGAAGTCTCTGAAACTCTGATCAATGTTGGATGAAAAGAGCTTTTGGTAATCGCCTTTAATCTGTATTATTATCTCTCGTCTTACATTGCCCAAGCAGGTATTTTCAAACGACTGCTGTCAAGGGGAAACTTTGATGAACAAAGAAGCTCACCTATCGCCACCAACGCCATGTAGGAACATCCGCATTGCCTCGTATTCGTCGGAATACTTTCTGTCGTCCAAGCATAAAACAAACAATGCTCCGTCAATTTTGCGCAATATTTCTGCATTTTTCGTGTTGTCCTTCAGCCTGGCTCGCAGCTCTGCCCAATAATCACGCTCTTCTGCAGTTAAAACGCCACACGAATTCTCGTTTTTTGCGGCACTCTGCTCAACAACTGCCTTCAAGTTTGCGTAAATTTCATCCTTTGAAACAACAGATCCTGTGTAAAGAAAAAAGACTTCGACAAAAGCAGCTTTGATATGTTCAGTTAATGACGTTGTAAATACAAACAACCAAAATAAATTGAAACAGATTTCGTACCGTCTTGCTTCAAGAGATCAAACGTGAAAAAATGTCCATTTCTAATAACCAAGATGTGTCGGTCTGCAGGAAAACTTTCCAAGGAGTCTTTCTCTTTCAAAGGGATGCGTGTGCTGTTGAAAAGTCTTTTGTACTGACTCATATCCAACGGAAACGCCTTGAAAAGGTACGCTCCATACCAGGACAGACTTGATGGTAACAATCTACAAGAAAGAAAGGATTTATGTTCAGTTTATGCGTGAATATACGTGATTATACGTGATTATACGTGAGTAACTGGCCACAATGATAAATGATTAAAGAGGCATCAACGCAAAATTTCGACCCCTGAAAATTGCAATGGCTTTACAAGCTTTGTATCCATTCATGTTGCGAGGAAAAAGCGAGAGAAACTAGTACGATTGAATTTTTGGTAACCTAGTATTTTTACCGTCCGACGGTCATCAACAATTAATCGATTGATTATGTGATATCCGAAAAATATGGTGAAAGCTCTCGGTCAATGGGGATTTTTCGGGACAAGGCAAGCTTCCCTGCCTAGGAGTACAGTAATGGCTGCTCATGTCGATGAAATAAAAAAGGTTCATATAAACAGGGAAGCATCAAATGAGTCAAAAGCAAAGTTTCAAACGGTTCCCAACCGGCTTTTTCTAGGCCTACTAAGTATTAGATGCTACTCTTTCCCGTTACAAAATTAATATAATGGTATTCAAACCTCACTGGTTTGAATAGAATTATATTACTCGCAAAACATCATTGGTGAGAGTTTTTCCGGAATACAAAAAGTTTTTTCCTCCTTTCCCCTTTCTGTACCATGATCGTTCAAAGATTGGTTTATTTTCAATTTTCAGGGAGCGTGACAAAATAATCGCGCATTCGTTTAAATCTTCCGGTAGCGGCCTCCAGACGACGTCACCCATATCCGCGCTCGCAGGTTACCGCAATATTATTTCATATTATAGTACTTCATCCCCACTACATTTTCATTCCACCACCACCCACCCACCCTCTCTCATTTGCCACCCTTCCCTCCTCCACCACTGCGCTGCATTCACACTATTCCACATCAGCCAATCCGACACCACCATCGCCTCATTTAAATGTGTACATTTTTAGCCCGTTAACTTTTGCTCTGATGAAGCCCCGTATGCCGGGGCGAAATATTAGCCTTTACTGATTTACGTGTATTTATTGTTGTTTATTTTCGGCGTATTGCGGTGTTTCTTATTTGCTCTGATTTTTATCGACTTTTCGCCGCAAGAACTCCTTGGAGCCCGTCGAGCAGCCAGCTACAGTGACCTTTTCTTCATTCACACACTCGTACCCTTGCTCGCTTCAACTTTCTTACCCTAAATTTGACCCCCTTTCTGTATTCCAGACAACATTGAGCCTTTTGTGATATTCTTTCATGTTAACATAACGCACTAGAGCGATGTCAATTGTTTGCGTTGATGCCTCTTTAAATGTATATGATGTATGCCATGTCAATGTGTCTGATATTGCGGAATTCCGTGGGCTCACTTTAGAACAAACAGGCTGAGAGAGACTGCAGTCAACCAAATAAGTATGGAAGTTAATAAAATAAAATAATGCTTTCATGGACGATAAACAAGCCACCATCTATTCTAGCACTATCCTCCATGAAAATATATTATGTACAATTCAGGTTATATGTCACGAAACTCGTGTCTTATGTCACATACCTCACAAAACTGCGAAAAAACTTGGTGTCTGACTTTTTTGGATTAAGATGATAGACGTCCGGTGCAAGCAACCCCTTGTCAAAACTTTTCTTGAATCTCACTGCAGCATGAAGCATTTTTGTTGCCCTCACCAACTAAGTGAGATTTATGCTGCATTACATTCAAAGGCAATGGGCAAAGAGCGTGAACAATTATAACAATCGGTATATTGAGATTATTAACAGTTTGCTTCTCGGAAGTTATTTCTAAGTAGGTGTAAATTAAAGAGCCTTTCCATCTGAAACTTGCAATCACGTTCGATGGCAAATTTAATGGAACTTGAATGCTGATTATGAACTTCTTTTTTAGAATATTTAATAAAGCTTGCCAGTTATAAATGTTTTTAAGATTTAAAAAAAATTGTTTTTAAAATAAGATTAAATTAAAAAATGAGAAAAAGAATTTGAAATAAAAACAAACACATCTCAGCTGAAGCAGTAATGCATATTTTATCGAGCAATTACATTGTGAATGGCTCAAATGGTCACAGTGCTAATTATCAAAATTATCACATCAGACTGACACACAAATGCTGCTGAATTATTATTAAATTAAAAATCTACAAAATCTTTTATAAACATCTACACACTGGTTGCTTTCTGTGTTTAATTCAAGTGCACAATGAACAAAAAATGAGCATTTTGATGCCAAGGTGTCATCGATTTTTTCATGTCTTTTCTCTCAGAAAAGGAGATCTCTCCAACCTTACACCTTTTCAAATGGGTTTGCAAAAATTAAAAGCATATTATTGGCTGAAGGGGCTTTTTCAACTAAATAGTTTTAAATCAACTTAAGTTTGCCTTGAAACAGGCTAAACTCTAATTTAGTTTAACATGTAACTTACTGAGAAAGGCTTGTTCTGATAAACAAATTTGTACCTATACATATGGAAAGGCAATACATACTATTGGGACAAACTGGCTATTGGTATTGCTGCCTTTTCTGACCTCCGCACAAAGGTCTCATAATATTCCAGAATCCTCTACTGACTTATATTTTAAAATCCTATTACTCAATCCTCTTTTTCTCTTGTGACATGCATGTATTTAACATTCATTCATTCATTCAGCTTCCCATCAACCAAATTTCCAAGCCCCTTCTTATTCTGATCTTCCCGAGTATTTGGAAATAGAAAGAAGTGACTTTGTACTAACCGGATCACTGGTGTTTGGGTCGCGGTTGAAAACAATAAATGGATTATGATTGAGAACAATTGACTTTCTGTATCTCAGATACATGTCATACCAAGGTTCTGAAACAGAAAAAATTGCTTTCAGTCCTCAAAAATGCGGAACTAGTATCACACAGTTTCAAAATTCAAAGTTAAGTAGGTGGTACAATGAAGAGCTATTAAAAAGAACAAGCTAGATGTTATAAATGGACAGGCAGAAAGTAAATGCAAAGCTCAGAAATCATCTACAATACAGAATTGACCATTGGTGCCAACCATAGCACAAACAACTTTCAGTGTCAGTTAGTATAGATAGGTATTCAAGTTACTGCATGGACTTGATTGGCTAATCTGCCCACAACTCCATTTGAGTCCAAACAAACAAAGCTAGAAATGCAAGTTGAAAACATTACCTGAAACGTAACTGGTGTTTTTGTTCAAGTTATCTTTAGCAACTAATTCTGCATTCAGTGCTGCAATGAAAAAATTAAGAGTATAAGAAACCTCAATTTACTATTTACAACAAAGTAGGGTCAGGGAGACAAACAACGTGGAGAGCTCAAGATTGTGCGAATGCTTAGACAACCAGCCGTGCACTGGGCTGGGGTAACACAACTGGGACAAAACAAGAAAAATAATGCTTTTGAAACTTCATAACTTTTTTGTCAAACAAAAAATTATAGTTTTCATTGAAAAGTTTAAAAATCATTTTAGAAGCAAACTATTTCAGAAACGATACTTGCATAATTCACATGACCTTTGTCGAAAAATTTTTAGAAACATGATGTTTTGACACTGGCAACATTGATCATTACCTCTTCCTTCATATTCAATAAAGTTTTTAGTAACTTCTTTCACTCTTTCATACTGTTCTGGAGTCAATAATGGCTTTTGGGCATCCAAATATCGCCTGTAAGTATCTTCCAACTTTGGAATGGGCAAACGTGGCAAGCTTCCTTGAAAATGCATTGTTGGAACAGAGCTCTTTTGTAGAAAATCTGAGTCACTCCCACTAAAATTTATTAAGAATGCAAGATTTAAATATTATTTTCTGAATATGAAAAAGTTTATCAAAAATGTTTACTCTGGGGGTTATCATTTTATACAGACTAATATGTCTTTCATTAGCAGCTTCTGCTAAAAACAGAAAGCATGCTTCTTCTATAATATTGTTTTGGTGAAGAACATACATTTTAACCACATCTGTATATAACTGGAACATTGTTTCTATACTATAATAAGGCAAATTAACACAAACAAAAGTAAAAACTTGAGCAAGCAATAACACATTTTTCTCCTTAACAATAACATTAAATGATATAATTTAAATTAAAAGCTGTTTGCTCAAACAGTTATGTAGATTTTAAAAGCAAACCTGTGATTTCGACTGTGCAACAGTAAAGTACTGACTGAGGCCTTGCAAGGAACATTCTGTGAATTCCAAATATTTTATAAATACAATGAAATTACAAATAGTAAAAACTTTTGGCAAATCATAAGTTGATGCTTGATGAAGTCAGATTATTAACAAGCAGCTCACATTCTCCAATACGTATCTACAGCTCTTGGCTAACAAAATAAAACAATTGGAAAATGGAAACTTATCTACTAAGACATGAAACTTCAATATGAGGTAAACAGAAATTACACTGACAGCTTAATGCAAAAAAATTTGTAGACAGGTGTTTTAAAATAAACTTTATTGATAATTTTATTGTTGAATAATTGAAAAATAATTGTTGTAATGTTTTTTTAGTTAATTAGTTTTGCTTCACTGGCACCCTAACTTTTCTAAAGCAATAGTGAACTAGCACATTAAACATCTTACCGTAAACACTCTATTAAGCCCTCCAGGGGGGGGGGCTTATTTATTTTTGTCAGTCCAAGAGAGGGGGCTGAAATTTCGCACAAAGTTTTTTTTAAAGAAATTGAAACTTCAACATATTGTTGCAATATAAAACGATAATTAACTCAAGAATTTGCATAGAAAGTTTGTTTTGGGGGGTTTCAAAACAATGAGTGCGAGTGACAAAGAATAAGAATCAGTGACCTCACAAGGTTTGCAGTTGGGAGAGACATTAATAATTTTAACTGTCATGTGCATATGACGCATATTTTAGTTGCACCCTCAGCGCTACCATGTCTGCATCTTGGGTGCACCATTGATATGTTTTGTTGGAAAACTTGATCTCTTTGGTTCAATGAAGGGATATAACACGTTCAACGAATCCATAACAAACGATAGTAAACGGCAGTTACAGGCCAGGACTAGTTTTAAAATTTTAGCTCTTTAGTTTTGCATGCGCATTTGTCGCTGAAGTTATTTTAATTTTTGAGATATTTATGATTAATTAAACTGAACAAAAAATTAAATCCGAAGAAATCGACTGGGACTTTTCAACATTGTAACATAGCTTTATGATAATAGATAAAAAGTTAATTTCACTCTTACCCGTTTCAAAATCCTTGAGTTTCTCACTCCAGTAAATAATCCGAATTCTAAAACCGTCTTCATGCTGCAAGTTGAGTTTTTCTTGAGACAAGTTTTGAATTCTGTATCTCTTTGATTGGGTTCAAAGTACAACGCTAGAACGAGGCAGGGTGTCGATCTCACCGAAAAGAGGGGTTCTTGGCTAAATTTTGGGGAGAGGTCTGCCGTGAGCATATTAAAAGCGGTACCATTGGCTAGACGTGTTTTTAAGAGAATGATGCCCTTGGCTAGAACAGTTTCTACTGAAATCTAGACAGATTTCTACAAAAATTATACCCTTGACTAGATTAATATTGAAGACGATACCATTGGCTTTATGCATTTCCAAACCATTCGAGCTTGCAAATATCTCAAAAGTATTTTTTGAACTCTGAAATGTCAAAGGTCTATTAATTTCATTAACTAGTTTATTATCAACGAAAATGGTTTGTGATGATTGACATTTCCCTTTTTGCCGTTCCCTAGACCAATATTGTCAAAAATTATACCCTTGGCAAGACCTTGACTGGACCAAAATTGCTAAAAGTTAAACCCTTGACTAGACTGGAAGACCAAAAAAAGTATACCCTTGCTAAATGGCTTTAAAAAAATCAAACATTTAGTAAACTAAAGCTTTTCGTCTGACACTCTTCAGAGTTTAAAACGTCAGAACATAGATCGAAAACTCTACGCTAAGAAATATAAATACACAGTTGTGGATCGAAATAGGCCAATCAGAAACACGAGCACATGATTGTAAAGGTTGACCAATCAGTGCCGCTTGCTTATTAGAATGTTACCAATGGAGTCCTAAGGTGAAAACGAACTCCTTTTGTCTACACAGTAGCGGTTTTTTCGTGCTTATGTAGATAGATTTTCTAAAACTGCTAGGTGGAACGACGATCGGGCTTTACCAATAATCCGAAACATGTCGCCATTATAGTTTTTTGCACAATCTGGGTTTTCTAGCAAATGCTGCCCGATAGCAGAATCGCAGGTTTTAGTACTAATTTTGGATTTGCAAGACCGAGGTGGCTGTTCTGAAGAGTGTCAGACGAAAAGCTTTAGTTTACTAAATGTTTGCTTTTTTCAAAGCCATTTACAAGTTTTGTACCACCAAAAGATTGTTTGTATACCCTTGCTCGTGGCAAACCCCCAGGTACCGTTTTTAGGGGATGGGAGATAGTGTTGTCTTATTACAGGCGCCTTCAACTCAAGATTTTGGAAAATGCCCTCTCTGGAGATACCCTCTCTGGGGACCCGGTCCGCGCCAAAGCTTCCGGGACCTCGCGTTTTCCTAGTCCGGAAAGTGAAGAGAAGTAGATTTCTTGGGATGTTTTACTTGTTTCCAGTCTTTATTAATGTTTTACACTATCCAAATTCAATTAATCTGAGTTTAATCGCATAAGACAGTATCGGTCTAACCATACACATAAATAGCCATGTCAATTTTCTCACGTTTGGTTCATTATCTTTTCCACGGTTGGCTGCCACAGTGTCAAAGAACCCGCTACCATCAGTTAGTCATCAAAATACCATCAGTTACCATCAGTTAGTCATCAAAATACCATCAGTTACATATACTAATCTTAAAATTCATGAGTATATTCTTAAAATACACCTTGCTGCCGGTTGAAAAGATTACAAGTTCATACGCTTCATGTTGAAAATATAAAAACGGGAAATATTTTCATCAATGTTCTTTTGAAAACTCAAATAGACAAAATTCCAGTCAGCTGCAAATCTTCACAAATCGTTACAAAACAAGAATTTGGATTAAAGATTTATAGTTATCTATGTGAAAGACACATTCAAACAAGAGTTAATAGATATAACTGAAAGTATTAGACAAAACAACAGTGCATCTGGAAAAGCGAAAAATGAGAATCAATTCGAAAAGAGTTCTGCACATTAAGAGATTCCTATCAAACTTACACATGGAGAATGTAATAGCTTAAAAACAAGGTGGGCATTTACAAATGTGGGTACTGTAAATATTTCGGGTCGTCTTTGTATGCTGAAACTAAAGCCCGCTGAGAATTTCGTCAATATTATCGATGACATGAGAGATAAATTTCAAACTTACAAATAGTGATTATCATTGCTAATGCTTATCATAAAACAACTTTGATTTCTTCGCCAAAACCCCTGCCAGTATTGCTTTTAGGTTTAGGTACATTTGAGGCGACAGATGTCCTTCCACCGATAGGTAATGATTTTGCACGAGCTACGTCATGGGCCTCGTCTGCCTTGTGTTTCTCAACAAACACCGACGTAATTGAAGGTTGACTGTTCTGCTTGCCTAAAAAGGTGAAACAAAAAAGCTGGTAACCAAATGACTGCTTTATTTGATCGTAGCATAAAGCCTCTTTATAAAGTGGCAGACAATCTGTTCTTCACAGAATGCATGGGTAGCAATTTTTAAAACAAGCTTTGTGAAAGAACAAGATGGAATAAGACCTTCCTTTTGCGGGATGCATTTGCTCAGATGCTTATTTTGGTTCAAGCCGTTGGCCAACCATTTATTGTGAAATCTTCATTGGCCATCTTTCCTCCGGCTGAAACGACCAAGTCCTGGGAATAGGAAGGTGCCCTTTTCCCGTCAATCATTGCATTGACAAGTACTTTGATGAATCGGTTCGGCAAATGACCTCGGGAATTAGCTGCTTGGTTGTTTTGTAGCATACGAACACGAATATGAAATAAAACTAATAAATCTTGTAAGTTGGATTTTCTTTGTGCACCGGCCTAGAGTTTACAACCTCTCGTTCCAATTTAATAAAAGGCAAGACCATTTACGATGGCCGTTTACAGAGACAAGAGAAAGAGCGTTGATAGAAAAGATCTCACCAGCTTTTGTCTGTTTTTTCATTTTTGTCCGGAATGCGTCCTTCCCAACCACGCTCACAGCAATCTTCCTACGGTTGTCTACGTTGTCGAAATTTGATTCTCTTAGCTGTGGCGCCTTCATTCTGTTACGATCGTCATCAGTTGTTCTGTTGTCCTCTATTCAAGTGAATTAAAAAAAATAATGGTAATTAAAGGGGTGCAAGAGTGACAGGAAATTTTGATTTTATACCATGAATAGACTGCAGCAAGGTTCGTTTTTACGACGCGAATTCACGGTGAATCTGCAGCAAGGTTCGTTTCTACGAGGCGAATTCACGGTGAATTCACCGGAAATCGCTGGTAAACGTAACATTCACCGTTCCAATTTACCGTTCGTTGTTGAGAGCCAACGTACAAATATTTAGTACGTGTCAACGTCCAATAAGTCTGCACGCACCAAAATGCCAATTAAGTAACAACGAGTCAACTTCTTCGTGGCTCAAAATCGTTTGCTGTTCTTGGCATGAATTTAAATTCATTAAAATTTGTTTATATTTTAACTTTAGAAATTTAGATTTTTGGAGAGGTACGATTAAAAAAAATTTTGAAGGTAATAGAAAGGCTTAGTTGGCTTCAACCTGTCATTTTCGCTATTCTTTCATAAAAGTGCCAATTGCCATTAAGTCGAGTTGCTTATTGAAATTGCAATCAAAGGAATACAGACGCCATGGCCTATTTTCCCCGTCCTCAGCATTTTCTATTCCAAGTTGGTTGCGCCTTTCCTCTTCTTTAAATAGCTCAAAAACCTAGTGTGATTATAAAAACATCCTCAAGCAAGTACAAGCTTTTCATTTGATAAGAAACCGACAATTTTTAAGCGCGGAGGCTTAAGTCCTTTCTTTTGCCATTAAAATTCGCATATTTTTGTCACGAAATGTGTTATATCTTGATGCCGTTTTATTTTATTTCACGTACACTTTGTCTTGATCTAAAGAATTTACATTTCAATGAGAAAAATATTTTAAGATAACGAACCTGGATTTCGACCAAAACTGAATTGATTTAGGCATGTTGGAACGTTACAAAAATTGACGCGTTTGCACGTACCAGATTTGGCACGTTGGTACGTTGGCACATACCAAGCTTTGGAACGCTTGACACGCATGAAACGTACTTTAGCAGACTCTAGACACCTTAAAGTTCAGCCCGGCGGAAAGCAAAATATAATTTCGCAGCGCATTCACTTCGTTAAAATCGTCCTTAAAATGCACATAAAGGAAAGAAGATTAAGACTGTTTCTTCTTTAAAAATTTGTAGAATTTTGCGCTTTGTGCTAGCTACATAAAGAATCTTCTTCGGGTGCAACATCATAGTCCTCCTTATCGTTCCAATCAATTACCAGCAAATTCATTTAATTAAAGGAACATACTTTGACTGTCATGTTTTTGCTTGTCAACTGCAGTGTATCCACTGTCACTGATTTCGTCTCCATTTTCATTTTTTCTCCCTTTCCCTTCTTCATCGTATGCTGGCTCTCTGAACATATGCATTGCTTCCAAATTCAAAGCACAGACGCCCCTCATAAACGCTTTTTTCATCGTCTCTTCATAGAGATCTCTTTCGTTGTGCAAACGAGCCACCTCAATCCTCGCAACTTCAAGTGAATTTTGCAACTGCAAAAATGTCATAATCAATCAAATGCTACAGAAAACAGGATTTGTAAATATAAATTGCAAAAACGGAGCAGTAAAAACATTTTTCTTAAAAACTGGATACGCTGTCACCCAAGAAACAACAAGAAACTTTTACTCCCTCCTACTTTTAATATTACTTTTGATAAAGTAAAGATAAGAGAAATAAGATACTCTTAACACAACGCGATGCTTTTGTGCACTTTTGAAGGATATATCTATTTTTTCTGACGCTTGATCCTAACAAATATTACATCTTGCGAACCTTCAAGCCAGCAACATCATTCCAGAAGCCATTCTCTGATCCTTGATTCAAATTGTTCCAACCTGTTCCCAAATTGTTCCAATAATTATCAGCGTTGCCAGATTGGCCTTTTTCAAGCCAAATTTTCCAATTTTGGTTTTTTTCATAGCTAGATTGCTTGGAAAATTTGTTTTTGGTCAAATATCACCACCTATTGGTCAGACAAAAAGTAGGTCCTAACCATCAGCTAGAGATCTTTTTAAAGAAGAAGTAAGTTTCTTATTTGAGTTAAGAGATTATTTAAAAGACACGTGCGTAGAAATATAAACAGCGCATGCACAATGTATTTTTAAGAAATATTTTTTAATTATGGCCTTTTTATGACCATTTTGGCCTGAGTTGCCTACCCGCCTGGCCTTCTTTTGTAAATCATATCTGGCAACCCTGATAATTATCAAGGGTTTTCCCTTAATAACGTTATTTTCCTGAAATTCATAAAACTCTTGACTGACTTTATTTCAAACGCATGTAATCCAGCTCACCCCTTTCAATCTTTCTTCGTAGTCCTCTGTTAGTTTCACGCAAATCTCTTGGGACCTAGACTAAAACAAAAGAGATAACTGTTTACAAAGTCGCTCAGCTGCAATGAATATGGAAAAGGAGAATTTTGGTACTTTCTGGGCGTGCATGAAGATGAATGGCTATACCTGACAAGCTCTCTCAACCCTTTGCTTCCAGCGCATTTCAATTACACTCCTCCATCCAAGCCATATTTTGGACAACACAGTCCTTTTATAATGCTTCTCAGCCAACTTGGATGCAAATCTCTCACGTTTTTCATCGTTGTGCTTCAACTTCCAAGTTAGTAAGATCTTCAATTTCTCCTGCTTTTCTTTCTACAATGGAAGAAAAATTGTTTACGAAACTTATTTCAAAACAAAATTAAAGACCCGACCCATAATGCACAAAACTAAAGTTCAACTTTTCTCCGACGCAAAAAGGTAGACGCTTGTAAAAAACATGAGAATAAGAATGACACGATTGGTTGAAAGAAAGTGAAGTTTTCCATCTTCAGGAAAATAAATTGTTTGCCTTGGTGCGGAGAAATGCAAAACCACGTCAACAAAAAATTATCATTATCATCGCCATACTCATTGACCCACTCTGAATTCATGAGTCAATTTCAATTAATGTCTGAAATGCCATCTACTTGGGTATGCTGAGCTTTTACAGATATGGAGTACCTGCTTTTCCCCAAGAAACGCTTTTGCTTTTTGTTTGTGAAAACATGTTTCTAAATTCTGTTCATTAGTCTGTAAGCTGTCCAATAATCCCCTATGCTCTGGCCAAGGGTCCAATATCCAACGTTTATACTCCAAAGAGTGTCATGAGAAAGTACTTCAGCATGCTATGTTTCCGCTATTTCGTGCCATCCTCAAATATTATCATCGTTTCACAGCTATCCATTGGTCTCTTAGCTGTCAGATGGTCCTTTGGCTGGCCATTTGTCCCTAAGCTGTCCATTGGTCTCTTAGCTATCCATTGGTCTCTCAGCTACCAAATTGTCTCTTGGCTGTCAAAGTTTATCTTGCCATTGGTCTCTTGGCTGTCAATCGGTCTCTTAGCTGTCAATCGGTCTCTCAGCTGTCCATCGGTCTCTTAATTGTCCATTGGTCTCTCAGCTATCAAATTGTCTCTTGGCTGTCAAATTTTCTCTTGTCATTGGTCTCTTGGCTGTCCATTGGTCTCTCAGCTGTCCATTGGTCTCTTAATTGTCCATTGGTCTCTCAGCTACCAAATTGTCTCTTGGCTGTCAAATTTTCTCTTGTCATTGGTATCTTAGCTGTCCATTGGTCTCTTAATTGTCCATTGATCTCTTGGCTATCAATTGGTGTCTCAGCTGTCCATTGGTCCCTCAGCTGCCAAATGGTCTCTTAGCTGTCAATCGGTCTCTCAGCTGTCCATCGGTCTCTTAATTGTCCATTGGTCTCTCAGCTATCAAATTGTCTCTTGGCTGTCAAATTTTCTCTTGTCATTGGTATCTTAGCTGTCCATTGGTCTCTTAATTGTCCATTGGTCTCTTAATTGTCCATTGATCTCTTGGCTATCAATTGGTGTCTCAGCTGTCCATTGGTCCCTCAGCTGCCAAATGGTCTCTTAGCTGTCCATTGGTCTCCTAGCTGTCAATTGTTCTCTTATCAGTGTAAAATGGGTTGTTAAATGGTGTAAAATTCTTTAAAAAAAAATTGAAAAACAATTATCTTTGAAAAAAATATGAAAATTCAGCTTAAATTGACCAAAAATTGCTACATACTTGTTTTTCCAAGGAATCAGTAAGATTGGTAATGACAAGATCTTTTTGATTGATTGATTTTTCAAATGTGTGCAGCAACTCTTTATGCTTTTCAATTTGATCTTGCAGTGCTTCTTCCTCTCGAAGATGCCTATGAATAGGATTTTTTGTTCATAACTGATGTTTTACAATAGTGATTCATTTAATGTCATATGAGCTGAGTGAGATGTGCATATTTTTGTTCTAATGCCCTATAAACAAGTGTTTTCAGTACAGATTTTTATCAACTGTGTTTACGCAACTAACTTTTAGCAACTGAGTTTTTGCTAATTAGTTTTAACAACTGACTTATAAAAACGGAGTTTTCATAGACAAATGAGTTTTTACAATTAATTTTCTGACAAACAGGTGGTAGCTATCTAAAATAGGTACCATCTACAAAAGCATTTCAGATTTCTGTCTAGCACTTATAATACAATTGACAAATTGCAACATTTGATGCGTAGTGGTCAACTTTTAGATGTTTCATTGCCACCAAAACTTTTACCTTTTCTCTTGAACTTCCATCTTCTCTTTCATATGTTCCAATAGCTTTAGCTTGTTGTTTGAGAATTCTCCCTATTTTATTGGATACAAATAGAAAATGAAACATTTTGGTTTCAATTGACAATTAAAGCATCTAATTTTTGTTATCCATCCATAATAAAATGCCAGTAAGCTTGCAAGTTTGACAATAATAGTTTGAGCACACGAAGTACACAGAAAAGGAGACCTTTGTGCTACATTAGAAATGTTACTAATTAAACTTAATTCATAAGGCTATGAGGGCCTATAAAACCAAACTCGGATAATTAGATGAAATATAAACATGCATCTTTTGTGGGTTAATGTTTTCATTTCATAATCTGATGCTTTTTGGTCTCCCAAATTAAATTTATTATCTAACTCTCCCCAGGATGCTCTGAAGGAATTAATCTAGAGGTGTGAAATAGAGTGTCTTCAGTTTCTTGGGAGCTCTTTTTGTGGAGCATGTTTATTTTTACTTTGAAAAAGTCCCGCATAAGCTGACAAAGAAACAAACATTAAGTTTAAAGCAAACAATATTAATTTTATCACAAATTGATGTCATGTTATGATTTCTATTCATGCTCATCATTCTTGAAGAATACTATTCTATATGTGAACTGAGATAAAATATTGCTAAAAAGATACAGTTTCTATTTCTGTGTGAAATTCAAAAATGCCATTTAATGGCAAATAATAGCTAAATGCTATCAAAATTGAAACCTTCGCATCTTCAAAATGCAAAACTATAGAAGGCTCAAATTTTGGACTCCTACTTTTCTAATTGTACTTATTGTGACCCATGATATTTTGATAAAAATGACACACATGAACATGGAAATTGTGTTAATTGACTCATTATTGTCCTTTATCTCCCCCCCCCCCCCCCCTTATTGTGGCTTGGAATAATCCATAGTAAATCATGTCTAAAACTTCAACACTTAAGGTTCTGGTAGATGCATACCAAAATATTTCTTTTCAACTCAAGACACCAGACATCCAATAAATTGTCCATCCTGCCCAGATCTCCATCCAGTGCTCCATCAAATATACCATTCATCAATGATGTGTTTGACAATGTGCTACTTGCAGAACTGTCATTGTGATTCAGCTTTTCAGTGGTGATATGTTCTTCATTGACTGGAAATTTAACTTTACCAGCTGTATAAAGTGTTGTTGTTGTATAAATAATAAAATTGACAAACCAATCAGGCTAAATTGGCACCATAATTTGGAAAATTATGATTTCTAACAAACTCTTCAATAAAAGATTTTAGTCCTTAATCTAATTTCTAACAACCAATTTTTAAAGATAAAAAGTAACAATGGGAGAACTGACTTCCACCGTAAAACATTGCGCACCTTGATTTGGCAAAAAGTGCAAACTTCCAGACTGTTGTGCAACTTTTTGAATGAAAATTGCTTGGGATCATTTAGAAATTTGCTGCACATGCTTGCACAACAGTCTTCTATTACATTTTGCCAAAAGAAACAGTCTGCCAAATAGGGGAAATTGAATAGTCAAGATAATTATCATCATTTGACAGCGCACACTTAAAATAAGTAGAAAAGGTCATTACAATTGTTGCCTAAAGGGGTGTGTTTCCAGATGGCAAACAATTGCAGGACAAAAAAAAACAGAGCCATTTGCACTGTAGATGTCATGGACCGGACTGCAGAGTATAGCAGTTTTCAACAAGATCTTGGGTATGCAAGAGAAAAATTTCAGGTGTGCAACTTTGCATTTTGGTCATAGTGTGCACTTCAGTTGTGTATATAGTTTCCACAGCTATGTTAGAGCCCAAAGATATCAACAAGAAAATGAACATGATTATATAATTAATAGTAATTTGTACCTATCAAACTAATGCAAGATTATGTCGACTTTGAGGAAACACGATTCTTCATTTGCGATAAGCAATAGGACACAACCATGTCACGCCCAGAACTCAAAATGCCACCATACCTACTCTGCAGTCTGGGTCTCGTGACTCGTGGAGACTTAAAAACCATACTCTGCAATATCATCATTAAATGAAAATTACAAGTTGAAATTGAGCTGAAGTGAAATACTTTTATAGAAAAATTCATAATTTATAATCTGTTGGGAGAATGAATATCAATTGAAGCAATAAATCAGAATAAGAGATAATTAGAGAGACAGCTAACAGTCTTAAGATGTCATTATCAAGCAGCAACTTACAAGATTTTGCATTTGTCGACAGTAGGCGCTGATTTGCACCCCTATCATGCACTTTTGTTCGGTTAGATAAGCGCTTACAATTTGACTTCACAGTCTCCATCTCCGTTTCTGCTCCATTTTCATCAGAATTGCTTGTGCAAGAAGACGTCTCGGCAACAGGGCTTTGTTCCAATTTGTGATCACACGAATAATCCTGGTGGGGAACAGCCGGCTTCACATAAGCACTTGGTACCGCTTCAAACCTTGGTGTTACAAGGGCATACTTAAGGATATCTTCGTATTCCTTTTGAAAATCGGAAGAAACAGAGCTTCCATGTGAAGTTTCGCTTAACAATGGTGGCGAAGAAGCGTCACTACTTTCCGTGGTGGCCATTTTGCCGTTGGTCAAAAACAACTTCTATTTGCCGCCTTGATACTTACCTCTTCTGATTGGCTAGCCTCGTACCGAGAAGGACTCCTTCACCGCTTCCAGAGCCTGCCCGCTAGATATTAATGCAACACAGCTCAACAAATGAGGTACCTACCCTCGTAAAGTGTAAGAAAAAGTAGATTAGTTATACCCATAGAATTATATTATACAAGGGAAAAGTTCGCAAGTTTTTCTGCTGTCCAAATGTTTGGTCGGCAAATATGCCCAGTTTATCTTAAACTACCGTGGATTGGTAACACTTCCTTTCGATTCGAAAGTCAGATTTAAACAAGCCATCCCAGTATTGTTTCATTATCATCAGGTACCATCTTCATTATCATCAGCAGTCAGGGACGAAAATAAGTTGCTAATTTTGGAGGGGCGTGGAAGGATGAAAATTCCAACTTTAAGTGAGAAATTTTTGATGCGACCAGTAAATCTACTGTACCCACCAAATTGATATTTGTAAATAGCCCGAACACCATAGTTCTATTTCCTTTATAATTACCAAAACCTTACTCAACAAATAGCCTAAAGCATAAAAGCCTAAATCTCTAAATTTTGATTACCATGAAACAAAAATTTAAACTTGCTGTAAGAAGTAAAGCAACATTCAAGCAAAACCAGTATTAGATATACTTAACGATTAGTAGTATTCTTTCAGATCAATTGATCAATTTTATCTAAATTGATCAATTGATCAATTGATGCAGATCTATGTATCTAAAATTCCTTTTTTTTCACGATATAGAAGCACCCAGAATTCGAGCCTTTTATTTTTGTTCTTGATCGAAGAAAACTACTAACACTTTTCAGAGGACCAAATGCCTTTTCGTTCTTTACAATTGAAATGATGATTTGAGAGCAAACTTGTGCATATGCCTGATTCGAAAGATGAAACACTCTTCTTTGATCAAATACTTCTACTGCAATTTTGCAATGTGTTCTTGCTTCACAGCAGTTTTGTCATAGGAATTTATGATAATGAGTCAAGGACGTTAACAAATAACAGGGGGAGTTTAGCATAAACTCCTTTTTTATAAGAAGCGTTAAGAATTTTTAGTACTGAAAGTTTCTTAATCTTTTATTGAATTAACTACTCGTAGTTTCTTAAAAATCTCCCACTCTAAAATTTTCTGATCAATGCGGGTATTATTATTCCAAACTGTAAAGTTTCAAGTTTCTTATCCGGAAATTCACCTTGCCTGTTCGTAATTTGATTCAACTCCCATCAGAAAGAAAGCAAACGGGGCAATTGTGCAATTTGGATCCAGTGGAGACGGGATTCACAATAGAAAACGATAAATGGATGAGTCAGATTCAGCCTGTGAATTTTGATGTTTAGAATTTTTACATTTGAAATAAAAAAACTTCTTAAAATATAAAATTCATAAGTTTGGACTTAAGAAAAAAATCCAAGTCAACCGTTAAGTTTTCCAACTGTAACTGGATTTTCCAAACTTTGGGGGGGGCGTTACGCCCCCCACGCCCCCCTATTATTTACGTGCCTGTCAGCAGTGGTGGACTGGCAACTATTTGACCCACCGGGAAAAGCAGTCAAAAGGGCGCCAATAGGTGCTAAAGTCACAAAACTTTAGTGCTTGTAAAACGGGCTCGGAAAAACTTTGCTATAGCTGAGAATCAGTTTGTTGCAAGCATTGTCACAGGAAAGGAAACGGGGGATCGGGGGATGAGCCCCGGAAAATTTTTTGAAATCACCTTATTTAGAATATCAAAGTTTTTTATTCACAACTGGCATTGGCATGAAGAAGATTCTCAGTCAAATTGACTTTATTTGAAACGTCTACACGGCTGACAAAATTTGTAGGTACCAAATCATGTATTGCCCTCAATTTTAGGTATCAAATGATGATTTTTCAGCTAGCGAGACACTATCTTCCAAGATTTTACAAAGAAAGCAATTTCTCTGGCCTAGGAGATGAGATTCTTTTCGATTAAAATCGATCACGAAATCTTTAGAAATTTGACGAAATACATGACTTCATTCTCATAAATTTTCGAAAGTTTTCCAGCATATCTTTAAAAAAGTAAAGGGGTGCCTCAGCACCTGCTACCCTAATGACTGTGTTGCTCCTGCCTCTACGCTAGAGTTACATATCATTTACAAAAGATATGATGCCAGTGCATCAGCGTGCGGAATTATGATCAGGTACTGAACTATAGACTTGTCCGAAAAGTATTTGATAACATAGCTTGGACAAATTGATTTTAAGAGACCCTGCTACCGTCCGTTTTGCCCAAATTGATGATTTTGCAGATTGAAGGCTCCTTCTGTATGAGAAACTGTGCGTAGACATGGTAAAAAAGGATAAAGAATTTCTTAAGAAAAGGCACAGTCTCTATTCCGGAACAAAAGTTTGAAGGAAGATTGGAATACTTTTATAGATAGTTGTAAATTTGAAACCAGTTTTTTTTCAAAAAAGCAGATTTAACTTTCCATTAAATTTTAAAAAAGGTTCGTACACGAGGGCATGAATTCTCAACAAATTCCGTATAAAGTAATTTAAAAAGTTGTCAAGATTTTTGGCTCCAATAAGTCATAATTTCTTTTTGGCACAAAATTTCTGATTGTAACGTACAAAGAGCATTATGCCTATGAGTTTTCAGTTGAATTGCAAAATAAAATAGCTTGCCATCATTAGGACGTTCAGAAAGTATTGTCCTCTATCGTACCTAGAACAGTTTTCACTATTAAGGGATAGTTTATGGCTCAATCCATCTTTGATTACATAATATGTGAATGTTTCCATACCTAATAGCCAACAGATCGATAATTTTATCCAGTTATAACCATTTTGATTGGAAAGAGTACAGGGTAGTGCTCAATTCATCTTTCCAAAGTGCGAGCCCCCAGTTATTGGATGCCAGGCACTAGGAATAGTTTGCGTCAGCCATAAGTCAAACAACTAATATGGTTAGTCATAAGTCATGGGTTTCACAAAATTACTAGTCACCTCAATAGATATCGAATTAATTCAAGTATTGCGCACTTGCGTGAAAAATTACAAGCTAACGAGGGTTGGAAGTGAGAGTAGGCTTTCTGGCTGCTACATATGAAAAAATTTTTGGCGCTTTTAAATTTGAAAATGGCTTTGAAAAAAGCAAACACTTTTAACATACTTAAAGCCTTTTCGTCTGAACCTCTTCAGGATATAAAACGTCAGAATAAGGGTCAGAAAGAACAAGATGGAGAGTAAGTACCAACTTCTGGATCGAATTTTCCATCTTGTTCTTTTGGACCCTTATTCTGCCGTTATCTACTCTCAGAAGTTTCATACGAAAAAGATTTGAGTATGTTTAAAATTTTTGCTTTTTTCAGAGCCATTTTCAAAATAAAATATGTTCTTTCCAAGGTTTTCGAAAAATTTACAGAATTTGCTAATCAAGATTTCGTCTTCAATGAATTTTACAATAACAAAGATCGGGAAACTTAACAATTAATCTTAATTTTGCTCAACTTAAAAGCGAAACTAAACTTTTTATGGAAACGTACTTTAGACAGGAGGTCAATCGATGATTGTAATCAATTTTAAGCCTGGTTTCCATATAGCCGTAAGGCTGCCTGCGACTGCCTGCGACTGCTTTCTGCCATCTTCCATCTTCCACCCTTACAGTAGCGCCGGCAAATGGAAACGTTCTGTTTTCAATTGCCTGCGGTATCGGTAACTATGCCAGTAACTAGGTAATGTTTGAGCGGGAAAAACTGGCGGGCAAAATTCAACAACAAAGCCCTGTTTCAATTGGTTCTTGCACATCACATGATCTGTTTAAACAAAAGAATGCCGCAGGCAGCCGCAGGCAAGGCGTTTCCATTTGTAATTTGTCTGCCGGCGGTACCGGGAGGCTGCCGTAAGAGCCGGGAAAAGTTGAACTCGTTCAACTTTCTCCCGGCTCTACCGGCAGTCTTACGGCACTTCAAACAGCTGCCTGCGGTACCGTTAGAAAGCGTTTCCATAAAGAATTATCTGCCGGCGATACCGTAGGGATGGAAGATGCCAGATGGCAGAAAGCAGTCGCAGGCAGCCGCAGGCAGCCTTACGGCTGCGACTGCCTGCGACTGCTCTCTGCCATCTTCCATCTTCCACCCTTACAGCAGCGCCGGCAAATGGAAACGTTCTGTTTTCAATTGCCTGCGGTATCGGTAACTATGCCGGTAACTAGGTAAAGTTTGAGCGGGAAGAACTGGCGGGCAAAATTCAACAACAAAGCCCTGTTTTAATTGGTTCTTGCACATCACATGATCTGTTTAAACAAAAGAATGCCGCAGGCAGCCGCAGGCAAGGCGTTTCCATTTGTAATTTGTCTACCGGCGGTACCGGGAGGCTGCCGTAAGAGCCGGGAAAAGTTGAACTCGTTCAACTTTCTCCCGGCTCTCCCGGCAGTCTTACGGCACTTCAAACAGCTGCCTGCGGTACCGTTAGAAAGCGTTTCCATAAAGAATTATCTGCCGGCGATACCGTAGGGATGGAAGATGCCAGATGGCAGAAAGCAGTCGCAGGCAGCCGCAGGCAGCCTTACGGCTATATGGAAACCAGGCTTTAGTTTTATTCGAAGATTAGTTGCCTTTTGAAGGTTTTCAAGTTTTTGAAAAAATAACTTAGGGCAAAGGGCGCGCCGGGAAATTTCCCGGTGTCCCGGTGGGCTAGTCCGCTTCTGATCATCAGGTACCATGACCCTCCATCTATCCCAAAATCTGAGTTTTGGTTTGTTGTCATGGTATTGTTTACAGCACTAGAAAAGCCCTTCCATCTATTCAAAATCCTACCACCCAAAAGAATTCTGCTGATTATGAATTTTCGTGCCAGTGTGATTCTAGCTACGTAGGACGCACAACCCAGAGATTGGGGGATATAATAAAACAGCATTCTTTCCAAAATAAGATACCGGTATGTATTTTATGCATATTTCCAAAATGTATTTTATGCATATTTCAATGTTACGAACACTCTGCTACCAGAACTTTGAAGATGTTGCTTTCCATCTTCTCGATATCCGTGAAGGATGAAGTGTCTTGTACACAGGGTCGTCGCTTGAGGGGGTATGGGGGTGGATAACCCCCCCCCCCCCCCCCACCCCACCCCCCCTCACCACAAAAGTAGGACCTTTTCGCAGGGCAAAACTGATTTCTGCAGGGCAAATGTTTTCTACCAACGGATCTAACACTACCAACGGATCTGTAATATGAAAGTGTGTTATACTTGTAAATTGTCTACTCCAAAAAAAAATGATACAGACTACCCGTAACAGGAAGTAGAAATTGCCAGCGTGATCTTGGGCTGAATGGAATAGATTTCTAAATCACCTTTGGTTTATATTTGTGTCTTATTTAAAAACCCTACTAAAAAAATTGGGTCAAACTTTGATGGAATTGTTTTGCATAATTGGGTCTAAATTTGCTTTGACTATAACGAGAAGCGTGACTTTAAGAAAGGAGTCGACTAAATTCGGTTTTTATATCAATTTTTTGTGGATGATACAGGGTATATAGTATAAATTCCTGTAGGTTTTCAAGCTTGTGTTTGCCAGATGAAGATTATATCATCGATAAATCTTTCCAAAATATTCGACTGCAATCCATTGGGGCATTGCTTAAGATATGTTCGGGTTTTCACGTAAAATTTCATTGAGTAGTCGATTAAAGTTTTGGTTTAGTGTAATTAGGCCTTAACTGTATCTTGTGACTTGGTGACGCAGCTTTTCTGTTTACCTTATTTTCTAATTGCTTCGATTATAATAATTTTACACTTTCGTTTGAGCCAACTGACGTAAATTGGATAGAGCATCGTCATTGGTAGTATATTTTGGATTAATTAGTTTTCAGTATATATATAGAACGTTGGGGTTTTGTTAGTGCGTGCGGGCAACTGGGGGTGGTTGTGCGAACCCAGCTGTGATTTGCTGAATAATATGAAATGTGAAATGCTCAAATGACTTTTTCTTCAGTGTTTTCTCTGGAATACAAAGTTTAAAAAGAATCAGCAAAATAGATCCTGAGAGGTCTAAAAAGATATGTTGTTCTATTGTTGTCATGAGTATGTTGGCATAATTTGGGGCAAAGGTGTTACCGTTGCGGTGCCATGAGGGAGGTTTATAAAATTTACCATTACACTCCTTTTTTATAAGAACCAGTAAATTGAAGTACAGGCTGGTTGTTCTTAATTTTTTCGAAAATCTGAGGCTGAATTGTTCTTAATTTGCTCTTCAATTTATAGGATATTAGCAATGCGATTGCTAGCTTTTCGCTCTAGGCAGGTGTCCAGGCCTCATTTGCCAGCAAAGTGCATGAGAAAACCTTCATTTGCCGCCATGTTTGAACATTTACTGAAGAAGCATCCCCAGATGGCAAAAAATTCCTCGTTTTTGAGATGAAAATTGTTCAAAGTTACATTTAACAGTAGCTCAGCCTCAGCTTGTTCTTAATTTGTTCTCAACCTTTGGCCAATTTTGAAGCTCGTGTTCTTATAAAATTATTCTCATAAAAAGACAGTGTAAAGGCAGGGATATCGGAACGACCAAGGGGCAAGGGGGCGGGCTTGAGTAAAAGGGCATTTGAAAAAATTAATTCCCAGCTACCAACAATTCTTTTGTAACCGTCATTTTGTTTCGATCTTCTGTCGGTAACTTGAAAATCGGCTAGATTTTGGCATAAAAAATCTCTTCACAAGTTTCGAGAAATGTTTCATAAATAAGGCACTACAGTCAGAATTCCATATGAATCTCATGGATTTCCTACAAAAAGCCAGCTTCAAGGGCACTTCTATGAAAAGGCACTTTAGCCCTCCTTGCCCCTCCTATCAAAAGGCAGCAGGGGCGGTCGCAGCCCCCCGCCCTCCTCTCCGGTGTCCCTGTTTAAAGGCAATATAATTGTGTTTGAGAATAAAAATCACCATCTGTTGTATTTTATATGCAGCAGGGTAGTTTCCCTATAATGATTTTTTTATAGCATTGAGGGAATCTTTGATATCCTCACCTTGTGAATTTGTAGTGTGTATATCGGAAGTGTGATGTAAAAAAATGAGCCCATGCTCTTTAAATCAAGGATGGAGGGTTGCCTCACTCATTAAAAAACTTTCTCTTGCTCGTCTCTCCAAGGTCAGGCACACACGTCGATGAACTTGTGGATACACTGAGCAAGGACATAAGCGGGAGCAACTTACCTTAAGAAGTATTTTAGTGTCACGGGAAAATATGCAGCCACCCCCACAAAAAGTATGAAGTGACGCCCCTGCGTACATGTACATGGCTGATGCATTGGTCACATCGGAAAGTTTTAGCAAACAATTGGTGTTTTTGGCCTGTTCTGCTCGCTTCAATGTCCATATCGATACTGTAGACCAATCTGGTGCAAAATCCTATATAAGAATGGCGTTGAATGCATTATCAGTTGAGAGTCGTCCATCAACACATCTCAAGCATAGTTATGTTACATTGAAATATGCATAAAATACATTTTGATTAGCGCGATAGCCAGCATAAGAAGTTCTGTAGTTTAAGGTGAACAAACCATTGATATTGTTAAAATACTTATAGCAGCATTTTGGGGTTTATTGCAACAAAGGGCCAATACTTTCTTATAAGGTTAAGGTTAAATTGTGGTCAGGCGAACCTTTTAAATTACGAAAAGGGGTCATTTTCAATTGAATGTACTCAAAAATGGTTTTACTTACTGTTGTGAAACAAAAACTGAAACTTGTGCTGTATCTAAAAAGAAATTTCAATTTTTTCCTCCACAGAGGCATTACGTCTGAGTGCTAACTTTTCTTAAGTCCACCATCACTTTTCTAACCCTTACATATGTGGGTACTTGAAAATAACCACAGCAATTTGTCCGCTTTCAGGTGACACCTACCTCAAAATTAATCTGGTCTAATGGTATTTTTGTGGCAAAGTAGCTTTGTTCGCATTGATAGCAGATAAATGCAGTTGTCAGCAAAGATTTCTTAAGTGGCATCAAAAAACAATAAAAAAGACAACTGAGTCCAAACTTGGAGAGTCTAGCCATTGGCAGATGAATTTGGATGCGAAATTGTCAAGATTCTGGACAATCCACATCTTTCAAAGATTGTCCCAGTAAGGCTGCAAGCGATTTAGAAAGAAAGAAGTTGAGATAAAGGTGTAACGTTTTTGTATGAACGGGCTGGGAATCGACGAATCGATTTGTTTAAGCATTTTGGACAGTGATGATAGAACCTCGGATTTTTGTGCTTGGTTTGTAATTTCAAAGTCAAAATGACGACGGAGGTACTTTAAAGAGTTTCCATTCGAGACAGACGGGATAGAGTTGTTGTTTATGGCTGACACTGAAGAGATAAATACTCTTTGTTTTCTTTATCACGAAACGAGATTTTCATGATCTCGCTGCTAAAGAAAACTTGCGAAAAAGCAACAAGAAAACAATCTGTTGTCGACAGCATCTACCAGCATTGCATAAACATCTGAAATAGCCAGAGTTATCGACTTGTTCAAATTGGCTTTAGATCAGGCAATCGATCTGTGATTAAAATAAGTGATTGAATTCACTAACGCAAATGCATGTCAAAATAGCCACTGCCTTTCATTGTAGATTTTTATTATCATTTTTCTGGTCGTACCCTTCTATATTTACTATATTCTCTTTTTTATTTGGTAGCTTCTTGATAGGCAGCTATAGATAGTGGTGATTTCTAAAAAAGTTAACAAGGGGGGCTCTAGGGGCAGCGTCATGAAAGGGGTGTTTTTTTGCTGATCACGCCCATATTTTCATCGATTCAAATATGATAACCAGTGCTTAAGCAAACCAAACCGTGTAGAAAACATTGACAAATGTCTGAATAACCATTAAAAATTGCAAGATAACATCATAATAAAACTAGAACAGAACATTTATATTTAGTTTGTGAGAGTTATATCATAAACGATTATATTTATATTTTATCAGAGTTATATTTTTAAAAGCACAACTAATGCAAAGCCGCGCCCCCCCCCCCCCAAATTCGAAAACAATTTTAGATTTTTCAGTTTGGTGACACTGTGACCCAATTTTGACGTCACAGTGTATTTCGTTAGTCTCGCCTCAAACCGAATCGAACGACGGCGATTCGCAAATTGAACAGTGCCAGTGATGGGGCTCTCAGTTCTGTTCCACCGGCTTTTAGTTTGAGCATTCCAGATATCAATTCTGAAGCCTTCAGTTGTTCTTCTTTTTTGGAGAACAACTGAAGTGTCAATTTCGATTAATTTAACGCGAGGGAAGAGCTGGAACAGGAAGCCGTAGCTTTGTGGGCCTACACAGGTGATCAAAACAAAGTCGTGACACAGCATGGACACATTCCGACCCGTAAACTTAGAATGATTGTAAAAATTTACTATTTTTCGATCCTAAAAAGCTCCTGCTGTAGATTTAGATGCAGTTATCAACGCGTGACCATGACTTCTTCACGAGTCGGTGGAAGATATACGAAATTCATGGCGAACGAGAGTCGCACACTGTGACGTCAGAATGTCATCAAACTGAAGGTGCAACTTTAAAGCCTTATAACTTCTAAACTAATTGGAATTTTGCAAAAACAACGACTTTGCCACAATACACGCACCAGATGCTAACTTTTTATTCACTAAAATAATTTTTTTTGGCTGGAGAGGCCCTTTAACTGTCAATCAAACGTAAAACAATAGTACTTCTCAGTTTCCGTGCCAGAGAATGCTACCGCTACATTCGTTACATTGGGCTATACACAATTAAAATTTGATGCTGAAAAGGCTTTTGATAAATCTTGGTTAGATAAATCGCGTACCAAACGAGAATGAATTCGACTGAATTTCAGACAGTAAGAGTGATTAATCAAAAATCGAAAGCACCAGTAGAAGCACCAAATGGAGTCACAAAAGCATTTCATCTTGAAGCAGCAGTAAAACGAAGAACCATATTTGAACCACTTTATGGGCTGCAGACGTACACAAAGTGAACGTAATTAACAGAAGAAGCTAGAAAGTGATAGGAGCGGAAAGAGAAATTGAAAACTTATAATCTGTGGATGACATCGTTGGCATTAAAATCAGCAGAGAGAAGCTTACAAGCGAAAGAAGAGAAGACAAAAATATCACCTTTCATGATGAAAAATCGAACATAATGGTCGTCATTTTGAAAGAAAAGAAAAGGCAAAAATTACAGAAGAAGAGGAAAAACTGAACAGCAAAGTAGAAAAAGAAAGAGGGGAACAGATCAAGTAGAAAGGAGAATGATTTAATGTGAATGGAGACCGCAAATCACAAATTCAAATAACATGTATGATACAAACTATGAAGAGACATGGAAGTACAAAACAAGTAGACAAATTGACGACGCAAGTAATATTGAAGATATTGGAAACAGAAATGACGTCGACAAATTTATATGAAATAAACGTTTACAAATATTTCAAAAGAAGAATATGAATAGATAGGAGATTTGCAAAAATGCTTTTGACTAAAACATCTGAAGTAGAAGAAAGCCTTCAACACTGGGAAATATTATCTGGAAGTGGGAATTGGCGTATTCATCAAATGATATACATCATAAAAATCAACGGCATATCATATCACTGGTACAGCGAGCAAATCAAGATTCACAAAGCAACTTCTACCGACTCAAGCAAATAGCAGCCGGCCGAATTGCGGGTGTACAGAACCTAAAAATATTGCAAAGAGGGTTGCAAACTATGCAAGCAAAAAGCAAAAATGGCTGCAAGCATGAGGGCTGCAAGCAAAAATGATAAAAAAATTTGAAAACGTCAAAGAAGGTTGAATCCAAATGGAAAAAATAGGGAAAATAATTATCTTAATATGACCTTTAAAAAACCATGGCCTTACCAAGAACTCAGTGACATTTTTCCATGGATCCGCCCTTGTTAAGGCAAGATAGACTAGAAAAGTCCGTCAGTTTTTTTCTGCATTTAAGCCCACCAGGTCACTGCCCTTCATAAATCACCATCAAATTCGGGTCAATATTAAGAATTTCAAAACACTGTGAAACGCCAAGTGTGATGACTGTGGGGATCCTTTATAAAAGTGCAATGAAATGTTGAAGGTATCATATCTTAATAGTATATTTTCCAACCTTTCCTTACTAACATGAAAACAATTTTTAACTTTAAATAGTGATAAAATAAATCGGATTTCGCACAAGGCGTAAAATTGCTATACATTGCAGCACAAAAGGAACATTTTTCACCACAATTTTTTTTTTCTCTGTGCATCTCGAGAAAGGCTGACGTATTTATCATAATCGGTGTCTCAATCTTTTGGTTAACTCATTCAGCTTTTGACACCTGTTGCCATACAAGATGTGTATAAAGATTGTAAAAGAAAGGATAAGTATAGTGGTGCGCATAAAATAATGCTTAAGATTGTCAAAAGATGTTTCCACTTTGCAAGAAATACGTAAGTAATAGAAATCAAACTTGGATATACTACAGATGGAATGGTATTTAGACACGTTTCCTCTTAAATAAGTTGTCCACTTTTCAAAATTTCCTTTTCGCTCTTTACAAACATTTACAAATATACAACTTTAAAGAGTTAAATTTCAAACAAGAAGCTTGATAGAAAGGAATCTTCAGTCAAATTTGAATCGACAAAACGGACAGTGACCATGCTGTAGTAAGGCCAGCTCAAAATCTTCAGTGTGGAACATCTACAAATGAGAAAATGCAAAGTTGAAGAGCAGAAAGGCAAAAATGACCATTGTAGCAAAAGAAACCGCGAAAGCAATACAGAAACTAATTGACTGCTTATAACTTCATGAGTGCAGCCAGAAACTTAGTGATAAAACGATTACGTCAGGCACATTCATAAATAAATCAAAGAGGAAGAATTGTCTTGATAGGAATACGAGTGTGTCAACATAACTGAAAAATCACTTGGGTGAAGATGTCATTTCTTGTCTTTTTAACGACCCCCCAACCTCTTTATGATTGTAAAAAACTTTTTTAAGAAACTGCTAGTGTTTTTCGTTGTTCGCGTGGTTTCTTTATTGGTTGCCATTTTGCCAGCTATAATACAACAGAACTGGGTGCAGTGGACTTCAAGTACATTGACCAGGTCCTCGTGCGACTGATAAATACGGAGATAAGGAAACATAACAACATAAAATACATAAAACCAAAATCACCCTGAAGCATGATTGGCACATTTTGATGGATACATCTGGAATTATATTCTTGTAGTATTGATAGCGAAGGGGTTCAGGCCATCTTTTAATAAAAACTTCATTCCTGTTTAAGTTCTTTAGCGCTTTTCTGCCAATGAGAACTGGTGTGAATTCACCTCCACCTTGCTACAAAAGAAAACATCGCAGGGTCAATGTACGACATAGAATGACAATGTGAACCTAGCACTCGACTCTAGTTGTCTCCGATTTCTCCAAGCATTGGCAAATTGAATAAAAAGTCATTCTCTTATTCAGTGATCTCAGCAGGACAATGAATTACATTTCAGATTATCATTCTCTCATTGAATCTCTTGGAATCTTACAAATGAATTTTCAAATATTACCTCAAATGTCATCACTTTGGTCGAGAAAGGGTCTTCGTCTTCACCGACAGCATCTTCAAACTCATCAAATCGAAGACTTTGCATATCTATTTGTTGCGCTCAGGAAAGCCTAACTGTGTCTTATCTAATCATACGCATATGATATGATCAAAAGAAGTCGTCAATTAATCACTTCCTATTAGTGCAAAGGGGAGATTGCCGAGGGCCAATCTAGGTTACCACCAACAGGCTCTTCATGAACTATGAGGAACGCATTTGCGCATTTCATACCATACTGCCGACCTGGCACTTTAATAGACATAATACCCATCGCTTAGAAAAGCTCAACACCCTAGATACAAGAACATTTTATCTGGAAAAGAATTAAACCGATCCGCAATTAAAGTTGTTAACATTTTGCGAATGATGTCTTTTTTCTCGCCTTTGGTTATCATGTGACTTCACTGTGTCTGCCTCTTATTACTCTTTCTGCAACTCTACCACCGAATGTTTTTGTAATAATCTAGCCGATCACTAATATTATTAAAAACACAATGAATCATATATCATCATATTTTATATTTGGTACTCTTTGGTACTGACAAAGGATACTTTCTGATTGCTGGAATTTGTGCTTGTCCTTTTTATTCGTTTGTAGAGCCTCTGTTTCAATCAATTTGATTGCTTCTTCATCTCTAGGGGGCAAAACGTCACGTGCTACAATCTCAGTGCTAAACAAACATGTTTAAAACAAGGTATCTTTTCAGCAAGTCAGAAAAAGGATTGAAGTGGATTGGAGGAATTATAAACATACTCTATGTCATCTTCAAGCATAAACTCGACCAGTGGCAGGATTTCTGCAAGATAATTACATGGACGCGTTAGAAAATAAAGAACGAGAAATGATTATTCAACAATAAACTGTTGCCATACATTTGAGGGATTACCAGATTAACATACATGGCACTTGTAAATCCACAAAGGGATCTTACCATTATACATGAGAAGGCTGAAACAAAGAAATAACTAGAACAAATTGTCTGCTTATTTCTACATGCCTAGTGGTTCGTATGTTGACAGCCCAAATGGCGAGATGCACTATTAAAACGATACCTAATAGAGACATCTGAACCTATTTAGATTCCTACCACGATCGACAGCAAAGGAAACCACCCAATCATGGAAATCTTGTATAGTTCATTTTCAATGAAAAATGTTAAAACAATGAAGTTGAACATGAATTCTTTGTACGATTACGAAAAATGCTATTCAATACAGGACTGCCTTCCATGGCTTTACATAGAACAAACAACCTGAACAGGTTTTTTAAACACAGTCAAAAAGTAGCTTACCAAAACCAATGTACGAGTGTACAAATGGCTGCGCGCAGTTTATGCACTGGTTTCCTTTGTTATTTAGCAGTGGGTTGGTTGTTGAGCATCGGTAACAGATTGGCAATAAATCCTATGAGATACAAAAATGTGTGGTAGAAAACGTATCTAGAGGGATGGCTCGTCATCAGAGCAAAAGATCAGTTGGGACTCGTTTTCAAATTTATCTAAAACAGGAAATTAACTAACCTCATTATCGTGAAAAGGTTTCGATCGGATAGTAATACTGCCGAGGTCTATGGCTTCCTGGAGTCTTGAAGGAAGCTTCAATGCCTTAAGAATTAAAAAGAAACAAGAAAATGAGTCGAAAGTAGTTAAATAGACGTGAGCACATTAAAATGAAAGGAAAGACAATCGTAAAATAGTTTATAAAAGGTGCTAAAAACGGACCTACTAGCTGTTACGACATCACACATATTTCCCAAGGACTCCAGCCAAAGACAAAAATATGGGACACTTTACCTGCAATTTGTCAAAAGCATAACGCGCGAGTTTGAATGCTCTTAGGTTCTTGCTTTGTTTAGCCAGAGCGTAAAGAGCATTTCTAGTACTCTGTTAAGGACAAATAAGGCGTGCCACTCTCGTTAAAATAAAAAGAACAACTACCATGGGTTGGTTATAGGCAATTGCTATACAAAGACAAGTTCCTCCAGCATAAATAACGAGGTTCATTAAAATCTTTCGCATATATTGCCAGGAAGGTAACAACGATAGGCTGCTTAAGATATATTGCAAATTTAATAAATTATATTAGTATCATCTTTGGGTTGGGAAGTACAATAAAATAAATAGGTGATATAAAACTGCCATGAGAGCTTAATATGAAAAGATACACTTTCGAAATGCCATGCGGGGTATCTTTAATCAGCATGTGCAGCAGAAACCGTGACATGTTGAAAAGGGCCTCGGGCAACTGGGATGTGAATGGCTCGTCCTGCAATAGAACACAAAATAGCAAGGTCTACTCCATGCTTCCTTACACATATAACAGGTAACAATTGAGACTAGAAACAAGATTGGGCAAAATCTTGGCAAGTAAAATCAATAAAGGGTTAAAGAATTTCATAATTACCACAACATTTATGCACAATGCTAACAAAACTAGACACAACATTTCCACGAAATTGGTACCATATTTCAACCAGGCCTTGAGCAAGAGAATACCAGTTGTTTGCCACCACGAGAATTTTATCTCTTAATGTTTTCAATTGGATTTTCGTCGTTTTTATTGGATTGTCGTTACAATTTGAGTCAACCCTAATACTGGCAGAAGAAAAATTTTTCATTGGGGTCTCTTATTACCCATGTAGCTGAAAAACCGTGCCTTGCGCTCAAAAACCCTTTTCCAAAAACTTGGCGCTGTTTTGGCGCCTCTCAGAAAAATTGCCGAAAGGTCTGCCTGGAATACGTTGGTCAGGGCATTTCAAAATCACAAATTATGCGAATAACAATTTTGGGGACAATATTTTAGTATATAGACATGCACTGCTTTAACCAGGAGTTGTCCAAGAAGGAATTTTATGTTCTGTTATGTTAAAAAACAGTTATTTCTTGAGTGCACCTACAGAATTAAAGACTCACTATAACGACATTATTTGCGGATAGAGAGAGGGAGTGCACTCTTGCATGCCTGGTGTTTGATAAAAGGAAATAAAATTCGAAAGTTTTTCTAGCTGAATAGAAATAAAGAGGGAGAACGTTGTTTAATCGTTGAAGATATTTTACAACTTTGTTTGCTTCTTTGCTTCCATAAACTACACCATTGACCCAGCCCCCCCCCCCCTCCCCCTCCCTCACCACCCTACAACAAATTTCACTTTAAATTTCGCCTGCATTGGAAATGGGGAATAGCCACCCCTACTCCACATGCCTGACTATGGGCTTCATTTCAACAAAAAATTTTGTAACAAAAAACTGTATACAGTACAGATATTTAGTTGTATAATTGCAGTAAAACAAACATAATTATGACAAGAAAAAAGTTTTTACATTTATTTCAATTCTTACTTTCTATTACGGATTACTCACCATGTACCTCTGAATTGAATGGTACACGTAATAAATTTCACTCTTCACTTGAAATTCAAAGAATTTGTCAAGAATATTGTCTTCCACCTCAATGTCACCTTCAACAATAAATAGAAGTAATGAACCGTATTACAACAGCATTTATCAGCAAATTTCAAGCACGTTTCGCAAAAGAGGAATATACCATGCTAATTAGGAATGCCGATAACACAGTGGACGACATGAAACACGAAAACGTAACAAGTGCGTCTGACCTCTATGCGCAGTCACACCATGGATACAATGGGAAGGCAAATGCGAGACTGCGCTAGTCTGACGAATTAGTTGGTATGAAATTTTGACAGAAATTTCACTGCTCAACAACCAACATGTCTTTAGAGACATTGTGCAAATTTGACACACGATGTGAAGCTACAATTTCACAAACCTTTGACTTTCTTGCCTGCGATATCCAAACATTGCATGGAAAGTTGCCAAAAATAATAACCCGCATCGTTAAATCTAAAAACATTGAAGAGTAAATTATAATCATATTTTTGCACAGTCAACTACTGAATTAAAAAATTTCAGGATCTTCAAAAATGGTATCAAAAATGATAAAAAAATACTTTCGTAAACCTGAAAGCCATGACTGCGGGCAAAAAAAACAGTTTTGGCGGGCGTACATATTCGTATTGAAAAAGGTATGATAACAGGTAAATACACAACAAGTTGATATTTGTAAACGATTTGAAGCTTAAGTTGAACGATCTGTGAACATTCCACACCTGTTTTCGACGACTGCATTTAATGTAAGCTGCTGAAGAACCTTGATTGCTTCTTGCCTTTTGCCAGCCTTATGAAATGCTAAGGATGTAAAAATTTCATCTAAAATGATACTTAAAGATTGTCTTGATTGAAAGACAATAAAGTGATTTCTCAAGTGAATATTGTTCTCAAGTGATGTTCTCAAGTGATACTTGGAACTGATCCCTTTCGAACAGAATGCATAACACGGTAAATATAAAAACAATGCACTAATCGACTTGGGATGATCAGGTTCCAAGACGTACCTGCCTGGGCCTCGTCGAATCTGTCATTCTCTGCAAGCCAGTTTGCATAAGGAACATACACATCATCCTGTAACAGCAAAGGATTCTCATCATTTGAAGTCCTTATGAAATTCTTATTATCCAAATATCCCCTATCATTGAGCACAAACATTCCCTTTAAATTTCAATCCAAAACACCAACGGTCTACCTTGAATTCCTTATGTTTTTCTGCCAGATTGAAGGCCTAGAAAGAAAATTTTTCCAATTTGAGACCGCAATATTCAGAGAGTATATAATCTTCGCTGTTCAGAAACTGTCAAATAAATTGTCAAATAAAGGTCACAAGCTTTTTTTTATAAAACACAAATTTATTTAAAACCGGTTTATTATCTGTGACCATGAGACGGCAAAGGAGTGCAGTTCTTCAATATTAAAAATAAAACTTGAAATGGTCGCATCAATTGAAATAGAATTCTGTCTGTGACTTTACCGTAAATAATATGGTTACAGTTTATTCTTTACACGGCTTTGCATCGTTCGAATGACACATAGCCATTCTTGCATTGTAGTCGTAACACATGTCTTGCATTAGCTTAATTCATCATTATTGTGATCAAAGAGACCATTTTCAAGGATCAGACAAATATAATAAAGACAACCTCTTCCCATTGATGCGCCTCCACATACAATTGCACTAGGGATTTCTGGTCCCCCATTTTCAAGTACATTTCCGCTGCGTAGGAATACTGTTGTTGCTCCTTCAGGTAAAATGCACAGATTTTTAATGGCTCGATATCAGCCTTGTTCAAATTGCGACCAAGTTCAACCAATCTAAAAAAATGAAATAACGATATTAACGTTGAGTATACAAAAATCTCAGTAAAATTTTGGCTCTAAACCTTTTAGCTCGTATCGTTATCGCATGCATGTACATAGATAAAATCAAATAGAATATGAAATTTTGTGAATGAACCTGAAGAAAACTCATCAGAAACAAAATAACAAGCAGAGAGGTTTCTCCTATGTCGTCATTCATGAAGTCCATACCGACAAAGAAGTCTCAATGTTTAGACATAAGGAGAAACTTAACACAAAAAAAACAAATAATTGGAAAAAATGAGCTACTTGTCGGTCCATCCATTCTCGCCAAGGATTTCGGCAGCTTTAAGAAATTCACCTGCTGCTATAAACATATCACTGCAAAGAAAAAAGAAATAAAATTAAGACAAATATATGACAAAGCATGGCTGAAAACACGAGCATTTGTTGCTGATACAGATTATAATGATACTCACGCAGCAGCCCGCGGGTCATTCGTGCTTTTACACCACTCGGCCTGCTTGCGGATCAGTTGCTTGACATTACGTTGGTCACCACTTCCAATAAATTCTTTTGCAAAATCAAATTGTCGCAGATCAGAAAACATTTCCAATGCCTAAAACAGAAATTAGCATCGAATCGTTCAAAGAAAACATTAAACTAAGAACTTAAATTATCGCTGGACAGAATGACGTATCACCTAAATGATGTAACGTACCTTTTCATCGTTTCCAGTCTTCTTATATAACTTTGCCGCCTCTTGAAACTTGCCCTTAAAATAATGAATTCAAAGTACACAACTCATAGAAGATGTCGGGTCAGAACACCTTACTTAAACGTCAAAAATGCGATTAGCAAGGCAGCCAACTTGTCTAAAGCCAAAAAAATCAGAAAACCAGAAGCCCCATATTGAAGTTGGAAAAAGCACGTTTTGGGGCATTTTGTGAGTGAGACCGCTACCCTTCTCCATAAAAGGTGTTTTCCATTGTCAAGCATTTCTGAATACTAATATTCCTTTCTGAGTCGTTATCCCACGAGTTGAGTCTACATCTATGAAACCAGCTATTTGTAAGCATGTTGCAACCTGTGTGTTAAAATTCTCAATAATCTACAAGATCAGAAGATAGCTCTTTTCACAGCCCTTTAATATAAAACCTACAATACATTTCATCGTTGATACTTCTACTGCTTCAGTTAAATTCGGGGAAAAGCTACGTTATATTTTGAGTTTGGTTCTCTAATAATGGAACTACCTTATTAAACACAAATAACGCGGTACACCAAATAACGCGGTACACCAAATAACGCGGTACACAAAATAATACGGAACAAATTAATGCGATCACAAATTAACGCAGATAGCGAGATTGGATTTCAAAATGTGTGGTAATTAACATGAATCAACAAAATTAAAATTATCAAATGGTATATTATAAACGCGAATTTCTGATGTCAGCAAAACGTTTTACTGAAATACCTTCAAATTCAGCACAGGAAAAAAATGACAAAAAAACTCGAAATCAAGGTGGATGACACGAAGAATGTTAGGCATCGAGAAGATGAAGATGTTGAAGAAGATGCTGAATTTAACATGTGGAAACAGTTGATAATGAGGACATTCAAATGTAATAGAATGTATTTCATGTTTTTTACCTTGCATCTTACTTAATACTGGGAAAAGATGTTTTACTTTTATTAAAACTTGAAAAAAGACAGTTAATAACGGACGAGAAATTTACCCGCACATGAAATGAACGGTGTTTCAATTAAGGCGGAGTTTTTCAATTCGCGTAATTTAATGTACCGCGTTATTTACCGCGCTATTGTTGTCGTGTAAAAAGTTATATATCTGGACTAGGATATTTAAAAACCAAACTGATAAAGTTACGATGGGGCCTACCTGATAGGCAAATATGTCGGCCAAAAATGCTTGATTGTCACTATCACCCCTTTTCTTTCGCTCCTATAAAAATAACAAAGATATACTTCATTTATCGCCAAAATTATTGATGCATTTCGATTTTTATTGAAAACATAACAGTAAAATGCAGCAGGCAAAGGTGAAAATGAAACACGATAGTCACCTCAATGGAGTTTATCAACTGCAAATACTTGAGATCTCGGACCCTAATGAAGGCCTGAAAAGAGCGAAGACAAAAGATAAGGGTGAAAGCTATGTAAAGTTCACCAGTAAAACAGTCGGAGATGAAAATGATTAGCTGAAAGACTTTGTGCACACGGATAACTTCAGAAAAACAGGACTTCATCACTCACCATTTTTGCAATTTGAAATTCAAGACCCTAAAAGAAGAAAAATATTTTTGAGATTAAGAATAAAATAGTACAATTAAAGGGACCTACAACCACTAAGCAAGTATATATATGGAGAAATGAGGGAGAAAAGTAAAACAAGAAGGTTAGGTGAAAAGTAAGTAAAATGAAAAAGAAAAGGAAGATGAATAGAAACAATAGACCAACCTCAAGTGCAGCCATTGCGAGAGCCCTCCAGTCGCCATCTGTTACCCCAAGGCAAGCGACTCTGTAAGCATCCCTGGTGACATAATGGCAGTGAAAGATTGGGTGCAAAAAATCAATGACGGTAAGTAGCAATGGTCACCAGCGATGTGTCATAAAAACCCGAATCATCGAAACTTACCTCACCGTCACATACCGCGAGGCAAACGACGCTTCCAACACTTTACTTTGCATACAACAGACATAAAAAGAGAGCGTAACCAATAAACAAGCATAAAATAATGGGTGTCAATGTTAAAGGAATTTGAATGGTTCTTACGAGTATAGCTTCTTCTCCAGGTACTGATACATCGGCGTCGACTGAAAAAGAAATTTATCCTCTATTAATGGCATATTGCAAACATTTGCAGGCAGATTTAAAAGGCGTGCGATCAGAGTTGATGACAACAACGAAAAATGAGTCAAATTAAACAGTTAACATTGCTTACCTGAGGTACCTCTACCGATGTCATTGAGTATACATGCAAACAGAATATTTTGGATCCACAAAAGCCAACAACAAAGCCCTGAATGCAACAAAGATCACAAGTCAATCTTAAAATTCATGCAACACGTGAAATTAGGCAAAAAATAGTCAAACCCAATAGAAAGTGGCGCAACTACACTTTGAAAGAACCGGAGCACGAATGTCGATAAAACTATCAACTTCTTTGGAATCTATCCAAAAACTAGAAAAAAGTTACTTAGAAGATCAAAAAAAGTTTTTTTTAAATTACAAAATACGGTTTATCATTTCATTATTTTGTTAGATGTTTATTTTTGCTAACTTTTTAATTTTTATTTTGCAACCCAAACAAGATGAATATTTTTCATTTATATCGCACGGAATACGTGTTCTTATCATTATTACCACAACCTGGCTGTTTGCACTCTGCTAATAAATTGGAAGTAAATTGAATAAATTCAATTGCTCAGACCAACACAGTAGTTCGAAGGGACATCAATTTTTAAAATAGATGACAGCCTAGCCACTTCTCCCAAAGATATCTTTCAACAGACTTAAGATTTTAAAATGAAATTTTTATGGGAATAAAGAGTTTACCGGCACTTTCTGTTGATGAACTGGAAAACTGCTAGCTTTGATGTTGAGCGTCCCTCCGCCAGAAAAACACAACATGTCCTGAAATATGACGGGACGCAATGAATGGTAGATTAAAAAATTTGAATATATTGCAAGGAAAATATGATATTATAGTGTACACATGTAGACGCCAAACGCCAATATGAAATGTAGAGAAACCATTTACTGACTTGCATCACCTACGAACTTGTGATTTGATGTTCTGTTATTTGTAAATAAATAAATAAATAAATAAATAAATGAATTAATAAATTAATGAATACATACATCATTTTGCGTGTTCCAAGACACACTGTTTGCATTTGGCTCCTAGACAAAAATGGCCAATGAGTATGTTACAATGTGACAATGAGCATGTATCCTACAGAAAGAGCTTACGTGAAACTGGAGTGAATAATGAACACAAATAATAATAGCAAACAAAAAGCAGCATCAGCACACCTGGAAGAGCAGTTCTTTGGTCTTCAAATCATAGACGAGACACGTACTGTTTTCATCAACAACGGCCAGTTTCGTCCGACTGCAAAGAGATTGAAAAGGTTTGCAAGGTGGTCACTACCCTAAAACCCTAGAAACTCTACCGCTGATCATCTGCAGTCAAAAGCTACAACAAGGGGAAATAGCTTACTTGCAACTGAGGTCGAGGCATCGGACACTGGTTTGCTGTTTCAAAAGAGACACAGGAAACGGGTTGTCCACGAATATCTTCAAAATCTGGAAAAAGAAGCGAATTTTGCCATAAAACGTCGATACATTTAGCTTTGCACTTCAAACAATAGCTTTTATCATTAAGCAACTCATCTTGCCATCCTAAATAGCTAAGTCTTAAAATTCAATCAAAGAAAACTATATCGATAGAGCATTTGGTTTCCCTGAGTTACAAATGAGTAAACAATAGGGAAAGTACCACGCAACAATACAGTACATAGAATCAATGGAATGCATGTAGCTTTGTAACTGGGATTTTTATGCACAACATACTAAGCCATTCTTGAGTCCAACAAGCAGTCCTTCTCTCCCAACAGGACCTCCGATCACCTTGATGTACCTTATCAGTGACTCCATGTTCCATTCCCTAAAAAATTACATTTCATGCCAATTAAAAATCAAGCAAAAATAGTGAAAAAATCAATAAGGAATTGTTCTTTCATTTGACCTTGTCTATGATTTCAAACCAATAAGAATTTTGAGATTTCATACCAATGAGATTTCATACCAATCAACAATTTGCTTACCCTCAAAGAAAAAAGGGCTGGCAAAGAAACAGCCATCGTTCGAGTTCATATCAAAGCAAGTTGAGGAAAATTGGACTTCTCACCGTTTGCAATTGCTTAATCAGTTCGGAAGAAGGTTACAAAACAACTTTTTTGATACAAAACAACACAAACACAAAACAACATTACCTTTCCTTTATACCGTCGAATGAGAAACATTGCAGTCGTTTTTCCTAAAATGTGACAAGAACTGTATCAGCACCATCGACTAGAATGGTGTAAAGGACAAATGCAGAGAAAATATGCTGTAATGATGCAAAGCGACAGAAACATTCACTTAATAAATAAATGGAAAGGAAATTAAACCTACTTGGCACAATATGACGTTATTTCCACATACAACCAGCAAGTTGCATTCGACTTTCTTGTTTATTTTTTCCTAGGTGAAAAAACATTTTAAATTGTTTGCAAAAAACAAACATGGGAATCAAAACGATATGGAAATAAAACTTGAATTCCAAATACATTACGAAGCTAACTAAAACATGAGAGAAACTTCATAAATAAAAACCTTTAAGCGATAGTGCATATCGGAGGTGTCTTCTGAATATAACTCATAAACGTTGATTCTGTCCGGCAATTGAACCTAAAAGGAAGAGATCGTTTTACAGATTATATAAAGATTACAACTACAAATAATTTAGGAATATTGATCATAAAAAGAATTCTAAGGTCTTATACACAATACCTAAGGGGAAATACAAGCGAATCAGCAAAGTTTGTTCAAACACTCAATGATACGTCATGAATGATTCTTAACAAGTTGAAAAACTGACACAGATTTTTCGCTAGAATTTCTGTACCTGACTTTATTAGTATAGAAATACTTGGAAACGAACAAGGGAAAAATACTCACGGCTAATTTGTTTCTGTAAATGGCAATTTTCCTCACCAGATCTTTGCATTTGATGCGAACTGTCAAAAAAAGAAAATATTGTTACTATAACACATAGTTTCCGCTTGTGTTTCTTTGTTTGGGAGATTTCGACAAAAACTAAACGTCGGATCGACGAACGCGACCAGGCCATAATTAATCCTGTTCCCAGGTTCGAGACTGGTCGCAGTGAAAGGGAAGTTAAAATGTGGGTATGCCGAGCAATGCATTCGCTCAGTCACGCAACGGTTGTTGGCTGTTGCCGATTTTGCGGGAAACTGATTTCCACGCGAAGCTAAATTTAGCAGTAATCTCCAAGTGCAAGAATTTTAATTTATTTTACAATGGAAGTGAAGGATTTTCAGAGACTTTGAAGCAAGCTACAGTTCTAATGTTTGCATATAACCAATAGTAACAAATCATTAACAAATCATCAATCATTAACAATCATCAAAATCAACAATTTCATCAAAACATCTACCTCGTCTTACGGCCTACACTTAATAAAAATGATACTATGGGTCCTATTCGCACTTTTATTAAAGAAGATATCCCAGCTGAAGACCGAGCTGAGAAAATATTTAAAAATGGAGCAAATGCTCAGTGACCTTTTTGAGAATGTTTCCCTACCAGAAATTAATAACAAAGATAGTCTCCTTGCTTACACTTATAAATTTTTATAAAGAATCAAATACAAATTTTTTGAAAATGCCTGAAATTAATCACTTGCACCAAAGTAAGCCAGAAAATGCAAAAAATACCTTTCTGTTCAGTTAGCAAGTGTTGTATTATAACATCAGTCATGTTGTCTCGGTATGCATATCTGCAAGAGAGAAGGTGCAATCCAATAATAAAAGAATTCAAATGCTTTGAAGAAATTCCACGAGAGAATCGAGAGAGGACATTAACAGCAAAAAACAAAAGCATATTTGTGAGTTCTCTAGCCTTGAGAATTGCAATGTAAATAGACGAAGCAACTTTTTACCTGTCTTTATAAAGTCCATGAACTGTGCTGAAAATCAGTTGATAATATGCAATTGTTCCATCCTCGCATCCAACAGCCTAAAAACAAAAAAATCAGCATTAGCAAACATGTTAAAACAGAAGGAAAAACACTAGGCTCATTTCCGTTAAAAGTATCATTGTCACATTAGCAACTTTACTGACAAAGCAACTTAAATTCACATTTAAATGACACAGTTATAAACAAAGAACACTGTCGGAGAACACTGTCGGTAGTTTTCAACAAAGTCATTCTTGTTCAGCGGCTTCTCCTCCCTAAGAGACATCATAAAAGGCAATCTGGATTGAATTCCGGACTGAGAATTCTTGCTGCCGTTTACAACTTGTTGATTTCAGTTATGAAAAGGGCTTCAAAGGCTACCACAATATTCTGGTTACTAGACAGTAAGCTATGAACTCACCAAATAATTTGAGTCTGGGCGTGCTTTACAGCACCACACCCAGCTTTTCTGTTCACCAATAGTAGTAAGCCGAACGCCATCTTTTGTAAAAAGTGAGCACTAGAGAAATGAAGGTGTTATGGTAAGCTATGAATATAAAACAATAATTCAGCGATGCGAAAGCATCGATAACATCATTTTGTTTATGATATATTTAAAACATGTGTATTACCTGCTTATCTGAGCCACCAACGATTAGGTATTCTCCTTTGCTAAAGTAGCTTAGGCAGCAAGGATCGAAATTGAGTGACTTCTCCTTACCTATCTAGCAGTGCAAAAGAATCGATTAGAAAGTGAACTGGAACTTTGAAGAGGTATTAACAACTATCAGAGGTTAAATATCCAAGAGAAAGCTTCACCCAAGAGAGGTTCAATTAAAAAAATGATTGCAAAATACAAACACAAACCTGTTTGCCACTGAGCTGGTAGAAAGAAAGTTTTCTGTTCCAGTCGCCAACAGCCAAAATGTCGGCACTTCCATCTCTACAAAAAAACACACAGTTTATGTGGGTATATGCACACAAGTAGACTTAAAGAAAATGAATGGTTGAGAGTCTACAAAAAAGCAGAGATCAAAACCATTTGTGTTTTTATGAAAGATACTCACTTCAGTGGAGTCCATGAAATAGTCCAAACAGGAGAGGAACCTGGTCTATCGATTTTAATTTTATCTTCACCAAGCTGAATTGAGGAAAAAGAGCAAGTAACAAGCAAGAATCTATAACTTTTTATTAACAGGCATAAAAATAAAACCCTAATCAATTAATGAGTTGGGAGAAAGCTACATGTGAGCTCTTGTTTTCATCTTATGGATACAAAGCTAAAACCTCAATAAAAGCATAAAATTATTAAAATGAAACTCAATTTCTGATAAAAGCTCAATAAAACCTTATTCCTAATGCTGACTGTGCCATTGAACATTCCTAGAGCAATATATTGCCCATCATTTGTCCAACTACAAAAAAAATACACACAGAAATTAGTACAGCACAAATATATATTTTAATAAAAAGCATGTAGAAATATATACATACATATAAAGATACAAGATATGACTGCTAAAATTGTTCATGCTTTCACCTGCAGCAAGTTATCTTTGAAGGCACCTTGTGTTTGGCAACTGATTTCTGCTCAGGTGACCACAAACCTAAGAAAAAAAGAATCTAAAATGAATACTGTAAATTCAGTAAGTGTGGGTTGATGTCCCACATGTTCAGAAGCATGTGCTGACAGTTTTCTGCAGAGAGTAAAAAGTGAATTGGTGTTTAAAGCCCTTGAAACTGGATAATGGTATTCTGAATGTTTTTTCAATTACATCTGATCAAATAAGTTTTTTTACTTTTATCACTTGAAAAGCTACATAATTTTAGTAAAACAGAAAAAAACCATATAGTTTGATTTGCCAAAAATATCTTAATCTCATCTAGATATGATTAGATTGATCTTTCAAAATATGGGTGGTGCATTTATTACCCATTTATTATAAAGTACATTCTATTATAAAGTACAAAGGTTTAAATTGATATTTTATGATACCAAGGGTTCAAAAGCCTGTTAAGAAAAATTTCGCAGGGCGCCAAGAAGAGCTTTATTGCCACGCAGAAATGCCACCTCTGAAGTTCGTAAAGGGCCGTTTAGGAATTTTGAAATGGAAATATCGTATTTGTTATGAACCTCCCTTCCTGACATTGCATTTTAGAGAACGGAACAGGTATGTAAGGAAAAGCTCCGTTATTTGCAAAGCGAAAGCATTTCTTACCGAAACTCATAGCCAATGGATGCAATGATTGATGCATATGTTTATGAGGGCAAGGTTGAGTCCATACAAGTTAATTTAAGTTGTAAATTATTTTTATGACAAGCACGGCGTCACTGGAGGGGAATAAGAGGCTGAAGGCCCTCACTTTGGTCAAGATAAGAATTTTTTTATCATTTTTTCTATTACTTTTTAACAGTGCATGAACTAAAAAACATAATAAATCGTTAAGATACCGATTTTGTTTCATCTAATTGCTAACTTTTTCACGTATATTTTTATTATTTTTCTTTATTTGCATTAATTCAGTAAATCACTTTCTGTATCATTGCAATGTTTTAATTTTGGATGTGTAAACATGGCCTTCTCGATGCAAGAAACTGCACATTTCTGTTCAGGAAATAAAATTCCCCCAATCAAAACAACATCTTCCTCTGTCATTCACAACTACGTGCAATCTGAAACGAAAGGTTGTCGTTTCTTTCCTTCCCCAACGTCTAATATTAGAGTTTTAGCATGACATCCCCCTCCCTATTTTTCCCAATAAACAATAAAATTTTCAATAAACAATCAGTTCTTTTAGCATAATAGTATTTTGCTGAATTTTTGTCTGAAAGATGCTTTTTAGCCCTTTTACAAGGTATAATTTCAAAAATTTTCTTCACGTCGGACCCAACCATGGTGGGTCCTCCTACCTCACTCAACTTGATTCTTAGCCCCACTGGGCTAAATTTCGTTGCACTGTCTGCATCATGTACCCTCCCCTCCCCCCCAATTAGCTGTTTATTAGCTAGTATTTTGCAAACACACATTAAATAAAGTGACTATAAAAGAAACAATTTACGGTCAAGTAGAGAAATAGATATTTCATAGGTAATGAAGTTTCAAGTTTGTTTTTATTGCTTAGAAGTTTGTCCTTGGTAAAGACCAGTGTTCACTGGTAAAGCTTTCACTAGTAACATATAGACAAACCGTTGCTACGAGGTCTGCAGGGCACCACTCAGTTTTGCAGGGCAGAAACCCTTTTCACCCCCCCCCCCAAACCTATTGGCCAAGTTACGCCCCTGCCTGTGTGGGGGGCTTGATTAAGCTTGAGCACCTCTCCTTGCAAGGCCTGAAAAGAACAGGAAGTCAAATTATGCTTTCAAATAGCCTCAGTTCTCATCTTGTTTTTTTATTTTTAATGATGGCAGAAAGAAATCAAATCTTAGTTACCGAAATCACTGTTTGTACAACTTGCCAAAGCCTGAGTGACAGGATTGTAAGCCAGGCACTGTATAGAGTCATTGTGCCTGTTGAAAAATAATTGGCCAATTTAAAATCAAATCAATGTAAGGTTTATTGTAAAGGCAAGAAGCAAAATTGAAGCTTATTTCTTAGAAAATAATGCAGTTTGTTTTACTTAAAAATACATACGTATATTTCAGTATTCCTTCTAGTTTATTTGTCCATATGATGACACTTTTATCTGCACCACCTGAAGCAAATCTTTTACCTGCAAATGATTAATTCCAATTCATAAAGATTGCAGTTCACCAGTCTGTTACAAAGGCATAGAGATAGAGCTGCTGGGTACTTAAAACAGCCTCAATCTACATAGCAGAACAAGTCTTACTAAAATTTCATTCAGATGTAAGCAAGAAAAGAGACTGGAAACTGCAATAATTTTTTCTTTTATGAGATATCAATTAATAGATATTTGACTGCATATAAGGATAAAATTTTATTTGCCAGCCTTTGCTTAATATAGGAGGGTTATTATAGTTGCTGTCTCCAGGTTTTTCCGAAGGAGTCTGCATAAGCACACCATCAAACAATTCCAGAGGCCAGATGAGCTCTTGGATGTTATGATAGGTGCCAAAAAGACAAAGGTTGCTTTTTAATTGAATTTTGTCCGTAGTGGTAACTGGGTAAAGCTGGTGAGACAGTACCATCTCTTCCAAATGAGACACAATAAACTGTATCTCTGTGGCCTTTCAGTGGTTGCAACAATGTTCCATCAACAGTGTCATACACCTAGGAAGAAATCAAACCTAATAGTTCATAATATTTATCAGAAGATTCAAACATTTTTTAAACTCTGAATAATAGGGCTTCAGCAGTGTGTACTAAACAGTGTCAAGGTAAAACAGAATAAGATATGTCATCAAAAACTAGGTTCTCAAAATGATAATGTGAATTTTGTGCCCCACAGGAATGGTGATAATTTACAAAGATAATTTAAAGAGAAAAAAAGGCTGTTGAACAAAATGAGGTAATCAGAAAAAAATATTTTTAATAAAAGATAACAAAAACATGTTAGGCATACCAAAACTCTATTGCCAGCTGCAACAATCAATTGACTACCATCAGGACTAAATGCCAAATCATGGATGCTATAAAAAAGTATCCTATTAGTAACTGCACACAAGTTACGATTCTATGCAACATGTCTTCAACCATTACATGCATGACCAGAAATTGTGGCTTAATAATGGCAAGAAAAGAATTTTTCTACTGTTTTCTTAAGCTTTGTTTATTTCTAAATCGAGCCATTCTTCATTCATCAAATATATATTTTAATCTGTCTTGAGCCAGAACCCAAGCATGGTGAGAAGAATGTTAGGCCTTGGCCAATATGTCTAATATTTTTCTCATTGCTATGCTATGAGAGAATATATCATAAAAACTGTGTGTTTTACTGCAAAACCTTTTTTCCTGCTTTTCGTTACCTGCCTCACATTAGGTGGCAAAAAGGTGCCAAAGTATCAAGTACAAAGTATATAGTTTCCAGTATCATTGTGATATGTGCGGCAGCAAGATGAACCGGAAATTAGCATCCCAATTCTGCCGAAGGTCAACAACTAAATTCTGATATAAAATTTGAAGATCTAAAATGAGCCAAAAACTTTCATGTTGACAGAACATTATAAAGACTCAGAACCTTGCCTTGTGAACATGAAAGTGCGCAAAGATTATCTAGGCCTACAGAGGAACACAACTCGCTTATTGCTCGCGGAAGATATAACTGAATGGTTTAATTCTTATCAAGCAAATGCCCAATATTTGTATATAGGCGTAACAACTATCCGCCATAAATGCAACAGCGAGGATGCGCTTGGCTTAGTTGCTAGGTACAAAAAGAAAACAACCTGCAAGCGGACAAATTACAAAAGTACATACCTCTGTGGAACTTGGTCTTTGTCATGGACCTTGTCCACCCAGGAAGGAATTGCTCTCATGTTCAATATGTTCCTTGCCTTCGTGCAAAGTATAAACGCACCAGAATCATTTAAACTGTTGTTATGATGTCTGGCTTTTCACAACATCGTTCTCTTCATTTTCCCTTTCAGCCTCGATGCCAACACAACCTCTATCGTGCATACGAAAATGGCGTCGATATTTCAAAGGAACGTTCTTTTCTCTTCTCGTGGCTTGTTAGCATCCAGCGTGACTCGGAATTGTTTCATTGTATCTAAGGCTAGCAAAAACATTGTGCTTTCCCCTTCTAATCACAACATCGAATATTCACCAAGGCCGCCAAAAATCGTTTGCACCATAAGCAACAATGCCTTTTCAACCCGGAACAAAGGAAGGCCTAAGCAGCAAGATGACTTCCAGAAGATATCAAAGAAAATTTTATCTGTTGGAATGGTTGGTGAACCGAATGCAGGAAAGTCAACGCTTATAAATGCTTTTGTTGGAGAGAAAGTTTCCATCACTTCGGATGTACAAAATACAACGAGAGAGAGTATTTACGTGCCGTTCGTGAACGGAGACACTCAGCTAGTATTTATTGATACACCAGGGATAGTCCCGTTTCAGGAAGCAAGACGACTCAAGCTTGGACGTATGCAAATAACTGCACCAAGAAAAGTTATTGAAGAATGTGATGTTTTGGCAGTAGTTGTAGACTTGGAAAGCAAAAGAAAAAGAGAAAGAATTCACGAGTCTATTTTGGATCTTTTATTTGAGCATCCAGAGTTCCCGTGTGTGTTGATTTTGAATAAAGTTGATCTTATAAAAAGAAAGTCAAGCCTTTTGCGGTATGCTGAAATCCTTACAAATGATAGAAAAAGAGATGTGTGGGGATACGAGCCAGTTGGTGGATACAGTAGATTTCAAAATGTCTTTATGGTATCTGGATCAACTGGAGATGGAGTTGAGGATGTGACAAACTATTTCCTAGCCAGCGCTAAACCTGGCAACTGGGCATATGAAGGTGAAACCAAAGTTGATCTGCCCATTGACAAACAGATTGCTGAGCTATTTAGGGAGACATTACTTGACATGTTCAAACATGAAATACCATGGCAAGTTAAACAAACAACATTGTTATTTGAAGAACTAAAAGATTTTTGTAGAATACATCACAAGCTTGTTTGGCCAAAGAAAAGTCAAGCAAGATTTGTACGGACTAAATATGATGAAATTTCTAGAATTACAGAAATGAAGCTCACAGACTTGTTAAAAAGGAAAATTTTCCTTACAATTGAAATAAGTTCATCAGTAAGCCTTGCAAGAAACCTCCCATTTTAAATTGATCGCATGACATTATTTTTTAATGAAATTACCACATTTTCAAGGACATACTTAATTTGCAAGTCACAGAGTCATATGTTATAAATTTGTATATCTTCTGTTATATAGCATGGCTTGCAGCATGTATTAAAGAAGGTTTCAGCATTTGCATTCAAAGTAACTGTCAATAACTTACAGGGTAATACAGTGGTGTTAAGTGTGAAGAAATAGTGTGGTATTAAAATATGACATTGTTCTTTTTAATGAGCCATGTTTATGGTTTGAAAGATTGACTGTGAAATGCTGGAGGCATGATACAACTAGCCTAAAGATGTACTTTGTACACTACATACCTTTTGTTGTGAGAAGAATGATGGTATGATTATCATAATTTGAATCGTGTAGAAGAGTAGAAAATAAGAGATTGTAAAATAATTTCATGCAAAGTCTAGAAACCCTGGATATATATGAGATTTTGTATGGGATATTTTGCAAAATGTATTGGAAAATATAGAGAATATATATCAGGCAGAATTTTAAAACATTGGCTTGGCTAAGTGATTTTCTTCTCTTCCAACCATATGTTCCTGTACATAACTTTCAATGCTTCTTGCACATAAGTTTCAATTTTGAATTCAAAATGTATGCCATTATCTTGCCTAAGTTCACAAACTTACTTCCAATCACTGTAGGAAGGTTAGCTAGCAGCATTTTACTTACAAATTACAAGTTACTAACGAAAACAGGTCTCTTAGCTTGAGGCATGTGATTACCTGTCTCCACCTCGGCAAGTGCCTGGACAAGGCAATGTGCACATTTTGTCATGTGCCTGTTTCTCAGAAAGTAGTGATATCATGTGCCTCATGTGGTTTGCATATTGTAAAGATTCCTTTTTGCCATGTTGTTCTGGGAATCATTTTTAAATTACAGCAGTCACAATTTAGGGAATCACATGACATAATTTGCATATTAAACAATGGAAAACTTTCAAGTAATCACAGTAAGTGTTGGTGTGCTGGCTAAGTGTGATATAAGAGCCAATTTAAATGTGTGCTGTAACTATTTTCCTTACAGAAAGTCCACCAGTGTTGCTAAATATGACTTGTCAGACGATTGATTTCATTAGATTTTTAAATAAACTCTATTAAAGTAAAATTTTAGAAAACATTATTAATCTCAATAACAATTCTTTTGAATTGATGTTGGGATCAAAACAATAGAGGTTTCTTGTATGGGTGTCCAAAACATTTGAAAGTTATATAATACTTTGGTACCACAAAGTTTAAAAATCACAAGGAAAAGCATTAGCATCAATAGTGCTGACATTAATGCTTTTCTGTGCAATTTTAACTGAAAGTTATACGAAAGTTATACGTCAGTTATACGTTCACGCACCTGCTGAATTCTTTACAGAGAGGCCTGATGAAGACATGTATTTTTTCTTTTTTTTGCATAAAAAGGAAAATCAAGTTAGTAGTCCAAATATATTTTACTTGCCGTCAGTTGAGTAGGATAAGCAGCAAACAGTATCTTTATGACCTTTGAGCATATCAACCATTGTCCCACCAACAGTATCGTAAATCTAAAATAAATTGACATTTTATTTGGGCCTTTGAACCTGAAAACCTGAAAGATCTTCTTGGGTTTCTAAACAATTATGCACTGTACATGAGCAGTTAGTTATATGCTATGGTGAGGCACAATATGGGTATGGTTCCGAAAGACACCGTTCTGTTTTTAAATCTGAAAGATGCTAGAAACAAGCCCACCAAAAGAGTGACAGATGTTCAGATAGTTCTATATCCCAAAGTTACTTAGAGGTTTTAAAGGTTTAATTTCCTTCATCAAGCAATTAGCATCAAAAGAACTTAGAAAATGAATATTGTAGAAGCTTTGCCTGGACTCTCCTAGTAATTCTGCAGTTTATACAGTGAGACGGCATCAAAAATCTTTGAAGCTTTTTACTTTTGATCACATAACCTGAACATAATGGAAAATCTCCGAAAGGGCAAAATCTGCTAAATATCATGGCTTGGTTCGTGAAGTTTAGAACAGAAACCAAATTTAAAAAATTCATCAAAAAAGATCCTGTGATTATGTGGCTATTTCTCTGCTAACATTTTCAACTTTAAATGCATATCTCAGGCCTGGCCATTTGAGGAGAGCCATAGCTCTTGCTCCCCTCCAGGCTCTCCTCAAATGCTGGAGGGGAGCTAGAGATTGCCCTCCTAAATTGTTCTAAAAAGCAAATTTGGTCTCCTTGAAATAAATTTTTCCTTTGTTTCTATTCTTATAGCTCACCTGAATACTACTAGGAGAGCTGTTTACTGCTCCCCTGTTAAAAGTCTTACGGCCAGACCTGATATCCACTATCTTATACATCTTGATTCTCTTTAAAGTTATTCGATCAACATTTAAAGATTCTTTATGTTATGACTGTAGAACTCTATGCCTCTGGTGTATATGAATCACTTTGTAGCTCCCACAGCTTTAAGTGTTACAATATGTCTGAAAACTTTTAATGAAATGAAGGATACATTTCAATCAATGGAGCATAATTGTTATACAGGATGTAATTTTTTAGAAAGCTACAACTCAAGTTCTAAGGTATTTCTAAACCTCAGCCGCAGATATTCAAAGAAAACTTTACTTTAATGCAAAAACCTTCTGATGATTGCTTCAGTAATGATAGATGGGAAAATGTTCGCTTTGCAGTGCATTCTAGCCTTTCAAACATTATTTTTGTAAAACCTTAGACCACATCCATCTGTGGAATTTTTCGAAGCATTCCCCTCAGTATGGGGCCAGGATAGAAAATTACAGCAACAATCAAGAAAATCGGGTACCCACCACTAAAAATTGAACTGTTTACTTTGAAAGGATGTGAGCGAGGGCAAGTACAAGAAGAGATGGGCGTACAGCGGGAATATTGGGTTTTATTAGTCTAAGACCAATCTGTAGCAGGTGTTTAACTGAAAGTTCGCGTAATTAACAACGCATTAACACACAAGACTTTTATAACGTCATCTTATTGGAGATCATTTATTATCTAGACAGGTTGAAGCGGGAGAAAATACAACAAATATAGATCCATTGTGCAAACTCAAGTTAGGTTGCCGTAGCAGGTCGTAACAGAGTCGTAGCGAAAGATTTGTCCGTCAAAATATGATATATCTGATAACGAAAACAAAGGGCAATTGAACTTAAAAATTAAAGGGCTTACGAGTATAACATTGCCTGCAGTAACCAACAACTGCTCGCCATTTGGACTGAATTCCAGGGAATAAATCCTTCAAATGAAAAAAAATTAAATAGCAAGAAAACTTTCACCGTTCTCTTTTTATTGTTATCATTGCAATGCTTCAGTTTCATAAATCAGCTGTTGTATTCGAAAGGAAGGCGATGATATATGCCGGTCTTCTAAGAAGGGAAATAACCAAACAAAGGAAAGAAACATACGAATCAATCAATTAACGAATGTAAAACATTAATGGACAAAAGATCTCCGTGTGGTATTTGCAAAATGTTACTTTTGTCCAGATGAACATGACGTTCACCATAAGAAAGTATTTTCCATTTCAAGCATTGAACTGATGCAAAGTCCCTATACTTTTTCAAAGAAAAAAGAACCATAATAACAATAATTAAAGAAAACAGCAAAAAATACAGAGTCATAGGCTGACAATAATCAAAGTTTTATCAGCAAAAACATCTTGAAAAATTTTTGTATATGTGGCTAACCTTTGAGGTAAGTTGGCAGCATCGTGGATTTTATCGATCCAAACCAAATTTACTCGACTGAATGCCATTTCGATATTTCTTTGTCGAGCTTCTGCTACTTGATGTCACTTCCCTCTTACTTCCTCCTAGTTCGCTGCCGCATCCAAAGATTCGAAGTCTCCTGCCGGGGGTAAATGCCCTTCTTCTGTCAGACCGACCGGTCCTTTCTGGACATAAGATATTCAAAAACAAAGCAATACGACAACAAGAATCCAATGTAATGAGATAAATTTTCAAAATAAATTAAATAAAACGAATACTAATATTTCGCCCCGGCATACAGGGCTTCATCAGAGTTGAATGATGAGGCTCCATATGCCGGGGGCAAAATATTAGTATTCGTTTTATTTAATTTATTGAATAAGCCAATCATCGTGCCCTAGTGAAAAAGCCAATCATCTTCAATCTTACTTCTTAATATGTTCACAAAGTTTTCCATATCGTATTTAAAAGTCCTCCAGACGATCCTTAAATTGTTTAATTTAGAAGACAAATTCCAGCCTTTATTCACACTTATTTCAACTAGCGAGCAGCCAGCATAAAATTAATACAAAGCAAGCTAAATCTGGTAAATTTTATACTCCAGCAGTAAGAACAAATTATAAGAAAAACTTCATTACATATTCAGGAATCAAAATTTGGAATAGTATCCCTCAGAATATTCGAAATTCTAGTACAAAAAAATCCTTCACTCAACTGTACAAAAGTATGCTATTGGACAGCTATTAAATGTTAGCTTTTGGGCAAAATGACCCATTGGACCAATGAGAACCTTACTCCGGAACTTTCTGCTTTTATTCTTCTTAATTTCATTTTACTTTACCTTTTAATTTTTGATTCGATTTTCTGATTTTTGATAAAAGAGCGAAGCAATTCTAGAAAACGTATAAAAATTTATTAAATCTTTATTATTTGGCAATTGTATATTTTTTACTTTAATTCAGATGTTCGGTTAATAGCTAATAAAAATATGTCACTGAGGGCAGATGGCTCGAAAGCTCTACACAGAGTTATTTTCATATGTCCATCAGCTCTTCTTGTTAAATGATGTTTTATAAAAATTGTAAATCATTTTCTTAAAATTGAATCTTAAATTTGCATCTTTTATTCACTAAGCATTATTGTAATCAATTGCTGAGAATTTTTGATAAAATGAAATGAAATGAAATCCATTACAACAATGCTGCACCCCTCCCCCCCCCCCCCTATTTTCAAAAAAGCAGATTTTGTCGGGCAAATTTATGGTTGCCAATATATATCGGTCGTGCAAATCTGGAAATGTTCTTCAGGTCGCACTTTCATTGCTACTTTTTGCCCCAGCGTGGTTTTTGATTTTATGGTCTATTCCCCCCATCTTTTTTACAATCTCCGCCCAGTTGGGAAAACCAAACAGAAACGAGGCAAGCAACAGCAACATATATACATTTCTGTCTTTGGTCTCGAGCTCGACGTGCACATGTTTATCTTCGCCTCGAGATGCAAAAGTAGAGTCTGAAGTATTGATCGGTAGCGAAAGTATAGACGGAAAGTAAAGCGTGTTTGATGTAAGAAGGAAATTAACACAGGGCAAGCCCCCCCCCCCCCACTTTTTGCAAAACAAGAGAGCTCTTTTCAAAATCTTTTGTTATGATTGCTAAATTTTCCCTTGACCCGCCCCCACTTTCCATCCTGCGTCGGAGCCCATGGAACACTGACAATTTTAGAAGTATCATAAATCAAAGAATGAAGGATATGCCATCTCGGAATACGTTTATAAGAAAAATCAAGCAATACTTTCTTTTCCAAATGTATGAAACTTTCATCAAACATTCATAAGAAGTTATGCCCCGAGAATCTCTTAAGGTTTTACACTTACGGTCCGAAAGTATTGCACCTTTCACCAAAAAATGACCATACAGTCACCAAGGTTATTTGACTAAAAAAATTCAAATAGCTGTATCAAATAACAGAAAGTTTTAAGCCGACAGTTCAAGCGGGAAATATTAGAAAGTTTGTCAAGGAATTGTAATTGAGATATGAATGCAAAAAACTTTCGAGTTTCTTCTATTTCTGAAAAATATCCATGATTATGAAAATTGAGCTTTGATGATAGGTGTACCTGTAAAATATTTCCAATAAAAATTCATTTCTTTGCTTGAGGCAGGGGCGTAGCGTGTGGGGGTGTACACCCTCCTAACTTTACCACGCGACGCCACTGGCTTGTGGGTTTTTGTTATGGTCAATTCAGAGTTACTGACTTTGTGTTTTTGTGTCTAAAATGTTTAAATTCCTTAAGGAGCAACCGAAAGTTGAAAATGAAACTCAGAAAATGCAACTAAAGCTCTTTTTTTTGAAACATTGTAGTCTGCGTAGCTGCTTCTAAATTCCAAAATTTCCAAGCTGTGTTTTGTTGTTCCACTGAGATAAAAACCCTACTTCAATATTTTTTTGAAATTGCTCTTTTAATAGATAGGTAATTTAGAAAGTGAAAACTATTTTTCTTTTATAGAAAAGACAGACCTTACAAATGCTTGCTTTTCGGAAAGAAATGTTAATAGCCAATACCAGATAAACTAGAAGCATATTTTTCAACTGTAAACAAACAGTCTAAAGGCCTAACATATTTAGTGATCCTCTTTCGCGGTCCCCGATGATTTCAGCCCTTGAGGCGATGTGCCCTAAAAATGAAGTTCATGCATGACACGCCCATTCATCAAGCACGACAAGCCCTTTTAATGGGCATCTAAGCTTCATACCCCCCTAATAAAAATAGTGAAGTTTCGCCCCTTTTCAGACCATCCAGGCCCTGGTTTCCATTATTTGAGCCCTGGACAGAATGCCAAGCAGAGAAGCGGAGGAGCGTGCTCTTAGCTTTTATTTCCGCTCTCGAGTTTATGTAGCTCTGGTACCCAGGGTATTTGACCTGGAACTGACAAAAATTGCTTGATTAAAAACATCCATGTTTTAGTTATGAATTGATATCAGTCACATTTTTAATCCATATTCTGATAATATGAAACAGCAAATGTCAGAGACAGTGATGTGGGAACGAAATTCATATTGGGAGGGGGGGGGGGGGGGTGGCGGCGGATGCCCCTTGTATTTATTCCCATTTAGTACACTGTTTTACAGGATATATTGCAATTATTGGGGAGGGGGCTCCAATCTATGAAAATAATGTAAAATTCAAAACAGGAAATAAAAAAAGAAAACATAAGGAGTCATCACTACCATTTGGTTACAGCCTCAAACACAGATGAGAGGAGATGGACAGAAGGTTCTCGAAGAATAGAGACCTGTATCAGGATTTAGCAATGCTAGAGCCAAGAAGATTTTTTGACACAAAGATGAAGAAGGAGAACAATAAGAACCTTCTTTTCAAGATTTCAAGTTTAGTGAATGTTAGGTTGGAAATGCTCAGGGAAGAGCTGCTAACATTTGCAAATTGCTACCAGCAGCATATCGTTCAAATAAAAACAAAAATTAGTGCAAATGGAGACCCAAAAAAGAAGATGATTTCAAGGAACAAGCTCTTAGAGAAGGAACATATGGAGGAGAAAACTGTGACTTTCAAGTTGGGGATTCGCAAACAGAGAAAGGACCCAAAAGTCGACATCGACACCCTGTATCAAAAGGTTAGAAGCTTGCCAACTGTGCATACCCTAAGCATTCAAAACTTTCTTTTACATGATTCTTTCACACCCTGAGAAAGGTACGAAAGGGGAACATCGTATATGGTTTGTAATTAGCATCAACTAAAATATTTCATGGTCTTCAAATTACAGTAGAAACCCGCATAAAAGAACCTGTTTTTATAAGAACCTTGAGGCTGAAATTTAATCTTTTTAACCCATAACTAAGAACCCCCAAGAGGCTGAAATTTGTAAAGGTTCTTATATATAAGAAAAAAGTTTTTTAGAATTGTTATGGTAGCTCTGTTGCATTCTAATTGGACAACCTAACAACACGAATTCATTTTATTGGTTGAAATTTAACATGCAAAACAAAGCTGGTGTAAGTGTGTCCATTAGAATTATTACGGTGAAAAACAATGTGTGCAAGACCTGTACGTATATAAGAACCTTGTTAAGAACCTTTTAGACTGGAATTTCGAATAGTAGCCTGGTAATTAAGAACCTATTCAGGCCGCCAGAAAAAAATCTAGGTTCTTTTATGCGGGTTTCTACTGTATATTATTGAATTGAAAACATTGATGAGAGTCTAACGAGAAGAATAGGTTCTGAAGAACAGAAACTTAATTTAAGGGTTCCACAATCAAATCAATGTTAATCAATTTGAAACATAAACAGAACTGTAAAAAAGAGGGCAAGATTTCACGTGGCAGCACAGAGATGTCAAATGAGTGAAGTCAATAAGCCATTTTTTCCTATGAAACAGAGGATTATTCCATCTGGATATCGCATCTTATTAGGACCTTTTAAAGTATCGTGAGTGAGACAACAAACAACTACAGCACGGCCTCTTGTACTAAAGATTTCACGGATGCACGTGGTAACATAAACTATAGGTTTTTGCGTAAGTCTCCTTTTAGGTGGTAATGCTCCCCTTCCAGCCACTGGACTAACAAGTTTGATATTTATTTTCATTTTCCTTATTACTGATATTTGGGCAGTATGCCCTTATCAGTTGCAGATATCATTGAGAGAATTTGAGAGAAAAAGAACTTAATACGTTTTCGAGAACCCTGAATAGGCCTTGACAAACTTTGTTGACAGCTTCAGTAAGGAGGTAAACTTCCACAAATAAACAAATGAGATATGGTATTCCAAGGGCTCGAGAGCATATAAGCTATAAAAATTATGAAATCACAATTTTTGAAATAAAGACAATGAAGGCAGATTTGTGTTGGATAGCATACGACGTTCCTGTGTGCAGATAATATTTGCTTATAGTGGGAACATCTACGAGGGTTGATCTAAAACATGGATTTGGAGCACAGGAAGCTCTGGGATTGTCAAGAAATATACTTTTCTGAGGTGAAATCAGAGGCGGATCCGGACTACAGCAACCTTTGCAGAAGCATAAGTCAGATCTTTACAACAACAAAATAAAATAGAAACTATCAAAAGTTTTAATCAATAACTTCCTTGGTAAATTTTTTAGCAACGTACGTCCTAGACCTGCCCCCGTTCATACCAACAACATGCAGAAGACAGGGCATATATTTTGCTGACTATCTTTCGGCTTCTGCACAGAATATTCGAGTGGCGATTCTAGGCATTTATCTGGTCCGTATTTTCTGGGCATTTAACTTGTTTGTCCCTCGAGAGCCAATCACCGCTTGTTTGACTTATGCAAACATCTTGTAGGCCAATCAAAGTGTACTTCACCTCTGCAATCTTTGGCGCGAGCATAGTAGACCAGACGTGTATTACAGCAAGGGTAACATCTCTCCGAACTTTTTGCCACCATGACTTTTAGCTAACCTTACCCTCTGGTAATGAGAAAATTTTTGGCAAAAGGCGAATACCTGCTGCGTTTACCAAATATGGGCATTTTCCCAAACCGGGGGTTACGGTCAGTTTTGAATCATGTGAACTGCAGCCTTGACTGTTTCTATCCTTTCTCTACATCAAAGAAACATGATTCTGGTATAGTTAAGATGTTTTTCAATGCAGTCTGATAGCAGATTTTATAAAATCTCAATATGACACCTTTAAAAGACGGGGGTCAAATCTCCTATAGGCGCTATTTCTGTAGAATTTCCCTGTCACTAATTTTAGGTTATCCTCTCCGTGATACCTTCACGCAGTTTTTTATGACTTTTTTGTTTTTACCTACTTTAATAAAGCGCATGAAATGCTGACCAAAGAGTTTACTGGAACAGGGGTCCCCTTCGTTGTTCCAAAAGTGCTGAAGTTATTCCGAAATTTTATCTTTTTATTTAGTTATTAGATAACTATTTCCTATCTCTTGGTCATAATTTTCAATGATTAAGTGGTGATTTTTTTGATGTTCTCAGGCAAAAATAATCATCAGGAAGAGATTGAAACAGCAGTTGTAATATAAACTTCAGTTTGAGGATGAAAATGAAAAACGTGAGTTTAATTCCAAAAATGACAATCCAACGTGGTAATCAACATTCCAATGAAATATAGATTAGACTAAACCATGTTTGATACAAGTATATTTTCATCTACATAGTTTTACAGATTTATATTACTATACAATGCTGGTTATTTAGTGACTAAGACATGAACAAGTTCGACTATACCATATTCTTTAAACTAATTGATGAGAACACTCTGAGACGAGTACATCTCTTCTTCAGCTAAATGAAGAATTGAAGGAGTGCTACAAAACAGTCATTCACTATCTTCTACGATAAAACCAATCCTTTCCACGCGACGAACCCTTCACTGAAGTTGAAAAATGCTGCGCATTCGTTACCAAACAACTCGTCATGCTGGACGTCTCGTTTTGTCTTCTTGTTTTTAAACCTTTTTCAGCCTGATCTCACTGCTTTGGTCTTCCGTTGAAGCCAACGAATTTCTTTTCTTCTTTATCTGCTTTAAAATTCTTTGGCAAACGTAAATTCTATTTTGAATCACATTTGGGAAGACCCTCATTGCCATTCGAACTACTGACAGGGAGCCCATTCGAAGGTTGTAGTTTTCTCTTTCGCTTAGCTGACGTCACACATGGCATCGAGTGGAATTCATCATGTATTTTCAGTTCGTTCTCACAAAGCCACGCTGCAAATTTTAGTCAAAGCGTTGAAGCTCATAACATAAAAACTAAAGGCAGCATCAGTAAGAAATATCACTTGAAAACCCAACATGCATCTGTTCATTACAACGCAGACTGACACTTAACTACTAATCTGACACGTTAGAAAAAAGGCTACTTTAGAATTGAATAACTAAACTTCGTCCTTCCTTGGACAGCTAAAGATCGGCTTTCCCTTGACAACTAAATTTCCTTCAGACTTTTTACATATTCATGTCATCGTCATTTTACAAACGCTTCTTTACCTTTTTTGGGTGATACTTTGCTGTGCCATGGAATATCAAAGCTGGCCCCTTCGGTTCGTTCGATTTCATCTTTCGAACTTGCACTGCCTTCCATACATTCTTTTTCATCATCAACAAACAAGTGCTTCAAGCTAAAAAACCAACATTATTTTTGTAATGTAAAAATCCAGTTTCGAAATCACTATCTTTTCAGCTCTGAAAGAATTATATTATATCAGCACAATGTTAACTGCAACCTCGCACTGCATCTGCTGATATTTATTTTGGAGCCAATTAAAGCCCAGTAACTTTTGGCGAATTTGAAATATTTCTGTAGCTGAATCAGTTTGCGACCAGAAGCCAGATTTGTTCAACGGTTTAATTCAGCGGTTAAATTCAACTGGAGTCTGCGGAGACAATTCAACTTCTTTGCATTTTTATTGCAAGACTTAATCTTCAACGCTACACAAAAACGATGGAATGAAATCAAATATTTATCTATGTTTTGAAAGATTTATTCAAAATCACCATGCATCTATCATAAAAACGACAACGCTACGAGAAACTGCGTGCTTTCTTTCTTTCTAGTGCATATTTATTGCTGTAAGGAATTCGCCTTTTGTGAAGTTGGATTGACATCTTTATTAAGATTCGCTCGTCGAAATATTCCCCCAGCTTCGTTGGTGTACTTCGTTGGTATATTTATATAGGTGAACTTGTCTAGCAAAAATTAATTTGCTGCTATCAAAGTGTAACGCCAAAGTTTCAATAGTCAAAAGTTTAACGAATTTTTTAATTTTGAAACTAAAACTTTTGAAACTAAAAAAGACTAAGCGGGTTAAACTATGTTTTTAGGCAGATAAGAAGAACACGTTGCTATTTGAGCATGTCATTTAAAGCGAACGATAAATGAGCGAACAAAAAGCGAATATATTTCATAAAGCTTTTCCTATAACAGCACCCCTAACCGTTTTCATTTACCACGCATTCGTTTCATCATTCTTTACGCATGTTAACTGAAAAAACAAAGTTACCGTTCATAGGCTTCAACGATGTCATCAGCATCCACCGGAACCACAGTTGGGTACAAATAGCTTGGTTGAAGATATGAAACGATGTCACATATCTAAAAAGAAAACTGAAGTTTTTGAAAATTTGAAATGAGTGAACATTTAAGAAAAAAAATACTTAATAAAAGAAGAAAAATAACTCACCTCCTCAAAAGAAGAATGCATGGAATGTACAACTCTGTGAACACCAAGTTTTTCATCATATCTAGAGACAAATATGAGAAGAATCAGTTCATTGCTTCTCGTTTGTGAGTTTTAGTTGTTATGTTTAGCTTCAATTAGCTTCAATTCAAGTATTGGTGCCTTGACCTTCAAAGGGCTCACTTTATCAAGCATTCTTGGCCTCGTTATGGCTGTATCAATCTGACTTTCTATCAAATTGCTATTAATAATATGGCTGCAATCAATATTCCATCCCTTTTTGTAACATTGTCCATGAAAATCTAAATCACAAAATTCGATTACTAACATGATATTGTCATTTGGAACCACCTTCTTCTTGAAAACCCACAAGGTAGAGGGTTTAATCTTCAGGATTTTTAACGGCTTTTCTCGAATTCGCGAGACTCCACATGGAAAACATGACTGGGTGCAATAATTCTAAAAATGCAAACATAAAAAAGACAGCTTTGCAGAGCTTTCCATCAACACTCAGGTGAATACTTTTATAATACACTTAAAGGACTATAACTTTTTGTATAATAGATGACAAAATCTTATATGACCTTTGCATCCGACCATTCTTTTATCAACCATAAAATCGATTCTTAAAGAAATCTTAAAGTTTTCATAATTCTGAATAAAAAACGGGAAATCAACTTTTCTAGAATCAGAAACTCTTAAAATTAGTCGTAAATTGTCTCCAAGTAGCACACTTGACGTAAATTAAAAAAAGTGTTTGTAAGTACCTTCCAATGACAAGAATGAATTTTGGTCTCTTCCCCAAACGATGTGACAAAGTCACTCATCCCAGGAATAGCGGTGTACAAATCGAATTTAGGACCATCAACATGAATCTGTAATCGGAACCAATAATTAGATTTTAACTCCCTAGAAACAAACACCATTCACTTGAGAATAAACATTTTTGCTATAATTACTGATTGGGTAAAATTTCTTAAGCATTATATCGCTGTACCATCTTATTAACTTAGACAATTTGATGTTTTTTGAAAGGCTGATGCAAGTTCACGCATTTCAAGTCTAGAAAAGGAAGTACACCGTGTTTACTGTTATGTGTTTCCTTTGCTTCTCTTCAAGCCATCACATTAAGTTTCGTAAATTAAAAGCACTCAATCTGTCTTTACACAGAGTCATATCTCTCCGGTTGCTTATTTTTAACCAGAACATTAATATAATTCGATGTAGATACCATGAAGTACATTCCACCATCATCTGGTATCGTAAGCATACAAAAGTTGCTACAATTCAAATATTGTTTACCATGTTCAAAATGACCAAACGGAAACAAACGAATTGGCATTGCTCCGCCGTTCAAAGTGGTTGTGACTAGAAACACATCCAGTAAAGAAAATAACATACAGAAAACTGAGAGAAAAGGATCTCTTCGTCTTAAAGCAAACCTTTGTGTTGAACGCGATTGCAATTTCTTTCAAGATATATTCGTAACCATATTTTGCACTACATTGGATAAAAACTGCCTTGTTGTCTCCATTTTTCAGCCAACTAAAAAGCGAAAAGAAGAGTAAAACTGCTGGTCGTGTTTGACATCAAACTAAGCTTGAAAACAAAGAAAGCAACAAATAAAGCAAAACAACAACAGAAAAAGAGGAGACAATAAACAAACAAAAAACATAATACTGACGGTGAAAGAAAAAGAAGCTTTCTTGCTTTTAGTAAGGAATAAAGCGAAGTAAGTCAAAAATAAATTGTATGAAAGAACTAACCTCTTCATCAGACTGATTATAGATTCTTTGCTCTCTTCCTTAAAAAAAAGGTTTAGCAAGTGGCACATAATAAGGGCAAAAATGTTAGAAAAGTTACTACATCAATTTTTCATTATCCTGATCATGATTCAGAGAAAGTGCCAATAGCTCAGCAAGGCAATGTTTACTGCTATAGAAAAGTAAATCTTTTTTATATTTAATTATGCAATATTAACATTTAGAGCATTAAAGAATTTAGTCCTGATCAAACGGTGACTATGCTGTAAATCTAAGATGCCCTTCAAATAAGAAATTTCAGGCCGGTTTGAAACTCACGCCGGCCTGAGTTTCATTCGGTCTTTGATCAAATCCTGTGTTCACACGAGAAGGGAGAATTGAAACTCGCACCGCCCTGAGATTCAATTCGGTTTTTTCAAACCGGTTTGAATTTTTAAGCTGGCGTGAAATTTTCATGTGAACACGATTTTTCAAATTTGGGATAACTGAACTTACAAAATCAAAACTGTACGGTCTCAAGATTCATGCTACGTTCAAGATTCTTCCGTTGACATTCTAAAGTTCGCTAGCCATTCCCCTGGTAACATTACACCATGCCACACACATCTTTATTATATGTCTATCGTTTCTTTAGGCGTCCAGTGCTCTTACAATATCTTCACTTCTTCATAAAATGAATTTCTTGTTTTTACATTAAAATTACTTGAAAAACTTCCTGTTCCAACGCCTGATCCTTCAATGTGTGAAAACGCAGTATTTAAAAATCAATTCCAACCGATTTGAAATATCCATGTGAACGTGAAGGAAATTAGCACACCACTAATGAACTCAGACCGGCGTGAGTTTCAAACCAGGCTAAAAGTTTCATGTGAAGGGCCTCTAAAATGGACAAAATAAAAATTGGTTCTTTGTGCACTTACTCGTGATGGCAGCCACTGAATCGAAGGAGTGCAAAATGTTGTATCTATGTAGAGCTCTGATATCTTTTTCACGCTGCAATAATTGATCATAATGAGATTCTGATGATGATGATGATTATGATGATGATGATGATGATGATGATGATGATGATGATGATGTTTATTTTTATTATTATACAAAAGCTAACATACAAATTGGTGATGATGAATATTCAGAAATCTTGATGAGAGAATTAAAATGTCATTCTTTAATTGTATTTTTAAAAAGAGTCTAATTATATTTTAGATTTTACTTACATTTTGTTGGTCTGCAAACATTCGATTCTTTTTATATCTCCTTTCTTCATTCTGAAATCACCTTCGAAGGAAAAACATATGATACTGCAAATGCCAAAATACGACAAATGATGATTAAAAATTGCATTTAAAAGACAAGATTGGTGCTAATTGTATTACCGGTGTACAACACTGCTCCTTTCTGACCCTCAAAAAGAAACCTATAATGGAGAAAAAGAATAATAACTATGTCATGTCAAAATAATAGCTTAGCTGAGAATAGGCTGCCACTGGGTAGAAGTTGAAGAAAAGGAGAACCAAAAACAAGCTAACACCAAGACAAGCTTTGAACTGTAAATGACATCAAATGCAAGGTATAACAGACCTTGAAATAGGATTAATTGTTTTACATTGATGATGCCCAATCTACCAGGGTCAACTATTTGGCAACTTTGCTTTATTTTTTAATATTGGCGTTCAATTCAATCAATTCATATTAGATTGCTAAAGTCATTTTACATTGTTTCTGCATATTGATTACCGTAAATCCTCGAATTAGCCCCCTGGGGCTTATTTATTTTTGATATTTTAGGACGGGGGCTTATTCGAGAGGGGGGCTTATACTAGGGGGGGGCTTATAAAATTATTTTACATAATAAGAAGACGTTATTAAAAGACCTTGTTTATTTTAGTAGGAATTTCTTTATGAGCATTTAATTAATTACTACCAAAAGTACGAATTTGTCGTGGTAATTCAATAAAACGCCATAGGCAACCTCAGATGGCAAAAACCGTAAAATTGAGGGGTCCAATTCGAGAATATACGGTAGCAGCGGGGGCTTTTTCGAGGGGGGGGGGGGGCAATTCGAGGATTTACGGTATCTAAAAAATTTGCCTTAAATCTAGAGAAATGAATCAGGATTATGGGGCTGGAAAGACAATCTGTTTATTGTTAACAGTTCGAATCATGGATTCTCATAAGTTTAACAAGAAAGGAAAAGATTCCAAATGAACTACGAAAACGTAATTGAGACAATTTAATGCTAAAGTTTTCGGTGCAGTTGCAATTTTGAAACAATTGAGATCTCACCAAAGGGCACGCATGTAAGAGTGGCATGTACAAGATCTAGATTGAAAAACTTTCAACCATTGAAAAAAGATTAAATGTCTCACATGACTGATCCAACACAATGTCCAGCTGGAATAAGTGTTACAAGGACTGAATCTGATTTGCTCTGCAAAAAAAGACATTTAATGTTATGAAAAGGGAAACTTGGTTTCAGTACTAAGTATGATAATGTAAGATGGTGAACAAAACTAACCATATCTCTCTCGGGGATGTCAATCATGGTGGGTTGACTGATTGGAATCCCTTCCTGCCAAAATGAATTTTATAGTGGTCAATAAGCAAATAAAATACAAATTTAGTAATCAACATTATACTAAAATTTGACATCCACAATAAAAAGATCCTTCTTATTACTGGTGCTATGAATTGACTGAAAATATTACATGGATATCCATATAAAACTGATCTAAGACACCATAGAAAATAATTTTGCATCCTTCAACTTTTAGTCTTCTTCAGATTTATACGTTACCTGATGACTGAAGTACGCAAGACACTCCAAATTGCTACTAACAGCATATATAAATTTATATAAATATTTTATCACATACCACATGGGGGCATAGAATCCTCAAATTTGAATCACTTTGCAATAGATTTTTAGTTGTCTCTGAACAATACAGGTGGATTTTCTTTCTAAACACAGATAAAAGAAGTAGATTGAAATGCATTTGAAGAATTTAACACAGTTAAATTAAAACTTGCTGTTATCACTAGAAAAAACAACGTGGGCTATAAAGCCCTTGCCAATTTGGCTGCGTAGGCTATTTACCCCTTGCAGAACTTTTGTTAATCTTCTTTTATTTGAGTATTTACAAAGGCAAAAGTACATTACCTTGCCAATTCTTTAAACATTATTCACCTTAGGAAGGCATTTTTGTGTGATTACTACCTTTAAATTCAGTATTACCACTCCTTAAAATGAGACAAAAGAGGAACATGACTTTTTTTGGAATATAGCAAAGTTTTATTAGGTTTTGCTGGCCAAATGTGGATTTTTTGGGAATGTATAATTTATATGTTGTGACTTGGAAAGAATTGTTTCGTATTTGATAGCATGGTGTAACATTTAATTATTTGTTAAACCATGCTGTCAAACTTCAATTATTTGTAGCACTAACTACGCTATATGTAATTCCTTTCATGTGAAAACATTTCCTATTCCATTGCAAGTTTTAGCAGATAATAATTTGTTAACATGTGATAAACACATAGACATGAAAGACCATTTTCCCTTTATTTACTAACACCCTGATATTTAGTGGTAAGTAGTACAAACATTGGGAAGCTAAACTGTGTAGATTAAATGGGAACATTGGTTTGAAAAACTGAGCGGGCAGAAAAAGTCCTCGCAAATTCATTTTGCCTGAGGTTTGCGTGGGCTATAGCCTATAGGACAGGTCTCCAGGAAAGGTCTGAACATAACTTCATTTAAGTATATATATAACTCAGAGAAAAATCTAAACAGGCAGAAATATGTCTGCTGGTATATGGCAGACTCTTGTTAAAATGAAACTGGCATATTGGAATCTTTCTAACAAAAAGCTTTTGCATAAAATGTAATGCATTTGGTTTACAAACTTGGTAACAAAATCTCAGCTTTTGAAAACCTTTAGCATACATGTGCAATGCATCCAAATTTTCCTGGTACATTATCTCTCAATGAGTCTAAAGGCAGAAGTAAAAATAGTAGCAAGAAAAAATTGAAAAATATTGACAACAAATTTGAAAAAAATCCTTAATTTTGCAAAAATAGAGGCAGAAAAGCAGGGGAAAGCTCACTTTGATTGTAGAAAGTCAAGAAAGGCTTCAGAAACCAGGCCATCCATATGATCTAAAAAACATTTAATTTAGGATTGGTTTTATAAACACTTTCCATAAGTATTCAAGTATGGCTCTTGATATTTTTATCCAACCATTATTATTTCATATATCTTCAAGATTAATAAGGGTAAAGGTATTAGTACACCTGAAAATATCAAACTATTATTCTTCAGTTGTTTGAATTGGGTAAAACTGGGTAGTATCACACACCAAAGGTTTTGACTTTACATAAAACTCAGAAAAAAATATGAGTGGCAAGTGGACAGGCCATGTGGACAAAATGGAAAACAAAAAATTGGACAATGAAGATCACTTAGTGGATACCAATTTCAATATATTGGATACGAAAGGGACAAAAAGATGATCTGCAGAACAGCCCATATATCACTAAGATGAGATGCATGAAGTATATGACGCAACCAGTTAAATGTTCAACGAAGAGATGTTTTAAAAAGCACAAAATATTATAATTTTCTTGAAAGAGCTAATGAAACACTGGTTTTGTTTTTCAACTTTTGCATTTACTTTCTAAGAATTTATGACTACACAACTGGGTTAAACTATAGCTAGTCTGAAACGTGTCTGAAATATTAGATGAGTGTCGCATCCCCTACACCAATCAAAGCATAATCTTTTGGCACAAAGCTGTTTATCTTAATTACCTGTGTGACAATGTGAGAGGAAAAAAGCAGTACAGCTGAATGTTTCTTTGGTGAAATTGTCCACGGAAATCAGCGGGTAGCCATGTAGCTTTCCTTGGAACACGCTCATATTTTCCCTCTTCCTTCACCGCGTACCACTCAGTAACAGATTCATCCCCAGATTCGAAAGGTTTCTTGAACTGCTTGAAATGTGTAGAGATGACAATAATTAGTAAGAAAATAAGTTATTTCTAATGTTTCCTGTTAAACTCAACTCATAGTCCCGCCATTTTTCAATTGAACATGGTTATCGCCTCCTCCGCAAAAGCAACAGCCCTTAGCTGCGCAAGAACTGGCAAAAACCACTGATCTATCAGTGGAAAAAACCATATGGCAAAAACCTACCAGAACTCAATATCAGCTTCCCGGCGAGTACAAATTATAGGATTATTTTACGGTGCCACGGCGAAAACATCTGCAAAATCAATTCTATCAAAAAACTAAATCAAAGAGAAAAGGAAAGGGGCACTTTTCATAAATCAGATCATACTTTTACCTGCGCAAAAGAGTCCCTAATTATAACCGAAACATTATGCAAAATACCTTTGGAACGTTTTTAGAACTATCATTGAATTATCAGAGATAGATCATCATTTTTCACACGGTGGGCACGATTGAGGGTCACTTTTGGGACTCACTGAACCCGCCCGCCACCCATTGGCCACGGGCCTGAATTTCTGTGGACCGCGAGATGGTGAAATTATGTTATTATTTCTATTCGTTGGGAAGGATGATTTCCCGCGGGATCGGAAATATTTAATGTCGATATTGAATGGAGAATATTGATTGAAAATGAGATTATCTTCGTCAAACCTGGGAAGGAAAGAACTTATATGAATTGCTTGGCGCTCTTATAGGAGTTGAGCACCTTTTGTTAGAAAACAAGTGATTTATGTCACAGTTGCTAGTGCGCCAGGGCCCATATTGGATAAATTGGTGTTTACCTATATCAAAGTGAATGGCTTGAGCTTAATGGTTTATAACTGTTGTGTAATTGAATTTAAATTTTTTCATCATTTTCATCATCATTATTACAAGACTATCGTATTCGTTTTCTTCTTACCTTTGGCCTTTTCATCACTGCGCAAATGCATAAATTTTGCGATTCAAACCAGCATCGCAAATTCGCAATAGACAGCATAGCATGAGTCCTGTCATGCGGGTGCGTTTTGCAGAGAGGGTTGTTTTGCTTTACAGCAACAAGTTAATACCCTAAATTTTAGTAAATCATTAAGTATAATTTACGGTCATATTACTAAAACCCTTATCTGTGTACCAATTCACTTTCTTAAAAGGTTTGAAAGGGGGTTGGTTGTTGTACACCAAAGGCTTCAGTGGTGAAAAGTACTAAGTAAATTATATTGTGTAAGAGAGTAGCTGAAGGTTACTTAAGTGAATATAAAAAGTACAGGCTCATTGTGATGAATTTGTTTTACAAATCTTTTTTGACCATGATGCTCTAAGCACGTTCGCTTGAACCATGATATACGGTTTTCACCCGGCACAATATGGCCCTTTGTTCAACATCATGCATTAATGAATGCTGGGTATGTATAACTAATGACAGTGTTAATTACTAGGCAGCACTCTAATTGGGTTTTTCACTGGATGCTGAGTGGCATAATTCAACTTGAGTGCTATCCCAATCAAAGACTTGTTTTTGAATATTGTCTTGTGTGACCATAGCTCATTATAAAATATTTATTGTTACATTGGCAATATCATACCACAGACCCTCTTGCAAATCAATAAGCTCTTTCCACATAGAGGCTATTATATCCAATTTGTATCAGCAATCGCTGCATCACGTTTTACCAAATCAAGATTAAATCCAATTCAATAGAGATTCAATCCAATTCATTAGAGATTCAATTCAATTCAATAGAGATTCAATTCAATTCAGTGAAGTTTCAATTCAAAACTGTGCATTTGTTGCTAGTATTTAGCAATTGGTCTCTGCTGTAAGTATGATGCATCCTCTGCAGAAATTGTGTATTAAAAAAGAAAAGATGAACACCAGACAACGAAAATTTGTTTAATCGAAGATAAATTATGAAAAAATAGAAGAAATGGAGGCGTCACTACAACCTTTTTACAACTCAAAACCCAGACAGGGACTGAGAACATGTGCCCCTCGAAGCTTTTGGAGGGGATTAGCACGAGTTAGGCAGAAAATAAAATAAAGTTGTAGATACTCAACTCATCAGCCAGAAAATCCGGAGGAACTTTTAGGGGCTTTTATTCTGGTGTGCCAATTTCTCTTGGTAGTTATCGTCATAAGGTGTTTACATAGGGTGTTTGAATATTACAAAGTATAAGCAGAATTATGGGTGACGTGCAGGTCATGGATTTCCCAGCTTTGGTAGCATCAAAACATTAGAGCCATGTGATATTCTATATTCTTGTGGAATGAACTTTTTGTCAGGTTAAAATTTAATCTGCACATGTATTTCAGCATATTCAACTTCTGCTACATTCGCCCTGTCCGACTTTTCAATTTCTTAAGAACATTTTTAGCTGTTCAATAGCAAGAGTTTCATTAGCCATTTCAGACCTCAACCTACAATATCACAGTACATTTAGCTTTTTAGAGTATCTGTGCAAAGTGTGTAAACTGGACAAACACAGCACAAATTATAAGATAGCAATATCTCTTGTTGTCTCATCGATTTTATAAGATTTTCAAGTTGTGGTCAACTTACTGCCCTCGTTCTCAAGTTGATTGGTTCTCTATTTTAATTTGGAATCAACAGGTAATTATCTTCGTGTAGTTGAACAAATGAAGGAGGAATCAGCCACTGTAATTATCAAAGTAATGATATAAAAAGTCACTAAATATACAATAAAGATACATTTATTAAATTTATTAAAAATACGTGAGTAACAAAACGCATCTGAAGAGGTGCTAGGAGCTGTCCAGAAAATGATTCGTGGATTATTAAACGACACTAATTATTTCTTAATAGGTTGCAAATCGGTTTAACAGTCTGCAGGGTGGTTGGTAGATAGTTTATGGATGTCACTCAAAGGATACTCTTCACAAAAACTAAAAAGCAGATATAAAAAAACGATAATATTTATCTAGGACTTGCTGATTAACGGACAATATAAAATCTACTAAAATACAGCATATATTTATAAGAAATTACATGAACCCCATTCATTACGCAGTAAGTTCTGACATTACAAATGCTATTTAATTTATACATGATCAAGTGAAAAGAGGGCCTCCTATCTTTGCAGATGCGCTTAAAGAACGCCACAAAGGTGAACTGTAACTGTAAAGTTAAAAACCTGCTATTTAATGAAGTAATGAAAATCTAGGAGCAGAGCAACTTGAAATCAGATGAAATATAACGTCACGATGGCGCTACTAACCAATCGGGGCATCATTTTCTATCAGCAAAAAATATCATTACATTCAACTTGCTTGTGATGTCGTCCTTTTCTTTCTTGTGAGTTACCCTGTAAATTTTTAAAAAATACTTCAAACATCTAAGATTATCGCTCCTTTTTAGCACCTGACTTATAGCTCTTTATAGAGCTAACTCTTTTAAACTTTTCCGAAATTTTAATTTGTATCAAACGACGAACAGAAATTAAATACCAACGTCACTGTCAGAGTCTTCTTCCATGTTTTCGATTAGATTCAGGACATCATCTGAAAATGGGGCGGGCGAATGGGTGAGCTCAATGTGCAAATCCTGGAATTCTTCTTCAGGTGGAAATGCAGGCATCATTTCTTTATACCTCAAGGCAGCACGATAAAGATACTCATAAGAATCCTGCAAAATAAATGGAATTTTTCAAAGCAATTAATAATCAGTACAACGTGATGATCTGCAAGAAAATGACAAAATTAGCCTACGGAAACTAGAAAATCTGAGGGCACATCTGCAAAGCTATAAGATGAGAGAGGATTGATACGGCACAACAGTTTATATTTGTGTAAAGCATAGTTGAGAAACACCAAAAACTGGCATATCGCCCTTAGCAGCTAATGACAGAACGTAACTTATATATTTATGAATACCTTCAGAAACGAAAATATTCGTAAGGTCGCCACAATCAATTTCAATCCATCCCTGGCACCTTTGAACAGCAGACAAATGCAAGAGAGAAATATAAGAGAAATATAACTACCTTTGAATTAATTAGCAGTGGCCTTTGCCGTCTAAGCATACGAACAGTTGAGAAAACGTCAATGGTTTCTTCGAAGTCATCCATCTGCTCCTTGATGTTTGACAACGCACAGAAGACACCACTTCTACCGATGCCACAACTAATCCAGAGAAGAAGGCAGTTAATCAATGCAGACAAGCTTCCTATCGGACAGTCATCAAAGCAAGTAGTAAAAAAATTAAACAAGCAAATACTGAACCATTTTCAAGATAAAAAAAATCTTGCCTGCAGTGGACAACCACGGGACTGCTGCTCGCTGACCTGGTGCCCCTTCCCATTGCTTTTTTGCCTTTGATAAGGCTAATCATCTCAAACGCATTCTCAATTTCTGGCAGAGTATTCTCTTGCCAGCCTAAAAATTGATAATGGTGCACCTTGCGTCGTTCACTCTCTCCCTTTAAAGGAAAAGCAAGGCTCCAATTTTATGATTCAAGAAAGGAATAAATTTCAAGAAGGAATAAGACGCTGAAAACTAACAAACATTTGACATCGAGTTGGAAACATAGCATTTGATAAAAGCAAGAAAGTAAAAGGCAAACAAAATACAGATATTCGAACACACCCCCTCAACTCTTCCAACAACCTCGAGTTCTCGCAATCTGTAAAATTCCAATTTCTTTTCACTTAGACAGCGAATCTCGAAAGCGCCGAAGTTCACTGGATTGCAGTCTTGACGGGGTAAATAACTGAAGAAATCTTCCTGCAAAAAATGATATATTGAGGTCAGATTCTCATTTCATTTTTTAAAAAAATTCATTTTAAAATAAATTAAAATTAATATACAAGTTATAATTTTTAAAACCAAGATATGTTTTCCAAACCAACCTGTTTAAACGAAAACACTAAACTAAGAACAAAAGAAATTAATATACCTAATTTACAATATAATATAATACAAAATCTAGGAAAAAGAACGCAAAAATAAAATTTAAGTTACAACCCCTTTTATAGTTGTTCTGTGAAGATTTTCAGGGAGTGTGCCAATTTTGTTTTTCTTTCTGGACTGTTCTAGAGTTTTGCGCCGCGATGAGAAAAAGCTTTTTTTGGCCATTTAGTACCGGTATCTAGCATGAATCTCTGATGAGCGCAGAAACCGTTCTCTGTCATCTGAACATTTTATGAATTATTTCCTCAAGTAGTCAGGGGCAAGTGAATTCAGAGGCTTGTAAGTCAGCGTAGCACGACCAATAAAAACTCAAGACTAAGATAATGAAAAATACTATAGGGAAAGGCCGGACATTACAATTATAATACGTTTCAAGTGTTGAATGTGCATTTTTCATAATCCGTGCCACCGTTATAAACAGTGAATACATAATCCACAAAAAAGCTTTACCCAAAAGAAAGTAAAACTGCTGACCTTGTTACATTCCTCGTCACTTAGCAAGCTAACAACAATCTGCGAAAAGTTCTCCCAAATCATTCGCCAGAAGTCTTCAATTGTGTCATGCAGAGGCATCTGCGTAACGATAAACGCTTTCTTCTGAAGATAACTCTACAAAGGAAATTCAGTTCCTTCAATTGAGGCGTTATGTTTTGGCTAGAACAAGCAGAAAAACTAAAATGTAGATTAAAGTCAGGTCTGTACTTGCATAATTTATTGTCTCGTGAAGAGAAGGACTTACATCGACGTAATTTGCATTGACGTAGTCTGTGCCCTCAGTTACACTCTTCATGGTCAGCCTGACACGCGTTGCGTCAACTGAAACGATTCAAAGATTTCCATTAAATGCGACAAAAATTGCTTTACGATTTCATTTAAAACATATAATTAAGATCATGTATGTCATATAAATATTGAATAAAAAATATCGATTGGCTTCAATGTGTAAGTCAGTGCTTACAAAATAAAAGTGATATGAAACATTGCTTATCAAATCAGCTGAGGATAAAACGATCTTAATCAACGGTGATCAAGCACAGATGATCACAGAGCAGTGCAGTACCACGTTTCATAGGAAAGCCACGCTTAAGGGACATCTGTCTCTCACCTGGAATTATAAACGAATCGCGGTTCTTTTGCTGATTGCATGGTCTTCGTCCAGTCAGCATTTCAAATTCATGAATATTAAATTCGTTGATAATCTGAAACAGAACGAGTCTGACGTCATGATATACAAAGGACTGGCTTTGTGCCAAATAGCAGGGAAAGTACCGTTGCACGTTTGATCAAAGTACAAGGAACACCGTTAAGTTTTCCCACAGGAAATCAACTCCTTTTTAAATGCTAACTATGCTACTTTGGATAACTAAATAAAAATTAATTTTATTATGCATTTTTTTCATAATTTTCAATGCTTCTGACTATGATTGTATTGTAGATACGATAAGAAAGTGCGACAATGAAATTGAAAAGATTCTAAACATATTCATATATCATACTCATCTTCACATATAGTAAATCTTGAAAAATCTATTTCAGACTCATACGCTAGGTAAATCGATTCGATCACATAAGAGATTATTACCTGCCACTCCTCCTCAATCACAGAGACAGCGGTGTCGGGATGCGGATCGAAATAAAAATCATTGTGAATGGTTTCCAGTTCGGAGACGGGAATTGCGGTTAGGCCACATTTGATATAGTCTACCAGCGCATCGTGAATGAATATGTACTGAACCTGAATGAAAAGTTCACCATTTCGGTAAATAAAAAGTTGGGTCGGGTATGCAAAAATATAAACATCACTTTTACACTGGTAGACGTTATGTTTGGATATTCTGGAGCCATTCCTGAAATAACACGGCGTTAAAAACCTAAGGCAGAGATCTAACATTTGATTTTTCATTAGATTTTTTCCCACGTATCAGTGGATTCTTTTTCTTTCTTTCTTTCTTTCTTTCTTTCTTTCTTTCTTTCTTTCTTTCTTTCTTTCTTTCTTTCTTTCTTTCTTTCTTTCTTTCTTTCTTTCTTTCTTTCTTTCTTTCTTTCTTTCTTTCTTTCTTTCTTTCTTTCTTTCTTTCTTTCTTTCTTTCTTTCTTTCTTTCTTTCTTTCTTTCTTTCTTTCTTTCTTTCTTTCTTTCTTTCTTTCTTTCTTGTGATGCTGTGGGTTTTGGTTGTTGCGGCAGATGTTTCGAGGTTAAGATGAATGACTACACAAGATGGCGGTCGACCACGTTGTATTGAATTTAAAGTTACCGGGTGCATGTACCTAAGTGAGAGAAGGATGTCATAAAACGGAAAATTGTACACGTCACACAAATGTCCATTTTTATTGATTCCCTTCTGCCCATTCTGACAATTTCCTCTCCCCTTTGCACCTTTTCAATCCTTTCCCATTTTTTTCCCGTCTCCCTTTTCTTTCCCTTCGCCATTTATTTGCTGCCCTGTTCTAATCTTTTGGCAGCCACCCAATATTACAGACTGCATCTAATCGGGCAAGGGCCATAAAATGAAATAGAATTGCTTTCTTTATAGGGTGTGCATAAGATTCAGTAGCAAGCTCTCATTATGCTGGCATCAATAAAATAGTTCAAAACGCAAATGAAATGCTCAAATTTCCCACTGCAGAGTGGCATTCCTTAGCAAAAAGGCTGCATTCCTTAGCTTTAATTGAGAAAAAACAAATTGTTTTGGATTAACCACGTCTGTAACAATATTAAGGAGGTTATGTTAAACTAATAGATACTTCATCTAGTGCTATCACTGGTAGGGCACTATGAAATCTAAGAAGAATTTATATTAATGTAAAAAGGCCTTTACAACCGCATAACAAAAGAATCGATAGAAATCTTTTTCAGGATACCTCTTGTTGGACAAGAAAGTTTCTTTGACTTCGAATGCTTTTTAGGAATCCGTACACATTGATACTTTGCTCTCTGTTGATTCTTTCGATTTGAGATTCAATGACAATAAACGTTCCAGTTCTGCCCACACCAGCACTGAAACGTCAAGAAGGGATTTAATGCCGATGAAGTGATGTTCAAGGACACATTGCTTTTGTGAAAGTTGTTGATTATTGGGTTAACCTTCTCGTACTTTTAATTTGAAGTAATAACTACAATGCCTTTATCCAATTACCAGAACTATCATATATCATAAGAATCATTGAAGCGATATATCGCAATACAATTCATGTAGAGAGAGGAAAGAGATGTAAGCTACCTGCAGTGTATAACAGTCGGACCCTCGTTCTCTTGCATGTATCTTCTTACTAAGTGCACGAATGACAACATTGCAGATCTTTCTTGGGGCACCCCGAAATCTGGCCAGTCAGTGAAATGGAATTGCCTAACCACTCTAACCCTTTCTCGATCCTGCCCCAGTGCCTTGCAAATTTCTGCGGAGGAGCATGTTACTGAGAACACCCGATGTACATAAAAAGCGTACTTTCGCTCTTCTAATTTCCTGACTGTAATATCACCGTATGATATTTCTCCATCGTGTGGCCAGTACTGATCACATTTTCTCTAAAATAAAAAACGGATACCACAATGCTGGTTTTTATAATTTTTAAAAACAAAACATCGATAAAATAAAACATAATTGTCACAGACGCCAGATATTATTATTTGTCTCAAATTTTGCCTACCCTTCCTCTTTCCATTAAATTTGTCAGCATGACAAGAAGTCTAGCATCTTGTTCCCAAACCATTCTCCAAAAGTCTTCAATAGTTTGATTTAAAGGCGCTAGAGAATGCAACAGTATGAAAAGGTAAATTAAAGTGCAATATATGTCATATTCAATTCAAGCGCCATGAAAACAGAAAAAACAAGACTTGATAAAACAGAAAATAAATAGCATTAAAAATTCCTTGCTTATGTTGAATGAATACTTAATCGAATCAAATCAAAGAGGGAAACGATTCCAGTGACTAAGTTGAACTCGCATTCTTAATAATCATCATAGCCAAATTAATATAAATTTTCTATTTGCCTTTAAGAGGTTTCCAAATTATGATTGCAGAATTCTGATTCAATGAAATTTCAGAGCCACTTGGTTAGTCAAATTAGAATAAAAATTCACTAGTTCTGGTTTTAACTGGAATAAAGACGAATCACCTTGGGTAGCAATGTAAGCATGTTTCTTTTCAAAACCCTGAAAGACAGAAACATATCAAAAACGTTGATGTGTAAAAAATTTACCAATATACGCAGACGAATAAACATTGCCAACGATCAGCTATTCCCAATGAGCAAAACACAACAGAGCCGTTTATCTCCCGCAATTAAAAAGACTCCTTCAAAAAAGGGTAACACCTTTCCATTCAAAACAGATATTAAACAAGAAATCTTTGCCAAAAGAAACAAGTAGGTTTGAAAAAATACCGCGTTTATAACATACACGAAACGTATTTATAACATACACTTACATCAACGAAATTTGCATTTATATAATTAGATGCAGGAACACCATCTATGGACATCAAACGAACCCTCGAGTGATCATCTATCAAATAAAGAAAATGAAATATCTAACAACCCGATGTGTCAAGAGGGAGCGTTGTCACATTACAAATTTAAGAACATGCTTAATTCGCATCAGAGACGATTTGAAATGATCGAAAAGTCGAACAAATTAAGAATTCAATGAACAAGAAATTATCTTTTTCAGAGGCTACTCCACGATATTTACTAGGATAACGACTAACAATGATATTAGGATGAATCACAGCAGCGGAATGATTGCCAATATAATGGCTTTTAAGTGAGGAAATCAAAACAAACGAACAGATGACAAAACAAAGGCAAAAATGAAAACAAAACTTACAAGCTACCACATCTTGATACCTATTTTTTGATTTATTAATGTGAAGGGTAGAATGTTCCCACGTACAATCTGGCTTCGAAGGTCCAAGTGACTGAAGAAGAATCAAAACCTTATCAATTGTCAAACAAATAAAAGCCTGAAAGTTGGAGCTGAAAAATATTTAACAGTGATCAGATAAGGAGAACAGTAGTGCATTCACATTTTAAATAATCCACTCTACAGGATATGTGAAGTGGTGCTCATAAAGAAACGTTAGAGTACTAAACATTCTCACAGGACGCAGAAAAATTCCTTGATTCAACAAGGGAGCAAGTGTTTATAGCGAAGCACTTACAGGCAACTGCTAATGTCTAGCATGAATCGTATAAGAATATTAAAGAATCAGCAAGGAAAATCGTTTGAAGTATCTGAAACCGTACGTAGAACTCTTCCGAAAACAGGTAATTTGAGTCGGCATGCAGTCTGGCAACATGCTCTTGAAATTCTTCTGTTGTGATTGTTAACTTTCGTTCTGAAAAAGAAAGAAACAGATCTAAATTGTAAGAGCTGCAAGTCCCACCATTCAAATTTATCAAACACTAAAAGGTAGGTGACCTTTTTTCATAGCTTATGAAAAGGGGGAAGCATAAAAAAGAAATGCAAACAGTTTCCAGTAAACGAATGGAAGAAGGGGCAATTTGAGAATTAACGTGCTCCGTTTTAAATCATAAAATCAAACAATTTTAAAATATCCCGGCAGAAAGATGAGTTCTGTATGACTGAAGAGACTGTATGACTGTCCCTTTCAAACAAGCAGGTTAGCGAAAATCGAGTCCCCCACCCGTCGTCGTCTAATCAGTCTTTTAAAGGAATAAACACAATGTTCCAACCTTGTAGGTAGCAACCCGGCTAGAGAGATTCTGTCAGTTGCTAATCCAATCACCATAAGAGTGCCAAAAAGAAATCTTAGAAAGACAAACTTTAGAACTGTTTGGAAACCAGACCTATAAAAATCTCATAAATTTACTTGATCTGATAAATTCACTTAATCTCATAAATTTGCTAAATCTCATTAATTTACATATGAAATCCTTACCACTGCTGTGCATTCGTAATACTGATGATGACTGCTGATTGGATGGTTCTTCGATATAGAACACAGAGCGCCCATATTTATCAAACAGATTCTTTTTTCTATGATTTGAACAGATTTAAAAATACATACATAAATGCATCAGAAATATCATTTTTTAGCTGGCCATGTTAGGGAATGGACTAAGATCCTCTAGCAAAGCGGGGAATAGAGGGAGGTAATTTCAAGTTTGTTGTTTCCGTCCTACATCTAGTTTGAAGACAGGTTTTATGAACTCGGGAAGCAGTAAGGGCGTTTAAAGTTTACAAAATCTTGGAGGGAAGATAAGTTGCAGAAAAATTATATCTTATATCAAGAAATCCTCCAAAGGACAATAGCTATACAGTATTACTTTATTTGGCAGGAGACCAAAAAGCATAAAAGCGACTTTTGTGATGATAAAAAGTTATAATATTTGTTAGATCTTCACGCCTTTTGTAATTTTGCAATTTTTTTCATTGAGAAAATTATATCGTTCCTATGTCGACCTATGAGAAAAATACTAAACTTTGAAATAAGCCCCCCCCCCCACCACCTCGAATAAGCCCCAACCCAAAAATTCATTTTTGCAAATAAGCCCCCGGCTTATTCGAGGATTTACGGTACTTAGATAAAATAAGACGAACATTGATAACAGATCAGATTGCCAACTGGTGTTTATATAAATAACACAGAAGCAAAGAGTACTGATTTAGACTAAGAATATGGCATTCATAAGAACGTCCACACAAATAATGATATCATAAAAATACATGACAATTTTTTTTAAAGCTGGAAGGCAATTTCAATTGCTGTAAAAGCAAACTAAATTATCAGTAAACCTAACAGAAATATTAAAAGCATCATACAATGTAAAAATGCAAGGAATATATTTCCAAGCAATGTAAGGAATATGTTTTCAGATGCGCTAGACGTAAAATGTGACCTGCTGATATCGCTGCTCAGTTATTTGTAAACAGAGATATTACAACAAAAGCATTAGAAACAGGAGATTTAGTGAGTCACTCACTTGCAATAGAGTAAACCAGCCAGAATTACCACAATGACAACCAGAATGCAGATGACAGTGACCAGGATAAGAGCTGAATTGCCAGCTCTATTAACCACAGCAGGATTGGTATCAGGCACTATTTGGCGAGGTTCTGAAAAGATATGCATTTAACATATAAATAAAATTGGTAAAAATACATGCTGAATCGAAGAAAATTTATAATAACATGAAATGAAGTTTTATGAATAAATTGGAATTTAAAACCAAAAAGAAGACACTCACTTGTTGTAAACTCTTTTTCAATACTAGGCCCTAACAACGTTTTGTTATCCCTATTTCGCCTGATAGAGGCCTGTAAGATGACATTGTATGTTGTATTTGCCTCCAAGGAAGAAAGTAACAGCTCATTTACAGGGTTCTGACATACTTTTGAAGCAATTTGTCGCACTGGGCTTACAGCGGACACATGATAGCATGCGATGCGTGTTTTTGAATAAGTAGTCTTGGCTCGAGGTGGCAACCATCTTATTTTCAGAGACTTTGCTGTTGCCATAATCAGTGTTAAGTTTTGAGGTTTTTCTGGAGCTGAAAAACAAAACCATTGATGTGATCGGTACAAGTTTGGCATTAAGGGCTTGCACTTTAACAGTCACAAAAAACCAAAGATACCAAAAGCACAATTTCTGCCAAAATTCCTTGCAATTTAATTTGTTCATTCATACTTTATATTTCTTTTCCAAAATACAATAAGTTCCCCCTCTATTTCCCTAGAACAAAGTTTATAGTTTTCCTAAAAATCATAGAAGTCACATGAAAAAGGTACTTAATCCACTCCGTTGTTTCGTAGTAAACCTTCATTGTTCCCAGAGGAGAGTGTGATAGATGCATTAGCTCTTTAAAACTGTTGCTGCCCAAAAGCTTTTTGCAGGCATTGTAGATATCAAGTCAATGAAGGAAGTCTTTACCTGACTCATCTGTTAATATGCTCCAAACATCAGAATGATTCAATCCTGCCTTGTTTCCAGCAGAAACCTTTATGTTGTAGACTGATGATGGCATCAAATCAGTTAAAATATATTCCTTAGGATATCGAAGGCTTCGCGAGAATCTTTTTCTACTGAATGCATTATCAAGAACATCAATTGGGACCCAGTCTTCTCCACCTTCTTTTTGGTACAAAATCTGAAAATGAATTAATTATCAAAACTTTCCAATCAGTGAAAAATAAGATGCCCTTACAAGCAAAAAAGAGAATCAAAGAAACCTGACCTGCTTGGCCTGCTTGGCCTGCTTGGCCTTTGGCAGATATGACTTGAACAGTTTGCAGAGGTAGCAGAACTGAAACCATCTACATAAATGTCCCATAGGAATACCAATGGATTTAAATGAAGAGAAACTTTTTTCACAATGCGATGCTTTCCCAGAGTGATGTTACACAACAGAACTTGACAAAGACATTGAATAAAATACATTTCAAAAAGGAACTGGATATATTCCTAAAATATGATTACATCTGTTCCATTTCAGAATAAAATAAAACATACTTTTATTTTTAACTAAAAGGGGCTGTTTCAAGGTTTTGGAAACAAATAAAAAGCCACGGGATATTGTACGTTTCAATCACAGTCCACGAGATAGGTTTTATGGTGACATTTCTGTCCATTTCTGCTTACTGCTCACTGAGAATTGCTAGCTATAAAAGTGGGCTGTGATTTTTAACATCCCATTCCTTCATGAAGAGAAGAATGGCAATCAGACATTTTTTGCTGCCTTTTTCTACACATACAAAATGTTTCCCTGATTCCATGCTTGTTGTTTCACCCAAACAACTTTTGCTTCTCTTGTTAGATTTCCACGCGGGTTTTATTGTGTGCACAGCCCTTCAACAGCTGAGAAAAATGCTCAATAGTTAGGTCAAGTTTACCTCATGATATTGTGCACACGAGTTACCCTACATTAAAAGCTGTTTCAATTACATAAAAATATCTAACTCAACTTCTGGTCGATGAACATGCACTTACTCTGTAAGACGGAGGTGGCCCGTTAAGATCAAGTGGTGGGTACCATCTAACAATAACAGCAACTTTATCATCATTTGTGTTTAGCAATTCAACCATTTGTGGTGCACTTGGAACTAAAAGAAAAAAGTCAATACCATAATTCCTGTCAAGTCTTGCATGTTTTGGGCTAATCAAATATAATTCAGCAATTTTCAAGTCTTACAGCATAGGCAGACAATCTTATGCTTCTTCTCCATTTGCAATGTATTTTTTATGTTTGTTTTAAACAATCTGAAAAATTTCATATGCATCATATTCAAATTGACAAGGGTATGTTGCTAAACTGGTGACATAACTGGTTAGTAGTCATGATTTTTTATTTCACTGGTGACATGATTTTTTATTTCAATATTTTGGTTGTTCAAATTAGATCTAACTATTTACATTATATTGGATTGCTTCTCATTGTTTTACAGTTTCAATCTAAGTCTCTATAGGTTCACTTTAAATAAAACTCAGTACTGGACAGTCAGATAAAGTTCAGTACTCAGGGTAAAAAGATTATGAAACAACTGAATTTTGTAAAGAGCATGAACTACAAGATTTTATGAAAATCAATTAAAATGATTGGCTGGTTGGTATAAAACTTGAAACACTGAAAAAAATATATATATTTCCTTTATTTAAATACAGCATTAGAAGAAAGAAGGACAAATGTTTGAAATGGATGGTAATGGATGTTTGAAAACAATAGAAAAGCATAAAGAATACAAGAGTGCTCAATGACATTAAAGATGTTATAAAACTGTTAAGTGATCTATATAGATTGAAGCTTTGATTGGTTATTCATTCGGTGAAAGTTTTGGAAATTTCTGTTTTTCATTATGTTGTGATCACAGGGGCTTGGTAGGACAAATCCTGGGAGAAATCCTGGGAGAAATCCTATTTTATGCTATAGATTTTTTGTGAATGATCATTTTTCTGAATCAGTGAATCTTTTTAAAGACATCTTATTTATCAAAGATTTTTTACAAATAAAGTGGGTGTGGTCATGGCTGTAGTAATAGGTGTGGCTTTCAGAAGTTGCATACAGCACTATCCCTTCCCAACTAAGGATGAAAAGCCTGGGTGTTCATACCAAGTTTAAATGTTATCAATGTGTTATTTACAGTGTTTTTCATTCTGAATTTGTTTTGACACAAATAAGAAACAAATGAAAAAGTGTACTTAATCACATTTACTTCACACTTTCTATGTGATAAAACAATTTAATAGTTTAATAGCATAAAGCTACTTTACAAGTTATAAGCTACTTCAGCACAGATTTCTCAGTCAACCAGTGATCAAATGGAAAAGTGATCAAATGGAAAAATCTTTATTATTCAGTAGAAAAGCATGAAGCACTAACTGTGTTGGGAGGTGTGAAAGTGAAAAATTGACCTAAGAAATCTGGTGGCAGCTCTCCCTTTCAAAAACCTGGCCTCAGTTCACAAACAAAACCTCTTTATATGCCCCTTTCATCATCCCCGCATTACCCGGACTTTTTTCCAGCAGCTTCTTTTCTTGTTCTGACTTGTGCTGTCATCAGAACACAGGCTAATAAAATAGCAGCAAAAGATTACCTGTCTTCGGGGCTCTCAACTTCCATCAGTGAAACTATTCAACTACTCTCAATTACTTATGAAATAAAAAATTTGATAACAAACAACTGGGCTGCCAAGAGGTTTCGGAGGCCCTGGGCAGGGGCAGACTGGCCGGTCGGGCCACCAGGCAATCGCCGGGTGGGCCCTCCCAAAATTATTATAATTTTTTTTTAATTTTGCTATCAAATGAAAACCTGTATTGTTTGGTAAGGGTCCTTTTCTGTTGCCATAACACAGAGACTCTCTCAAGATTAGTGGATACAGAATGAGGAAAAAGATCACTTTGCAGTATTTGAGTAGTGAAAAGCATTTTCCAAAATTTGGGGCCCCATGTAAGCAAGGAGAATCCTGGGCCCACTGTCCCTAATGTAGTAATACGATACTTAACTGGAAGTTCCAAAATCTGATAAATTTTTTCTTCGGGCCCTCAGTTTAAATATTTTCATTTAATCATAGGTTAAGGTGGTAAGGACATGACAATTTTTGTGGCTTAATTTCTGGGAAGGTACATTATTTTAATTCTAACCAAATAGATTTGAGAGTATAGATCAAAACAGCAGAAGGGCTCAACCCCCCTAAGCTCTGACAAAATTTTTGCTCCAGTAAATCCATACTTTGCTCCAGTATAAAACATGAAAGATTCGCCAAATATCTTAGGTATAAAACATTAGTACTTCCGCCAAATTTTGGTGTATTTCGTCTGCAAAATTTTGGCATAATTCCATTGGTGTGGTCTGACTGTGCTAGTTTTAAATTCAAAAAATTTGCTGATGTGGTGAAAACCATGCGAGATTTGCCTTAACGAATTTTGCAAAATAGCAGCCCTGTAGAGACTGGGGGCAGGGGGGCAATGCCCCCTCTCAAAGTACTTTGTTTGTTTCTCCTGGATACCATGACTTGTTTGTGCCATTGAAAAACTTGCATCAGAAACATTTCTATTTGATCACTGGTCATGTGAGAAATCTGTGATGGCCAATTAACAGGCAGTTAAAGGGGATTAATTCGTGCTGCTTAGTGCAATTTCAAACAACTTGTAGGGTCATTCATACAACCACATCCTGTGTTCACATAAAAAATGTGTAATGAATATGATGGAAATTTTACTTGAATGTGATTGTGTAAATCTGCCTTAACACAAACTTATAGTCAGCCACCACAATAGCTTGATGGGTATACCAGATATACAATCAACTTCACAAAAATTTACAGGATTTGAAGCTATGGGAGCAATAACATCCTCTACATAATCAAAGCATTAATCTGGGTAAAAACTCATACTTCTTAGGGCCATTTGCTTTGTTTGCACGGAATGTAAATTATATGTATATATGCCAATATTTTCTCCATGCACAGAGATAAGAAGCATTTAAAAAGTGGGAGACACATTTTGGGCAAAAAGGAGACCCTGCTAGCTACCATTAAGCACTTTACCCCTATGTCTGAAAATTGGAGGGATGGCATTTGCCCCTTGTGCCCCAATTCATCTGCCTTGATCTCAAAATAATATAATTCAACAAGAAATGCATACTCACCATCAATGCTTGTTTTCCTTTCAATTTTTTCACTTTCACCACTACAAAAATCACTGACCAGAGAATTATCAAAACATGTGGAAACACTTATAACGTAATCTTTATATGGCTTCAGGTCATTGATAGTGTAAGAGCTGTTGTCTCCAAATTGTTTCTTTATAACTGCAGAATGTTCATGTTCCAGGTACTTAATTATGCTATAGGCCACTGTGCTATTGTGTTTACCATGCTTCCAGCTTATTATCAACTTCCTAGATCCAATGTGGCTAACTTTTAGATCTGTTGGCGGCCCAGGCTTCTCTAAGAACAAAAAAACAAACACATAATAAAAAAATAATAGAGCTTGAGCATAAACTAATCAACATTTTATATCAAAAATTGATGACTCCTTTAAAAAATTGTAAATTTTAAGCTAGCCAATTTTAAAATGATATCGCGCGTGCATTTGCCAGACTCTGCGACTGGCCCATGTAATTGGGGTTATTTGGTGTTTACATAATTTTTGTTGTAATTGCAACGATTCAAAAGTCGCTAAAATTCTAACACTTGATATAGATTTTGTGTTTATAACAAGCTAAACATCACAGACCTAAGACATGTAAGGTAATTTCGTTGAAAAAGATGAAGACTTACCAGCCCATGCCAGAGACCAAAATGAAAGTAGTAGTAGTATTAGAGTTATCCGTGGCCTCGCAAAAGATTCCATTCTTCTAAACTTTTTTCACTTCAATGCTACAACCCTCACTCTTGTCTAAATAAGAAAAAAACAATCATGAAAATTTTACATTCTTTACCACCCTGTTGTTTATTTGTGGTTTCTGTTTCATCATTACCATGCCATGGGGTATTCAACCATTTGCAAAAACATTTTCATTTTGCAAACGACTTTTGCATGACCGATATCAAAATTACACTCCAACCATCATATGGTGAATGTGTCAAGTTTTCGCAGCAAACTTCAAAATTTAGGGTAATTATAGCTTAATATTATAAATATTAATAATAAGTTTTAGTTCTAAAGGCACACTAAATGAAAGTTGCGATAAATTTTATAAACTATTAGACTTTGGCCAAACCAAACCTGTGATGGATTTCGTTCTCCTCTTCTGTTGATGAGGTGCTTCTCCCATACAATAACAAAAATTCCGGGTAGCAATGTAAGTTCCGTAATGAAACTCCCTTCAGGACTGCCTACTGACCGTCGCCATTTCCGGTCGATTTGAAAACCGTGAGTCAGCCTAACCGTACCTTATCCTCTTTCTCGTCTGTTTCTTTCAAGTCGCGCCTTCCCGGAATTTGGGCACAGGCCTAATGTTTTGCGCATGCTCACAATATTTCATTCAACAGTAAAAGAGAAGTTACATTTTTGAGGTAATTCAATAAAACACCAAAAGCATCCTCAAATGGCAACAATCAACAAATCGAGGGGTGTCAATTCGAGATTTTACGATAGCAGTGGGGACCTATTCGAGGGAAGGGGGAGGGGGGCTTATTGACAATTTGTAGTTCTAGGGTGGATGCCTATTCGAGGGGGGAGGCTTTTTCGAGGGGGGCAATTGGAGGATTTGCGGTACTGTTATTTGACGCTCAAAATTATCAGCACGTTCTCGCTTTCAGTTATCTTCTCCTTAGCCATCTCACAACAACAACAATCACAGTGAATCCTATTAATTGATGAGCCCCAAAACTAAGTTGAACCTCCCAACACAATATTACAGATATCGTTGATATATAGAAAAGTGGGACTAAGACACTACCGTGTAGAACCCAACAATCAGAGCTTAATCTTAGCTGGACTTGGGCCTAGGGTTGCAAACTGGCCAACTGGAATTAAGCAATCTGGCTTTTTAAAGAATGTTTGGCTTCGAAATTTTGCCTTTGGCCTCCTGCCTCATCTTGGCTATTTTTTGGCCTTCTAAGGGAATGTTCGAACATGAGATTAAAACCCCATAAAATCATAAAATGGATAATCATAATATGTCCATGAACCAGACAGACACCTTAGGTGGCATTGATTTAATCCAAATGGAGCAGATTGATTCAATCCAAACGGATCAGATTGATTCAATCCAAATGGATCAGTGTCTCATTCTTATGTCATTGTCAAAATTTCTCATGTAACGACGTGACGTCATTGCTGTAGCTTCCTCTCAACATTTTATTGATTCACTTTTTGAGTATTTCCTTTGATAACTGGGCCTCCGACGAATGGGACGGCCGAGTGGCGAAGCCCCCCACTTTCCTCCAAAACAATAGAGCTTTTCAAAGTCTCCTGTCATGGCTGTTAAAGTTTCCCTTAGCTCCACCTCCTCCCCTTTTTCAACCTGTGTCGGTACCCATGGATAATTTTTTTAAATAGAATTTGCAAACAATCTTTTGGTGGTACAAAATTTTAAACGTTTTCGATCTATGCTCTAACGTTTTATACTCTGAAAAGTGCTGGATTAGAAGCTTTAGTATGACTCAAAATGTTTGCTTTTTTCAAACCCATTTTGAAATAGAATTGGCAAAATTTCAGTAATCAATAACACGCATAATCGCAGAGATTGATCTACCCATTTGTAAAAAGTTACAATAAATAGTGAATGATCCTTTATTTTCTCGAGTTTCTAATCTATGTTCACCAAGTGGCAAGGTAGATATTACAGTGCAAGGAAGTACAAGAAGCCTTGGGAAGCGCAATATGTTTGGCTTATAGAGTCTGCTGGTGGAAAGGGCAACGGATATTCTGCAAACTAAACTTGTTTATAAAGCGCCTGCACATTATGACGTCATTGTGTTATGGGTAAATTTGGCCTATTTTGACGTGATTTGGTCTATTTTCATGAACGGTTTGGCTACTTAGGACCCATACCACCTGGCAACCCTGCTTGGGCCCTTTTCTTGGAGCTGGGAATCAAAATATGGAGTTTGATTTAAATTATTTTTCTAATCACATCATTCATTCGAATGAAACCTATCGACTGTATTGATCATAGGCGTAAACTCAGGGGGGGGGGCTCTGGGGCTTCAGCCCCTCCTGACGAAAACCGAGGGGGGGGGGCTGAGAAAATAAGGAAGTGCTTTACCAATTTTTAGATTAGTTTGTTATATTATTGGTTTTGACGCATAACATTTGTTGCATTACATAATTGCGTTTACAGCAAAATAAAGTATGAAATTATTGTGAACATAAGGTCAGATCCAGGCTGAAAGCATCAGAGAGGAACGCAACGTGCGATCTTTGCTGACGTGATAATAGCTATGGACAAATTGACATCAGCAGTTGCCATTAGGAATTGTCATTAATTTTTTGAGCCCCCTCTGAAAAAAATTCAAGTCTACGCTTACGCAAAAGGGCACTTTCCTTAATGTAACGCAACTTACGGCAAAAACAAAAGTAAAGGGACGAGTATGCATAGTTGGTAAGGTTTTCACTGTCTTGCACATAACTCCTTACACCCATGCAGCGTATAGTTAGAAAAACACTAGATAAAACAATTTGAATATAGTACTCAAGATCATGATGCTTTCTGCATTTAGAGTTATAAGAATAAACTTTTTGGTACAAATATTTTGCTACAAAAGTCTTAAAAATGTCCGGTCTTTCTGAAAAACTTTCTCACGAATTTCCGTCTGCTGTATGTATCAAAGTCTGGTTGACGGTTTCGTCGCTCACGTGCTGAAAGAAAATGTTCTCTTCCCACATCAGCTCCAATTGCTTCTGATTTCTCCTTGCTTTGTGCATTTCTGAAAATACATGATCAATTATTAGTTTGAGTCGTTCTTCATCATCTGCTTTGACCCCATTTGCAATACCAATTTTTCCATTTCGCGAGTATTTCTTTGCCACGTCCAAATATTCTCGCATAAATTGCAAACAACATGAAGACGTTTTTTCCCATTCTTCTTTGCTGTATAGCTTTGCAGTTCTGGAAAACTTTCAATAATGAACTTAAGATCCAGCTTTATCCCGTGGTAATAAAATACACTGGCTGTTTTTTGTGTTTGAACAGTGTGTGTTGATTGCATGCAGCGGGTTGTTAATATCTTGGCTTTCAATTTCTTCCGCTTGAGGTGAATCTGGATGGCTGGAGGCTCCTATTTCTTTCTCTTCTGCACCTTTGTTGTCCATTTTTAATTTTGATCCATAAAAATTTGTTAATTTTCTGCATTTTGAAGCAATTTCTTGAGCTTCTTTCTGCTTTCTTTTTAACGAGCGTTCAGATTTCAGATCTTGGCATGTTTGGAGATCAATGACGCAATCAACTTTTCCCGCGGATTTCATTGCCTCGCCTTGGTGTAGTGCAAGATCGTCAAACAGAGATTGGTTGACAGCAATAAGACCAAAGAAATAACGAATAATTTGACACATATAACACGACAACGACACAACGAACAGTAATTGGAGAGAAGTCAAATTGGTGTTTAAAACAATTTTCAACAAAAGGGCACTTGCTAGTAGGGAATCATTGGCCAACTAGTGGGGAAATTTATGGGCCTGGTGGGGATTTTCCCCACTAGTTTGTATGTTAAAAGATCCCCTGTGTACACTGTCTTGATCAGCTTATGTGGCTGATTCGGCTGTTTATCATAGAATATAACAAAACTTCTTACCTTGGTCTTGCTTTTGCTATTGATTTTTATTTTAGGGCATAAAGACTTCTGTCTGCGAATGTGGGACAATACATCTAGGATAGGGTAGATGGCGATAGAGGTTCAACCAACACCCAGGGCCGCTGAGAGAGGGGGCAAATTGCGCCAGGGCCTCGAGGTCTCGGGGGCCTCATGTAGTAATGAATTCAATTCTAAGAATTGAATTAATTAAACACAATAAAATTATGCGTAAAAATCATTAAGATGTTTAAAACGGTTAGAAGAATAAGACTACACGAATTATTATGAAATGCATTTTTGCCAATCTAAAGGGGGGGCCGCAAACATTTTCTGATCTTTTCGCTCGCAGGGTCCTCAACTTTTGGTGTTGGCCCCAGAGTCTCCTAAACCCCTCGCCGGCCATACCAACAAGTTGATTTACTAGAATGAAAATATCGATTGGATTGGTTTGTATTTGCTCTGGTTGAAGCCTGCCCTTAAAGCGTGAATGATGCTGAAAAATATCATATTGATTTGTTGAGCTGGGAACTTTCCTTAGAACAAGCTCTGCCAACAATTTACATTTCTGACGGCTTCTGATGGAGAGATAAGATTTAAACAAACTTGATGCTGTTTCGCTGATACCGTAATGTAAGTTTGTCTAAAAGAATAGGATGATTTGCAGTTGGTAAAGGCTTCAAGTTTTGAGCTGGGAAATTTGAAAAGGATACACATTAGCTACAACATTCGTCACGATGACACGACTGCCTTAAAACCAACAAACGTTAAATTTTCGAAAAACTGGTTTTTTCTTCCTTTGGTTATGTTTTTCACAGCGCAAATGGTTGGATTGTGGTTGGATTATTGTTGCATTAGCGACAGACTTACTTAGATATACGTAGTTTATGAAAGTTTTAAAATCCTGGATTGATCTATAGCCTAGTATCATTTATCCGCTCTTCAACGTTCTTATTACCGTGGGTTTTTTATTTTCCTACAAGCGACAATCTAATACATATTATTAAATTGATGTTTTTTGCTTGGTTTATTTGTTATTTCAATTCGTTAATTTGTTGACCGTGGAAATTGTTTCTATAGTAAAGATACCCTGAGATGTGCCGCGAGCCAGGGTATACCTTTTCGGACCTCTAGTCAAGCCAATTTTGGCGGAAATTGGTCTAGCCAAGGTCGCCATTTTCGTGAAAAATTAGTCTAACCAACGGTACCACTTTGGGTATGCCAGTGGTAGAACCCTGTCCAAAATTTAGCCAAAACCCCCTTCCCGGCGGAAACCTCTTGAGGAGACCTCAGCTTAGCAGAAACTTTGATTGTTGCTTTGATATATTTCTGCTTAAGAGGAGTTGCTTAATTTCAATAAGATGTCAGGTTTGGCTAAACAACTGTGCTGCTCTTGAAAAGACACACCACTGGCCATTTTTAATGTAGATGGTAAGAAAAACAATTTTGTAGTTTAATTTAAAATGCAGTTCCATACAGCTACGACAGGAAAGCTTAGGCACAAAGGAAAGTAGAGCTATGTTGAATCATGTGGCCTAAATAAGACCAAATTTAAAGGGTGAAAAGTTTTTCAGAGCCAGGAAAAACGCAATTAGCTGTCATAAAGGGACTGTTTCCTTATTGAATCTTGTTGTAACCAATTGAAACATGAGAATTTGACTTACCTATACCTAGTTTGATACAATAATGAAACAGTAGTGTCCATATTGCTATATTCATTGTGGCTACATCTTATACTAATCGGTGTACAATAGTGGTGTGAATTCGCATAGGGGTGGTACCAAGTGAAACAAAAATATTAAAACAGCACAATTGGAACTAATTCATTATGTTCATCTTAGTCGACGTAACAGGCAATGATTACACGTACTCTTGAAAGGGTTCAAAAAAGCATCATATGACCAATTTAATATTTCAAAACTATCTATATTGTAAAATACATATCACTGAAAGAAAGCAAACTGCTTCATTTGAGCATTTGTTTGACAGAACACGCGTATTCAACCACAGAAGGTTTATTCCAAGGCCGCTGCACCAGACACAATTTCAATCAATTCCTTTGTTATCACTGCTTGTCGGGTGCGATTAAACGTCAACGTAAGTTTATCAATCATTTCACCTGAAAAGAAAAGACATGTACATAAACGAATAGATACACACACACGATTCCTTAAAAAAGATGCTACTTCTCTCGCTTTGATTACAAACAAATAGCATATACAATTATTTCTTTTTCAAATGAGTGTACTTAAAAGGTCTGCATGACACGGTCTGCATGACACGGTCTGCATGACACGGTCTGCATGACACGGTCTGCATGACACTTCATTCGTATTCTACAGTCTAAAGTCAAGCATACACTAACCTAGACTTACAGAAACATGACTTGAAAAGTTTGTAATTGATAGTGCTAGCTTACCTGCATTTTTGCTGGCTGAGTCCATTGCTGTCATCCTGGAACTTTGCTCGCTACACGCAGACTCTTTCAGGCCATAATAAACAATACTTGCCAAAGTGAACTCGTGGTAATTACGCAACACATCAGCATCAACATCATCATATAGGTTTATGTTTTCTGACAGGAAATACACAAAATATTTTGTTAGACTCAGTTAATTCAAGATGATTCACGACACATCATCATAAAGAATCGGGGCTCAAGAGATTTTTTCGCGGGAGGTACGGGTCGAAAAAGGAGCGAATGTTAAAATCACAAAAGCATCTATTTGTGACTTGGAGTCAACTAGTTGAAAGACTAAAAACACTTTTAAAAAAGCAAAAGAAAAAAAATCCCAAATTTCTACAATGGCTTTTATGGCCACGCAAACATCTCTTTTTGGCAACAGCTAGCTATTTCTTCAATGTTTAATATGCATCAACGGCAACAAGCGCTGATACATCTTCTGAAATATAGAGGACATCTTCTACAGTTGCCAAGAACTTCAATAAGACGTAAAATAATGCATTGGATATTGACCTTAATTGAAAATGAAGACGAATAATTTCTAAAGCACTGATTCTAAAAATGTGAAAGCTACCGGAATCCGCAACTGCATCAAGAGGAGGAAGGTCCTTAGATCTGACTTTGAATGATACCACGCTCCTTGAAAGAAAAGAAGGTTTCAGGCTATACTCGAATTTTAGTTAACTCTACGAATAGTGCTTCTATCAGCAAAAATGAAATACTTGTTACTAAATAGGAGCCTGTATTTCAGTCATTTCCAATTTTCACGTTGAACAGCCGTTTAAAGATATGAAGTATTCATAGGGTGTCGTACAATCTGAATATTAACTGTATTCAAAGTGAAAGTTCTTGTATAAAGATAAAATCTTGTCGCTGCGTCTACCATTTTAAAATATCAACCGTTGGAAATTAACAGTGAACTTATAATAAATAGTTAATTAATCGAGTTTTCTGGGAAAAAAGTTTCCAGAACTGGATAATTTCCATAAACGTAGGAAGAAAAGATAACAAGACCAGGATCACTATGTTTATGCTTGATGACAAGACGGCTTGCTGCAACTGCAAATTTGTGATAACTGCTGGGAAGATGGATGTTTTGACTGCAATAAACCTTTAGACAATGCTTTCTAAAATTTAAAGGGTCCCAGCTGCCTAAGCATGCTCCTACAACTATCATCTACCTGCACCAATTAGTCTTCTGTTCCTTTCTTTGAAGATTTTGGAAGCTCATTTTTAAAGCTGTATATCAAGACCGAGCTGTCAATTTCCTATGTTGAAATTAGCAAAGTGTTTTCAGTGCTTGATCATGATATTATTTCATTCTTTGCAATCTCAAGACAATTCTGGTTCTATTGAATCTGCTTCAAGAAAACAGAATATTAGAAGTCAGCTCAACTGCGTACCAATTTAATTGTGCAAGGATAGTGCAATTCATGACACCATGCTTGCTATAATTCCTCTGATCTATAAATGAAATGATCCGCTGCTAAACTAAAAACACAAAACAAAAACACAAGTTTGACCTGTTGGGGTTCAAACCACTTCCATTATAAATCTAAAGAAGGGCTTAGCAAAGGCAGACATACTTGAATTCATTATAGAACATTTCCCCAGCATCAAATTCAAAGCCACTATCAAGAATTTCACCAGCAATAAATGAAGCCTCGCTAAACACTGGTGGCTTTCTACCAGTTTCACTCATATGCATGAGAACTTTATCACCTGAAAAAAAAATGAAATAGATATACATTAAAATAACAAATGTTTTGACTGTCAAAGAAATGACAAAATAAAAAAATATACAATGAAACTAGAAATCAACCTACACACTATTAGATACAAAGACAGTATGAAAATACATATACAGAAGAAGTGATACACAGATAGTATGTTCATACCTTCAAAGGAAATTCTAGGATGATAATGGAAACTTTTCATTGATAACATTGTTTAACAAAATACAATTGTAAACCTCACTATATAATAAGGTAGTCTACAGTCTGGTACAATTTTTTCACACATACATTCAATATTCTTTTAAGCGTAACAAACAAGCCGCAAAATCAAATTTGGATACAGAGGTGTGTGTGCGAGTGTGTGATAATCAGAAAGACAGGTATTTGAGATAAGGCCATGACTCAATGGCTAATTAATGGCGATAACTGTTTTTTATGCTGCAACTAGGAGATTAATTTCAGTGTATTGAAATAGCATATACAAGGACATTCCTGATCAGTTTATAATTAGCTTGTCTTTGGTGAAAACCATTTCATACTGTTTACCAGCCTATCATTGAGTGCTTGATGCGTTTTAGGCACAGCTGTACAAAGTTGCAAATCCAAGTTTCACACTTGCAATCATCAGACAACTGTTGATACATGAACATACATTTTACCCATTAAGCCAAAGATACATAAACATGCATGAAAACTGATAAGCAAAAAAATGAAAGCAGCCAATAAAGACATTTACCTAGGGTTCTCTGCAAGATTCCTCGCACTTTATCTCCACAGATAACTATCATTGGATTTGAGGCATTGCCTTTCTCCACTACTTTGGCTTTGATTGCTTTAGCCATTCCTGAGTGGATCCCACCACATAGACCCCGATCTGACGAAATTGCAAACATTAAATGGTTTGGCTTACTCTCGTCTGAGCCAATTTCCCCTTTCTCGTACAAAGCTAAAATTGAAAGGCAAAGTTTTGAACATAACACCACTTGGAATATCATACAAAATTAAAAAGTTAATTTAGTATTGAGACTGTAAAAATCAGCAATTTGCCATGATAATAAGGCCTATCAAAATACAGAAAGAGTATAAGGAAATTACAATTGATATAGCAACCAGAAGCATTAAGAGCTTCTGTATATGTTTCATCACATTGGTTGTCATAAACCAGTCTTGTCGTTTAATGCGTGCGATCGCACGCGCACGCATCAGCACACACATGGCACCAATAATGCAAGCGATTGATCGCACGCATGAGTTGTATATTTGACCGCCGTTTTTGACCTGAATAAAAATGTTTTCTTCAACGAAATATTGGAAGTTTTGTTTTTCATAAGCTCAGCAACATCGGCTATTCTCTAAATAGTGCCTGTTCTGCTCTCTATCGTGGCTTATCGCTTTGCTTTGTTCAAATTCTCCCAGAAACATGGCGATCATCAGGTAGTGTCCAAAACTTTTACCTTCCCGTTTACGCCATTATCAGGGGAAATATCGATGAAATTGCTCAAAAGAAAATGGGCTTTTTTATCGTAGATGCGAGAGGTAGGCGACGAATAGACCCGCAAAAAGAAGATCTTCCGACAATCAAGGTTAATATCAATCTAGTGATGTAGACAGGAAAATTCACAAAAGGGGCAAGAAATTTAGATTTTCCGACAAAATTTTTATAAGAGCTTTTATTTTTTCAAAATTTTGTACATAACTTCACGTAAGTCACGTGTCATAAATCATACTACTCGAAGGTTTTTCTTGTCTTTTTTCTGAAAAAAGGCATTTTCAAGTTCTATACCTTATTGAACTATACCAGACGAGATCACCATATTCAGCTTTTTCCGACAAAACAGCAGTTTAGCTGTACAGGGGGGAGGGGGTTTGCCCCACCCCTTGACCCCCTTTATCTACGCCACTGTATCAATCAATATTTTCCTATAGTTGTCCTGTAATGTCGAATGTTCTCGGAATGAACACAGCAGAAATACTCAAGCTCTCTGCAAATCGCCCCAGGGCCACGAGGTGTAGGGGGTAATGAATTCTGTTTTGAAATAAAATTGATTAAAAGTGCCAAAATTATGCCCATGAACAGTAAAACATTTTAAGCGAATGAACAAATTTAAGCTAGTTTAAGGGGCGTGGTCGCAAAATTTTGCTGCTCGCTTCGCTCGCAGGGGCCTAATTCTCCGCTTTTGACCCAGGGCCTCTAAATCTATAGGCGGCCCTGCGTGCAAGTTTGGAACCGTGACAAAACGGTCGCGTTTCGCCCATTCGTTCACGCTAGCACTCTGGAACCGAGCTAATTTTGCTCTGCCATCCGGAATGATTTTGAATCTGTTACGAAAGAGAACGAAATTTGTACCGTCGCGGTTCCGTTTTTGAACAGGACTGTGTAAACGGGGTCCGAAATAGCCTGATTTTTAAGAGTGTGAATCGCACGCATGAAAGAAATAATGCGTGTGGTTTGCCACACGCATGGTGATTTCCTTATGACGAAGACTGAAAAACCAATAATGCAGGGTGGCATGCAGTGGTATAAACTATATGAGCCTCATACCATTTTGTTTCCAAAGGTGGTCCTAGAAAAAACCTTGAAATTCATGGGCTCTTGGAGAGATATCTCTTCCAGCCGTTTTGTTCTGCATTGAAGCAGTAGCAGAGAGCGCATTACTTTGTCAATGGTAATTCAAATGTAAAAATAACAAAACTTTGTGTTTGAATTGCTCTGACAAAAGATTTTTAATTGCCTTCTAATCCGTAAATGAATCTAATCCGTCAAAGTACTGTTGATAGCAATCAAATCTCAAGGGCAGTTATGGCCACAGTATTAGTGTCTCATTTCTCATACTGTGGTTGCATTAAACTATTGTCTAAGTGTCTAAGTGAAGAGGAGTATCTATTTTTGATGGGTATGTCGCTTTATGTGTGACTTATCTAAAGGTGAATTTTTTCCTATAGATCATTTAATATTTTTAAGGTAGTTTCCCAAAGTAGCATTTTTCCAGATCAGGTTTTAAAAATGTAAAAAAGGGATGGTGATAAGTATGGGTTGACAGGTCAAATTGTTGTGTTTTGGTTGCAAGGTTGCAAGTACTTTTCACCAAATTTTTCTAGTATCAGCTTTTTGATTTGCGATCTTAATACCCTGACAAGTTAGTGGCAATAACGAGAGGGTTCTAGGCCACCAGCAATGATTTTAGCTGTGGCGGCTTTAAGCTCTTTACCGCGTTCTCTGGCCATGGTATTAGAATAACGATTCTCATACTGTGCTCTCGAGGTGGCGATACAGCAAGGGCTGTGTGCTGTCTATGTATCCTATGTCAACCGGCCTTCCCCTAAGCCCGCTACCCGCTTATAGACCAATGACTCCGTAAGTGTAGGCAGTTAGACAGCCCTTGAAATTGGAAACAAAGGAGGTGTATTAACAAGACACCTTTTTCTTAAAAATGAACAAAGCATACATGTATAGCAGAATATTTGTTATCCAGTTGTTAGGTAGGGAAGAACACTAGTTTCGTGTTCTTTAATCAATAGCTATGGATTTCTTTAACAATTCGTTTTGATTGTAAACAAAATCAAAAACACGATTTTTCAATTTTCTTATACGAAAGCAAAAAATAACAAATTTGATGCCTTGAGTAAGGATGCTTGGGGTATTCTCTCTTCAATACAGGAAAAGCATCAAGCCTGCAGGAGCAAAATCCCATAGCATCATTATGTGGAAAAATGCTCCTATTTTGATTGTTTTTGAGCTGTTCAAAATTTCAAAGAACTAATACCAGAAAAATTTGACTCCTAGCTGCCCCTGCAATAATGGAATAGCTTAATAAATATAACCTAAATATAATTTATAATTATGTTCTACCTGTTGCTCCTTTTCCATAAACTTTGGCTGACTTAAGCTCTCTTTCAGCTCTCGCAAACTTAGCTGCAGAAACCATCTTCATTGACTTTGTTATCTTCTGGATGTTCTTCACAGATCTCAATCGCAGTCGAACTATTAAAAGAGAAAGAGAATTTTGAAGAAAGGACTGCATTTAGAGATGCGTATAGACCTTGAAACATTTGCTTTTCTCATATTATACACTTTAACTATTATGCATAAAAGCTCAATTTAATGAAGGGTCCTGAGGAGCAACAAAACTTACATCAAGAATGCATTTGAGCTCTTCCTACAAAAAGATAATTGACAACAAACAATGTAAACAGAAACTGCTCTATTTTTCTTGTAATGATACATAAATAGTTTATACTGCTGAAACCCACTCTGTTAAATGCATTAACACTTTGTTGGCAATTGAAAATTCTATTAATGATTCTTTTAATTGAAATTTTTCACTCTTGCTTTTTGAGCTAACTTTTGAGATAACTTTCAAACACACATATTTATACATGTGCTGTAGATACAAAAATTAATTTTTATAGACTTAGAAACACCATAACAATGAAAAAGACGACACAAACAAATAAAAAATACAGAAGTAAACATACTGTCTTTCAATGTTGCCATGTTCCTTGCACCAACACTGAAATAAAAAATAATTCATTCAATTCTAAGTAGATGCGACTTTTGTGATTTTGTATGCCTTAATAAGCTAAAAGTTCATACTTTAATAGGAAGCCATGTGAATGGATGTGCAAGAAAAATTCTTTAAGCCAAAATATGTTCTATTTGTTGGCATAAATACATAATACTGGACACAATTTTGCTATCGCTCAAGAAATTAATTAATTAATCAGCAATTAATTGCCTCGTCTCCACCAATTTTACTTAAGCATTAGATTTTGGAATTTTAAGCTAAATATATCTGTCACATCATAGATACATTTCTTTGGAAGACAAGATTCTTATGTTAATCACATAGAAATAAAGAGCATCATATTCCAAGCATTAATTTTAAGTCTGAAATTTGTTTTTTATGTCTTTTAAAGCCTCTGTCTACAATACCCTTACCAAAATTATTGGCAGGGGCTATTGACTGCCCTCGCAAAAATATGTCTCATCTGCAAGGGACAGGAAGAGCATTTATGAAAAAGTTAGTTCCAATAAATTAGGTTAATTCTCGAGGTTGGAAAACATGTATGATTTTGTAGACGTGTCACTGTGGTGTGACCAGATGCACATATCAGCTACGACCTGCAAGCAAAAGCATTTGAGCTGCGAGCAAAATTGCCCATATATACATTACTATGGTATAATACATGTGAAGTCATCAATATTTTGGGTCACTAGAGGTCCCAGGTGTGAGTACATGAGTGTAGCATTGCTGCAAGTATATGCAAGTTTTCCAGACTGGGTAATTTAATTCTGAATGAAAGGGCAAGTTGCTAATGAATACAAAGCATTATTTCTTCATTATGGCAATACTCTCAAAGACGCGTATTACATTATGGCAATACTCCTCCTTCCTCCCCCGATCAAAAAATAATCTTTCATTATTATAGCCTTGTCTTATCATCCCATGTACATGATATGATGAGGGCATATGGCGTCGAAAGCTCTTTTCAGAGCTCTTTCCACATGTCCTTCAGCAATATGATATCCTATTAAGTTTATGTTTTATCTATACCTTGCATGATTGTAAATAAAGTAATTTTTATAAACATCAAAAGCTATTTGTACTATGGTAATTAATTATTGTTGAAAATGAAATGAAATTGAAAACTGAAATGATGATGTTATGTTATCCTAACTTACAAAAGCAAAGTTAGGCCACAAGATCTCTGGGGGTATTACAATGGGCATACTAGTTTTATCATCTTGAAATGCCACATAATTTCGTTCCTATCGTCTCAGCTTACATTAATATCGTTTCTCCTATAAATATGATACAAAGTAAATGCCTACCATGCTGGCGACTGGAACAGGGTTAGCTTGGCGAAAATGCCCGGAGCAGCCATGATGAGTCCAATGGAAAAGGAGGAGGATAAGCATTCTGGGATTATCTTAGCCTCTATATGGATAGAGAGCAGCTCTTAATCGAGGCTTTTACAGCGAGATCATCTCGTGTTTTTGCGACAAGGAGAGTGATTAACAAAATGTCGGGGCGTCAAGGTATTTGTGTGAAGATGTTCCTGCATCGGTGCTCTTCATTTTATTATTTTATTTTGCTATCATCAATTTTGTGTTATCTCAGACCAGTCAAGTTTCAGTTTTGAAAATGTGTGGATTTTGATATATAAGGCTTGGGGATGCTTGAACTACCAAAGGATTTCAAGGAACACGCAAAAGAAATTTGTCACTTTATCACTATAAAAATAGCTACATGAGTCATCAAAATGATGAAATGTGAAAAAGACACATTTTTTATTCAAGAAACAGAATATAATCAGAATGTATTATAAGGAGCCAAAATTTACAGTTCAGTTCAGTTCAGTTCAGTTCATTTTTAAAATCAATACATACAAATCTGTTAAAATAAAGCAACAGGTTACAAAAGATGAAATAAATTACATAAAATGAGAGGATTAGAGAACAGGGAAAAAAATTTAGATGATTTTGCAAAAACGAATGAGATTTGCATGCAGGAATTTCTTAAAGGACAAAATCAGTGGGTTAGGTTAGAATGACTTAGAATTAGAATTATAGAACTTACTTAGAATAAGAACTTCCCTGACTTACAGCACTTTTTCAAAAATTATGTTTGATGTTAATGTCAAACAGCACACTATAACTCAATTCATCTTTTAAATATCTGTGTCGTTGGATCCATCAGTTTACAATGAAAATAAATATGTTTTCATTGTCTCAACAGTGTTCTCCAGGAAGTGTGTTTTGGTCCCTTTTGATTCATATTCTTTGGTCATTTTTTGTCTGGGAAGATATCTTTAAAATGTTACAGAGCTTGTCTGCAAAATCTATCTGGATATTTTTCACAAGAAGCAATGTATTGGCTTCTGCATGTTTTTCCTAAGAGAAAAGTTTTTAAAATAAAAAATGAAATCTCAGATGAAATTGACTCAGTAAAACACTGTCAGATACACATGGAAAAAGGTCTGTAAAAATTAACTGTACCTACTCTTGAAATGGGACTGTTTCAGTTCAGAAGCAAAAGCCTGAGAGTTTCATTGATGATGATGCATTTTTCACTCTTTCCTTGTGCTTTGCACAATCTAACACATGCGAGGCCATTTCTTTGTCCACTTAGATTTATTTTTTTAAACTTAGCATTACCAGCATATTTTGGTTCATTGAATGGTTCATTTAAAGTAGAAGATTCAGAAAAAATCATTTTCTTTGAAGAAATATCTAAAAGAGAACTTTCTTTCTGAATGGAGTGAATGACATCTTTTCTTCCTTTTGGCATTTGAACATATCTCTGATAAAATAATGATAAGTGGTTATTTTACTATGGATTAAGCAAATTATCATTTTGCATTGTGTAAACACCCTTGAGCGTCCACAATTTTCTAAAGTCTATTCTTTCATGGATTTTCACTTTTGTCCCAGATTAGCATGACATAGTTATTCTTATTGTATCAGAAATAACTATTGAGCTATTTTTTAGTCTTGTAAAGGATAGAAAATCCCACAGCTTAAAAAATGCCTGTCTCAAAAATCCAAGAATTCGGAAATCAACGTTGATAAGGCCCAAAAAAAATTACAAAAGCATGGTGACAAATTTTTCCAAGCATGTCAATACCCCCCCCCCCCCCCATTCATAATTTTTGTTATAGGAAAAGAAACTCTGTATTATCAATGGGCACTTGTGATTATATTAAGACAGCACAGAGAGGTTCATGGCAGAGAGGTTGTAATAAAGACAACATTTAAATGGCATTTAAGGATGGCAGCTAAGGATGGAAGCTAGGGGTGTCGCTGGCAGTTAAGCGGCAGTTACGGCTATATGAATCCAAGCCTTGTGGTAGAAATAAATTTTCTGTGTGCTTTGATTATAGCCCACAAAATATTTTTGCAAATAAACTACTACAAAATTTTGAGCACTCTTTTTAAATTGTTTGGTCTTCTTTTACAGATATTTAATTATTTAATTCTATTCTTTTACAGACTTTTACAGAATAAAAAATTATGATTTTATATTTGTTTGTTCAAGGTGGAAAGAAAAAACCTCTTAAAGCACCAAAAAAGGACACAAAAGATTTGGATGAGGTATTTGCTCATTGCTTAACAACTCTATGATCCAGTCTGCAAATTACGACAGTTCTTGAACCATCACTGCATGTGTATGGCCATTTCAGGCACATTTTCTGCATTAAAAGCTCCTTTTGCCTATCATAAAAAAATCACTATGACAATGGTTTTGAAAAGAGCAAATATTTCACAACATACTAAAAGCTTTTTTGTAGAGTATAGAGCATTTTTGTATACTTCTTAGAGTATAAAACATCGGAATAAGGGTCCAAAAGAACATTATGGAAAATATATACCCAGTTGTGGATCGAAATAGGCGAAACAGAAAAATGCAATCACATGACTGGTATAGATGTCCAATCAGTCATGCATGCCTATACAATAAGTACCACTCAAGAGTCCAAGAGGAAACAAACCCCTTCTGACTACACAAAAGTGGCTTTTCCGTTTGCATGTAGACCCATTCTAAAATTGCTAGATGAAAAGATGACCAGGCTCTGCCAGTTATCTGAAACATGTCGTCATTACAGAGTTTGCACAATCTTGGTTGTCTAAAAGGTGTTGTCCAATGTCAGAATCACTAGTTTTTACTGTGTTTTTTTACCTACAAGATCGAGGAGGCTGTTGTTCATGTCATCCAGTAGGTACTTTGGTAGATTCAACAGTTGATTGTATTGAGTCTTGTGACAGGAAATACCTTACCCATTGACTAAAATGTTATGAACACATAATGAAGTTGTTCAGTCATACTTTGTTATGTATCCTTTCCTCTTGCAATATCCTACTAGTAAACAGCTCCAATTATCCATTCATTAAAATAATAGGATGATGTAGCCTTTAAACAGAAACAAAAAGAAGAAAAGAAGAAGTTGGAGGAAATGAAGAAAGTTGCAGGGCAGAAGGGACCTCTAAGTATTAGCTTTTGACATATCTAAATTTATTACACATCACCAATCAAAGTGCCCTTTATACCAACCTTTCAACTCATGCTGGGATTTCACACAGCCAGCTTAGAAACAAAGCTGAGTGAACCATGCTTACCTCATTAGTCCTTGTTCTCAGATTCTTGCTTTCTTTTGAAGTGATATGTTTTTTGCTTGAAAGTGATATAGATAATTGCAATGATGAAAAAGTTTCCTGGTGACCAAATGTAATGGAAAATTGGTATAATAACTTAAAATTGCCTTGTTCCATACACCAAGCATGAGCAGACACAGCATTAAACACTACCTGACAGACAAGTAAAAACAGTTAATTTTTCTAATATTGTTGCCCAATATGTTGCTTATAATTATTTTAATATATTAAAGCTTTTATAACTATTATATATTTAACTTTACAGGCGCGGGTGGAATAAAGAAGTCTGGTAAGAAGTGAATCAAAATGACAAGCAGACATTTAAAGGGAGTTTTGCCAAGAATTATCATCACTCATTGTAAAAGGAAATTTGTGCATAAGAAACTGTATTTATAAATAACCCTTCTTCTTTTTTGCTACCTGTTCTAATAAATCCACAAAAAGGATTTTGTTTCCAATTTGTTTGCATGAAAAGTTCCCTCAAAAGCATAACCAAAGAAATTTAACAGAAAAGGCAAGCCCATGGATTTTGTAGCTCATTTTATCTGGTAACTCTTTTTAAAGCTCACCTTTACTTTTTTCATGAAGAATGTTCATATCTCACCTAGAGGTCATAACAGGCTTGACCAAAAATGACAACGGCTTCAGCCACAAGTTATTTGCGTTTCTTGCAGCTTACTCAGTTTAGCATTAAATCCATTAGGAAATGAAGTAGACTAAATTGACCCGGTTGTGAACAAAGCCAAGCTTGAGCTGACAATATTCTAGATGTTTTGACCTGTATCACAACTGCCTTCCCATCAGATTATGGAGGGGGTGTACATCTATAAATATTTAGGCGTGGGCTAACCTATTTTTCTTTGTTGTCAATATTTGATAGTCATTCCTATATTTTTTTATTATGCTGAATTTTATCCCTGGTAAACTTTTCAAAAACGAAATGAAATAAAAATTTAAGTAGTAAACAGGATCTGCCAAAACTCAATTTACAACAGCTGAAGATCATTCCATTTGATTGTAAGATTCTGGGCATACAAAGGATTCTGGGCATACAAAGCTGTTCTTCAAGAAAGACAAGCATTCCAATCTTTGTTTTTTTAATCGTTTTTCAAACAAATGGAAAAATTGTTTATGAAACCAGCAAGGCTTGATTTTAATACAATACAGAGTTGTGTTAATTTCTTCATTTGTTTGTCTTAAAGATTCATGTTCTGTTGCCTTTTAAAGCCATGTTCATTCAGCTGTCTTCCTTCTGAAACACTTTTGTTTGATGCTCAACAGCCATGTTCATTTCTTTTGACCTTCTTTTTTGCCCTTTCCTGGTGGTTGAAAAATTGAATAGGGCCATTAATATCAAAACAAAAACAAGGTAATAGAAAACAGGTAAAACAGGTGGAAATAGGTTTATATCAACATACTCTAGTATTATCTTACATCATGGAGGCAGGTTGACATTATCAATAGATTTAGACGAAATGCAAAATATACTCTGTCGAGAGGTGGGGGAGGCGTGGCACTGCAATTTCGGCGGCCATGGAAAACTAGAGAATCGCAACAATTGTTTTGCAAAGACATGTGAACAGAGCAAAATCGAGTGAACATTTTTTAACATTTAGTGAAGTTTCAGGCGTGGTGTAAAGCTACGTAGGAAATGACCCATGACAGATGTGTTCATAGCACTTTCCACGTGTCATCAAATACTTTAGCACCAACCCCCACCCCCCACAGCATCAAGAAACAGGATGGCATTAAGTCTTACCTTTGCCGCCTTTTGCTGCTTCTGGCTTCTTCTCTGCCTCCTTTTTCCCCTGAAAAAACAAGTTGTAGTTTATTTACTTTTACATAAAACTTTTCATTCTCAACAGCAAACGTTTAATTGAGACATAACAGTCTGCAACTAAATTCGGATTCGAGGAAGGTTAACGAAGTAAATCATAGGTTACCTCGTCAGCAGCAGGCTTCTTCTTGTCCTCCTTCCCTTTGCCTTTTCCTCCTGCAGAATAAAACGAAATTCGTATTAGCAAATTAAGACTTCTGTAGCAACCTGTTTTGAGGACTTCTGTAGCAAGCAAGCATTTAACATTCAACGAGTTAAGTCATATGAACGATCAGAAACCTTCGTTTGGCATTTTCCTGCTGTCTTCTCTTTTCTGATCTTCAAGCACTTCTATCCTTCGCTGACGAATGACCTCTTCTACTCATACCTGCAGGTTTTATTTTATATCAATCGTCGTTCTGCGCTATCCAAACTGGCTATTCCTGGTTTGCGACTTGAAATTCTTCCATGTGCAATTATTTATGAAGATTCCAACTGATTATGGTTTAGTCTTTAAACGGCGTCTCCGATTGGCTGAAAAGCAATTCTGCTAAAACTGGTAAAAACAGGAATTGGAGCGAACGCGAATCAAAGCAAAGAAACCATCTTGACTGTGCGTTCTACTTTTGCGCGAAAGTTCCGTACATCCGGGGCGTCATTTGCCTTGTGTGTGATAATAATAGATTTCTGTAAACCGTTGTTTGTAACTGGCATTTGATAATACCTGTTTTCAGATCCAGCTCGAGGTAAATTCATGAGATCAGTATTATCATGATAATATCTTAGTACTTCACGAAATTGCACACAGAATACGATAATCACCACTGTCGAGAATTATTGGGGACTCGACCTCTAAGATTTCATGCAACAAGATATGGCCTATAACGCAAAAGATACCTTTTACCCACACTACTTAATACGACTCAATGCCTTAAAAAATTTCGAAAAGGTTTACGCCAACAGTCGAATTTTTCAGGGCCTTTTTAAATGTGATACCTAGGGCCTAGGGGGTAACGGCCCATAAAGCCAAAGAGACCTTTTTCAGACAATGGACTTTTTATTTTATATCAGCACAGGCTTGCCCCAAAACAAAAGTCACTTAGAAAAGGCTCTAAATTCCAGCTTCGATTTTCTTAATAAATTTTCGTTTGAGCTAAATTTTCTTACAAACAATACTCTATAAAAAGAAAAGAGTGTATGGACATATCACTTTCTGCTTTCACATTGTGATCGATCGCTTCGTTTAAGTATTCATCCTAAATTTCTGGGATTACCCCCTGCCCCTACGAGGTTCAGTCGTTCCTGAATTGTTCAAATTTCGGGTTTTGAAATAGCAATTTGGCTTAGCTTAGTCAGAGGTCTATATGATAACAATAGCTTTATGATTCACATTTCGTGTTTAGAATTTGCCATAATCTAATCTTTGAAGGGGAAATCATGTCAGTTGATTTCTTGTATTGCGTTATTTAAGATTGTAATATTGATTATCTCTTTTAAGCCCCCAGGGGGGATTATTGTTTGAGAGAGGGGGGCTTAATAAATATTTTGTAATAGAAAACAATTTTCAGTGGTAGACAAATGTTCTCTTTATTTGCGAAATAAAAAAACATTAAATCAGGCTCCAACATCAATAATATTGTCATCGTCATCAATTATTAATTTGAACAGTTTTTTGGCAGTACAGAACTTGAAAATGGCTTTGAAAGAAGCAAACATTTTACAACATATTGACTAAAAGCTTTTTCGTCTGACGCTCCTCAGAGCATAAAACATCAGAATAAGGGTCCGAAAGAACACGATGAAAAATATATACCCAGTTGTGGATTGAAATAGGCCAATCAGAGAAACGCAAGCACAAGACCGGTATAGTTGACCAATCAGTGCCGCGTGCCTAAAGAAAAATATACTGATTGGTCTAAAAAATCTTCTTTGCCCATGTCGTCTTCTGAAATCGGGCATTCGGAAGGGTCGACTTCATCCATCTGAGTACCAAGTCCCTCACATGGCCCGTGCCTAATCTTTGTCGTCGGATCTAAGGTCCTATAGATGAGGGGTCTTGATGGGGGGGGGAGGTCAGAAATTTTTCAAAAAATAAATAAGCGGGGGGTGGGGGTTCTAGTAAGTGGGGGGGGGGGTCGGAACTGTGAAAAATCTGAAAAATCACGCGATGATTCTTTTTTGGGGTCAAATGAGATTTTCTTCTGAATACAATCCATAGCAAAATGACAATTATCACCATGTAATAATGCATTGTTTTATTACTGAAATGAGCAGACGCTTGTCATTGTGTACATCAGCCAGGCCTATATAATTTTTTTCGGATGCTATACTACTTTCCTATGTTAAAACTTTTGCACAATGCAACTTCTTTATTTAAGAGAAACTTTACAGAAATTTCACACCTGAAAGAACAAAGAACAAATGAAATAAGGGATATGAATGATTGCATATCAAAATTAAAAAGCGGAGGGGTCCAAATAAGCTCCGATGAGGTCAGAAAAAAATCAATAAATTAATAAGCGTCCCCCCTTCTATTAAGGACCTTAGAGTACCAATGAATTAATTAAAATCTCCGTTTTTCAAGTTTACATATTTCGGCATAAATGAAATTTTCTTGGGGGGAGGGCAGCTAAATTGAGTGGGGGCTTAGTAAATTTTTCCTTCTGAAAAGGGGGGACTAGTAAGAGAGGGGTGTTTTATTGAGAAAGGGCCTTAATAGAGAATTTATGGTAGTTAAACTGCTCCCCTCTTATATCTGATTATAACAGCATCATTCTTGGATGATGAGATGAACTACATAATTTTAAACTATAGAAAAAAACCAGTAACCACTTTTGTATTGAAAACATCTTTTAGAAATTGTCAGCAAATCCTTTCTACTGTTTGAAGTTTTAGCGCCAATTAGATTTGGCAATTTATATTCTGCTCCCATTCTGCTTCATAGTTGGCAATTTTGGATCGGATCACTCTACCACTCTGTCTTTTGGATCGGATGGGTAAGTAACTCAGCTCTAAAGTGGACCCTTTTAGCAAGCTACCCAGAGAAAGGTAGGATAGGGGACTAGAACTGGATCAGATCTACGAGGTCTCATGTAAAAGCAAATCAAAAGTAGCTCCGATCCAGTTTGGATTTGATCCAATTTCTAAGGTTCAAAATCTAGACCAAAAACACTTTTGAACAGTGGCGTCGCGTGACCATTCTCTCTGGGGGGTGTAAGAGATGCAAAACCATATTTTACCGACAGAAATTCTTTTTTACATTAATATTTTGTTATAAATTTAATTCTACCGACGAGTTTTCTTAAAGTTGGGGGGTGTACATCCCCCCACACACCCTACACGCTACGCCCCTGTTTTTGAATAATGAAATTAGAATTTATTACTGTCGTCGAAGATTTGTTTATCAAAGGCAAGCAGTCAGTGACACAAGGCTAAAAGATTTTCTCTAGCACGCCACATTGAATTGCATTGTTTTTTATGACATCAAGTGGGGCAAACTTGTAAAAATTGATGGCGAGTAGAGGCTATAATACGGTCAATTTTGATATGCTAAAGGATTGTAATTTATATCAAAATTTAATGAAAGTGAGTAAATATTGGGGCCTTACTCTGGCAGGATGCAAATTTTAAGACAGTTTTAAAATAGGCAGGGTGATCCACTGCCTTCTTTCATGATGGGCGGGCTGCCGATCCCATTTTACCAGGTAATGGTAAGGGAAAAAAAGCAAATAACATTAAACAAAATATCTTTATAAATCTGTTACTAAACCTAGATATTTTGCTGGTATCTGAGAGATGAAAAGACAAGCTACAGGCACATCGAGTGCAAAGGTCTTTTTCCTCTTCTCTATATAAACAAAGCTTGTCCCCGCAGCAAATTTGCCTTCGAATAGGCTGTGTAATGCGCTCATTGAAAAATCTTGATTTGCCGGTTTTAATTAGCTGTGACGTAACGCCCTCGAAGAGCAACTACACTTTCCAGGAACAATGTCGCTCGTGCGTGCAATGAACCCAGTTCACAGCTGGAGACATCATAGCATAAGCAACATAACATAGGCAAAATATTCATATTAAAACATTAATTATTTGCTCAATCAAACTTAACTTCAAAGACAATTATAAAGGATGGAAATGTTACATTATCTATAGAAAATACTGTAAAATATTAGCTATCATTCATAGTATCAAGTTCATCTAAACACTCGCATCTTCCAGTCATTTTCTTACAACAAGAAAAATAGAAGCTATGTGTGTACCTATTGTAATGAAGGCAAACCTGTCAAATACTATAACATTACTTTTTACTGAAATTCAAAGATACCATTGGCAAGTTTACTTGAAATGGGAAAGTTTTTCCTTATGTAGCCAAAATTGTGTCGTCCAAGAGACTGTTTCATTTTGTCCCATCTGTTCTTTCATCTCTAGACTGGTCATGAAAACTAATAATGACAAATCATAAATTGTAGGACTCTAAACTAAAACACCATGGGCTATACGTGTGGCCCACAGAAAAATACCTTGAAGGTTAGAGGTGGGTGCATCGACACAGGGTCTACCACAAGCATGTATTCCTGGCACAAATTCTGTTATTTCTGCAAACCACCTTGTTAAATTTTCATAACATTGCTGGCGAGAAAACGCATGCTCACTGCTCATCTACTGTAATCGCGTCTATGTAGAAAATCACTGTCGTCGTTAACAATTGTATCATGTGACTCGTTTTCCATTAGACTATGAAGAACAACTTCATCATCTGATGCGTGTGTGTCACGAGGTCTTGCTAAAAACTTCACCACATTACTGTCCTCATTCACAAGTGTAACATTTTTTCTAAGCTTCCGATGCATCAGAAAATTGTCAACTACCCAAAACATTAGGGCCTGAAAATGAGGAAAAACATGTTGCTTAAAAATAGCTTGTCGAAAGGCATAATTGCAGAAAAAAGACTAAAACAGTAAAATTCAATTAAAATACTCCTTCCTTAAAAGTGACAAATGGCATTCTGAATGTAACAATGATCAATGGCATTCTGAATGTAACAATGATCTTGGTGAAGTAAAAAGGCATTACATTGAATTTGTACTCACATTCATAATGAAAGGTACAATTAGCATAACAACTCCTGCTTCCAATTTTGGATGGTACTTGAAGGGCGTTAGAATGAATTTGCGTACATCATCCCAAAAGGATAATTGCACCAACAGGACAATGATGCTTTTCTCGATCAACATAACAATGATGTACACAAAACACTGTCGAAACCACCATGAACGTTGAGGGGGGTTCCCTAAATCAAGGTTAAAACACATGTTAGCTTAGGTGTGTGCGTAAATAGTCACAATGATCACGGCCATGATCTTGGGGTATTTAAAAAAATACCGTGATTGACCGATGGCGCACCCTGGGAGTATAGCTTAATGCCCCGGGTAGTCATTCAAACTTTTTATATACGGGGAGGTCCATCCACAGTTATTAAAATTCACCTAAAAGTATCAAAAACAGATTTAACTGACTCAAAGTTAACAGCTAAAATGATCAGCTAAATAATAGTAAGACCCTGAAATATCAAAATGCAAAATCTAATTGTTGAGCACATCAGAGACCTGTAGTAAAGGCAATTAAGACTGTTTCCTATAATAACCAGTTTAAATACATCTGTCCCTGTATTCTTGTTCTTGTATCCATAAATAGCAAAAAGTATATTGTTAAATCAGGTACCCAAAAGCATCAGATCACATGTTTACAAATGATTAGTTTACAAAAGGTTTTTTATCGAGGCTGGAGACAAAATCTTCAGAATCAATAAACAAGCGACTAAAACATGAAGCAAGATTAAATAATACACCTAGAAACATATGCCCAAAATTTTCCTGGAAAGGACAGTGAAAATTATTTGTCTGGTGTTCATCGTCAAAAAATGCAAAAGTCTTCTGAAGCCATGAAAGTATTTACAATGGTGTGAAAATGTGAAATAATAGATACCGCAATAGGTTATCTATTTCGGTGATAATAAGAAAAAACCCGAAGGCCTATAGCAAAGCTCTGTAAAGGGAAAAGAAGGAGACGCTAAGAGGAGAGGGAAAAGCTAGTTGTAAATGAGAAAAGATACAAGAGTTTGGGAAGCAAAAGAGGATGCAGCGTAAGGCTCTGAGAAGGAAAGTTTTGTTGTAGGGCTGACCTCGTGAATTTGATACGAAGACTTGGAGAAGTTGAGCCAAGAAGAGTTTTGAGGTTATGAATATGTATCAGGGGCCTGGGGTAGCATCTCTAATCGCCACCCCAATGTTAAGAGCAGTACTCAAAAAAGGAAGAAGTTGATATTTTTTACATGTTCGAAGCATAAGGGGTTGAAAGGTACAGAAGGTAGAATATCAAAGTCAGGAACATTCATTGAAACAGGTGGAAAGTAAGGGGTGCATTTACGTAAAACGAAAATGGAGGATCTAATTTGATGAAATCTAACGAGATTTGTTTACCCCAGTTCTCATTTACTGTCAGATAATCTGTGAGAAGTGAAGCTGAGGTTTTTCTGAAAGGAAGCGTTCATAACAGAATCGTGTTCCGAATCAAAGGAGATTCCGAAGCCGAATGAAGCGCTTACATAAGTGGCATCAGCGAAAAAGAGAATATTTAGAGAGTTAGAAAAGGTAGATCTTTGATGAAAAGGTGTGAAGGTGATACTCTTGTGCTTGTGCCTATGCTGAAATAAACATACCCCTCCCCACATTTTGATTTACACCACATCCACTCACCTGCTGAGACAACCGCCGTTCGAGTTTCAAAATTCGCCTATTTATGTTCAAAATAATACCATAGAAATGTGGCAGGACTACTTGCCACAACATGGTTTCACTTCCAAATACCATCCAGCAGAAATGAAATCTACAGGCTGCGTAATTGTTTGCATTAAGTATGTTGTTTATGTAGAAAGGAATAAGAAGGTGCAGATCTTTGACAGACCAGTGTTATTTTAAAAAGCTTCAAGTGGGACTTGACATGTTTTCATAAACGAGAAGAGCTTACGCAGCTGTTATTAAAAATAATATTAATGTTATCATTTCAAATCAGACAATTAAACAACCTTAGACAAAGACAGTACCATCAAGTAACATATGTAGCGAAAGAAAAATCGTATCATCTTTACCATATTCACCAAATCGAAATGATCGCCAACCATTAAACCTTCCAAAAATTGACGCCATTTTCAGAAAAAGCCAAATAATCACAAGACCAATAGTTGTGTCAAGAAGGAAATTGATAAAATACCTAAAACAAAGAATATATAGCACATAAACAATTAAAGGACAAAACTATTGTTGAATTACAAAAACTCAGCATGAAAAAACCCTTCATGAAAAATAAATTTACATATGTGGAAGAGAAATGTTCTCAGGAAATCTACTTTAAAAGAAACTTATGGCGTCAGCCCTGCGACAGTCAAAATGATATGTCTTCCTACTTTCAAAGCCAAGCAATTTCAAAAGTTTTACTTCTTTTTTCATACTTGTAACGGCAGCAAAAAAAATTGAGTGTAATGGATAGTTAACACATTTTTTCTGGATTAGTCGAGAACCACACTGGGGAAAGCATTGTGCTGAATTTACTGCATTTTCAGTCTGTAGAAAACAAGTCTGTTTTTGTGTCTTTCAAAGCACAAGACCTGTGATGAAAGTCCAGAAATATGTATATGGACTCCTAACAAGGTTTTCTTTCAAATATCCAAATTTTTTGGTTAAAGAAAGAAACGACCTCTGTTTCCACTAGCCAATCACCATTTTAGTAAAATAACAGCGATTTGTGAGCTGAAAGGTATGTTATTAACTTGGACTCAATGAATATTGAGTAGACAACTGAAACTAGCTTACATAGAAACATGTCATCTGTATGTTTTCAAAATTATTCTTTGCATAGCAGGTTAGGCCAAGCAATCTAAAGGCCATACCTCTAAAAACATTCAAGGGATACGCCGTCTATCACCTCAAGTTTGCCTTTTTGCTGTTTGTTGGTTTTGAAATTGTATTTTTACATTTTAGTAGAAACTGAAAACACTAGGAAAATTGTGGAAAGTTTTCTTACAAAAGGCTTTAAATTTTCACTAGAAAGATTTTCTTGCCAGAAATAAAAGCCTTTTTTATCCTGTGCAAGAATAAGTTGCAGTTTAACTGACAGCATATTTACATGTAGATGACAGTTTAAGGTGGATGACAGTTTAACAGCTTTAATGAAGACATTTTTCAATGATATCAGTTTCCACATAATAGCTTGATAACCCACTCAAAGTGACAGTGAAATATACATATTTACAAGATCAACCAAGGAAATTCAATCAATTATTAAACAGTTTTTACCAAGTACATGGGTCTCCTTTGAAAGCACTTGCTAAAAAGACATTGGCAAAATGGATAATGACTGCTCCAATGGCTTGCTTTGATGTATCAAAAAACCTGGTAAATATAATGTGCAAAGTCAAACCTTTAACAAAAATTCAAGAGAAAAGTTTGACACTAACATTTCACCAATTTGACATAACAAAATTTTGCGATGGAGATTACATTAAAAGTTTATCGAAACCTTTTTACTTCAAAATTGTCATTATGAATAAAGTATGTTTTCAAATTTTTGGAAGCCAAGCAAGGGCATACCATTTCAAACTTCAAAAGCTCAGACTGTTGTTCCCCTGACAGTCAAAAGATCTGCTATATAATTAAGCCTCCTATCATGGTAAAAAATATCATTTTATATTGTATCACCTGTAGCATCAAGGTTTCATCACAAAAGGCAAATCATTTTGAAGAGAGAATTAGGGCTTATTTAATCTCAAATACAACCAAAGTAAGTAGACTGAAAAAGCACTTATATTTGCACAAAACTAAAACTCCAAAAAAATAACCTGGGCAAAAATTGCCTTAAAAAGGAAAAATAATATAAACTTGTGATTACTTTATTGCTTTATTTGAAAAGTTTTGACAGGGACTGATAATGCTTAATACTAATTTTTTTTTAATTATAAAAGATCACTTGCTATGATTTCCACATATCTCAAGACCATCAAATGTTTTCAATTTCAGTCTCCTGTATTTGCTAATTCAATTTACTTTAGAAACAAGAAAATTAAAGATAACATACCAGACTTTAACAGGTCTTCTTTCTGAAGCAGGCTCTCTATATCTCTTTACTAGAACAAACAATATCTCTTTACACAATGAATAAACCTTTCATAATACAAAACTGCACCAAATTTTGTTGTAATTGCATTTTCCAACGTTTCAAAGTAAGTTCAATGTTTTGTCTCTTCATCTTGATGTGATGCTTTCTTGTGATAACTTAAATTTGAATTACAGAAAGCTTGAAACTTATCTCACTGTAGGGGGGAAATTTGTCATCAAATCCCTTGGTTCAGACTAAAACATTTTCTGTGGACATGCAGTATAGCAATCTACTTAGATTTTAAGCACATCATCATCTGAAGTTTCTGTTTTGTTATACAAAATGGAATGATGAAAACATATGATGAACAATAGTTTCAAGATCGATCACTTTGTCACTTTGCCTTTGTAAAGGGCATACAAAAAATGAAAGTTGGTCAAGGAAAAGTCAGCCCTGGTGGTAATATGAAATTTGGCAGTTTGCTGGTAATCACACCCCTTGAGAATTTTAGGCGTGCAATGGTGTGCGATGATGTGAGATCCATGAAACCAAAATGTTTTTATATGGAACTTTAGAATAAGTTTTTTGAAAACAAAATAATTAAAAAAAAAGGATGCAAGTTTTTAGGCCCTGTTGCCATTACTCATTTCCGTATGAAAACAGATTCAAGTGAATCTGTTTTACATTTTGAGTTTCATTTAATACAATCAAAAACAGTGTCATTTGATACCAAACCAAAGCTTTCCAAAAACGCTGTTCAAAGTGGAGACACACACAAACAGAGTAATTGAAACAGGGCCTAATGGAAACGAAGTAAAGAGTTAAAATGCCTCCAGGAATCCCATCAATACAATACAAATAGAAATTACCCATACAATAGAAATTAAAAATTACTTTAGAGAAAATAAACAAGAAATTTAAAAAACAAAAAAGAAAAAGAAAAGTAATGCAAAATGTGGAACTGCACATGTGATAGAAAGCACGCCTCTGGAGTTTTAGGCGTGTGTGGAGGCATGCATGTGCGATTGCATGCCTAAAATTACCAGGACTAAGGAAAAGTGGTTAGAAACCATACTAAAACAGATAGAAATGTATAAGCACAACTCTTTCATCTTGTCAAGGCTTGCTCTTGTCAAAGGTGGTCTTGTTTCGGACAACAGAGCCTGTTCCACCAAAAATTGGGATGCAAAAAGGTAGGTAAACTTAGGGGTTTTAGTTTGACTATCTAGGTTCTATAATTTTATCTTGACAAAACAAACCAAAAGGAATGAATAACTCGAAGTTTTATTCCAGGATCAGAATGAAATGCGCCAGATGGATCCACAAACACTAAGTTAAGGTTAGCAATAAGTAATAAAACATATAAATTACGCAAAAGGAAAATTAATTTAAAAATTTAACACATAGCTGCTGACTTAATTGATTTGTTAGATGTTAGAAAAATGGCAAGGAATATATAGAAAAAGAGGACAATAATTAAGTTCATTTCTGATTTAATTCAAAATGACTACCACCAGTTATTTACCCAAAACATGCCCAAAGTTGAAAATGTGACATATCTGGTGAAAGAATACATGTTTATATGAAACTTTGGGAAGGTCATATCTAAAAAGCCTTTTTATTTAAAATCAGGGCCCGTCCCACGGATTTCAAAATGGAGGGGCCAAACGCTATTAATCAAGCTTGAATTTAGTGCTTCAAACAGGGCCTCTTTGCAAATATTTTTGCTTACCAAAAAAGTGGGAGGCCATGGCCCCTCCAGTCCCCCCAGTGGCGTGGGCGCTGTTAATGGCACTTAAGAACAAATTGGTAACCCAAGAGTACTGCTCCTTGAATGCTTTCACCCTTAGAGAGTAAGAAACAAAATCTGATTAGAAATTCAACCAACGTTCTAATTTGAGAAGGTGATAGGCATTGGCTACTGATAGGAGCACTTGTTAAAATTTGGCTCTTAATGTTCGCGTGCCCTAACTCTTATTTTGCAATGGCTTTCATCTTTCGCGGAGTTATGTTGGTGTTCCCGCTTTGGAAGCTGCTGTGAATCAACCCAATTCCTTAGATTCCCAATTTTTGTAGTTTCAACCGTTTTCAAAAAGTTTCTATCTTCTAAGGAAACATTCTAAAAGCGTTTCTCGGAAGGCGAGTTTTATTTCGATGAACAAAAACTGAAACTCGAACTGGTCGACGATTGTAAACATTATTCTTCTTTATTAAAAACAACTCAAAATTTTCCTGTGTTACAGATACCTACAAAGTCCTAATAATCAAAATTTATTTCTTGTAAATAATTGCCATCTTGGTAGGAATGAGGCTAAACAATAATTCTAAAAGTGTGATATTTTGAGTAATTTGACTTACATATTAAAATGCAGAATGCTGTGAATGCAAGAATTCCTTGCAGAACGAGGCCGAAGCCATCGTTCAATTCACATCTAAACACAAAATGTTGTCCATTTTTACGCTCTAAAGACACTGAACTGTTTGTCAGTTCCATCCTGTCGCATTAACAGCCTTTACTTTTTTGCCTTCTCAAAAGAGATCTCTACTATCTCTGCTTGAAACCTTGAAATAAAACTCTTGAAATCAGCAAGCCGAAAGCCTCAGTGGAAGAGAGGTTAGCAAGGTACTTCAGATAACAATCACTAAAGTGAAGCGCAGCCGCATGCGCAACCATCATCAGCGTTTGAAATTAACATTTGAAAATAACAAAAAAGCCCACTCTTGAATATTAATGAGCCCAATAACTCAGAATTCAAGAATGGGATATTTTGGATTCTTTAGTTTTTTAGGCTTTAAGTTCAATGCGTCTATTGGTTTTATTCAAAATATATAATACTTTTTTATAAGAACAAGTTTACACGAACACATGCCTCAAAATTGGTCAAAAGTTAAGGACAAATTAAGAACAGCCAGCTAAGGCTGAGCTACGGTAAAATGAATTTTGAACAAGGTTTTATCTCAAAAAAGAGGATTTTAGCCATGTGTGGGTGCTCATTCGGTGAACATTCAAACTGATGGAAATGAAGGTTGTCTCACTCACTTTGTTGGCAAAAGAGGCCTAAACACCTACCTCCCTAGAGCGAAAAGGCTAGCAATCGCACTGCTTATACCAGTGGCGGAACTTGTGGGGGTCAGTAGCGGCCTGGCAGGGGGGCCGGGGGGCCGGGGGGCCGGGGGGCCAGGGCTCTCCCAGCTGACATTTTTATAGGGACGCCAAAGCTTGTATAGGGCGCCGAAAACTCAAAAAAGTTTGATACGACCAACTTGTCTGTTTATTAGGTCTCTAGGAGGCCAGCAAAGACAAAAAAGACTCCATAAAATCCAAAACTTTATTGGGGCGCACGCCCCCATACCCCCAAGAACATTCTCACTTCAAGGGCACGTCTTTGTGCCCCTTCAGTAATGTATTATCCAGACAAAACATTTGCACTGTTCGCAGGGGCGAAAATTGTCAGGAAACGTACGTAGTTAAGTTCTTTCGTGTGGAGAATACAGCACTCATAGTGCGCACAGACTGTGTTTAGGGCATAGTCATAAAAAAAGTAGTAGGCATAGTTTTTTCTTATGACTATGGTTTAGGGTGTCGGGGACAGTCTGTGTTTAGGGTGTCCGGATTCTAAAATTTTGATTTTCAACGAATTTCTTTGGCTCTGCTGGCCTTCAGAGACCTGCTCATGTGGGGGTCAGTAGATTTTGTCTCTTTGCTTCATTTCTCATGAAAGGACCAATTTGTCTCGACGATACAAAGATGGATGGATTCTTTTCCTTATTACAAAGTAATGAAATCCATTTTAAGACTGGAATTAATCAAACGTGCGTGAAGGATGCCTTAAAAATAGCAAAATTTTTAAACGATTTCAAGAAAATGATCGAAGAAATATTTTGACATGTATTTTAAGCCAATCTAAAGGGCGTGGTCGCAAAAATTTTCAGAGTTATACCAAACCTCGCAAGAAAGCCTCTTTTATTCAGAGTTATACCAAAGGCCTCTGACAACCTCTCGCCGGCCCTTCCCAATGTTGGTTTTTTAGTAAAATAAAGCTATTAACTCGAGGGTAGGAGGAGGCAAAACATATCCTGTCGCGCAACTGTGAATTTAGGATGTCCCCGAAGGCTAGCATATCCAGAATAAACTCATATCCACAATAGAAAATTAATCAAATAAAATATAAAGGCCGTGAGGGAGGCCTTGCGAATGATTCAAAAATTAATATGTGGAAGAATGAACACTTAGATAGTGCCTAGAAATCATGGATGTCGCAGTGGTGGAGTTCAGGGGGAGTGGCCCCATGTTGGAATTTTCGAAAAAAGTGGGGGCTCAGCCCCCCTCGTCGTTTGTGCATGGATATAGCCTAGAATCATGTAACGCAAAGAAAGCTATTAAGAATTGTCACTTCACCACAAGACACCTATTGACAATTAAACCAGAAAAGGAAAAAAGAGCAACTGACAGATTTAAACGCATAGCAAGCTTTATATGCATGAAAATATACACAAGTATGACAACTATAGAAAGAAAATTTCTGAGAAACACAAGAAAAAATGTGTCAATTCAAAATCCAACCAATGAGTCATTAATTTCAAAAAAAGTTCATTCTTATCGATGCTATAAATATTTTATATGCATTTTCTGGCCATTCTTAGAATGTCATATTTCAAAATTTTTCTCGCCGCCAACCATGGTGACGGCTTTCACTACACCCCAGAGCAATATAAACATTTTCTTCTCTCACTTGCAATCAAGTTTCCCCCCCCCCCCCTTTCCATGGTATCTATGTTCTGATATCAGTTGCCCCCCTTACACACAATCAATGTTCCAGGCTTCTCAACCCATGATTCGTACAACACATCAACTCTCGTCATGTTCAGATTGCACGAAAATAATTGCATTCAGATTGCAAATTGCACGCAATTATCACATGAAAAGAACAACTTACAAATTTCATAGAACCCTTCCTTGTTAAAATTTTACGACGAAATCCCTGCTAGAAATGTATGCAAAACTTTTGTTGGTTTCTTTAGTGTCTTTGCCCCCCTTCTTAGTAAAAATGCTCAATTCCCGCCACTGGCTTACACCCTTTTAAAAACAAATTAAGAACAAGCCAGCCTCAGATTTTCGAAAAAAAACCGCAAACATGATGAAAACTATACAAAAAATTCCGCAAGTCATCAAACATTTGAAACATTTTGAAAACACACCAAAATCTTCAAGCAAATTTTGCATGTCCTTTGCCCAAAATCTCAATATTACACATATTTCATACTTTCACTTCTAACTAAACATTCAGTTTCCTCATGCTAAATGTTCCTGTTAACAATTTTGCAATATTTTCCCCAAAATGGTACCCATAACTCTGCATGTTTCTTGATTTGTTTCCTATAATTCCGCACATGTTTCAAAAACTAGTACCGATAAGTCTGCACTTTTAAGAAAAAAGGTGTCCGTAAATAATGGCACATCCCTGCACCTCAAATCCTATTAAGGTTCCCCCTCCCCGAGTATGGCTCACAACATTAGGCATCAGAAATATTGGTTTTTAGGACTGAAACGACGAGGTGGTTCATATTAGTGGGAAACAATAATGAGCAGTGAGCACTGTTTCTTTCAAGACATTTAATTATAATAAACATATTAAAAGTTGTTTCGTTGGATATTCCTTAGAGTATAGAACGTCAGAATAAGGGTTCGAAAGAACACAATGGAAAATATATACCCAGTTGTGGATCGAAATAGGCCAATCAGAAAAACGCAAGCGCATGACGGGCATAGTTTTCCAATCAGTGCCACATGCCTATAGAAAAATTTACCACTGAGTTCAAAAGAGAAAACAAACTCCTTTTTTTTCTTTCTTTATTTAAAGTTGGTACAATTTTTAGCTATGCATACAAGCTAATTAAAACCAACTAATTTAAAATACCAACGCTAAATATAATATAAATCAAATATAACCGATGTTGCTAACGTATTCCTATCAAAGATTACAAGTACAATTAAACGATGTAAATTTTGAGATTTTTTTCTTGAATATTGATAAAGTAGGGGAGTACTTTATCTCATTTGGAACTGAGTTCCATATTTGGCTACATCTGTATGATAAGGTATTAAATCCATATATTTTGTAATGTGGCTCCGCTGTTTTGAATTGGGAGTTTCTTAAGTAATATGGACATTCATTTATGGAAAATATTACATCCATAAAAGGTGGATTCAATCCGTTTAATGTTTTGTAAATTTCTATCGCAAGATATTGTAAAAATTTTTTATGAGAAGTTATTGTTTTATTCTTTATTAAAAGTTGTTCGAAGTTGATTCATAATCATCATGAGCTATTCTCATGGCTCTTTCATGAATCCGGTTTATCCGGTTATTACTTTTCCTACTGCAAAACATCCATATAAGAGGACAATAATTATAACATGATAATATGAACGTTTTCATTAAAAGAATTCGCTTAGATTTGTCCATATACGAAGCAATCCTGGCTAGAGCGTTTACCTTTTTCCCAGCTTCTTTACAAAAAATTTAAATATGTTCTTCTAATCTAAGTTGTTGCTATTCCCAAAAGTTTAACATTCTTACTTTCTATTATAGTAGAACCATTTATTTGAATTTTAGATTCCTCTAAATTGGATCGATTGGCTTTAAATGTTATAAGCTTGCTTTTATCGCCATTGTGCACCAAAAAATTTCATAAAACCATTTATTAAGAATAGCGGCTTCCGATTCTAAGTCGTTAGTTAGTTCGTTCATATCAGTACTTGACAGCTAAATTGTATTATCATCTGCATAGTTGCATAAGTTGCTTTTGTTCAAATGCAGAAAAATATCATTTATGTAAATATTGAAAAGCAACGGGCCTAAGATTGATCCTTGAGGAACTCCTTGCTTTGTTTCCATCCAATCACTCAAATCTTAGTTTATTTTTTTTTTATTTTTCCTATTGCCTATGTGAATAGAGGTCTGATAGGATCTACTTTTTTCCAATATATTTTGCAGTTTTGACATGATTTATTGTTCCTCTTTGTATACTCTTGAATATAATATCCTTATTTCAGTAAACAAATTTTTGGTTTGTTTATATCATCACTGCTCCTGTTTTGTAACATTAAAGGCAAGCCTGCTGCCCTGCAGCCGATCAAAAACACTATTTATGTCCTTATTTCTTATGTCGTTCGACAAGCATTGCTTTTATACCTACAAGAAAAACTGCTGTCATCAGCGTACTTTGTAACTGCGGCGTTTTGAAAAACTTGTTCAGGGTCCAGTCCATTTTCAGTTTCCGCGGTACTGCTGTTTGCAATTGGAAAGTAATACTTGAACCATGAAAGTTCCCTTTTTCGAATTCCGTAGTATTCTAATTTCTGACAAAGATTTCTACGATTGACGGTGTCAAATGCTTCACTCAAGTCAATCAGTACCAAACCAACAAGCTTTCCATTGTCTAAACTGTTGTACGAGAGCCAGATCGGGTTCCGGGAAGAAAAGATTTGTATGATACAGAAATACAGTTTAATTCGATTTTTAGACAAAGCGAGCTATCCCGGCTACTGAGACAGCTCGGATGCCGTGCTCAAAAGGGATCATATAATCAGCACTCATGACAAACGCCTAGTGCTCCGTCCTCTGTGTGGAATTGTTTTTATTTGAATTTCAATAAATCGTCTAAAATAACGATGTCTTGAAAGTCAAATTCATGCTTGGAAAAGCTAGCAATCACTTGTGGCAAGAACCAAGCACAACTTCTGTGCCTTGTTCCAGTTCGTCAATCTGGTCTTCTCGAATAATAAATTGTATGTAAAATTATACTTAAAACGTCTTTCATTTCATCAAAGCAAAAACCATAACTAAGCAAAATACGCAGGCTTGATACAAAGAACCTTACCCTTAGCATAATTGCAAGAATCTTACCCTCGTTTAATAAAGATCTTAAAAGTCATTTCTTATGCAATCGACTGAGACGATTTTGTTCTTCGAAGGTTCCCTTTTCCTTTCGAGCGATTCTGTGGAGCTCTTGATGCTGCAATTGCAAAAGACTGGACGTTATTGATGAAGAATCGGGGCAAATATCATCACACATATGATTTTCTGAATTTTTCAATCTAGGTAACCCATCAATTAAACCTTGATAAAGTAAGTTAACAGCATATAGCATTATCATGAAAGTCACAATGTGCTTAAAAATACAAAACTTACGACTTTTTGATACAAAGTATTTGAAAAAGAAAAATTAAACTACAATTTTTACATATCTTTTTTGTGTATTGTATATCTATTGATATATCGTTTTCGTCCTTTTCATGTACGAAGAATGAGAACATTGTTTGCAGATGCAGCAAAATGCACGAGATGTTTCCTTGGTACCTTGCCTTACTTCTACTGCTCAAGCAGAATGCAACAAGGCTATTTATTCAATTGGCACCTTGCCGAAACTTTATCTTCCTCATTATAGACCCTGCCGTTGGCAAGTCATCATAACCGGGATTGCCACTGTCGTCATATTTTCATTGTCTTCTTTGTCATCTTTAGAACCTACAAGTATTCATTATCTTTATTGTGTCTTCTTTGTCAATGTCACTGTCATCATTTTGTAATCGTCACCATTCTTATTGTCTTCGTCATCTTCGGAACTTTTATTATTTTCATTATCTTCATGGGGAGGGGGGGTGGCGTTGAGGTGCAGGGCTGCAGCCACGCTCCAACAATAGCAAAACTGTGTTTTTTCTTTTAGACATAGGTCTGAATAAGAAACAACTAAATGACCGGTTTTCAATATGAGTTTGTTATTATGATACTGAATGTAATTAGACTTCTTTCTTTATTGCATTGCATGAGATGTATTAAATTAAAAATCTCATTTACCAATTGATTGTAGAGTTTTGGTGATATCTAACTGCACCTTCATTACATCTTCAAGAGAACCTGCTACACTTTTGGCAAACGAGTGATGGCGTTGCCTGACTCCGCGACATTTTGTTTTCAGTTCTTTCATTAGTGTGGCATCTGCATCCTGATTGGGAAACCTCCCGGCCTCTTGTTCGCTTTGATCTACTGTTCTTGCTAGGGTCTGCAGTCGCCGATCAACGTTGCCCAGCACCAAACTTGCTTCTACATCATAAGATGAAGCTCTGCTATTCTCCTGACCATACTCGAGTTGCTCCTGTGCAAAAAACATTATATCTCTTAGATTCGTATCAATTCAATTCAATTTGCTAATCAAGTTAATAAAAATATACAAGATAATTAAACATGGGTTCTTGTTTATACCCTAGGCATTGCTGTCCACAATAACCACAACACTTGATGACATTATTTTACAGACTAATTAGGATTATTTTTCATGCATGGATAAATAAGACGTTCCTTCATGATTATGTAAATATGTTGCATTTTCAAACAACTAGGAAATTGGTAATGAATATAAAGAGTTAGAAAGTTATGCACGGAAGCACAAAAAACGATTCTTAATTTTGATTTCTTTGAAGCAGTACTTACAAGAGGTGAGCACTTTTTCGCAAAATGTTTTCTCATTTTAGCACTCTCTGCTGGTCCCATTTGCCTTTCCATGAAAATGATTAACAAGGCTTGTTGTAGAGAAGCATTTGCCTCTGCGTTTTCATAAACACGCGTGAATGTTTCGGACATAAGGGCGATGTAGAGATTGATGCAAACAACGGAGACGAGGGCATAATAGGTACCAACAATAATGGAAGCCAGAATTCTGTGATACTGCACCATTGGAGAAAAGGGGATGTCTGCTGTGACGGTCATTAACCACGTGATATAAATCTATCAGATAGAGAAAAAAATCACAATTGGGCATTTAATAGCGTTATCGGGCATGTAAATGTTGGCAGAAAACTGACTTTGATCAAACTGTATAAGATTTGGTGACCCAGTAGCTCACATGTGAGTCATTCATATCATCTGTGCAAAAACATTGTAGCAACCGCCACCCACCCCCCCCCCCCCCCCCCACAAAAACATCGTTCTACATTCCCGTTAAAATTTTTTAGCAAACTTACAATTTCATCGAATGTACGAAACCTTTCTCCATCACCTTTTGAGATTTTATCGATATTTTTTGCATTTTCATCTCCACCAAACACGATCCATAAAATGCAAACATATGGAATAAAGAACTCAAAAAAGAGAAATGCAAATCGCAGTGTTGCTCCCACAACATGGCCTGTGAAAAGAAGAACTTGTTTTACAAAAACTCTTTAACAATACTGCAGCTTGTATGAAAATTTGCTTCAATGTTAGGGGAAAAGGTTAAGGCATTTTAAAACAGCTAAATATTGCCTGCCGGTGTCATATGCATTTCGGTCCGGGTTCTCAAACGCTTGGCAATTTTGGTTATGCAAAATCGTACCTAAACACTTAAACAATAGGGTACCAAAACGAATGGTGGAATTTAGCATGCAAAACGGTCCGGGTACACAAACGCATGGCAGCTTTGTTTATGCAAAATCGTACCCAAGCACCTGAACAAAAGGGTACCAAAACAAACGTGGAATTTCGCATGCAAAACGGTGCCGGTACACAAACGCATGACAATTTTGCTTATACAAAAACGTATCCAAGCTTTGAAAAAACAGAGAACAGAAACGAATGGCGGAATTTAGCATGCGAACCGGTCTGGGAACACAATTGTTCTGGTTCATATTATTCAGAATGTAAAGAACAATCGAACTATTTCTAGCAAGGAGGTACTAACAAGAAGTCGTGCTGTGATTTCCCTTGTTAAGTTTATGCAAAAAAGTACAACATTAATGGCTACTCCAAAGTTTTCTTGATCGAAAAGTGTAAAATTTTAAACTCAAGAAGCATTTTGTTCAATTTGTTAATTATAACGTGTCATAATATTGCACTACGATGAAGTCACATGATTTGAAACACATTGCGTTTCACAATGTTACATGTTTGCATAGGGTACCAAAACGCATATTACACCGGCTCCCAAAGAAAAGGAGCTGACACACTTTGAAGAGACTTTGAAGGGGATGTTTTATTATGATATACCGATTTTTGCAAAAACATCATCGTATCTCTTTTTTGAACCACTTTTGGCCTGTCATTCTTCCATGTGAATGGTTACAGAATCACAGACTGAGAAAGGATTACAAACAGAGTTCGTCATGAGGGCAAGTATCGTCAAATTTTTAAAATCTTTTTTAATCACCAACTCCCTTAATAAAGAATCCGAATCCAGCTATGCAATTATTCATATTTCCAAGTTTGGAAAAAAGCCTCAGTGCAAATAACTTTGGATAAAATATCATATCGTAGGAGGTGTTAAAACAAACCATAATTTGGTATTGGCAAAACCTGATGCACTTTCCTTGAATATATCAACAACAAAAAGACATGGTGTTTTCCTATAGACAATTTGACTACACTTCATTACACATGTGATTGCACTGTCAAAACTGCCGAAGGGTGGAAAATATAAAAATGTAGTTGGTGACTTGTAGGCAAGCAAGTTGCACTTTCTTTAAAATTTCTTTTTATTCTAAAAAATGAACTGCAAGGAAAATGTAATCAAAGACATATTGTCATTTTTAGGTTCATGCTTAAAATGGTTTGGGTTGCGTAAAGTTTAACAGGGTGAGATTTCAAGGCATTCATATCTGGTTCAGTTTTAAGAATGAATGGCTGAATGTAGTTATTGACCTTGAAGGGAGTGCTATTACAGAAGCATTAATATTTTGAACTATTACTTTCAACAAAGCAAATATTTCAGCACATATTAAAGCTTTTCATCTGCCACTATTCAAAGTTTAAAACATCAGCTTAAAATTTTTCCTAAGCTAGGACATGTATATATATACCCAGTTGTAGATGCGAGCAGATTACAGTCAAGGTTGCCAATACAAAAGAAGTGTTTTTCATGTTCAGATAGATTGATTCTAGATCTGTTAGATAGAATAAAGACAGGGATCTGCAAATCTAAAAAAATTTCGCCATTTACTTTATGGTACAAATTTTACCGTACAATCTTCTAGAAACTGTTTACTAGCGTTTTTTAGAAAATGATGCACACATGTTTTAGATGTTGTTTAAGGTCTGCAAGACCAAGTAGGCTGATTCCACAGAGGAAAGGTTTTTTTCTGTTACTGGAAGAAAGAAAGTGCTATTTTCTGATTTTAGGCTGTCTCATACGTAGCCAGAATCACACTGGCACGTGAACTCAAAAATGACAGGACTCTTTTTGGTGGCAGCATAAGATGGTAGGAAGCCAATCTTTTGAACGGTCTTTTTAGTGCTGTAAACAATACTGGGGATTGACAGCAAAGGAAAATTTTGCAATGGCCTGTTTAATCTGACTTTTTGCAAAACCCAAGGAAATGTTACCGATCGATTGTAGTTATAGATAAACAGGGCATTTTTGCGGACCATCGAGCCATCGAGAAATTTGTGACTTTTCCTCTAACATACGATGAAATAACATCTTATGGATAGCCGTTATCCGGAAAAATCTTTCTTAGTTGATTAAGTTGCTTATTCAGTGATCAACTTGATATATACATAAGGTGATATATACATGCAAAGTAAACTAATGGGATGCAGAATAAACATACCGAGCAAAACGATGAATGCAGAAAGAAAAGTGAATGCCCGGCAGATCTTCATTAACCTGATGCAGACCATCATGATGCTAACACTCAGGATTATTTTGTAGACTTTTCCGGCAACTGCGACAGTGGGGTGCAGCTCATAGTATACCTGCCAATGCGAAAGAAGACACTAGTGCTACTCAGATCTGTCATTTAGCATAAGAAGAAGGCTTTTAGAGTTAGCATGAGGTTAGGAATGTCCCCTCAGTTCTTTGGTATTTCTGAAGACCCCCAAACTTTGCTTCAACCTTCCTGTCTACTCGAATAATTTTGAAATTCCGATTGAGCAACTTCTAGCAAAGCATGCACCTATCAAAAAGCAACTATAAGGGGCAAAAACAAGGCATATGTCTTGAAGGAGCTAAAAAAAGAAATTATGCATAGCATCAAGGCTAAAATTACAGCAAAGAAAGGGGTGAAGAGAAAGATATCCGGAAGTATAAAGAAAAGAGAAATAAAGTTATCAAACAGAAAAAATTGGCAAGAATAAAGGTTTATCAGGGAATAGAGATATCTAGCCTAATTAGTGATAAGCGCTTTTGGAAAACCTTTCAGCTTCTTTCTTCAAATAAATCATGGTAATAACAGAATGCTTTAACCAGTACTTGGCAAGTATCAAAGATTCACTGCCTATTTATCTCTATATGACTATGCCATCTTCTTATTGAAGGACCCTTTTATTGACACGCCCAGAAAATATGAAAGTCATTCCAGCATCGTATTGATTAATAGTAACATACGATATACGCAAATCTTTGAGTGCTAGTTAATCAGCTATGCTGACATAGCAAATGAAATAAACAAACTAGAAAATTCGAAGAAAACCAGCGGACAACTCTCAGTTAATATCATAAAGAAAACTACGGTGCTCGAAGAGCTGAATACTTTAACTCAATGGTCCTATCCTGCGAATTCCCTGACTTCTTGAGGGTGAGATATATCTGCAATCCACAAAGGTGCTGACCCCACCTTTTAAATCAATCATAGATCTATTAGCGTACCAACACAGAATGTCCAATGTTTTCGACCAATTTTAAAAAAGGAAGTCGTACTTTTTATTGACACTTAAATATCAAATCTTTTATGCGAATCTTTTATGCGCTTATAGAAAAAACTGTTAGGCTGAGCATGTAATCATCTGAGTGATTGAAAAAGTACGCGAGACTAGATTCGAAAGGTGTTGCGGGCATGATCTCAATGGATCTATCAAAGGTATTTGAGTGTATGCCTTAGGATTTGCTCATTGCTAAATTGAACACATAGGGTTTGGGATACAGAGCCTAAGATTAATTGAAAATCACCTCTCCTGAAGGAAATTGAGAGCAAACATAGGTACGAAATACAGGATTTGATTGAATACGAAGACCGGTGTACCATAAGGCTCTTGCTAGGTCCGTTACTCTTAAAAATTGTCCTCAATAACTTCATTTACGTTACTGGGCAGTCGGAGGCATGACATTTTTCAGATAGTAATACCATTTTCTCTTCTCTAGAACTATGAATCGATTTCCTGGCTTCAAACAAACCAAACGGTTGTAAATAAATCAAAATTTCAAATTATGGTATTAGTCTTGAATTCTAATAAAAGCATAGCCCAAGAGATAGGCGGATGCTCTTTTGATGTCACAAACAGAATGACCATATTGAAAAAGAGGGGGGGGGGGGGGTAACAATTGATTCCAAATTGAAATTTAACTAACATGCATAAATTACTACTCATTTATAACATCGCAGTTTAATTATTGTCCATTGATATGGATGTTTTGTGGATAAACCCATAAGAGAGAACTTCAAATTCTACACAATGACTATTCACACAAAATAACTGCACAATTCATAGTATTCAACTCAAACTAACCCTATTAGATATGGAAATGATAGTATAGTTTTTCGTGGCAGTGTCTTAATGAAACTGCATCTGCCCTTATCAGAAACAAATAAAAGTTTGGAGTGAAGAGGACTGCAACTGTCAAATTTTAAAAAAGATAAAAACCAGTGGCGGCTCGTGGGGTAAATTTTTGGTGGGGCTGATGACGTAATATTCGAAATCTAAAGCCATAGACATGGAACGCCAAGAATAATAAAAAGCATTTCCATTCTTTACTACCTCTAATCAACAAGGCTGTCATCATTTTGGAAGGTTTGATTGAAAAAAAAAACAAGTGGCACTATTAATCATGTATAATTTTTAATAAGCAAAGTAATAAACTATGTGAAATGTTGGTGTGCTCAAATTTATTTATTCTAGTCCGCTGGACCGTTTCTCTCTTCACAAAAAGGGGAGTTCGCGGGGGATGTCCATAAAAACATAGACAACTTGAATATGGCCAACCCTTAGACGATATCCTTTGCATTGCATATCATGGCAATTAAAAAATTTTTAAAGAATAAAAAGTTCAAACTGTTAATTGATCAATTTTCATATGCCGTGAAGCTAAAATTGTTCCAGTTGAAAGCCTGCATTGGAAATATGCTTTATGCCTTTGGAAGGCCTACGGCCTAGCCTTCCCATTACGAGCTTATTTGAAGATCAGCAAAATTAATTCTGATAAAGATCTAACTTGTATGCTTTATTTCAAAGTTTTAAAGCTGAAAATGCGAGTCATCGAAAACACGCTACTCTGCTGCGTTCCACTTCAAGAGCAACATTGCGTATCACATCACAACAACAAAAATTCAGCTACCGTTGAATTGAATTATTTGGGGCTAGTTGAAACTAGCCCCAAAGGAATGCAGATTCGAGCAGAATTGGCCAATCAGAAGGCAGTCATCAATTGAATAGTCGAGTCATGAGAGACACTTGATTGGTGCATTCTCCGCTAGTTTGGGGCTAGCCTCAAAAGCTCGGGAGATGGTTTCTGATACGCGTGTTTGTTCAGTTTTCGAAAGAACCGCGGGCAGTGGGACCTAAACAAACTAGAGAATGGACAAACAGTGAAACTCGAAGCAACGAAATTAGTGAACAGTGCTTAATAATGGACGTTGATTTTATTTACATTTATAAATCTAAAGCTTATTTTTGGAAATCTTTGGTGGGGCTGAGCCCCACTATCCCCAATACACGAGCCGCCACTGATAAAAACTTTCTATTCCATGTATGATATAATCTTATTACACGAAATAAAGAGGTACACCAAATAATGCGGAACGAATTAATGTGATCACAAATTAACGTGAATTACAAATTAGAGAGATTGGATTTCAAATGTGTGTTAATTAACGCAAACTTTTAATGCCAGCAAAACTTTTTTATCAGGATAACTTCAAATTCAGTATGGGAAGAACAACACAATTACATAAAAACTTAACGCCAAAGTGGATTGGAGATTTCAATAAAGGCATCAGTCACGTGGGATGAGCCTGAAGAATTGTACGTTTTCGTGACCCCCTGAAATGCAATCTATCGATTGACGGGGTTACCGTGCTTAAAGAAATTAAAATGAAATGAAATGAAAATGAAGTGAAAGATATCGAGTATCCCCTGACCGGAGAGTATGTGGATGACACAAAGAATGTTAGGCATCGAGAAGATGAAGATGCTGAAGAAGATGCTGAATTTAACATGTGGAAACAGTTGATAATGAGGACATGTAATGTAATCAAATGTAATAGAATGTATTTTTAGATTCTCTTTTACCTTGACAAAACGAGCACTACCCTCTGACTTACTGCCTGCCATCTCTGGGCAAATTACAATTTACTACAAATGGCAATACAATTTACTTTCAGAATGGAAAGAAACTTTTTAAATGTATTCGCTTTCGATTCCTAAAACCTGAAAAGTAGAATAACTGTTATGAATGCATGTTAGGTTATGAAAGCTTCGCACGCCGTCGGTAGATCTTTCGTAGTGGGCTGCGCCGATAGAATTGAAATAAATATATAGATTTATCCAGCCTATTCTAAGTGAGTAAACTAACATTACCCATCTATTGTTCTGTTTTACTTGCTTGAGCATGTGCATAGAACAGGATCATTACTGCGCATGCTCATTGATTGTGAAAAGACGAGATAGAATTGACAAAAATTGATTGAATTATGAATCGTCAAAAGCAGAATTTGATGAAGTGACGTAATTCTGGGTACCAGACAGCAAGAAGAAAGAAAAGCGAATAGCGCACCTCGGCAGCGGCAACAGCAAGAACGCTGACGTGGCAGCACCATTCATAGACGCTCCATCCGATATTTCTGGAGTAGCTTCCTCTAAATCCCCAAACTCGTTGTATTTCACTTTCAACGTACTTTCGCTCTTCTGGCCATTTCGGATGGCAGCTTTCTAGTTCATCTTCTAGATTGTGTATTGCCCATTTGCGCCATCTTGAATCAATTTTTCGCATGAGTTTGAACATAAAGATTTCCTTTAGAGAAAATTTGATCAAAACAATGACGAAATGACTAAGATATGAGTTATCTGCGCATAAGGTCTGGTCCAAGCTTGAAAATGACAGGGTAATTTTCAAAAATGAGGGAAAACACACCCTACCACCCCTTATATTAACACCCCTCACAGTGGCGTCGCCATAGGGTTGATTTTCCCAGGAGTCGATTTTCTAATTTCTCGAAATCCTTTGAAAAACCTTAAGGGGGGGGGGGGAGGAGTTGAGTTGGGCTGATCAGATCGATTTCGATTTTCGCATTGGCAAAAAAGCCACCGTTACGAAAAATGCTGCTTTAGAAAGTTACTTGTCAAAAAATTTCAAAATTGATAAAAAATACTAAAAGAGGATTTTCCAGTATGAGTATGAAGGTCGTGGCCGAGAAAATGTGGTTTTGTCCATTCCAGTTTTTTCGAGCTGGCGACGCTACTGACCCCTCAATTAACTGCGCATGCCCTGTTAAAGTTACCGATGGCATAAAGGACAATGAGACTTTTCAAAGCCCGGCTATTTCATTTGGAAAATGGCATTTTTGGCCATTTAAGCCGTGCTAAAAGCAACAACTGATGAATGACGTTGTTCAAGAACTGAACATAATCAAAATATGAGAAAATTCAAGTAAACCTAATGACAAAAATCTTCATTTCAAAGATATTTTTTGCATACATTTCCTGCATTTCGGCATCTTATGCATCTTTTCCAGATTTTATAAAATCCATTTGAGCTCAAAATTCCTCAATAGTCTCAATTTGATTTACTTCACATGGACTAGATTTACATTGATAACGTGACGTCTAAAAAGCAGACGTTTTTTAGAAAGCTTAATGTTTATTGTACATCATTTCAATCTTATAGCGGTGATTTTGTATAATATATTAAAAAAGAATCAACTTGGACTTCTACATGAGGTGAAGAACAAACCTTGAATGCAAAGTAAACGGTAAGGAAGAAAAATATTGCTTCCAGAACAATGCGCCAAGACTTGCTAGCCAACGGAGTGTGGAACTTTCCATCTCTTGGAATCAAAAGGGCAAGAATGACCCAGATAAGGGTATAAATGAAGTTGATGACAAGTTCAATAATGGACTTCTTCCGTGCAAAGAGATTCCACTTCACGTTAATCATCTTTTGGATTACTTGATGCATCACCAGATCTGTCTCTCTGTACACGACTATCATCTAACAAAAAAATTATGCTTTGATAATTCAAATACAAGTAATTGCACTGTAGTTCAGTAAAGACAGCGATAATATAATAGTTTTAAATGTCAAAAAACTAATGCAAATTAACTAATGCTAGGCAGTTTGTGATAAAAGATTTGTCTAACATGCCTTCACTTCTGACTCTTTGGAGCATGAAACTTCAGAACATTGATCGAACACTCGAAGTTAGGAAATATATATCTTCGCAAAAACCATGTTAGGAAGCATCTTAACTGAGAGTTTTTGATAAATTTTTTGAAATTTGAACTCTGGAGAGAATCAGAAGAAAAGCCAAATCAAGTTTCAAATACTTTTTTCGAAGCTATTTTAAAATGTTTTACAGCCAAAAAATTGTTTTAGAATTAATTGAATGGCGCAAAAAGGTTAACCCTTTTAATAGAGATGTGCAGCCAGCCAGAGAAATCCCCACCTCAACCTTAATTCAAAATTTACAGTTTCTATATCATTTGTTGTTGATCAATAGAGTTATCCCTAAGACCTTACAACAGAAGCCATGACTTATAGCATATTTTTGAAGGTACACTAAAACACAAATTGGCCTTGTAGCAAAGCCCTGTAGCAAAGCGTTATAGGCAACCTACTGAACAAACATCATTGTCTAACCTCCAAAGCATTTTTTGCGAAACTTTTGCTCTTATCTTTGGCGTTAACATCACTCTCCAACTGATCAAGATAAAAGTACTTCCTTCTCAATGCCTTATCGTCAATGTAAAATTGGGAAATGGCATTGTAAGCAACTGCAGGCATCTTCTCGACCATGCAGGCCAACGCTGAAGTTCCGTAGATGTCATATACCCCAGCGGGTGCATCGGCATCAAGAAGCGCTGTTGCCGCATGCGCGCGTCCTGAAAACAACAAACGTCATTCGGCATGGTGGACTGAATCTAACGTCCTAAAAATCAAATTGAGTGCGCATGCTCACACAAAGTCGACATGCTCACACGAAGTCTCACATATTGAGCTAAAGTTTCTGCCTTATTACCTTCTTTTAAAGGGTTTTTACAAATTAAGTGTACATAGTTGTTAATAAATTTTTATGATTGTAATCAGTTTCCATTTCTTATTATTAGTTAAAGTAGATTTTTTTAAGGTTTTGGCACGGCCCCTTGAAAGCCAGTCCGTGGATAAAATATTTAAAATGAAATGAAATGAAAATTACTGAAAGGAACGCGTTTGGGTCTCTTTATAATTGATGTTTTTTATTCAACAAACATTCCCAGTACCAATCTCTGTTTCCCATCTCTGACATATGTTGCCGATAAAATAAGCGATATGTTGCCCAATCGCATTACTTTTGATAAGGCAAGCATGCCACCAAAACCACTTAAAACTACCGAATTCCTTGTATGTAGATTCATACCCAAATGTATATTTAAAATCAACATTTGCAGCCAAAATCTGGGAGCATACCTGACTCGGCTGCAACAAAAAGTGGAGTCCTCAACTTGTTATCTCTCAGGTTTATCTGAGCGCCAAGAGAGAGTAAGGTTTTGATACTGTTCACAGCATCATTTTTGCAAGCAAAGTGCAATGGGGTTTGGCCTTCAACAGATTTTTCGTCGATGTTTGCTGTGAAAAACCAATGCAATTCATTTATCTCAACACAAAGTAGGCCTATTAAAATTCATAACATTAATTATGAAAATAAATCTTTGCTGAAACAATATCATCATTTTCAAAAGATTCGCACCTAAAAAATTCCGTTGGTCTTCTATTTATCAAGGCAAGGATTTTTGATGGTATATCAAGAGGAAGATGCAAAAAAAAAGAAAATAAAAATGCAAAAAAATGGAGAATAGAAAACAACAAAACTACCTCCATTAAGGACTAGAAACCGGATCATTTCGTGATGATCAACAGCGGCAGCAAGATGCAGCGGTGTTCGTCCATGTTTGTCTCCTTTGTCTAACAAGGCGCCGTTATCCAGCAAATATTTTGCAACGTCGATGTTCCAGTCTCGTGCAGCCGCATGCAGTGCAGTTTGCCCATATCTGAAAAGGGGTATACCTTTCTTTATCAAAGGTTATCAATAGAATCAATAGAAATATATCAATTGAAATGTGTGGAACAATGATCATAAAGCTTACATACCTGTCTTCGTGATTCACATTTGCTCCAGCCTTAAAAAGTGACCCAATGAAATTGATATCGACCTTTTCGTTTTCGTCCCAACTCTCTCCAAGCCTTGCAAAGTAGACCAATAAACCTTTGCTACTTGGCCTGCAGTTGTTTTCGTATTCATCATCACTGTCAATAGTTCCGTGCGTTGGCGCTTGCAGCCCGTGAGCCGAACTCGGTAGGCTCTCAACGGGTACCGGACCACGCCGGTATTTACTCGAATCGCTTATGATTTTCCTTCTCGTCGTTGTGTACTTGTTTTCGACAGATATATCCGCAGCGTCTTTCCATTTATCAGCAGATTCTTTTGTTACTTTCTTTTCATGCTCTTTGTCATGTTCACTGTTTGTTAAATCACTAGCGGAGGAACGAAGTCCAAAATATTTTGCTTTCTTCTGGAGACCCGACAAAAAACTTTCACTTGCGCTGCCGTTGCCTTCTTTTTCTTCCGCCAAACTTAATGACTCTTTTGGCCTAAATGAGACAGTTGGTTCTGACATTTGCACATTCTCTTCACTTCCACAGCTTTCGGCAGTTCCCTTCATTCCAGTAGAAGACGCTGTGTCAATTCTGATTGATTTTTCATCATCTTCTGTTCCATTTTTCTGAATCCCTTTGCTCTTAAGAGCTGAATATCTTTGTGGACTTTCGCTCATTCTCAACCAATATCACGTTGGCTTTACTCAGAACCAAGAGTTTTCTCATTTATCATCTTAGGCTCCAAATTGCGAAATTTAAGCTAGGCGAGTCTTGTACTAGCACTTTTGTCGTTTACAAACAGCAAATCGTATAAATTCCTTCAAATATATGGTCGTCTGTTTCTGTGAAATTTTTTGTTACTATCTGTTTCGCTTTGTTTAACTTCTGCACTCTATTTATGGAGATGCCACTTCTGATGCTAGTCTTTGCAAATCGTCGAAGCGGCAAGTTCACTTACGAATTTCATCAGTGTATAACAAAAGGCGCTCAACTCCAATGAACAGAGTCACCTATGCTTTCGAAACTGTATTGTACAATAACTTTGAGGTTTCTCATTCCATGACCCTCATTGCATGACTCTCTAAATGGGCTAAGTCATGCGCAACATTCAAACTTCTGATTGTTTTGTTTCACTTCACTGTACGGAAAATATTTAAGGACCTTAAGACGAAGAGCGCAACCATTTAGTAGAAAAGGAAGCAGATGGTGGCAGATGATGTCCCAAACTGGTACTCAACGATAAAAAATCAAGACTGAGTTACAAAGATAATGGAAAACGAGAAAAGATCCTTGTTTGGAGGAATCTCGAGAGTTATTTTCCAACATGCAACATCAGCGATCTCAACTCTACGAAACTGGATGTCGCGAGAGACACAAGAGAATGATGATGGAGATGCGATCGTCATTGAAAACAATATTGCATTGAAAAGCATCTTGAAGAAAAAGAAGAAAAGACCCAAAGAAAGATCGCCGAAAGTACAAGGCACCATAGGAGAAATGTTGCAATTAATGAAACTACAGACAAAACAAAGAGAGCGGGAGGACGGTTGCATTAGACAAGGCCCAATGCCCATCGAAGACATACCGGTTTCAGAACGAGGCCCTTCAAAACTCACACACGCCACTTTGAACCCAATTGAGATGACTGGAAATTCTGGTGAGAAAAACTTCTGTCTCTATAATTTAGGTCCTGTAATTCTCTCTCTAGCATTTAGCCGTCTCTAGCATTCTCTCTCTTTAGGCCCTAACCCTATCACGTTTTATACAGGTTGAAAAACCAATATGAAAAACACTTAGATAAATATATTGACGATTAGAGATTTACTTACAGATATCTTGATTCGAGGACAGTTTTCCTGCCAGGTAAGGATAGCCTGAAAAATGCCTTTAAAAACGTCGAGACAAGGGTTGCAAGATTGAAACGAGGCTCTACGGACAAGCTTGTTGAAACTTACGGCCAAATGCGGGCAATCTCGTTTTGAATTACGGCCAAAAATGCAACGATTGTACGGCCAAACTTCTTTGGGATTTAACTACACATCAAAATATTTCAGAGGAGGTGGGGGGGGGGGGGGGGGGGGGTTGGTCAAACAACTTTGTGTAGAAAGCACACTGCCTATTTGAAAAACATATGGCTTTGAAAAAACAAACATTTGAGTAAACTAAAAGCTTTTCGTCTGACATTTTTCAGAGTTTGAAACGTCTCACCAAACATGTTCCCTAAAGTATTAGAGACTCTAATCTTATCTTATACATAGTGGGTCTGGTACCCAGGGTAGGGGGCTCCAAACTGGGCGCTGCCATGTTCAAACGCTCTTGACATTTTACTCGACTACTTTCGATTTTTGTTGTGCGTTATCGAGAAATGTTGAGCGTAGTCGAACGGGGGATTGTCGAGTAAGGTGTCCAAAGACACTCGACTACGCTCAACAACACCTTAAACAATAGGAAGGTTATGTGACTCCGCTTTGCCTTTTTAAAGAAACGCGCTCAAACTTTGTTCAACTGTTCTCGTCTTCGCTCGACGGCCCTCAACAAGGTGATAGACCGCTCTAGTGGTCCAGTAAAAAGTCGAGATCGTTATTTGTTTTGTTCACCACTTCGCAACTATCCATTTATTGCAGATTTTGACGAAGAGAATCCTACCAATCGCGGTATGCTAACTTACTTCGCACGAATTGGTCAAACATCCGCCCAAAATGAAAGAGTAGACTTAGTTTTCTTGAAGTCTCTCCTTAGAGCAGGTGCAAATATAAACATAGGTGATAAGTATGGCCAAACGATATTGCATGCAGTTGCCCGCGACTGGCACATCGATGTCGCAAGGTACGTGATTGACAATGGCAGCGACGTTAACGCTCGAGACAGGTTTGGACGAACACCTCTTCATGTTGCTGCAGCGGTCAACTATCCTGAGATGATTGAGTTTCTTTTAAACAACGGAGGTGAGTGCACCTAGACCTTTCTCGTGTGGTTTCGTAAAGAAAAACTGCGACTGACACATGAAACAGCGACTGACACGAAAAAAACAGCGACTGACACAAGAAGTAACGGGGACTGAAACAAGAAACAACGGCGACTGAGACAAGAAATAACGCGACTGAAACAAGAAACAACGGCGACTGAGACAAGAAACAACGGCGACTGACACAAGAAACAACGGCGACTAACACGAGAAACAACGGCGACTAACACGAGAAACAACGGCGACTGACACAAGAAACAACGGCGACTGACACAAGAAACAACGGCGACTGACACAAGAAATAACGGCTGATTGTTTCTAGAGTAATGATACGATAAGAGCGAGGCACAAAATAAGAATTCGCTTGACCGGGGTAAAACTGGTAGGAAAACATTATCTGCAGCAATGACCTTGTAACAAGCAACTTTACTTTCAAACGTTAAACATAAGCACCTCGGAGACCATATTCGCCCTGCAAACCTGCTATGCGGTGACGACTAAGTTCCTAAAGCTGAAACGCAATCGACCGCAAAGGGAATGTTGGATGAAAAGGAAAAGAAAATGTTGGATGAAAATTTAAGAGAGTAAATTTGATTTAAGAAAACAGATAACAGAAGAATTAAGTTCGAAATTACTTTGTAGCGGACTTGCACGGCCAGACCGAGGGAGAACTGCAGACTCCGATCCACTACGCTGCAAAGTTCAACGCAGTCGCTAGTCTCAAGTGTTTGCTAAAGTTTGGTGCAAAAGTCAGTGACCGGGATTACAACGACAGAACGCCTTTGTTTTTGGCGGCAGAGCAAGGTAGATTGTACAAAATAATTGATGCCTAAAGAAAAAGCCACCGACCAAAAAGATACTAAAAGCTATTGATATTTTGCTCCGGTATGCCGGCCGAGCTTTCTCAAAGCTACTAAATAAACAAATCAAAGTAAAAAAATATATTTAAATTTTAGAACAGTTTGGTGTGATTTATTGGCTTGTGAAGATGTGAAATGCAGCTATTGCTCTTGGTATGGGTTTAACAAAATGATTTATATAGAAAAGCTTCAGTTTTTAGAAAAGTAAAGTTATCGATAAATTCAGGCGATTTAAACTCCTTTGATATCGCAAAAATGGCTAAACTTACCTCGCTTACGTCAATAATTTCAGAACTAAATATGTTTATTAAATCTACATACTATTTCAAACAATTCCCAGGGCAGCGAGATGCGACAAAGTTTTTACTGAATCTTGGCGTAGCTGCAGCTGTCTACGACGACCAAGGCAATTCTGCTGTTTCGCTCATGATAGAAAAAATGCCGGATTTGGCCGTACAAGCTTTAGACCAATTCATTGTGGAAGACAAACCGAATAGAAAGATTTACTTCTATCTGTGCAGCCTCGAATATGCTGTATCCTGCAAATTCGGGCAGACTCCTGCCAGATCAGCTCTTGAGGTAACAAATAAAGTTGTCCTGCTTTATCCACTAATATACAATTTAATGATTAAACTAAAAAGCTTTGACATTGCAAACGTGAGCCGTGGAACGGATGGAAATTTGCAATACACAATGCAGTTCCCATCTATCCACTTCTTTAGTGTATAAGCTTTGGAAAATGACAAAAAAAGTGCAGGGAAATTAAACCTAGAAGTGGACCAGAGAGTTCTAACAGAGTGAAGTTTCTAGTTTGGACCCAAGGCGATCGTTCATTTCTCATATACGCAAATTTAAAAAAAGCTTTTGTTATATAAACTACAGCGAACACAAACGATACATTAAAAACAAAACAGTAGAAAGCAGTTTGCTATAGCCATTACATTTGATTTCCACGAATAGTCGCCAATCCTAGAGGTTTCTTAAAAACAATGGGTCTTTTAAAATTAAGGATACCTGGGCAAAATAAAGGAGGCTGTATTCCTTTCAATTAAAAAACTGCGTTCCTACTAATTGCAACATCATAAGTCTAGAGGTGTCCGTGGCAAAAGAATTGCAATTCTGTCCTTGAGCGTTCAGCAAAAACAATTCCTGGAGGAGAACCTCTACTTTGAATTAAAAAAAAAAATAACCAAACAGAATATGATTTGGCTGTAGCCCAACGTTTACATAGCAATCCAGGGTGAACCAAAATTTGAAATGACGAAAAAATTGAGGTCCATTGTCCGTTGTCCGTTAGACACTTTATCTTTTAGTGTCAAAAGAAAACCTGGATTTGGGCTGACAAAAAAGGCAAGATGTAAGCAGTTACTGATTGGTTAGAACAAGGAACCAACTAAACGCGCCCTCTTCCCCTCGAGCTATCTTTGAACAAAAATAAACATACGGATTACTTTTTCGTCATTATTTGGTGAGTGACGGCGTAAAGAAGTCATAAAATCCTTCCATTTTCTTGTGCAAGGTTTATAATTTACAAGGTATTGCTAAATGAAATATGATTTGCTAAACTGAAATATAATTAACCAAACCCTTAACAAATCTTGCAGATAATATCCCTAGTTTGTTTTGCTTATAGACGCTGGCTTATAGTAAAGACAAAGATTTGGCTCAGCATGGTGTTATCAACAAATTGATTGAGACAAAATGGCACATGATTGCCAAACGCACGGCATTACTCGATATTGCAGTGAATTTCTTTTATGCATGCATTGGAACGGTATTGGCAACAACGCTGGACAGAAAAAGAATATACACGCCTTTGTCACAGAAAGGCTGGCGCATCGGCTTTGAGGCATTATTTGTCATTATGACCCTTTTCTTCATAATTCGGGTAACGTACCTTCCAAAACAAATCATGTTCAAGCTTGCTCCTAATTAGCCGAATTATTTCGTAAAACTAAAGCCTTGCTTATTTTTCTTGATATTCCTTTCCAGCAAATACTGGGAGGGAGACGGGCAAAGCAAAGACACAAAAGATGGCAAAAATGGCGGATAAAGTGCATCTCCCGAGACCTCAAATATTGCCATCCCCAGTGGCCCGAAGAAAGGCGCTACCTTAAGAAGGAGATTCACCGAATTGAGGACATGTCATGTTCCTACACAGAGGCCTGGACTTACTACGAATTGATTAGTTTTCTTGCCATGACTGCTATTGTTGTTTCCCAATTCGCATGCATCAAGATGCCAAACAAATATTCAGATAATGCACTGGTCTTCTCTTACTCAATCAACATGTTTCTTATTTGGCTCCGACTTTTGCGACCATGCAAAACGATTCAAGCCTTATCCGGGCTTATCGTCATGTTAGGTAAGGAACTTTTAGACCCCGTCAACACGGTGACGGATATTTTTGAAAACGCAATTATTCTTATCCGTTTTCACCTTCCGTCCGCACGTATTTGAAAACGCTCTCCAGAGTGAAAATTTTTCAAAAAAAATTTTTCGTGATCAGGTGTGGACAGCGAAAACGGAATTTTTCGAAAACGCTGTCGTTCACACAAACCATTTCCAGCCAAGATGCCGAATGAAGTAATCGTTCTACTGGTATCTTTTTTGTCAACCCTGAAAGCTTGCTTGCAGATAAAAAATTTCTTTCTATAATCTTCGAAACATGTAATCATATCAAATGAACTTTATAATAAAAAGCAACTTTCAGTAATAGCTCAACTTCGTCGTATGTGCAAGCAAACGACTCACTCAATACACTGAAGGTTTCTTTGCTTTGCTATTTATTGTTTTTTTCCTGATGTTTAAAATTATTATCATTGTGAAGAAGTAAAATGGATGCAGATTAACTTCAAAACGGATAAAAATAATTGTCTTTTAAAAATTTTTGGCACCGTGTGGACAGGGCTTTAATTGAAAAACACACCTTTTGTTCTGTTCTAAGAACAATTTACTGTTTCAGTAGAGCAAAGATCGGTGCTCTTGGTTACCTTAATGGACGTGTAATACTTTTTAGCTAATAGAAACAGCAAAAAGGTTTTCGAGAAAGTTAAAAGGCAGGCAGTAGACGCTAACAAAGTGCGGCTAGTAAAATCAGAGGGCGACGCATAAAGCAATTGAAATCATATGTAAATGTTGACTCTAGCAAGATTTTTGAACGTCTATAGGAAATCAATGATAAGTAAACAATGCATACATTTTCAGGCGAAATTGCAAAGGGAAGCATTCGTTACATCTACATATTTATGGAATTCTTTGTGCCCCTGGTTACAGCGTTTCACATAATGTTTGGAGGCAGTGTCCATGTTCAAAAAATGGTGGCAAAAATTGGAAACAGCGATGACGTTCTAAGTTTCAGCTCCCTTGACCGAATGGTGAGTCAAACAAATTTTTATACCTTACAAACAACGTCGATGTGGCAAATATTATTACATCTATTTCATACTATTTGTTCTGGTTGATCGCTCTCATGGCCATTCATAAAAGTAAACTCCTAATGGAAACTCCTAGCATACAGAAGTATTTTTTGTCCGACACTCTTCACAGTATAAACATCGGACAGTCACTAAGAGTGAGCAGAACATTCATATCAAGGAGTGGATCAAAAACAACATGAGAGGAAGAAAGACGCGTTTGATTGGTTCTTCTGTTTTCTACAAATCAGCGACCGCTAGCCTCTTCACTTAGTTGAAGACACCAGGAGAGACAAGGAACTCTTGTTCAATATCATCTGTATTGTTTGACATCACGCAGACTTAAAATCTTTTGGATTATCCTCTAGGCAGTGTAGTATTATCTGGACAGTTTGATACCATCTTGGCTGTTTGGTATCATGCGGACTGTTTTGATATCATCTGGACTTACCTGTATAATATCGGATGCTTAATAACTTTTGGATTGATTTGTATCCTCTAGGCAGTGTAGTAGTATCTGGATTGTTTCATATCATCTTGGCTGTTTGGTATCATGCGGACTGTTTTGATATCATCTGGATTGACCTGTATAATATCGGATGCTTAATAACTCTTGGATTGATTTGTATCCTCTAGGCAGTGTAGTATTATCTGGACAGTTTGATACCATCTTGTCTGTTTGGTATCATGCGAACTGTTTCGATATCATCTGGACTTACCTGTATAATATCGGATGTTTATTATTTTTTGGATTCATTTGTATCTTCTGGGCAGTGTAGTATTATCTGGATTGTTTGATATCATCTTGGCTGTTTGGTATCATGCGGACTGTTTTGATATCATCTGGACTTACCTGTATAATATCGGATGCTTAATAACTTTTGGATTGATTTGTATCCTCTAGGCAGTGTAGTATTATCTGGACAGTTTTTTATCATCTTGGCTGTTTGGTATCATGCGGACTGTTTTGATATCATCTGGACTTACCTGTATAATATCGGATGTTTATTATTTTTTGGATTCATTTGTATCTTCTGGGCAGTGTAGTATTATCTGGATTGTTTGATATCATCTTGGCTGTTTGGTATCATGCGGAATGTTTTGATATCATCTGGACTTACCTGTATAATATCGGATGCTTAATAACTTTTGGATTGATTTGTATCCTCTAGGCAGTGTAGTATTATCTGGACAGTTTTTTATCATCTTGGCTGTTTGGTATCATGCGGACTGTTTTGATATCATCTGGATTGACCTGTATAATATCTGATGCTTAATATATTTTGGATTGATTTGTATCTTCTGGGCAGTGTAGTATTATCTGGACAGTTTGATACCATCTTGGCTGTTTGGTATCATGCGGACTGTTTTGATATCATCTGGATTGACCTGTATAATATCGGATGCTTAATAACTTTTGGATTGATTTGTATCCTCTAGGCAGTGTAGTATTATCTGGACAGTTTTTTATCATCTTGGCTGTTTGGTATCATGCGGACTGTTTTGATATCATCTGGATTGACCTGTATAATATCTGATGCTTAATATATTTTGGATTGATTTGTATCTTCTGGGCAGTGTAGTATTATCTGGACAGTTTGATACCATCTTGGCTGTTTGGTATCATGCGGACTGTTTTGATATCATCTGGATTGACCTGTATAATATCGGATGCTTAATAACTTTTGGATTGATTTGTATCCTCTAGGCAGTGTAGTATTATCTGGACAGTTTTTTATCATCTTGGCTGTTTGGTATCATGCGGACTGTTTTGATATCATCTGGACTGACCTGTATAATATCGGATGCTTAATAACTTTTGGATTGATTTGTATCCTCTAGGCAGTGTAGTATTATCTGGACAGTTTGATACCATCTTGGCTGTTTGGTATCATGCGGACTGTTTTGATATCATCTGGACTGACCTGTAAAATATCGGATGTTTATTATTTTTTGGATTAATTTGTATCTTCTGGGCAGTGTAATATTATCTGGACTGTTTGATACCATCTTGGCTGTTTGGTATCATGCGGACTGTTTTGATATCATCTGAACTTATTTGTTTAATATCGGATTTTTAATATCTTTTGGATTAATTTGTATCTTCTGGGCAGTGTAGTATCATCTGGATTGTTTGATATCATTTTGGATGTTTGGTACCATGCGGACTGTTTTGATATCGTCTGGATTGACGTTTATCGTATAGGATGTTTATTATCATCTTAAGGTTCTGATATCACATTGGTCATTTGATTTCATTTGAATTGTTTGTTATCACCGGGAGTCTTTGTTTAAGATCATCTTAGCTGTTTGGTATATGGTATAATCTCGACTTTTAAGTGTCATTTTGATTGTTTAGTACCATCTAGGTTATGGCAAATGCTAATAACAAGTTAAAAAAAGACTATAACTTAAGTTAATTGCAGTGCCTTTTAGAAAATTGAAATTTGATGTTAATTGTATTGTGGCATTAAATATTAGAAGTAATACTGGAAGCTTAGAGAAGATATCTCTTTGCAGACATTTGTATTGGAATGGGTAACTGTTGGCGGTCCATTCACAACGAAGCCCCTTGAAGCTGTTGACATAAAACTGGCAAATCTAATGGTCTCCATATTTTATGCATTAATGAAAATAATTGCAGCAAACTTATTTATATCATTGCTAAGTCATCTATTTGGACGAACGTACAACACGGCAAGAGCTACTGCACTGCTGCAAAGTGCTGACTATATTTTGCAAGTGGAAAAAAATCTCAGTTGGAAAAATTCGAAAAAGAGCAGGAAAAGAATGAAGCAGGAATGCAACCCTTTGGTGAGTTAAGGAGAATCAAATTATGATATTATTATCAGGGTACTTTATATTATGGTATAATACAACAGGCATTTGCAGCATTAAAGTTTGCACACAAAACGAAGCTCAAATTGCAAAAAGATCGTTAAGATAGGATTCCATTTTGTTGATAAACCCGACATGGGCCAAGGCGCGTTTGCGTTCTGCGTGCTGAAATATAATGGCGGACAAGCAGGGCCTTGCTGTGTGTAGAATAAATCAAATAAAATGAATTCAGGAAATAAAATACCAGTTTCAGGGAATGTGGAAATGAGGAATCAAAAAAATTTGATGAGCACTCAAGACACATTTTCCATTTCATTTCATTCTTAATTATTTACACAGGGTAAAGCTGTGTAAATAATTACATCAACTATATCTACATAAATTGCTTTCCAAGCTGCCTTGAACAAGAAAAAAATAAACCCTACAATTTAATAATACAAATATACAAAAGAAATAATAAAATAAAAGCCGTTAGAAGTACTGGAACAAACGCCAGGAATAAAAAAGGTTACTTTATGTGCTGGAGTTTTCAAGACAGGATCTAAATTGTTTGAAATTTTAAGTTCATTTTGTTTTTGCGTCCAGGCCATTCCATAGTTTCACCCCTCTTGAAGAAAAGCATTTTTGGCCAGATGTTATTCGTGGAAACGGGACACGAATATCAGTTTCGGTGAGGTCTCGGGTACTGGTTTCTAATAACCTGTCGAACAGGCACGCAAGATACGAGGGAGCCTCATTATTTGTTCACTTGTAAACTATTTTCAAAGTTTCTTTTACAATCAAGTCATTAACTGTCTGCCAGTTTCTTTATAACTGGAAGGGCAGAAGCATTGTTCGTACTATTGGCTACAATTCTGGCTAAGCGCTGAGCGATTTTGTACTTTCTGTAGCTTGTCTAGTGCCGTGCTTCCGCCCATCCCTCATACCGGGCAACAACATCGAAATTACACAGGTTGTCATGCAGAAACACACAGGGAATTCTAGCATTTCTACATGGTGCATTTTACTTTTATAAAGGCGATAACAAGAATTCCTAAATCTTAATTGGATAGCAGCAGCCATGTGATTAATATTTAAGGATACATGTGACCCAGTTAGCTACTCAAGTGTTTCTTACAGTTCTTTAAAGGCGGCAAATATCAAGGGCTAGGAAAGAGTTATAATTCTCTAAGGAAGCTTCTTTTACCTGAAAAGAGCATAAAAAGGTCCAGATAATACCAAACTTTATTAATTTTTGATAAACAGGGAGGCTTAGCAAGAGATTCGCTTTTCTTTCTTAACTGTTGAAACAGCGTTTGCTAACGCTGTATTGACTTCTCGCGCGGCACATGTACTGTCTTCTCAATGCAGTCGTTTGAAATCAGGCAGGCGAAATATCGCCATTAAGTTAGAAAACATCGTACTCAAGTTAAATTCGTGAAGGGCGTAGCATGTCAGCGACGAACATAATAAATAATAAAAACCATTGATGAATTTCTAGCAAGTAAAAAAAACGTGTCTATCGATTAGGAAACGTACGATATACAGTTAACACGCATGAAAAGTCAGAGCCATGAACTTGAGGAAGCTGCCAACAGTGTATCTGAGCGATCGGAAAAGCTTGAGAAAGCCTTTACTACATTAGGCAACAAAATAAACGAAGATCACAGCAAGGAGCTACTCAATTCTGCAGAGATAGTGATGAAGGCCATAGAAGACATAGACACAATGCAAGAACATATCGAAGAAACCTTCAACACAAGGATTGAGCAGATCGTGCAAAACCAAGCGAATATCAGAGCTCTTCTGTCTAAACCAGGTATCAACGTAAAAATCTTAATAAGATCCTAGCTATTTATAAACTTGGGAACACCGCTAATATTGCTTAATTCCTCAGTGGTAAGGACAATACTTTTTTCATAAAAAAAATACCCTGGGACCGCTTCAAGACCAGCCAATAGCCCATTCAAAGCCTGCATCAGTCCCCCACCATGCTTCTGTCATTTGTCAACTTGCGTCACCAAATCGGTCAAGTTACAAAACGCTACAAAGCACCAAATTTAAAGTGAGGGGATTTCTGCAAATGCTTTACTAAGTGCTTTTGTGTATTAAGTGATATCTGCCAAATGACTAGAACAGTCTTCGCAATGAACCTTGAAATTGGGAGATTTTAAGAAACAATAACAGAATATTAAAATAAGACTACAAATGAAAAAATTTCTTTTTTCTGCAGCCATAGCAGAGTTCATCCTGAAGAACAACAGCCGACACAAAGACAAGGATTCTGTTCGCAGGAAATCATCATCGTCATCTGAATAAATGAGCTCTGCTTACAAAAGCAGGACATCTAGAAGACTGGTACGCGTATAAAATGTTCACACCACCATGTGGTTAAAATTGAGATAAAACTTCCGTATTTCGAAGCCATTAAGTTGCAAACAGTATAAACAGCCGTGTTTGAGGAAATATGTTTTTTATGTGAAGGCAACTCTGCAGCTTTAATAGTTAAATCATTGCGAACTCTGCAATTGTTGCATATGAATTGGTTGGTTCATTCCTTGATTTGGCCTGAAGACAGACGGTCCATCCTTAATTACTATATTGGTTGGGTATAAAGAAACTGAAGTATGAAAACTTGCAAGAATAAACACAATTTTTAAACCTATTCCAATTACACTCTAATTTTCATTCAATTACTAGGCACCACTTCCGAAGTAGAAGTGCTTGTTTCTAAATTAAAGACCATGCTCTCCTTCTCTTATTCTCCTAAAAATAATATCACCTTTGTATGTAATGGAAACACTGAGTGGTTTTTTTGAAGGTGTGAGTGACCAATAGCCCTCACTTCATCGCGATTACAACAGAGGTAGAAACCAATAGCTAGGGAATACAAAAGGTTTCTGATTCAAGACTTAACGTGTCAAATGCTAATAATAATGATAATAATAAAGGCATTTATATTGCGCCATTTATCCACGCGGCTCAAAGGCGCATCACGGCTAATCTCCATTGGGCGAAATGTTTTCGCTTTTGCGCTGGCAAAAGGCGAAAACTACATGGCGCACATCTCCAGCTCACGATAGCTTTGCTTGCCAAAAAGAAAGCAAATACTTTCGTGCCAAACATTTCAAGATGTCGGATGAGAATACAAATCTTCTGATTTTGCTTCATTAGTTGAAGCGTACGAAACAAAGAAACCAAAAGCAAATAAAGGTTTTGGGTACATAAGTGTTACCAAGAGCTAGGTGCTTGCAAAAATCTGGTTATAGCCCTACAATTATATGACCACTAACTATTTTTTACCTATTTTCGTTTGCAAAGTTTGAGTAATTGTTGACTTTGGTGGCCCCATATCTAGTGAACGAATCGAAGTTTCGCAAAGCAGTAGGTGCTAAGAAAGACTATGTGTGACTCTTTGACACCTTTTCTGGCGAATCGCATGTATCAATTGGCATCAGCTATAGGACTGGCCCCAGAACTGTTGATAGGATTATAAAATAAACACGTAACGTACTTGTAACAAGAAATTCTATTATTTCCTCATCAAACACGAAGCTGCTTTTGGACTCAGACATATGTACATAGGACGTCAAATTCGCCGGCGACAGAGAAAAAAGTTCAAATAGTTTAAACTTTCAAGGCGAACGTCGGACACAGCACAGGAAACAAAACAATTCAAATACGCATGCTCATAACCTTACGCTGGCGAAGAAGCAAAAAAATTTCCCCAATGGAGATTGACCTTTACATAATGTTCATAAAACTAATAGAGTGATATAATAAACAGTATTACAAAGAATGCTTAAAAAAGGCTCGTAAAATGTTCGTAAAATAAATAAAATCGAATTAAAATATTCTTGAAAAAGTTGCATTTTCAGTGTCAAAAGAATCCACTGCTCGCAACGTGTATGGCAGTCTGTTCCAAAGAAGAGGAGAGGCACCTAAAAATGCACGACCTCCAGCGGTCACTAGCTTTGTCCTTGGTGTTTCGAGAGTCAAGTCATCATCTTCAGATCTTGTCCGTCGCACTGCTGTTCGTAATGTGACTAACTCAGTAAGATATACTGGTGCAAGGTTATTGATGCATTTGTAAGTCAACGTTAAGATCTTATATTTTATCCTGCATGATATTGGCAACCAATGAAGCTGTTTTAACACTGGGGTTATGTGACTGTCTCTCTTCGCACCGGTCAAAATCCTGCCGGCAGTATTCTGAATTTTTTGCAACCTTCTAAACTCGCACATTGAAAAACCATATAAAAGAGAACTGTTGCAATCTAGCCGAGATGTGACAAAAGCATGGATGGCTTTTTCAGCAGCTTCTTTAGTGAGATACTTCCGAGCTAGGTGGATAATATGCAAGTAATACCTAGCTGAGCTGCACAAAGAGTTTACATGCGACTTAAGTGACAAATTAGCATCAAAGACTACACCAAGATTTCGTGCTCTTTCGCTTGGTTTAATTGTACTATTTTCAATATTGACAATGCTCATTTGCGAAATGGCTTATCGTGTTATGTTTAGAGTTGTGTCTGCAATTCAAGAGTAGCAGGTTGAAAATATGTAGTAGCGCTGACCCCCTCATGCCCCCTCCGCTCCGGCGTTCCTGCAGGTGCCCTTCAAGCGTTATTGATCTTTAACTTCTTTAGCATGAGCTTCAAATTCCAGGCAGCAGAAAGGATTGACAGAGAAAAAAACTTTGGAGAAATCACTTCAGCACGGTAATCGATTACCTTTATTTAACTTTTGCTTTGTCAAATCATTCATAAAAAATCATTATACACCTGCTAAAATCGAGTACACCTTCTAAAGGAGTACACCTGCTAAAATCGTTACTTTCTAGATGGATAAATTTCTAATTTTGATAATCGTGGTTGTTCTCTGATTTTAAAAAGCAGATTGGCAAAGAGTCATTATCTATCTGAACTTTGCTTGCTTGTTATTGATGGGGCCTTTGAAACATTTGTCCGATTTTTGGAACTCTGCAATCTCAGGAATTTCCTGTATTTGCAAAAAATTGTAAAATCAAGAGCAAAGAACGTACTGAAATGTTATAGAACTCTGGATACAAAATTGACACATAAATTCGAGTGCGTGAAGAAAGAGAGAAGCAGCGAAGCAGAAGAGGGCCTAGCTAAGAGGAAGGAAACGTGGCGATCCATGTTTTGGTCCTCTATCATTTCCGAACTCGACTTTATGTGGCGCTGGTACCCAGAGAAATGTACTATTCACTTTTAAAAAAAAAAATTTTTCTTACTAAATAAGCTGTTGAAATCAATTAATTCCTAGCTAACAGCGTGTAATATGTATTGCCTTACGTAAGCAAATTCAGGTATCGTTTGAATTATACCAAACATGCGAATGCAGGATGCTGGTCCCCTCTTCCTTCATACATTTTTCATAATTTATTAAATTCTTACTTCAACATGATATCCCATCAGAAATCTAAGTACAAGTTATGATAAATTAAAAATCTAATAATGGAAGACAAAAATTAAGAAATGATTGAATTCTATTATTTAATAATACGAAAACTATCTGATCTTCCTGGGAGTCGTGTTTTATTTCGGGTTTCCCGAGTTCTTCAAATGTTTTTTAATTCTCGTTTGAGCTGACAGAGTGAGGGGATCTCCCTTAATTCTATGGGTATTTCGTTCCAAGCTTTAAGCCCAGAACCTTTTTTGTACTCTCAAGCTTAAGTTTTGAGATGTCGAGATTTCTATTGTTTCTTGTGTTATAACAAGAAATTTTAATCCTCTGATTTTACTTGATTCAGAGGCTCTCAGGGCGCTGCTTATTAACTATTTTGTGTGTCACGATAGGTCGATCAAAAGAGATGATCTGATCAACGCTTAGCTAATCAGTGGTCCAGGGGTCCTTTCGTTTGGCATTTTCAATAATTGAGAATGCCCTATCCTGTAGAATGCCTGTAGAATTCCTCTAGCAACACAGGCTTTAGGTCAATGAAGGTTTCAGAAATTTGATCAGATGAACAATTTTTTAGGGAAGAACACAAAACTTAGCACCTACATGAAATTGAAGAAAAGTGACTATAACCTGCACATAAGACATTGGGTGCATTAAACCCTATTTCCCTGGCTTAAACTTTCCCTGGCTTAAATTCTCCCTGGCTTAAACTTTAAGAAGAGCATGTTTCATATAGAATTGGAACCAGCATCACAGGTACAGATGGCACAGAAAATTTGTAATTACCTCAAATCTCTTGAGAAATGCCTAAAAAATACAAAATTTATATCATATATAACTGTCATCTTGGTTGACAATAAGCAGAAAGGTTTCTTATAATTTTATAATTAACATATTGAGACGGTAGCTTAACTGACAAACAAATATCTCGGATATTATAAACTGCGGTTGACTTCGGCTGCTAATTGCCAAAACACGCACCAAAATTTGGGACAAATTAGAAAAACAATAGAAGGACTCACCAAAAGATTGTCAAATGGCCCAAGTAATGATGCATCAAGAGCTTTGTGTTGATCAAGAAGCTCATACATCACAAAATCCACCATAGTGAGCTAAAAGAACAAGGAACCGTTCTAGGATTCGAAAGTTCCAATAAAAACCAAACGAGAACCCATGTGTTGCTGAGATTAGGAAACATTAAAATAAAGTAATTTACATTAATTTCATGCAATGTATAAATGCAGCCAGCAGAAGCTCACCTTGTCACCAGCAAAAAACTTCCTTTCTCCAAGAAAGGCGCTAAACTGCTTCAGCATTGCTGCTATATTTCTTTTGTAATCATCAACCAAGTCATCCTGTACGACAGCAAAAAAGCAAGATTCTTCACAAATATAATGGCTCTTAGCTATGCGTTTGTCCATGATACATTCACACAATTTAATTATGACTCCTTTGATTTTATCAAAAATAACAGAGCAATGTTCCAGACACTTACTTTATTACCCGGGTGTTCAAAACTCACATGATTAAGTTTGTCCTGGTGCTGACCCAATCCAAGGCTATGGCTTGTGTAAAACGAAAAGGCCTAAACACTTTATCAAAATGATGAAAGATCTGATTGGCAGCAAAGTCACAGCTATGAATTCAGCTGCCCGACTTGCAGGCCTTTCCCGGAGACGCAGGCTATAGCCCGCGCAAACCTCACGCAAAATGAATTTGCGAGGACTTTTTCTGCCCGCTCAGTTTTTCAAACCAACGTTCCCATTTAATCTACACAGTTTAGCTTCCCAATGTTTGTACTACTTAACACTAAATATCAGGGGGCTAGTAAATAAAGAGAAAGAGGTCTTGCACGTCTATGTCATGTTCCTCTCTTATATTCCTCTTTTATCTCATTTTAAGGAGTGGTAATACAAAATTTAAAGATAATAACACACACAAAAATGTTTTCTTAAGGTGAATAGTGTTTAGAGAATTTGCAAGGTAATGTATTTTTGTCTTTGAAAATGCTTCAATATGTAAAAATTAACAACATTTCTGCAAGGGCTAAATAGCACATGCAGCCAAACTGGCAAGGGCTTTTTATAGCCAGCATTGTTTTTTTCCCGGAGAGGCCTGTCAACTTGTTTCAGTTTGATCATTGTGCTTTGGTATAAAGAGCATGATGGTTCAGGTCTCTCACATACAAAACATGCATAGCTCTGTCAAACAGCCTTTTACCGCTATACAGCAGACCAATCAACAGTTACCAATCAATCTACCCAATAAAAAAAATTGAATTATTCCGTTGCTGGTCATTTTATCTTGCACAGCCTTGACAAAAAGTCTCAAAATATTCCATAAGTGCATTGCCTCATTTTTTACCAAAGCTTGTTAGAACATTGACAAAGAAATAAGCAAAGATACCTACAAATCTAGGGTTGTAACATAGTCTCACAAATCCATTGCGGAAATCCATGGCCTACAAGAAAAAGAGAAAACATAGCTGCAAAAAACTTAACTATTATCATTAAATCAAGCAGGCAATCAATATAAGGACACAAAGCATGTAAAGTCCTACCAATGGCTACATAGCTCCTAAACAGTTATTATTTGATACATTACTACAATTCATTCGAATAAAAGGACCGACGTTGCTAAAACGAGGAACAAGCGGAACAACCCAGTAACAAGCGGAACAACCCAGTAACAACCCAGTAACAAGCGGAACAACCAAGGAACAAGCAGAACAACCCAGAAACAAGCGGAAATGTGAATTAATTGTTTAGTAAATACCACATGGGGGCGTTTATAATCCAACTCTCTGAAGTTCGTGTGGGCTAGAACTATCAAGAGGCCGTCAATCATGTCTTCGTCTGTTTCGGAGGCTTTGTGATTTTGCCAACGGACAGAGAGAATCTATCGACCCCGGATCGGGACGAAAAATAAATAGTAAAGCATGCCTATACATTCGATCACAACAGACACACTGTTGCAAATAGATGTGTAAATCTGTACATGTAGCCCTGTTGCAATAAATGACCAGGAAATAAAATGCACACAACTTGGCAAAGTAGAAGTATACCTGATTTTCCATTAGGTCAACTCTTCTCTTCTCCTCTTCGGTTTCTCCATCTTAAAAATAACAATAAAAATGTTATAACCATTAAATAACCATAAACATCTCACTACGGATGCCAGGATAAAGAGGCTAATCAATAGCACAATGGGCCAACTGTATCACAAAAGTAAATTACTTGGACATCCAGGTATTCATATTTTTAGACAACATTATATTACTGAAGACAAAAATTATTTGAAGCTATAAGATTTTCTTGCTACCAATATTTGTCTTCAAATAGCAGAACTTTACAGATGCCAGACAACTGAGATGGCTCAATAATTTTAATTGTGTAAAGTCTGTAGTATGTTGTTATTGCTGTAGACAAAAATTGCAAGGAATTTACAAAATCCTCTCCTATCTAAAACCATAGGCTTCAAGGTATTGAGAGTTTGCCCTTCTCTCCCTAACAACAATGACAATGCTATTTCCAATTTAAAAACAAAACAAAATCAAAGGGAAGAAAGGATATTTCTTCGACATGATATATATGTAGCCTAGCAAAAAAAATCAGAATTACTATGTTACAATGGTTTTACCAAAACAGAATGCCATACTAGCACAAAACAGGCTTGTTACCTAGTTTGTATTTTCTGCCAATATACCGGAGAATCTGTAAATAGATTTTAAAAAAAATAATCTTTGACTTAGAACCATTTCCTATAAAGGGAACAAACCTTTGAAGTGAGAATAAGCTGCTCTAATTGATCTTGCTCTGATGCAAACAACATTGTCAATGTTGAAAATTTTCACATTAAATACAGGGAAATTAGGCAAAGACTAAGGAAGTCTGAAAGTTGAAGCAACATAATTCAATAGTGAATGCAAAAAATATTTCTGCTTCTAAATTTGGCATTGGCCCTTATACTTGGCAGCTTAAATCTTGTATTTTCATAGGGAAGAAAACAGAAAAAATATAATATCTGTAACTCTGCAAATACTGATTCACTAAAACTGATTCAAGATAAAAGTGGCAGCTCAATAAAATTAGCAAATAACTAAACTCTGACTTAAGAATACATAGATATCAGCTAAAAGGGTAAAGTGTAGACAAGAGAAAAAATGGAAAAAAGAAAAAAAAAATTGATATGTGGGGCCTTACAGCATTGCTCTGTGTAATTTTGACATCTCCATCAATGTAATATGGCAGCTGAAAACAGTATAAGATGTAACAAAAAAATCAATAGGAGAGTCATGAAAAATTTGTTGCCTCATGGCTAGCAACAGGAGCAGTGAGCAGTCTTTGTAATATGAGGAGTGCCATTGCACACACACCTAAATTGTCTGAGGCTTGTGAAACATCACAAATGCAAAACGAAAATTTGTGAGAAAGAGCATTAAAGAGTTCAAAAATATGTTTCTAAGATTTCTAAAGCAGCTGAAAGGCAAAGGCACAAATTTAAAGGCAGTTCAATCAGCGTCAAAAGGAATTTCTAAAGCAGCTGAAAGGCAGTGTCAAAATAAAGTAGTTGGGTATATTACGAATGTTACATTATCATGCAAAGAAGCCTGATAAAAAACAGCAAGGCACTGGCCCCGCGATATTAGCATCAAAGGGTATTCACTAGATAGAGGGACTGTTATAGTCTTTCAACTAGAAAAAACCCATGATCTAGGGAAATTCCCCATATGATGAGGCGCTCCATGAATATCTGCTATGATATCCACCTTGGCGACCATACTTAAGGCCACAATGTTGGATAACTTTTGATCCAGATAAAAAGTTATATAGATCATATTTACACAGTGCTGTACACCTTTGATACGCTTTTCTTCCCAGATGTTTTTTTAAGAATTCTTCTGATGTGCTGGATCCTTTGAGAGCTCTTATCAACAGCAGATAAGCTATGCTACCAAGCAAACCGAGCTAGGTTATGAAAATCAAAGCTTGGCACTAATATTTTAGCCTCATCTGGATCTGAAGTTACCCGGCATCGTGTAAACACAGTCTAAGTCAGTGATGTTGCATAGCAATATTTCGATAGAGTGTAGTGTCTATAAAAAATTGAAATTTACTCAATCCAGATACTTTCAAATGATTGCAAAAAATTATATGATTACTTCCTGGAAATTTGAAAATGAATTAACTTCAGCATCTTAAAAAAAGAACAGGAATAGTTTCTCCATCAATTTCCATGGTATCTGTTTAGTTGATAGCACACAAGGTTCCTTTTAAAGCAGAACCTCATATTTCTTGATTACAGGAATGACAAACTGCGATAAAAGTTGCTTATATTGCAAGCTATGGAATGCGCAAAGTCACCAAGATATGCATACACTTCATACGGCCTATTTTCATGCAGACATAAAACAAAATATGACTCTTGCTTACATTTGGGAAATCAAGGCCTAATGAATCCTTTACAGAGGTCCAGCCTGATTTATCAAACATTGGTCCTGGAAAAGAGATGTATTCATCAAGCTTATAATGATTGCATTTTGCTTATAATAATGATTGCACAAGCCATTTTCAAATACCAATAATTTGTTGTCATTTTGGTTATTCTTGGCATGTTGAAATGAGTGGCAGACACCTGGGGGGAGGGGCGCGGTCGTCTGGTTTTTTTTGCTCAAACTATAGGAAAATGTGATGTCATCTTATTAAAGCAATAGGCCTGCCCCCAAATGTTTCATTTTCTCTTAATTCTCTTGATCTCCTTTGCTGCCAGTTTTATATAAAGTCCATTGAGCAGTTCTGTTACAATGGCCTTTACACAACGTACATGTAGAATCTACATAATCTTATGCAAAAATTAGTGACCTTACCATCTCCAACTGCATATGTTTTATCCTCAAAGTCTGTTTTGGTGTAGCCAAGAATTAGTCTTAATGGCTGTGCAAGCTAAAAAAAGGCAATTCTTTAGAAACATTTCAAGAAATGAATGGTCATTGAAACTATGCACTAATTTTTTAACATGCTTGTACTTCTAAAAAATGCCACTACTAGGGTGGTTATCCACTAAACATAGGTCTAGAAGCTAATTTTCTTTGTGGTTTTTTTTGACTGTGATTGACCACTACAAAACTCAAATAAATTTTGCTTCATAATACTAAATCCCTCCTTGGGACTTTATACTCTGCTTTAAAATCTGTTAATTTTAATTTGAAAATTCAGTTCTTAATAAATTGTCTACTCGCAATTGCATCAGCACTTGCACAACCCAACCATGCAAGTGTTTGATCGCTCGTGCAAAACAGTGTGAGGAATACATGTTTTATCAATACATCCTTGCCAGTCTACTTTTGTGACTCAAGCAAGTGACATAAATGATACAAAGCGGGTATGTCAAAACACACAAATATAAGTAAGCTGATTTAACCACATCTCAATGGAAAAATGCAATTGAATATGAAATCCACCGTGCATGTTAAGATATACTATAGAAACACAGTACTTGAACTATATTTGCCCTGGAAACATCATCTGGGCAGCCAAAGCACTTTTTAAAAGGTTAGATACAATAATTTTCTATCATAGGGCAATCATGTTCTATATGATCTTTGTGGTGGACATAAAAATTATAAAGGAAACACATTTATATTGGGTATTAAATAATTCTTGGAGGGCATTGTAACAGTTTTTTTCATTTGATGTTACCTTGCACCAAAGAACCTTATAACAGGATTATACCATTTTTATAAACATTAAGGGCCTTTTTAGAATTGTTGATTTTTATCATTACTGCTGGTTATTTTTACCTTGAGCAATCCCCTGCACAAAATGAAACATGCCCTGAGAGAAGCCTCGTATCCCTGGGTGAAATATTAGCCATTACTGATTTTTATATGTTTCTGTTGTTGTTCATTCTTTTTGCATTGCAGTGGCATTTATTTACTACATGACATGGGAGCCTTGGTCAATTCAGATTAGCTACTTCTTAGGAAAATGCCTGCTAGGAAAATGTTATGGACTAAGTAAAGAAATGAAATTTAACTGAAGGCTTTCCAAAATAATAGATTTATGAAATTATTTATTAAGAAAGCATATTTAAAAAATGTATTTGATTAATTTTTAATGAAAAAGTAAAATTTAAGAGTAAAAAAGCTTTACATGTTTGATAACCAAATGCTGGAAACAGCTGTTGGAAAAAACTTGCAGGAGCTATCAAGTCACTTGCCTGGGGTTGACCTTTAAGGTGTATTACAATTGGTACCAGGCTGAACTAATGGAACTGAATTAAAATCTTAATTATTTTATAACCATAAGTTTGATAAAAAAGAATATAACGTTAGAATACTTAAAAGAACAGGAAGAACTTTAAGGACAAGATTTACTCTAAGAATAATTCAGAAAAAAACAAGATTAGTCAGCAAAAAAACAAGAAAAGGCAAGAAAGGCTATTCCCTATTAGCAAATTGTGAAGTGTTTTTTATTGTCTTATTAACAACCGAGTTTTTGGATCTTGTTGAGAAGTTAATTGTTGCATATGATTTAACTGATTTTATTTCTATTCAGTGGCAGATAAATTCATTGTAGGCTACTTGTCTGGTTTTATAGTTGTGAAGAAAAGACATTTGGTAAAATAGTTATTGAGGGAACTTGAGTGATTACCTTGAAATATGCCATACATAAACTTGCTAACTTCAGTCAAAAAGTGCCCTCTTTGGGCCAAGAAAGTTTGCCTTTGCATTTTTGGTTTAATTTTGGTTTAAGTTGCTGTTTAGTTTGCTGTTTAGTTTGCAATATAAAATATAAAATTTTTTTGTAACTACAGCTCCTTTACGAGACCATTTCGAAGTTTTTGCAAAATACAAAGTGTGTTAGAGTTTTTTGCATTTTGCAAAAATTCTTTATTTTGATCTTGTCTTTGGATGCATACTCAATCAGAAAATTTTTGTTGCCTACTTTGGATGCCTACTTTGGAAATTCTTTGATTAACATCACCTTTTATGTGGGTTTTATTGGGAAAGGAAGTTTACAGAATTATAGGCCTTGTTGATAAAAACCTAAAATCCCCATAAAACACAGAACAGGGATACCATAAATCCTCAAATTGCCCCCCCCCCTCAAAAAAGCCCACCCCTCAAATAATCCCCCACCCTAGAACTACAAATCAATGATAATATCCCCCCCTAAAATAAGTCCCAACTGCTACTTTAAAATCTCGAATTGGACCCCTCCATTTGATGATTGTTGCCAATCTGAGGTTGCCTATATGGTGTTTTATTAAATAATACAACAAACTCATACTTATATGCTCATAAATGCTCATGGTAGTAATTAATTTAATGCTCAGAAAGAAATTCCTACTAAAATAAACGAGGTCTTTTAATAATGTCTTCTTAAAGTCTAGAATAATTTTATAAGTCCCCCCCTCATATAAGCCCCCCTCCTCGAATAGGCCCCCATCCAAAAATATCAAAAATAAATAAGCTCCCAGGGGCGGGCTGATTCGAGGATTTACGGTATTAACCAATTACCAATTAGTAAGAACAGAAATGCTTGCTGTTTTTGTTAAGAACAGAGTCATATTTTGTTTTCTCCGGAGAAAGGATCAAATTGGGGTGACATGGGAGCTCCCCTCCTGCCTTGCTAGTTAAAACGCGAGGTCGTCGAAAACCTACAGCAGCACTTCAGTCTATGCTAGTTGCTGAGCTATTTAAACGGTCTATCGCCTTTTTAGGTCATTTTACAATCAAAACATTTAGTGCTTATTGCGTCAATTCAAGAAAACAACCACTTACCCCTCTGATCTGCCAGTACGCTAGAGTAGGCGCCATGTTTCCACGATGAATGAGTCAGCAATATTTTTTGGAATCCAAAGGGGGCCGCCTTTTCTTATAACGAAGCTCGTGACAATGGTGAGAGCCCACGAGCCTTTTCCACCCTGAACTCTTTTGAATGCTCCAAATCCACTGATCAGTGTTCAAATAACGATAACATTATAACCAGGACTGTAGAAGAGGGGGGCTCAGCCCCCTACTTTTTTTCGAAGGGGAGCTGCGCCCCCTCCTGTTTCTTCTGGGTAATTCTCAAATATCGTGGCTAATTTCTGCCAGGATCAAATGAGCCGATATTACTTTTTGACATTTGCATTCATTTGTATGGATATCAAAAAACTCAATTAATGCTGGCAAAATTTTACTACTTTAATTTTTTCTATTTTTAAGATTTTTCTACTCAAGTAACAGGTAGACATTGGAAGATAATTCAACCTGTGATTTAACCCTAGAAAATATGGAAAGGTAAAGAAATTGATATTGAGGAGCCATGCAAACGAAAATAACTGAAAAGTTCATTTTGTATGCAATTAAGAGAAAGCTATATGGCCCCTCTACATTTTTTGGCTCTACACTGCTGATTATAACTACATCTTTTGTCGACGGGAACAAAGTACCCCATGTCTTTTGGGTTGAAGTTATACATGGCGCATTATCTAATGCTTTGCCGCAGAAGAAAAGGGGACGATGCAGTGGCGGATTAACCAATACCAGGGCAGGGGGCTTAAGATATCTTAGAACCAACTTTTTCAAAGAAATATAATATTATATTATAACAAAGCATTAACGTCATTAACGAATATTGCAAAAACTTGAATCGACAATTTTAATTACAAATTAAGATACAATATAACTAGAAAAATGTCAAACAATAAGTTTGTGTCATAAAATGCCTTATATTAACTTTCTATGAGTTCTCAAACTGCAAAGTTAGAAATAAAGCCGACAAAAGGGCGTGTCTCCCTCTTTAAGGGTGCGGTCAAAAGATAATACTCTTATATGCTACTTTTATGCGTTTCTGTTTCAAAGTTTATACTCTAGTGCCATACTTTGAAAGTTCAACTACACAGAAATGACAATATGTTACAATTGTTGCGAAAAAAGTTACAGAGTGAGTAAAAAAACATCTTTTGCCCGGCAAAAATCCTTAATGTGCTGACGAACAGAATGTTGGGAGCGTACCGCATCCCCCTTTGGCGACGCCCCTGTTTATTACACCATGCTCGAGGCTGAGAAGAGACAAGCTACCCAAATCTGACGTATACTTGAAAGAGTATAGAATTCCAAATTATGATTTGATACATAGCTTTTTCGTTAAATTTTCTAATCTTCTGGAGGCAATCTTCTGGTTCACTAAGCTAGGCAAAGTCAGGTGTTTTTCTGGTTATAGAATGGCCAGGCCAAAGTTAAAAAACAGCCAACCATTTTATTAGCTTGCTTGACTCCTTATTACAAGATGTTGTTTTCTGATGAATTGCTTTCAGTTTGCATATGTATGGGTTACAACAGAAAACATTCAACTTCAACTTGAGCGTTTAAACTCATGCATTCAAATGTTTTGTCGTCTCAATCTTCTTTGTAGTTTATGTTTTTACATTTTTATACAAAGTTGATTTGCATTGAAAAAAGGCTTCCCATATAATAAATAATTTTGTATTTAATATATTTGAAAAGAATAAGAATAAAGTTTACTTCATTTTTCAAGTTTATAACCCAATCAAGTTTTTAAGGGAATAAATTTTTGCAAAAACTCATTTTTGTCGAATTTTTTGCAAATTTCGTGGGTACTAATTATTGCAGATGGACCAGATACGAATAATTCACGGGAATCTATTAAAACAGATCAGGATATGCTGTCTGCCAGATTCAGTGAATCTTGCAAAAGGTTTATTCTGCCGTGTTTTCCATTATTTGTTTCACTATTTGAGCAAAGAGCGTCGAATAATAACAGAATTTCATCTGATCGCCGTGTGTTAGTTCTGAGCAAATATTCGCGGGTTTAACTACAAGTACCGGAATGCATTGCGCCATGACGTAATTAGGGGAAAGGTCTATTAGTAAGGAACAATGCAACACGGCGAAGAGAATCCAATGTAGTGAAATAGAATATAAATTAACATAAATTTGATAAATACTAATATTTCGGCCCGGCATACAAAGCTCCATCAGAGTAGATGTAACGAGCACGAGCGAGTAGATGAATTTGAAATGTGCGATGGTTAAGCCGGATTTTTTGATGTGGAATGGTGTGATTGCAGCGCAGCGGAGAAGAAATTGGATGAAGTAGGAGGAAGGAGTGGTGGGTGATGTGAGGGAATGTGGGTGGTGCTGTAGAGGTTAGTCATAATGGGATAATAAAAAAAACTATTATAAACAATATAATATGATAAAACTATAGTCATTATTATCATCCCAAAAAAATTAGCCCCAGAAATAAAGACCATTTGATGATGGGCCGGGGGCCTGGGCCACAAAGGTCCCATAAGTAATCCGTCACTGGGACGATGGACGATATACACTCTTCTTTATAAGAATACTTTACATTGATTTCTTAGTCGAGGAATAAAACATCGACAAATGAATTTCTTGAGTTTGAATAAAATAGCTCCCTCAGAAGACATCGCCAAATCCTTCATCAAATCAGGTCTTGAGGCTACATTCCTTCATCATAGGAAAGGCGATTGGGTGTCGGTGCATTTTAACTTCTGTACCACGAAAAGATTGTTTCCTTATCAAAATAATAAATGGCTACATGGTGTCAAAAAACGCAGCCCATCTTTATTCGAGATTCTGCAGGAAATGACGACATCTGGATTAATTTGACGCACACCACTTGAAAGAACGTTCTATTTTCATTCCAACGATGTCCAGTTTGGTTACCTTCATTAAATCATATATTACTTTAATTGAGCTATTCTACAAAAGAGTATGGTTCGAGTCATCTTTTTAAGCCTCAGCCAAACGACTCTATTTTTCACTCGACTTTTCACTCACGCCAACAAAACGAAGAAATGCAAAGCGGCTGCCGTGCTTATCTTACATGCAAATGTCCTTTTACATTAACTTGACGAACTCAAGCGTCAATCGTTAAAAATAACTAAGCATAGGAGATGATAACTGCGCATGCGCTCACTCGACAAGGTGGCCAACGATTCAATTTTCATTCGACAACACCTTTTTCACTCGAATTTTTTTTGATAAAGATCAAACTTCACTCGACATCACTCGACGCCATTCGACTCGCTCGACAAGGTGGCCAAACGGTTTTTCACTCGATTTCTTGTTGAGTAAAAAATCGAGTGAAAAATCGAGTCGGTTGGCCGGGGCTTTATACAATGGCTAAATAGAGTTGCGTTAAAGTTCAGAGAGCATCATCTGATCACGTGTTCTGTCATCTCATCATGTCACTTTTAGCCATAGTTGGGCTCCATTTTTCTTAGAAACTCTGTGGATAAACCTCGTCAAGGTCAATATAAAAGGTTACTTCTCCTTCCTAGTGAGGTAAACGGCTTCTCAACGCTTCAACTGTAATTCAAAGTGCATGTTTATTGTTGAAAATCTTTAACCAATAATCTTAACCGTGCAAATATAGTTGTGCAAGGAGAGAAAGCCAGGGGGCAATAAAATCTAGTGGCTTGGAATCAACGTTGTTTTCTCTTCCGGCATTTTTCAGCTTTGTTCCTTCGAACCAATTCGAACAAGCAACTACGGTTTGTACGAATGCCTTAGCCTGTTCACGTAATTGGAAGAATACATTCTTCTCCTTTTATTGCCTTTGAACACGAAAATTAAAATATTCTTCCTAGCAATGACAATGGTCTCCAGGCTTTTCAATATTCCGTTGCGCATCTGCATGGGCCTAACCGAGCCAAACATGGGTTGGTAGCTCTTTTTGTTCCTCTTTGTCAAGGATGGAATTGCTGGTGCACAAAAATAGTGGGCCTTTGGAACAAGAACTCGTGTTATCAAAGAGATTCTTTAGAAAGATTCTACTAAATATTCTTTAGAAATTTTCGTTTTGAGCCTGAATGTATTCTAAAAGTATTCTTACATTTTTCGAATCTGAAATACCAAATCGCCCACGCTTGAATAGGAACCAAGCTTTTTGAAAAGACGAGATTTCAGTCACGCTATCTTCAGTTATGAACATCGCAAAGCAGGCACCTTTTGAAAAATGTGACACAGATTTGCAGGCTGAAGCTGGGAAATGTCCTTAAAAATTGGATGATTCTGAGCCTGAATATTCTTATAACAAATATTCTAATGAAAAAGAGTGTATGCGATGATTAATGTTTTCTTTGCCCAGAAGGGGAATCCCTATTCCTTCCTTCGTTGGTGAATCGCAGAGCAAGCAGTGACGTCGACACGGGGTAGACTGTGGTGGAGAATGTAGCCCAACCTTTTGTGGCACATGCTGACCTTTTGTGGCACAGTCCGAACTGTTGAAATTTGATTTGCTTGGAGATTGTTGGAGAGAAACTTTCTTTTAAAGAATTCTAATTTATGAAGATGTAACTGGCCGTGTCGCTAATTACAAGATGATTGTTTTATTGTATTCCTTCTGCACTGCAATTTTTTCCAAACAAATAAAACTCAAACAGAGTCGTTGTGCTGAGCTACAAAAAATGGTTGTCCAGGAAATTTAGAATTGTTTTCACCATCTGTCTCTTTTGTCTGTTTTTTAGAAATATAGATTATACCCATCTTGAATTTTTAAAACAAGCGTAATGTGTTCATGGTTTGGGCACGGAATAGGGGGTTGGGCTCACTGCCCGGAGCCGGAACTCACGAAATGTGCATGTGCGTTAGTGCGCCCGGGGGCTTATTTGCAAAAAATAATTTTTGGGTGGGGCTTATTCGAGGGGGGCTTATTCGAGGGGGGGGGCTTATTCGAGGGGGGGGGGGCTTATTACAAAGTTTAGTATTTTCCTCAAAGGTCGACATAAAAACGACATAATTTTCTCAATGAAATAAATTGAACAATTACAAAAAGCGTGAAGATCTAACAAATATTACAACTTATCATCATCACAAAAGTCGCTCTTTTGCTTTTTGGTCTCCAGTCAAAGAAAGTCATACTGTATAGCTATTGTCCTGTGGGGGATTTCTTGAAATAAGATATAATTTTTCTGCAATTATGCTTCCCTCGAAGGGGCTCATTTGCAAAAAAGAATTTTAGGTGGGGGCTTATTCGAGGGGGAGGGGAGCTTATTCGAGCGTGGGGGCTTATTCGAGGATTTACGGTCTATCAACTTTGATCCCTGCGCGGGCCACATCACACAACATTACGGGCCGCAACATGGCCCGCGGGCCACGCGTTGAACAAGCCCGGATTAGAGGACTACTTCATCGAAATGCCAGTTTGTTCTGCAGTAAATTCAAACATAAAAAACTTTTCGTTGATATCCGTATCAATTGAATTACAAAGTCGAGTAATATTAAGGATCCATTTGACACAATTTACAAATTCAACGTCGATTGTTTATAATGCTGCAAATATTTCTTTTTTACCAAAAAAAGAATCAACAAATAAAAATACTCATGTCCAAAAACGTATAATAATAAAAAAGTCATGTAGATTTACTTTGGATTAAACGGATCTGACAAACAATTTACATTGAGGAACCATCAGGCTCAGAAGAGGGAGGAGGGTATTTGTGCCAATTGAAAGATTTTTTCTTAGCGTTCATGGGAACTTTAATGGACGTCCTTTGGTATACATCCTTCGGTTGAAATGTCCTTTTTAAAGACCAGTTCTTTAACAATCGCCTCCTGACCCTCTCCTGACCAAAACAACTTCCGGTATTTATTCTTAAATATTAAATTAAATACATGAAAAAACCAAAGCTTTATAAATTCCCCATAAAAGTTGATAGAAAATTCTCTTCCGTATGTTGTACTTAAATCGATTGTCATAAAAGCAAGAGAATGACTCATAAACCCCATTAATAATTGATTCGGTACAACAGACCAATTAAACCTGTTCTTCTTCATAAACGACATTGACAGAACCATGGCCACATTCAAGCTCTTGATACACTGGTTCGCTTAACAATGGTTTCTGGCGAGACTCTTGCTCAAGGGTGAGGTAGATTGGTGGCTGCGCTGCATCTTTCGGAGGAGCATAACCTTCCTCAAGGCAGTGATAAATCGGGGCTTGGTGTGCTGTGGTGCAACCTGGTGCATTTTGTCGAGTCAAAGTTGCTGAGTCTAGAGGTTGATAACTCTCAGACAATCCGACATTGTTCTCATCAATTGGTTGGTAAATTCCACCAGTTTCTGAGTATATTGGCCCATCCTCAATAATTTCTCTGTAAACTGGCTCTGACGGCTGCAATCATGATCACATTAGGTAAAGTAAACTTTCTTTTCAAAGGAAAGGGGAAATTTCATATGAAATTGAAAACTATCAAAATCGAATTTTTCTATGTAATGTACAGGAAGAAAAAGGTAGTTTAAGAAAACTCCTTCTTTATCAAAGAGAAGCGTAGGCACAGAAAGGCAAGCACGGGTTTTGGTGGCTGTAAAATAAAAATCAGCAGAGAGGAAGCGATAAAAATGAAAGGACAAAGTCAAGGTTAGGTTTACCAAAGACCCTGACAGGCTGGAGAAAAGCACAGGGAGGAATACCAAAGCGAGGATACGCCATTTGATAGTTAAAACATCGTAGTCATATTCCATCAAGTGTCTGCCATGCCAGTGTCACTCGCTCATATATTTTCTCATTGTATTTTCTCAAAGCCTGTTGGTGCTCAACATGTTGTGAAGTTTAGGTTCTATTTAGTAATATATAAATTCCCTCATGTGTACATCACGAAAGGAATAGAGTAGCAAGTTGTTTATGAAAGACCAAGAGTTAGCCTCTAACGAAACAATACACGTGAAAACAACGTACTTGGATAATAGGCAGGGGGCAATATGCCTAAGAAGGTACTAAAGAAAACGCCAATTGGCTTAATAGACCGCCTTGCAGAAGTCCTAGTATAGTTACAGAAGGAGCTCCACGAAAAAGCTCATAGTGTTGTGGCTGCCACTCCCTCGCGTAGGCCAGTGTAGCGGCGGGAAGAAACCCACTAGCAAGGGATAGAACAATCAAAGGAGAAGCTGGCAATGACTTACCACTAAATATTCGTCTTCGTATACGGCGGCAGAGGGTCTGTCATTAGCCGATTCGGTCCGCAAACGTAAATGATCTTCATACAATGGGTTACCTAAACGAAATCAAATTATGAAAATAAAAAAAAGTAAAAGTGAAACTCATTAGTGGTAAATCACCAAACAGATATTGAGAATTCTTAATTTTCCCCAATTTCTGTAAAATCAAGTTGGATTTCAGGGTCTACATTTCTTCCTTGAGCTCTATCTACCCTTCAAAATTTGCAAGAAGAAGTTAAATTGAGCAAATATGACAACACTATTGCTATTTATGTATGACAACACTATTGCTATTTATGTATGACAACACTATTGCTATTTATGTATGACAACACTATTGCTATTTATGTATGACAACACTATTGCTATTTATGTATGACAACACTATTGAACATAAGAGCTTCAATAAACAAAGAAACCTTCTTATATCATTATCAGTTGTAGCATTATATCTTATAAGCTTTTATACTGTTAGTATACAGTTTTCTATAAAACAGACTTATCATATGAAATTTGAACCTATATTTTTCTTGAGTGATCCTCCGTCGATGCTGCCATCATTTGTCGAGTGATTCGTAAACGAATTGCTTGTCAATCCAAGTTTTAATGTCTCCTTTTAAATGGAAAATAATAATTGAATCAAATGACAAAAAACAAGAGAAAAACAAGAAAACACGAACCATAATTTCTTTCAACCACGTTTTTCGATCAATGACGACAATAATTTGAAAAAATTACTTTTCTATTCGTATAATGTTTTACCAAGACTGATGATGCGACATTCAATAAAACTCTCGCTCTTTGAGACATAATCTTTGATGCGATTAGAAATGTGGATTTAGAAAAAAGACTCGAAAGAATGATTTATTGAAAACTGTGACTGTTGTTTGTAAATTTGGTCTTAGCATGGTCATAGAGGATCTTAATGAAATGCAAATAGCAATAATACCTTTCTTTTTCTGTTTTTACCTTTTGGTCTGCAAAATAATGAACATATCAACCTTTTAATTTCAAATCATGCTTTATAAAAAAGAATTTTCGGAAAGGATTCAAAGTTTAGTTGTTCGATTATGGTTGTCAAAAATAATGAAACACTTGTAATTATCATCTTCAAATGCTCAACGAAAATATAAAACTGTATTACATCTAAGTCCGAATAGAGAAAAATGTTTTCCTGAACACTTACAAATGTTTCTTCCTATACAAAATAAAAACTGCAATGCTAGCAAACACAAAAACAATTGCAGCAGAAATCGTTGCACCAATCATCACTATCTCCTTGTTGGACCGCTTCTGGGCCGCAGCTCCTACGCCAGGAATTTGGATGCCTACAGAAGACAAGAACATCGAATGCACTGGCACCTAGAAAACAAAGTCATAAATTATCGAAAGACAAAATAATAAAATAACACAAAAAATTATTGCAAAATGCAAGGCTATCAAAAATAGTATAATCACGGCTAAGTGTTTGAAAATGATAGTAAAAATATAATTTAACTTTCAACGCAGTACATTTTACGTTCACCGTAGAGAAAAAAGCATATAAGTACCTTTGTGGTATGAACTGTGTTTTGCTCTCCGTAAGAAGTATCAGTTTGAAGTTTAAGGAAAGATGTTTCAAGTGACTTTGCAAAGGAGCTTGGGCTTTGCATTACAGCTAAGCTTGGTGAAATCTTGGAGAATATGGGCAAAAACTTAGATGAATAAGATCTGAGTATGCTATTTGTCGACAGAACTGAGGTTGGGGTTCTTAGTGCTGAGGTTGGCGCTTCTGTGCTACTTGACTGAGTCTTTGGGTTGACAGATGGCTGAGAGACACTTCTTGTTGTCATCCTGTGCACTGATGACGACATTGTCACTTTCACTTGGGAGACACCTGTCAGTGACATTGGTGTCGTCATTACTGTTTGCATTGATCTTCTTTCGATTGCTGAAGTAGTTGCTGATGCTCCTGTTGATTGTGAAATTATAGAGCTTAGCTTTGGGGTAGCCGTAACTGATAATGTCTTTGTCAGCTGAAAATTTCTTGAGTGTGGTATTGATTCAGAAGAAGACAATCTATAATGACTACTTTGAAGCGTTGTAGTGGAAACCAGCCCTTGGGAGCTTTGTTCCACAGGAAAAGTCAATGGGTCTAAAAAGAAGAAGACAACGTACAAATGTAAGAAAGTTTTTCATGGATCTTAACATGCTAAACATACATTGATTTGCATACATGTATGTTTCATTTTATAACACAGGTTTAGTCTATAGCAGCCTCGTGTTGGCTGATGTGGACATGGAACTTGAAAGTTCCAGCCGAAAATAACTATAGCAAAATCCTAATACTTAAAATATAGCATAACCTAAAATATAGTATATTTGGAAAGGAATTCTAGAGCCAAAAGTTTGAAAAAATTGAGAAAACACAATCTTATATTTGAAAGAGATTTCGGAAATCAAATGATATTTTAAAGTTGAACGGTTGAAAACTGGAAAATTTTGATACCAGATTGAAAGTGAATTTTTTTTTAACCAACCACATTTTCCATTGTAGTGCTTTCAAAATTGTCAAAAAATGTTGACACATAAACAAAACAGTAAAACATCTTGGTTTATTTCCTATAACCAAATTGGTACCTAAAAATTTGAGCCGAAAAATTCTGCTTACCTTAAGACGTCATTGGACCTTTACATTCCTGTCAAGTCTGACGCATTTTCACTGAATTTTAAGTCTTAAAATGTAAGCTTAAAACGCTTTCTTCCACTTCGAATGTATTTTTAATATGTTTGTTTTAAACAATATGAAACATTTCGTGCCATATTAAAATTAACGAGAGCGTGCTGCCTAACTTGAAGGTTAGTTCCGTATATTCTGAAAATGATCGATTCAACAAAATTTCAAAGTTGGATTGGTGGTTTCTTAAGTGAATCTTTTAAAACTGTACTATTTTTCATTATGTGGTATTCATACTGAGTCTCATTGTTGTTTACATTAGGTTTTTATTCTGCATTTGTTTTGCATCCATAATTCATGAATGACAAAAAAACAGTTTTTATGGTTAAATTATTCTTTTCTAAACAAACTTATGGTTTTATACGCAATATCTTACGGCCGAACACCAGAGTAGCATGCCAGGTATGCCTTCATATTCTGAGGAGCGTTGATGAAAAGTACTTAAGTATATCTTTCCACTCTTCGATGCTAATTTAAAATCCCTATTAATTATTTTATATCAGCATTCTAGTTTATAGAGACTATCAAGCCCTGCTTCCAGTGCATTTAAATTTTTAAATTGCAAAAATTTCACAAAAAATCTTGCTAGCTTCATATAAGTGCTCTAGAAGAGAAATCAAAGATAAAAAACTTATAGGTATAAGCTATGGTTATGAACTTACAGGATCTGGTGCCTGTCATTTTTAACAACAAACAGCTTTCTTTCTTTTTTCCTCGTCTGTATGCTTGCAGATCAAGTTTGATTAGTGACCCAGCATATCGCCTTGCTACGATGGTTGGATTGCCTGATGACCACTAAAATCAGTTATTGCAATGAGAGTTAAGATACTGGCCTGGTTATAGTTTTTGTATCAGTAATTGATACCTGAATGTGTTAAACTATATCAACAGTGATATAGAATCATAATTACAGCATTGCAGTTAATACCAGCTGAGCTTACAAAAACGCTACAAAATTGTATTTGTTTGGGGCTGCTTATTTGGAAAAGAGTTAATTATCTGTTTTTCCTGTGGTGAAAAGGAAAATGCTGACAGTCAGCAAACATGTACTGGCTCAATTCCACCAATTTTTGGACCGTGCAACAAAAAAAAGAAAATTAATTTGAATCTGGTTTGGGGCCAGGTTTTAAAGATTGCAAAAAACGATGGCAAGAAATATCTTGCAATCTAAAAGGCATGGTTGCATAAGTTTACTACTTGCTTCAACACCAGGGGACTTTACCTCCGGGCTGTCGAAACCTCTTCGCAGCCCTTGATATTGACTCACTACACAGTAACATAGGAAACCACTGTCCCACTACATGTTTGTTTGAGTTTGACAATTATTTCTACCCTATAGTCTCCCAAAAAGGCGCCGGCGCCTATATCCGGATATTTAAAATTTCTGGGTTTTCAAGTCTAGAAAAGTGGGCCGCGTATAGGCGCCAGGCGTCTATAATTTTCTGGCAACAAAATCACTTTAAATCGCGAAAAAGAATCATTTTGCATCACAGCTTATACTAAGAAACAACTCAACTGCAGAAATTTTACAGATTAAAAACACAATGCTATAGTTCTACGATAATGTCCTCGTCGTGTTCTTCATCAGAACCAGAGCCTTCGTTCTCGTTCTCGTTCTCATCGACTGTGTTACAATGATCTCTGTCTTCGTAAATTTCATTGCTCGCCTCTTCAAGCTACAGCAACATTTCGTTTACCTCTAAGATTGCTTCTCTAGGCACGGCTCGATTCAAAATCGTATCACGGAACCGTGAACGAAGCTTGTGGTAGTCATCATCCCATTCGATGTATCCGCATTGCTTGAATCCACTGACGATGAATGCTGGTTTTGATACTGCCTTCCATGCTTGAAGTACCCACTGACAAAGCATTACGTAAGATGCACGACGGCGGCTGCCCTGCTTGGTGAACTCTTCGGTACCACATGCGATCCACTCTCCCCACCTCTCTTTGAGAATATCTTTGAACGGCTTATTGATATGTGTGTCAATAAACTGGAGCAATGGAGTCATACCTCCATCGATGATTTTACATTCTGTGGTGTACCTCTTGAAAAACTAAGGCACATCTTCCAAGTGAGATTTGGCAGAATCCAAGGGCCTTGGTTAGGTTTTTGAAGATGACCATTAGTGGCAAGGATATTCCTTCGTAATAATCATCGATTTTGCGTACTCCAGCAGTCAACACAGTGGTAAATCTCAATTTTTCATTGCCAGTATTTCTAATGTTCACTGTCTTTACCCCTTTCAAATAGAAGGTGGTGGACGATGGCATATCAAAATAGCAAGGAGTTTCATCCATATTCATTATGATGTCAAAATCATCCAACGTTTTAATCAAGGCTAAGAATGTATCACAACGTTCTGGGGCATCATCAGGAATCTTCTGCCCACCACTTGTAACTCGACGAAACTTTAGGTTATTTCGTCTAATCATTCGAAGTAGCCATCCGCAAGAAGCAGAAAAGCGCTCATTATTGCTTAGATACATAGCTGGAAATATAACCATCGCCTTTCTATGTATCTGCTTACCAGTGACAGAATTACGTTTACCTCTCTCTTCGTTGATGTAGTCCAATAAAGCAGATCCAAGCAATGGACATTTAGCGTTTGACTGTCTGATCCTTCTTTGCGACCGAACGGTAATTCCTGGAGTAAGGGCAGCCGACTTTAATTCTTCCGTTTGCTTGCTCCATCGCTGCAAATTTCTCCTTGGAATGCCTAGCAGTCTAGATGCTTCTCGAATTCCAACTTCGTTGGCATTTTCTACTGCCTTTCTTTAATCGTACAGCGTATAGCTTTTTCTCGTGTCGTTGGTTTCCATTCTTAAAAACTTTCTCGCACAAAAATCAACACGTCCTACTTTATTCCGAGCTTTATTCCAGTGAAATGTTTTGGCATGAATGTTATGATTGCATTAATATAATTTTGTTCAGATATTATGGGTAAAATTTGAAAGTTTATATTTAGAGTTTAGCGTTTTGTGGTAAATATTTCCTTTTACATGATTCTGCAATGGCCAGAGCAACTAAATGTCGTCCCTATGTATTTGAATTTAACTGTTTCATCACTGGACATCACTTATACAAAGATATATGAACCCCACGTATTCAAGAGGAGCTGACTTGTAAAAGAGAGCCTGATAATCAACACGATCAATATTCCGTGAAAGTTCTGAAAGATGGCGAAATTGTAGGACACATTCCGCGACTATTTTCTAAAACTTGCACCCTCATTTTGCTGTCTGATGGCTCCATGAAAGTTTGCGTGACAGGAAAACGAGAGAACAAAAGAGGAAAGGGGCTGGAGGTCCCTTGTTTAGTGACTGTCAAGGTTTCAGAACATATTCTATCAAAAGTAGAACCAATTATTAAAGATGTATGTAAAAGACTAAGTGAAAATAATTGAATCTTCTATATGAAAATCGCTTTATGTTATTTCTCTGTCAATATACGGTAAGAAATATGATATTCAAAAACCCGGGCCGGATATAGGCGCCACGGCGCTTTTATCAAGATATAAGCGCCGGCGCCTATATACGAGCGGCGCCTATATGCGAGATTATAGGGTAATTCTTCTCCTTGCAAACTAGATCCAGGGCAATAGCCTCCAAAAATAACCAAAGATATGACATGGTTAATAAACAAAGATTTTTTGGGATTCACTTTGTCAAAAAGGTCAATTTGCTTCCTAATCAAAGCAGGAATGCTGCCCATTGCAAACCTTTAACTGTAGATTCAGAAAATGTTTCTGATATCAAAGATGAAACTCCACTAGATACAAATTAAAACATTTCATTGACGAAGAGACACAAACTGGACAAAACTTAACAGTGATTTACCTTAAGATTGCCATCGCTGCTGATCACAAAAACATCAGGGATCACCTCCCATTTTATGTTCCATACTTCTGCCTTCAGGAGTGAGAATGAACTGCAAAGGTCTCCATCATACAATACTGAGCCTATGTCTCGACTGGCACTTGTTGGATTCAAATTTTTAACATAATTAATTCCACTGAAATGGAACTTACATCCTACAAATGTAAATGAAAATATTAAATATGCAATACTGGGGTAGTTTTATTTAACATTTATGTACAATTTATGGGCAGTAATACAGTCATATACTCGGGCTACCGTTCCCTAACAACACTTTTGTTGATCTTCTCCACATTACTATGAAACAAACCTAAACCACACAAACAGCAGCAGGGCTACACTTGGCTCCCAAAACAAATAGGGGCCTCAAGGAATTTCTATATGGTATCCAAAGACCGAGATACAACTTTTGTTTAGGGGGGGGGGGGGTGGTGGGCCAACAGCCATATTTGATAAAATAAAAGTATTTTTCTTATGCTACTTAAGTCTTTTTGCCCCCCCCCCTTCACAAAAGAAGAGAAGGATTTGAATATTAAATCAAACCAATCCATCAATCATTACATTTCATTATAGTCAATCAGTCATCCAGTCAATCAGATGCTTTTCACACATAATACATCTATCTAGCAATGTTAAATTATCAAATGTCTTGGGCCAAAAACTTTATACAATAAACAACCTCTTACATTATCAGTTATTTTATGAATGGAATTGAAAGAGCAGAGTTTTGCAATCATGCCTTCCCGGAAAAGCAATATGAACAAAACATAGTTTATACATGGCTTCAAGTACTAAAAAACAACATCTTGTTATGAGAAAACATCAGAAACGTGGACATTATTCAAGACCTTTTTAACTTTATTAAGAAAATAAGCATTAGAATCTTTGGACCAGTAAGAGAGAATGAAATCGTCCAATCTGCTGACAGAAAGTACAAGAAATTGGATGATAATGATGATATGGTTGATAAAAACATTGAAAGAGATTCTAAAAATTTTCATTCAAAAAGTACAAAAAGCTAGCACAAAAAAACTACAGTTTGTACCTCCTCTATGAGGTTTTCGCTAGAAATAATTTTAACATTAATTTCAATGTGCTGTGCTCTTTCATAGTAACGTTGGGCCAAGAAATGATGAAAATTCAGTTATTGAACTCCTTTTTTATTCACAACACAAGCCCTCCCAATAAGTCCCGATATCAAGACTTTGTCCCAACAACTGGATATAAGGATTGTTGTCTGGATATGAAGAAAACCCATCCAATAATGTTGCATAGGTAAAATTGCTTCAAAGAGTGCATTTTCAAGCAAACTGGAATAACTCATGTTCAAAAATTTTCTTACCCTTCCGCATTAACCTGTGTCGCCTCGGGTAGTACCAAATTCGAGACATTTTGTTACGATTAAGGATGAATACTTATACTAAAAAATTGAGCAACAAAATTTTTCATATACATAGCAAAAATGTATTTTTTGACTCATTAATTTAAACTTTTGTAGCTACAGAGGCAAATTTTTAAGCATCCAATTAATTTTTCAATGACTCATGAAATTTCTTTTATCTCAGTTTCTAAAAATAAGTGCTCAGATTTTTATATGTTGATAGAGAGGTCCCGTATATGCCTGGGCCCAAAGGCCCTAAAAATGTTAGTGCAGCCCTGAACAGTAGCTTTTTCTTGATCAGCATGGTCTCTTCTTGAATTTTTTTAGAATTTTTGAATTGGGGCAATATAATCTGGAAAAAATCATAGGGAACTGTGCCTCTTAAACCAATGTGCAAATAAACTGAATCTTTTATTTTCTTCAGCTATAGTCTATGAAAGACCTGAATTAGAAAATGGTAGAGGGCCAGGATAGAATCAATGTGCCAGATATCCAGCATGGACTTCATAATTCCCTCTGTGTTCTGAAGCAAAAAAGAGGGCTAGCATATGATTTGAAAACAGCCATTGTTGGCAAAAAGACTGATCCATAGTTCCTGTAGTGCATTTTATCATACAACTGTCTGGCCTTAGCAATATCATGTAGAACCATCTGTGCAGCTTCATAAATTACTGGCCAATATCTGGTTTATGTATGGGTTACATGGATACCATCCCCCTAGGAGGATATTTTGCGAAATGAGGAAATATAATTTTGGCAGCGAGGAAACAATTATTATTCTCTTATGATTTCTGATTGATTCCGACAACCCCTTTCCCTTTTTACCACACTATAGTAAAGGCTGTTCGAGTTATAAATGTAATGTAATTTTAATCGAGACGAAGTTGTAGTTTTGCACCTATACTTGCATTTTCTACATTGGAAGCAGCTTTGTTTGCTAAAACATTGATAATCAGCAATTCTTGTTTGGCTATTGTATTAACCATAACTGGCCACCGTTTGAAAATGCATGTGCAATAAAGAATTATATATCTTCTCAATCAACTTCTCTGTACACCAGGTCTAATAGCGTATACTCGCTGAGGCACTAGAAGCAACTGAATTTAGTATTGTCAACTCACCCATGTCCTTTCTGTCTTCTCCATATTCCTCCATGCACTTAGCTTTCCTTTGGTCCCAATCTATGACGAAAGTTTCATCGTAGCTACATTGACAATGAGTGCTGTTTTTCCAGTACCCGTTCCCCTCGCCTCCAACATTACAGTCACTTATTGTCATTGTACTGCCATCTACCATTATCGGAGTGTTCTTCTCGAAAACATCTCCAGCTCTTGTCGAAAGCCTCTCTACTCGAAAACACGAATACTTTCCGACAGCATTAACGATAAAAACAAAAACCACCACATATTCTACCTGGACGCTGCAGATCTTCATATTCTTCAAAAAAACACAACAAACAAAAAACCAAACATGGCATCAGCCTAGAGTCTTGCCGGCTATTCTAATTCGTTGTTGCTTCTTTCTTTCTCAATATATTTTATGACTTCCGCATTGTTCTTGCAGCCTCCAATTCGATTGTAGTCACGAGGAATAACTTTTCAAAGTAAACAACAAATGCGAGATTACTAGAGAAGCGGAAACGGCATTTATCTTGATAGCAGTTAGAACGGCCAATAAGTTTCCATACAACTAAATATTATATCAAACTATCATTAAAAATTGTACGTGGGCGTAGCTAGGAAACTATTGCATGGATCTTTCCCGAGTAGAATTGTTTTATTGAGACGGAGCTGCCCGAAATGATCATTAATGCGGATAATTTGGCCTGATTGGGAGGGATGCAGCCCTTCCAGACCCAATGTTTGCTACGACTATGCATCTTCTCCAAAAGGAGCTGAGCTGACTACTTACACAGTGCTACTTACATTACATGCGAATACCATGTCCATAAAAAACAGAGACCCGTGCAGCTAGCGACTCATGCCTAGAATTATCAGAAGCCAGCATGCATGCACGTGACACATATGTTATAATAACATCTACCAATCTTGAAAATCTACTTGAGAATGCTCAAAGAGAACTTTTACATATTTCAGAGTGGACGAGAATTGATAAGCGCATATCGGGCCTTTGTGCTATGCAAATGTTATGGTAAAGTATTCCTAGTTCCAAAATAAATATTTTACAAAATCTACAGGACCGAACCCGAACTATTATTGAGAGAGGTAGAACTAAAGATAACTGGCCACATAATTGATTTGATGTTGAACAACAATTTAAATTCGATCGATAAGCCATGACTTTCAACATTAAGAATTGGATGTGCCGTGAGAACCTTTGGGATAAACTCCCCCTGCTATCCTTGCATTCAAACTATAATACGAGAAATTGCAAGGATATCCACATTTTAAGATATAATTTTGAACTTGTGAAAAAGACTTTCATTTTTCAGCTCCTACTGCGTGGAACAGTATCCCTATCGTTCTCGGGGAAATTCCATCTCGCCCATAGTTAGAAAGAAATCTGAAAAACATCTAAAGATGTGTTGAAGAAGCAACATGGCTTCCTCGGAGATAGTAAACTTGTAATTAACGACCTTAAAATTGCACGAATCCTGAACGAATACTTTACAAATATTACCGATGAGCTAGAAATTAAAGAAAATGAAGCCAACCTCTCCCTCGCAATAAACATCGAAGACCCTATAGATAAATCAGTTTACAAAAACAAAAACCACCCTAGAATTAAAATGATCAAAAAGCAATGGGTACCCCAGGAAATATTTGAGTTTAATGAGGTTGATGCCATCATCGAGGTTTTTGATCAGCTCAAGAGACTGAACCCAAAAAAAGCTTCACCGATTGATAGCATGCTCTCAAAAATACTTCAAGAAAATTGTGAAATTTTTGCCCTTTCTTCATAGTAGTTTTAACACATGCGTAGAAAACAGCAGCTTCCCTGAAAGCCTCAAAGAAGCTGATATATCCCGTATATTTAAAAAAAGACAGAACTACCACCTTTGGAATAGAAATGCCTCTTCCAAAAGTCAGAACTACCACCTTTTGGATAGGAACCATTTCATATCTAGGGAGGAAACTATGGCATAAGTTGTCCACAGAAAAGAAAGAGGCATCAAATATTGCCCAGTTTAAACTCAGATAAAAAAATGGAAAGGAGAAGAATGTTGCTGCAAATTATGTAGATGCTACGTAGCTCAGGTTGGATTCCTTGACAGTTTTGGTGTGAAAATTTTAAAACATCTTTTAACTATAAACGCATTGTAAAATTTAAAAGGGTTTTTTTAATCTTCAATTTCATTTTTTTCATTAATTATCTAATTGTTTTATATATGTAATTATTAATTATACATTCTCAATTGCTTTTTATTCTAAGTTTTTGTAAAGTAGGCCTAAATTAGCTTGTACATTAATTGTACATAGATAGCTATATTATAACCGCCTACTGTAAGTAAATTGATTATAAAGGACAAATTCCCTTAGATAGTTACCATCAATTCACTTCGCGGCCAGAACCAAATCCGCGTGTTCGTAACTTGACAGTTTTCTTTATTGAAAGTACAATGTATTGGAAAAGGTGGGAGCCTTCTGAAACCAAGATCATTTTGAAAGCGTCGTGTCTATCCATCTATATATAATGTTATATTAATATACGTTCTTGTATTGTTCATAATTTAGATGCTTCCTGCTATATCTTATGGCAGCTTGTCTTAAGTGGAACGAGGATCGTTGACGTTGAGGCTGTGGAATATCTCGTGTACACACAAAAACGAATTGTAAGTATTCTATGTTTGACGGTGGAGTTGATGAAAAGGTGTCCACGCAATGTTGAAATCTTTTTAGCTCAGTTTTATTTTATTAAACTTTCACGTCATCCTTTAGGGTTGAGTAACTTTCTTACTTTCTTTTCGTAGATATATCTGTAAGGGGACGACAAAAAAGACAAGGAAGAATTATTTTGATTCGTCTGAATGCAAATTGCGAATCGATGTTAAGATTATTTGTGATTAAAAAGCCTTTAAGGCAGCACCTAACTAAATATGACGTATAAAAACTGGGAGGAGTAGGCATTTTGGGGCAGGCTGGAGGCGTTTGTAATCATAAAATTCCTTCCTAGATTACTTCTAAAGTTTACTCCAGGTATTCCTGAATATTAATTTACACCTCGTGTCAGTGACAAAGGACAAAGAGATAGCAATGTAGATATGGGGAATGGGGGTAGTAGGGGATATGCTATGCAAAACGAAAAATACAAATTGAATACAAAGCGAGCTTTTAAAAACAAAACATTGCAAATATCGCATAAATGGCATGCTGCGTGATAATTCTATTTTGTACTAATACATACTTTAAATCGCTAGAGAACGCTGATACAAAATTTTACGGATGGATTTTACTATGACGGTGTAAATCAGTCAATGCTGCAAAGACTGGAGAACATTATTCTACTTGCATAAACTATCTTACAAAGCAATTTAATAAGCTGTAAACCTAAAGTTTATATATACATATCTACTAGTCCAAATGTGATTGAAAGGAACGAGTATGAACAGACGAACTCAATTACAGCTCAGGTTTGAGTCCACTTTACTAAAACGACTACAAATCGCCTCATACTTTTAAAACTGAAACCGGTTTCATTCTCGGAAGGGGGGGGGGGTCAAGTAAGCCTAATTTTGGACGGGAAAGTGCAATTTTGGTTAAAAATTTAGACTCACAATTCCGCAAATGTCTGAAAAAATGTGACTCATAATTCCGCGAACGCGATGAAAACTATACCCATAATTCCGCAAAAGCAAATAAAATTGTTTTAAGCACATGCACATAAAAAATCATCAAACCAACTTTGCATGTCCTTTGCCCCAAAATCTCAATGTTACACATATTCATACTTTTATTTCTAACTGGACATTCATTTTGTTAATGTTAAATCTCTCTCCTAATAATTTTGCAATATTTTCCCCAAAATGGTACCCATAATTCTGCATGTTTCTTCAAATGGTACCCATAGTTACGCACATATTTCAAAAACTGAAACCGATAATTCCGCACTTCTCAGAAAGAGGGTACCCCTAGACAATGGCACGTCTCCGTACCTTCAAACATGTTAAGTTACGCCCCCCCCCCCCCCCCCGAGGTTTCATTAACCAGAGGCGTAGCCAGGAAAGGCATTAGAGATGTGCTTCCACTGTTTCTCGATATCAGAAAATCATTCTCGTTATTCAATTTGATGAGCTTGATAAGAAACCATCTAGTTACGCCACTGTCTGACTCTAGAAAATTCGTTGGGCAAATTCTACTCTGGCCTCAAAAGGCTCTATAAAAAGTGAAATAAAATGATGCCACATACACACATCTCATGAGATGGTTGCTTGTATAGCGGCAACACTTGATTTTGTTTCCATTTATGTCGCTATTGATTTCCTTCTAGTTCACGATAAATTGGATCAGTATTTGTCCGCCCGTCACCCTTCTCAAGAGAACTCAGTTTGCCACCTAAATCAGATTCGACTGTTTGGTACACAGGAGACACCGGTTCGGTTCTATTGTCATTTTGCTGCTCAAGCTCCTGGTAAACTGGCGATGGAGCATTCGGATTGCCTCTTGCAAGATTGCTCTTATTTATATTGGACAAGTTAAGGCCTTGGTAGCAGTCTGCTTTGTCCACTGTATTTTCATCAATTGCTTGGTAAACGCCACCCACTTCATGGTACACTGGCCTTTCGTCCCCATCAAGTTCACTGTAAACAGGGTCTGCTGAACGGGCTGTGTCGTTCCCCTTACAGTTTTTCGACGCTAGCTATAAAAGAAAGACCAATGGGGAATATTGATTATAGCGGTCTGCTGTGCACTTAGAACCCAAACATCATTAGGCGCAACGGAAGCATCTGGAGCCTTAAAGATAAAACTGAGATAGGGCTTTTATTTACGGACTGCAACAAAGTTCCATCCAAGGATATATCACATGTCAAACACAATAGCAAGATGCAAAAATGATAATTTTTTGTTTCCTGAGAGACGGAGTTGAAAACTCTTCAGTTGAAGGGCTTTAAAAGTTTCTGAAAAGGAGTTGAACTTGAGCGAAGTCATTAAAAACAAGGATACAATAATAGTTTGGGGATCTCTTTGGGCGAGAGCCTTTAGTTATCGAACGAAGGTACCCTTAATTGTGTTACGCCAATGTCAAACATACGGTTGATGGGAAGGATAATATGGTCAACGACAGAACTCACCTCCTTTCCATTTGCCGTCCCTTCATACGCATAATCATACAGCTCTAGCGACAGTCCTTTGTTTGCCGAGACAGAACCCAGTCTCAGATTCTTGTCATAAACTGGGTTTTCTGCAAGATCTATATTTGAGAAAGACAAAATCTTAATTAAAATACTATAATCTCTAAAAAGAAGAAATTCTCATAAGCTGAAAATGAAAATCAGCAAGGGCCTTAAGAAACCACTGATCATATGAATCGTTAGATCTTATGATACAAACTTTAGGAAGCCATAGGCAAGCGGTTCAGGCAATACATTGTAAAGGCTAATCGAAGAATTTTTTTTCAGTAATTTGAAAATCGAGACATAGCTAGAAATAGCGCGCGTACCAAATCTCCCTTGGGTCACCCCTTCCTTGCTTTTTGCTTTGTCGGCTTCCCTGTTCTGAAGGCTCACTTTAAGCGAATCCTGAATGCAAAAAATGAATTAACAAATTTCTAGCTCAAATAACACTTCAATATATATCATACAAGTTCATTAGGAATGTCTTTTATGTTGAGAAGAATTGAATCGGAAGAACAGAGACAACCAACCTGGTTTTGCGTATTCTTTTTTCCAAAACTGTAATAGAGTTAAAAGTAATTTGCATTATAGAGTTTGATATCGAAGCGTCTTTCTTCCCCTACTTAACAGTTTAACCAAATCCTGGCCTGTTAAAACTATTCTAAAAGCAGTAAAAAAACTGGTAAATTAGGTAAAGAAAGTTATACAATAGCCAGTTATACAATAGGGGGAATACAAATGCATGGGCCGACAATGGTATTGCTTCATGTTAATGAGAAGGAGAAAAAGAACTTTACACATCATGATTAACAACAACCCGGTACATCTGCATTGTGAACTCCAACATGTTGTTCGGTGTAATAATTTGACCTTGCTCCTTGAGCAGTTAAAAAAACAAACGAAAAAAACATACAACTGCTGCTTGCGAAGGAAGATGACAGCAACAACGATCAGAATTATGAGCGCAATGCCACCGATGGAAGCACCGACGATGATACCGAGGCTAGCCTTGCTTTCATCTTTTGTCTCAACACCTGGTTGTGTCGGCTTGATGACAGACGAAGGAGCGAAATGCAAAGAGCCCTGAAAAAAGCCAAAAGCTGGATGTTCCAAAATGTCCCATTAATCGTCTGCAAAATAATTCCAATACTGTTTCTATCGTTACAGAAACTCAACCTAACGTTGTGGTTTGTTTAAAAACATTTAAAAACAAATAATACCCTGATAGTGGCAACTCCTTCTGTCTAGGCAATAGCGGTGCATTTTGATCAAACATATTAAAATAAGTGTTTCCGTTCTTCCTCTAAATACGTTATTTGTTATTTCAAAGACATTTTTAAATTTCAAGCAGAATTAAATTAAATTGATGTAAACTATTATAACGTTCAATTTTTAGCATCTGCAGGGTCATGGTAAAAGAACGCGAAGAAATGGAAAAGCGAAACTGGTTTGGGACTCTAATATTTCGGAGTTGCCACTGTATCTATATATTGAAAAGCTTTTAATCAACAACCGGCAGGACAATTTAATTTTCAGACTTCGAATCTGCGAACCCAATTTTAAGTCTCATAAAAGAGGTGAAAGTGAACTGAATGAAGGTGACTTTACATGCCAGTCATGTCGAGAAATCTTCTCCTTCTTAGCTAAACGTAAAATTAGCTAATCTGCATATCATATTATGTATTCCACTCATTGTAGCTGGGATGGCACTAGAATCTTATGTTACGCCTCTATAATTTATTATCATAACGAGACTTACTGTTGAAGCTGAAAGAGTCACGGAATCAACGGGAGTGAGCTTGGCATATTTCGACACTGTCCCCCGAAAGTTTACACACGAGAGGCCTAATGAATCAAGGGAGCAATGTGTGGATATTTGTTTGTCTACTTGACTGACCCTGGAAATTGAGGATGGCGAAGCTCTGATGAAACTTCTCTTTATCGCGGTTGTCAATCCTAATGACGCTGATGATGTCGCAACTTTGATTGCAATTTCAGTTGATGGTTTTTGAACCATCGTTGTTGTTGTCATCAGCTGTGATGTTGGCCTCAATACAATGTCACTCGTTTTTCTCGGGATATAGGGAGACAGTGGATCTGAGCAGAGAAAAATTACATTTGGTTAAATGGAAACGAATGAGCTATACAGAAAGTTTGAATAGTGAAAAAACTTGAAATCTGAATGATGCAGAAAAACACACTATAAAACTGTTTTAAGTGTATTACAGTGTGCAATGCTACTTGCTCAACAAATGATCTGACGTGACGTCATGGACAAACTCATGAAAACACAACGGTAAATAAAGACCCAAAGTGAATAACATTCTTTAGAATGAAAAATGTCTTTCACAAGGATCAATGATTCAAAAAAATCATTTTTGTTGATAAAAAGAGATGAAATAGAATCAAATTTTAGTGAAAAATAAGAGAGAGAAGCTTCACGAACAAATAGCTTTCCCACGTCACAAGAAACTCTTTTGGCTCTTTTACTGCACTTAGTTGGGTCAGGCTATCTAAACTTGTAATAAAGATATACAATACTTGTATAAAGAAGTTTAAAAAGTTTAAGCCAATAAAAGAACCAGATAAAAGTAAAAACCTTTATCAGCAATAAAGCAGCAGGTTCGTCTTCAAAAGAGCATTTATGTAACATCTTCCCTATTAATTGCTAATCCTTACAATGTATCATGACTATACAATGTGTACAACTTTTTGACATTATAAAATTTGAAGATGGCTTTGAAAAACGGAAATATTTTACAACATGATTTGGAAACATCTCTTCTTACACTAGGGAAAAGATCGCAAGTTTTTCGGCTGTTCAAAAGTTTGGTCCACAAAAGTGCCGCTGTTTATCTGAAGCTGCCATGGATTGGTAACATATTCTAACGATTTGAAAGACAGGTTCAATAGGCAATCATAAGATGTTTCTTTGCAATCAATGGTTTACAGCACTAGGAGAGCCCTTCTGTCCATTCAAAAGAATTGCGCTTCTACCACCCAAAAGCGTTCCGTTGTTTATGAATTTACGTGCAGGGAATATAATAAAACAACATGTTCCTTCCAACATAAGAAAACAACTGCCCCTCGACTTTGTATATCTAAAAACACCGCTAAAATAAATGATTCTACCATCAGCCATCTTTTAGGAGATCTAGATTCTGCCAAAGTCTATAATGACAACATGCTTCAGATCATTGGCAGCGCCCGCTTCTCTTTTCATCAAGCAGTTTTGGAATCGATCTACATACAAACGAAAAGGAACTACTGTTGTGTAGACTGGAATTCATTTTCTCTCATGGACTCCACTCCAGTGTTGATTTTTCTAAGGGCAAATGGTATTTGTCGGACAACTATAAATGTCCATTTTGTGACGCATATTTTTGTGACTTTTATCTGTCCTTTGTTCAAAGTTGCATACAATACAAAATGAAGTTCAATGCTGAATCATCTCACAAGTTGAACTAATCGTTGGCTTTTACCTGCTGTTAAAGAATATTTTCCTTGCTTTAGTTCAAAGGATTGACTGTTTCTCCTTAAAAATACTTACATTGCATGTAAAAATAACCTTGAATTGATTTTCAAGTGGGCTGTAAAGAAACCAAATCAAAAGGAACCACTTGCCAAAATAACCCAGGCTCATTTAGAATTCTTCAATTAAAGTTATTCTATACTTACAGTCTCTTGAACCAGGGATTTTAAGCAACAGACAACTTTTTATTCTTGTTCCATGTGTTTTCTCCATTTCTAACTTCAACAGCATGCCAGTGTATTTTTGCAAAAGTTGGGCTGTATCTCCATTCCACTAAATTCACAAAGAAGATGAATAAGGCACCATAGCGATCAGTATGATAATGTGATCAAGTAAGAATTTGTCATCATATTGACATCAGTCAATTTTTTGTTTGTATAGCACACTTGATTTGATATATATTGTATTTAATATGAAATGAAAATAGTAATCGTAAAAATATGTATCTAAAGCACATTGTGGAAAAGGAAAAAAACTCGTCTCATCAGGTTCACAAAAAACATATCAGTAAGCACTTGTTGTTACAGGACAGGTAGCTATAAAACACGAAGGAAACCTAAGGTTGTTTAAGAATCAGCGCTAAGGGCCTGGGCACAATTTGCCCACGCACGGGCAAATTGATTTACACTTGTAGTAAATGCACAAGTAAACGTTATTTCTGCTTGCTCGATCGCACACTACGCTTGGCAATATTTCAAGATTTTTTCTCAAGTTAAAATAACATTTTTTTGCATAATAACTGGTTTCATAACTGGTTCCTTTTCAAAAAACATTTAAAATGTATAATTAGATGTTTATAAGAGTCTCCCAAAAATTTAAAAAGCCTATGCAAGATTGTATTGTTGATGCCAAGAAAACTCAGATTCGAAGCCATAAAAGAATCGTAGCTGAAGGAGTGAGCAAGGATCGTCAAAGAGTCAGTGTTTTAAAGGCTGGGCACTTAAATATTTTTTGTTCCTTTTAGCTAACTCATATGTTAAGCTTATTTGGTGTAGAATGAAATAACCTTAGAACATGGGGCTACATGAAATAATGAGACTGAGTCCAACAAATGTGAGCAATTGGGATTTCGAGTAGCATTTTGTATGAGGCAATAAATAACAAATACTTGGCTACAGACCTTAATCACATCTGATTTCGCTTCAAATGGGATTGGAGCAATTGGGTTCCAAGTCATATTCCAGTAATATGCTTTCAGCATGGAGATTTCAACGACTTCATTGTAACCTAGTTTAACAGTCCCAATAGTTGTCTTCCTTGAAGCAACTTTGACATAATTGTCCCCAGTATCAAATCTGAATTCACACCCTGGAACATGTAGTTTGATGAAAAAAATGTCTAAAGGACTAGAAAGTAGCCAACAACTTGAAACTTGAACTTGACAACTTTCAGGAAATTAAAAACAAAACATTTCAAAATAAAAAAAAATATAGATAGCAAGATGTGTAAGCAAATGACATGGATGTAAAAATGAAATAATCAGTTTCTCTGTATAAAGTCAATCAAATTATATTTAGTTTTAATGTGATGATTGCCATTCCTATTTATAAGTAGCTAGATATTTGAGCTCGATTAATGCCAATACAATCAAACAGTCATTAGTGATGATCAAATGCTTTCCTCTAATCAAACACTCATCATTGACAATCAAACACTTGATCAAACAATCATCATGGAAAATCAAACACTTTAATCTGATCTAACAAGCATAATTGACAATAAAACACTTTACACTGATCTTTCAAGCATAATTGACAATCAGACACTTTACTCTAATCAAACAATCATCATTGACAATCAAATGCTTTACTCTAATCAAACAATCATCGTTGACAATCAAACATTTCACACTGAAACAATCATCATTGATGACCAGTCTAACTTTTTTGAGGAAACTTTTTGAGAAAATAGAACATTAAGGGTGATACATTAGTGTCATCACACAAAATATTTTTAAACCTTACAACCTTCCCCAAAAGAGTTGAAAAACAGGAGTCAAGAATTCCCAAGTGAGAAGGACTTTGGGCAAAAATTACATTTCCTTGTCTTATGAAAGGCTGTTTATCTGTTTCTTTTGAGTGAAAAACTATGGGCACATCAAAATTTTCTTTTTGGTCCCCTAATTTGTTCAAGAAAGCAAATGCTTTGCAGGGAGTCCTTCCGCACCGTACCTCTTTGTTTGAACTAATCTGCAGGACATATAACAAAAAGCTTGACACATTGGTAAGAGCCCTATCTGTTCATTTATCTGTCTTACCACTTTGGCTGTTCTCATCCAGTCCTAGAAGAGCCATAGAAAGGACCAACTTTTTACAGTATTAATAAAATTTGGGATGCAGCATCCACACATCCCTTAACCCTTGCCCCTGTGTGTACCCAGGCCATTTCATGTGGAAATTTTCACAAGACTAACTACATTGGTGATCTTACAAGGGCATTCACCTGTTGAGCAATATTTGTTAAAGAAAGTCTTCCAGGACCTGAAGGGGTATTAGGGTATGCCATCAGGCTATAATTGTCTAGCCTGGTTTTATAAATGTGTGATTACATATCAAATGAACTTGAATATTCAAATAAACAACTTGATGTATGCTGAAAATAAAGCGATCAATTTTTTTTTTGTATTAGCAACTTGATGTTCATTTGGGAATTCCGGAAGTTATTGAAACATTTCCCTAAATGCTCTTGCTGTGTCAAAGGACATGTTCTTGCCAGGTCCCATAATAGCCAATAACCCCCCCCCCCCCTGCAAATACGCCCCCACCAATAATTCAGCACGGGCAGTTGGGAGGGCCATCACCACCCATATGCAACAGAAAGGTCTGGTATACCTGCACCTGACCATATTCAAACTGGTATAATATTTTGATTCATAACTTATGGGAAAACTTGGGTGTAATTCAGAAAATTGTAGAACATTATGCTTTTTGACAGCTGAGGACCTTTACATGACAAAGTGACATCATCAAAAACCCCTTCCCTTCTCTTCTCACAATGTCACCCAGGTTGAAAAACATGTATGATTTTGCGGACGCGTCAATGCGACCAACGGCACATTATCAGCTGCGACCTGCGAGCGGAAGCATTTGAGCTGCGGGCAACGATGCCCATATAGACATTGAACTATAGTGTGATATATGAATTTCTTGATATTTTGGGTCACTAGAGGTGCGAGGTGCGAGCACAAGAAGTCTAGCGTCGCTGCGAGCATATGCAAGTTTTCCAGCCTGGAATGTCACCTTATTCCATCACCAAAATCATAAACCCCTCCCCCTCTTGAAGGATGACATTTATGTTTCACCACTTTGTAGTCTGTGCAATAGAAATTTTCAAGCAGGGAACTAGAGTAGAAATCTTTTTCAAAAATTTTTCAACAAATGTGGTGATTTAAGGGAGGATGATCATTGCTGATTGCCGGTAGAGACATCAAAATCAAACACGAATTTCTGAGTAATTTTCATCTTACCGAGTTTTTGTAAACCATAGTCTCCAATGCAAATCTCTTTGTTAACTATTCCAGATGACGACACATTAAAGATAAACGTTCCTCCTATATTGCATTGACAAGGTGGTGCAGTGGCTGGACAATCTATCTCAACAAGCCGATCTAGATGTTGATAAACAAAGATCCCTTTATCGTACTCATCCCCTTGAGAGGTGCTGCTTGACGGTCGTGTTATTCTGTAACTTGTGCTGTATTTCCATATTGAAATTGTCGTAAGAATCGATAATATAAGATGTCTTTTTAACGCCGGCATCACTCCAATCTTCATTCTGGCAGTGCCCCTTCCGTTTGTTTCCCTCCGAAACTGAAACTTTCTCAATTTTGGAAAACATGCCTCGCACACACTTTATGTATTGAAAAGGAGGTCCCTACAGGCGCACTGACAAGTGCGGGTACAGCGGTACAGCCATAGACATGGGTACAGCAGATGTCGCTTTCACTGAAAACCTGGAAATAGCAGTGTAACTACAACAGGGCACACGAGCGAAGCGAGTCTGATTATGAACTGGCAACGAGGGGATGTCCTAAGCCCCGTCCTCGTAGTCGATTTTCTTAAATTGATAGCGGTAACATATTTCCTTAAATTGATAAACGGGGGAGAGGGTTCTTTCTATTTTCGACAACAGAATATGCCTTAATTTTATTTAAGTGAACAATTTCCTACTCACAACTCCGCAACCTGGCACTTGACAACCCCCTAAGAAATTTCTCTAGCGCCACCTCTGCTACTCCCCCTACTACTTCAAGTTCCAGATAAAAAGCTAGCATCCGCATTTTCGGCAGTGACGCACTTTAAAAAATTAACAGGGATATTATAAACTGTAAACCGTAAAACGTGAGGGTTGGGAAGCACAAGGTAAAAGGAAACTTCCACGTAACGAACAGGAACATGTTAATGATTAGTTCCTATACTTCCATCTCAATGCTCAGTTCTTGAGACCACACCTAGCCACTTGTGCGATATTGATCAGAAAGAGGCTGGGAAGAGTGCATATTAGAGCTGCGTAGAGGCTGTAGCTGCAAACAAGCAGGGTGGCACCATTGAACTGGGTGGCACTCTCTGATGGCACCAGAAAAGAGTCCGATGAAGGGACTTTCCCATCTGACAGGGTGGAGGGGGCTAGGTCGGCAATCGGAACCAGAACCTGAAAATTCAGGATTAACACAGGAACAAACGTAATGATAGATAGTTTATGTATTATCCGGTCTCTTTCTGAGGTTTTTATGTGTTCTACCGCTTCAATATCGTTTTGTACAGTTTTGCAATTTACCTGCTAACATGGGTCTTTTAGCTAATGCTGCTGGTGGTGCAAAGGTAACATAAGCCATTTAAATTGACCCACCGCTTTTTTTGAAATACTGCCACTAGTAAGCCAATTGACTTTGTTTGTTGCAATGTTATTTTCCCGATCAAATGCGCAAGCTTGGTTCTTCCCAATTTCAAAAGTACCCTTATAAGATTTTGAATTTAAAGTAGAAATTGTGTCATATTGCACAAAGTTTTTGTCATCATATCATCCTTACAGGGGAAATTACATATATTTAATGGCGTCAAAAATCTTACACCCTTAGGCCTAGTTGAAGCATCATGCTATATCGAATCAAATTGAACTGAAATACTAAAAAGACAGTTTTGAGAAACTGGAACAGCAAACTTGAAAATATCAGATATAGAAATATAAAATGAATTTGAAAATGATACTGCAACTGGACCAAATAGAAATTTTAATTTCTTCTACATAGTACATTAATTTTTGAAGTGCTACCACACAATTTGTTGCTATATTTGCATGCAATACCTCTCAAAGCCGACCCGCACAAACAAATAAATGTAATAATAACAATCAGACTTGATTAAATGAAATTTAATTACCTTTGATATGTGATAGGAGGTCTTTTATACGGCGACAGCAACAAGCGTGCAAGTTGGCATTGTCATTGGGTATATAAACTTAATGTTGTTATAGTTTCATCCTCACACGTTACAAAACATGATACTTCAGGAGTTTGACTGTGGAGAGCAAAAGTTTTTCTTGCGACCCTGCCAAACCAAACCAATGTCTAGGTACTTTTTTCGTGCATTAGCTAATGGTCGTATGGCTTGTGACTTTTGCATTACAAAGTGTTGCTAGTCGGCGCAAGAAGGCCATTGTTTCTTCTTCTCAATCCCCTCAAAAACGGTCGGGTTTTTATTTATGGCCGTCTTTGCGATTGGCGCACCGACAGCCCAAAAATAAATGGTCCAAATGAAGAGAGATCGCCAACTTCAGTCTTACGATTGACAACGGTGAAACATTCTGAAGACCACCTTGGCGCACCGACAGCCCAAAACTTATTTGCTATCGGTTTTTGGTTTGGTAATCTGAAACAAACATTAATGATAATGGTATAAAAAACAAGTTGTCAAAAATAGGTGTCCGACATTACCCCTGACTACCCTTAACAAAATTTTACCCACTTCCTTCATCGTACAGCCGTACCTGAAGAATTGCATGACGGGATACGCTACGTAATTTTCTCGTGACCAGTGTTGCCTTCCTCTGGAGCGAACGGAGCGACGAAGAGGAAAGAAAGGACACATCTACGCTGTTTCATTTGAAGGTAAAATAGATATTGTATAGGGGTAAATCCACGAATTATGTCAAACATAGTTGCTGCATTTGCAATCTACAAGTTAAGATATCTGTGCCGAGCCATTTCTACAAATTAAAAAAATTTAAAGGGTTCGGTTCAATTATCGGACGGCCTAATTTGGCAGCGAAAATTGTGGGCTGGGCTTTGTCAATACCTAGAGAAACAGGTTTTTTGTTGAGCAGTAAGGATATTTTATGTCTGTAACGACATCTAATCAAACTATGTAAGATTATTCAAAATTGATAGCAACTTGTCAATTAGACGGGTTTCCATAGCTCAAAAACTGCTCGCAATTTTTGTCGTGTGCATTGGCCCAATTCAACCATCATGAAAGCCTGCTGCTACCACACAAAATTTTAGTTTTCAACCTGCTGCTACCACACAAAATCGCTAATGTTTTCGGAAAATGGTTGATAGCGTAAGGCTAATTGTCCTTCTGCATTAAATGTGATAAACCAGACACAGACAGTATTTCAGTTTCATAATGTCGTTCAGTAAATGTTTAGTTTGGTCATTCTAAAAAGTGGAACTTTCAAAGCAATAAATTTCAAAGCAACCACCCAATTCAAGGTCATGTGAAGAAGAGATCATTGCTGTTATGCATTCAATATTATCTCACGTTAGGTTTTAGTGTTTATAGCTCAAGAAACCTTAAGTAAATGTTGGTACCAAAATCAACAAAAATATTAAGAAGTAGAGTGATATTCCAAAATCTTTGTTTCATACAACTAATATATGCATAGCAAATCTTAATGTGACATTGCAAGCAACTGCTAGGTATGAGCCCATTTCTTATAACTCTCTACTGATGGTTTTAGCTGACAGACTGGCAACAGTTGGTGTTTATTATGATAGCTGTTTATTAGCTATTATTGTGTAAACAAACATTAAATAAAATGAATAAAAAATACAGACTTTCAAAAAGCACAGGAGATCTAGCAAAAATGCTTGACCTTTTTGGCAGATACAATTTATATTATTTTAGATGGTTGTCTGTTGAAAACTAATATAAAGCAAAAGTAGTTTTATTAATGTAACATAGAATTAAGCTTATCACCAGATTGGCAGATAGACAGGGCAAATTATTAAAGAAAAGGCAAACTTTTTTGCTAAATAAAGTTGGAAAAGCTTTTCTGCTTGGTGGCCAAAAATAAGCAAAGTAACCATACTTTTCCAAACCCAACATAACACAATACCAGTTTCAATTTTTTGATGAAGAAATGAACTATTGGCTACTTATCCACAAAATTTAAGTAAAGAACATGGTTTCATAAGACAAAGATCAATAATGAGTGCATGGCGTGTCTGATTGTCTTTGCTACAACAGACAGTTAGGTATAATAAGCATACTTTTGGGACCTGATATCATCATGAAACCACATCTCCACATCTTTGCAGGGCTTGAAAGTAGATCTACAGAATGAGGCAAGCCAGGTTGCAGCTGGCTATTATGCTCAAGGCGGGGGGGGGGGGGGGGTGGGGTGTTTGCTCAGGTCCCATTTGCTGACAAACTGGGTGAAACATCTTTTTGCTGACATGTCTTAAAGTTTTCAGACAGAGCACCCCTATATTGCAAAAAGCTCCTTGTTTTTGCAATGAAATTTTCTTCGAAGAGGTTGGGGTTTTATAGAAAAATAGTTCATGATCAACCATTATTCAACAGAAAATCAGATATGTATATACTTTAGACAGGAAGTGAACTTGCAAAAGGCAAAATGAGCTATATTCATGGTCACTTTCAGATAATTTTTGTGTGCTCCCTCCTTGTTCAACCTACCTCTTCCGCAAATAAGCTTTAATTCAAAAACATCCTAAATTGATAATCCTCACGGGGCAAGAATTTATTGTCAGTTTGCTGTTCAGAGTTTTGAACTAACTGTTGAAAGTTACAACTGAGTCACTGAAATTGCTCAATAAAATGAATAAGAATGTGACATTTTCATTAGATGTATATTCTAATAACAACTTTTTCTTTTAGTGCATAAAACAGTTAAGATGTCATCAAGAAAGAAGGTTCTTCTAAAGGTTATAATTCTTGGAGATAGTGGGTAAGTATACTTTGTATGTTTAATTTCCAAAGTTTTTTGAAATCCATATTTTTCTGCAAGGGTTTTAAATTGCTGAATTCCCTCAAGAAGTTGTGATGTACTGTATACAAGAAAATGAGCTCTGTTGCACAGACTTTACAATTTCCTCTATTTGTTAAGTTTGCATATAGGCTAAATATTTGAAGATATAACATAGGGGCCCAATGGCTATGTGCGAAGAAGATGTCTGGTACGTAATATGAGCTCAGTAAAGACAGATTGGGCTTTTCTGTGAAGATGTTTATAAAGAAACAATATCAGAATACAGGGTCTCGGCGAGAATTTACTTTCGTTGAAATTGTCATTGACGGTGGAGTACGATCTTATGGGCTGATTTGTTTTGATTTACTGTAAAAGCTCTATTGAGACCCAGGGGGCCTATTTATTTTTTCAGTCCTAGAAGGGGGCTTATTTGAAAGGGGAGCTTATTTGCAAAGAGGGCTTATTAATTATTAAAAATTAAACATAGAATAAAAATGCCATAATGCTTTGGGATTTCTTTGAAATAATCAACATGGCACACAAGGCAACCCTGACCTGTCAAGAGAAACACTCAATGTACATGTATTCTTTGTTTGACATTAGGGGCTAAAGTGGGGTGTTGATGAAGAGGGGTGGCTTATTTTAAATTTTGGCATGGTAATTTGGCTTCAAAGAGAGAGGGCTAATAGAGCTTTTAAGGGATGCCAATTTACAATGATTCATGATTGTTTGAGCTGATCCGCCTTGACCATCACAAATTTATTATTACTCATGACGATTCTCTATCACTCACAATGATTCATGATTATTAACACTGCTTAATGGTGATTATTGCTGGTTCATAACCATTTGCATTCATTTATAATAGTTCATGATTATGCAGAGATGTTGCAAACTTTAAGAGTTTTTTGTTTCATTTGAAGTAGTAAGATTTTGAAGATGAACATTTTAACTGCGTCACAGATTCTGGAAGTTTCTTTATGACATACATCCATCTAGACACTGTTCCATTGACAAAACAGCTAATTGCAATTCAACCAATGATCTGAGAAAATTTTCATGGGGATTGTTTCAGTGTTATCAAACAGCTTTGTCAATAATTGAAAATTTTATCGGATAGGAAACCCTAATTTCCACAAAAGCCATTTCTTCCATTGTATGAGTGCACAATTAATGAAATGTGTGCTGCAGCTTCCTTTGAAATTGTGCCAACTTCTCTTTTGGCACGGCCAGAATAAAAATTTGCAAAATTGACTTGCTGAAATTTTCCAGCCAAAAGCGGGACACTAATTAGAGGAAAACTGGAATTATTCGTATAGCATTCTGTTACGGAAACCTTGTCACTTAGTTGGTTACTTACTTACTTACTTAATTACTTACTTAAACAGGGTCCCCCATCACAGCTATATGTACTCATTCTTTGTACATAATAAATGGTACTAGCTCTTGCCAAAGGCAATCTTCAGAACATGGCTTTAATTATATATATTTATATATGTGTAATATTGTTTGTTTACATACAGTATCCAAATATTCTTCTTTTTAGTGTTGGAAAAACATCATTGATGAACCAATATGTAAACAAAAAGTTTAGTAATCAGTATAAAGCAACTATTGGTGCTGACTTCTTGACAAAAGAAGTAAATGTGGATGATCGTCTTGTTACAATGCAGGTACCAATCAACTGCTGTTATTTTGTACCGAATACATTAAATGCAAGCTTCTAGCTCAATGATTGCACATTTTGTCACAAACCTGCTTCTCGCAAAGAAGCTTTATATTGCTTTGCATTTTGTAGAGATTACTGTTTTATTGAAAACTTTGTCTTGTTGCTCCTGGAATCATTTTTAAATTATAGCATTCATCATTTAGGAAATACCATGATAAAATATTAATGTTAAACAAGGAAAACTGCCGGTGCTGGTTGAGTGGTAGAGAACAATAAAAAATCTGTATCACACTTTTTATCATTAAAGAAGGAAATTTTTAGATTAAAAACATCTAAACAGTTTAGAATAAAATGTGTAGTTACGCTTGTTCAGTACATAGCTATTATGAATTCATGTTAGAATCAAACAATAGAAGTATCTTATGGTATGGTGTTTTTGTTTATATGTGTTGGGTGCCGAAGTAATGCAGTTAAATTTTTCTCAAGGCAGTGTGTAACATTCTCAGCGAGTGTGCACACAGTGAAATTTGGCCAAGAGTGGATCAGACAAAAATTGTTAGATACTTTTTTCAGACCCTTAAAAGGCCAATTTGCAAACAAAAATGATCTGCTTGAATTTGACTGGCCGAAAAGGCACAAAGGACATTTTGCTCAGCAATTTACTCACTGTGTTTGGCAGGGTTATTCTTTTAAAAGAATGTTTTGTGACAACGTAGCATCATACAAGAACACAAAAGGTCTTCATAGTGGTGTCTCATATAATTTTGTGAAAGACATTTTTCTGGTCCCAAATTATTATAAATAGAATACAAAGACAATAATTTCATACATAGATATTCCACAGACTATGATTAATATATCAGATTATTGTTAAATCTTGATGAGTTTTGTAAAATTGTAAAATGTATGATGAGTTTTACCTCTTTACCAGATCTGGGATACTGCAGGCCAAGAAAGGTTTCAAAGCTTGGGAGTTGCATTCTACCGGGGAGCAGATTGTTGTGTTCTGGTTTTTGATGTCACTGCACCAAATACTTTCAAAACATTAGACAGTTGGCGAGATGAATTCCTGATTCAAGCTAGCCCTCGTGACCCTGAAAATTTTCCATTTGTTGTTCTTGGTAATAAGGTTGATCTGGAAAATAGAGCGGTCTGTATATTTAATTTTTTATTCATTATCCCATGTCTTACTTCACAGAGCCTTGTGCTCAAGACTTTTATTTGTCACTGTTATGAAAATTGCTTTGTCCTATCTGGTAGAAATTATGTTTTTTGATTTTTGTCAGAATATTTACAAATATTCATCTCAAACACATCATTACTGTTTGTCAAGGTCAGCTGGGAGAAGTATTAATGGTATAAATCTAATACCATTTTTTTGGATATTTTGCATTATATTGATTAAGAAGAGAGTCCATGTAGACCATGCTCTTATGAACAGTTTTTTAAAACAACACACAAAAAGTAACAGACAATCTCATTGTTGGTAAGTCATTCAACTGATGTATCGATCCACTTTGTATAAGCAATTACACTAGCATATTCTTTCTGTCCAAGTGTAACAGCAAATCTTTTTGAGGAACCTGCAAGAGCCTACCTTTTCCTACAAAAATTACATTGTCAAATTTTGCCATATGCATTCACATTCCTGTCAAGTTTTTTATTTGTTTATTTAGGTAGCTGCAAAAAGGGCACAACAATGGTGCCACAGCAAGAATGATATTCCATACTTTGAAACCAGTGCAAAGGAAGGAATAAATGTTGAACAAGCATTTCAAACAATTGCAAGAAAGGCACTAGCACAGGAAACTGAGGTTGAGTTATATAATGACTTTCCAGATCAAATCAAGCTATCAAATGACAGCAAACCCAGACCAGGAGGGGACTGTGCCTGCTGAATTAAAAATGCTCTGTCAGCACCCTTTTTCCTTTGTTGTAAAGTGCATCTATGGAGTAGCATCCAATTTTCTATGGTTAAATGATATTGCATCCAAATGGTATTCACAATAATTATTTCTGTTTGTATGGTTAATTTGTACTGTAAAACTCTCATCGAACCATTTTATTTAGGGTATAAATTTCATTTCAAATATATACACTTTGTGCAGTTTTGATTTGTTATCACTTTGAGTCAGACTAAACATTTGAAGTAATATGATATTTGTATCAATTATCCTCCTCTTGTCATCTTAGGTCCTTGGAAACCATTCGTCTGAATTATATTTGCAATTATAGTTTGTGTAAACTGGGCACTAGCATCATTATCAACAAAATATGTTCAAAATTTTTACAGCAATGCAGCTGTTTGAAAGTTTCTGACTCAATAAAATCTGTTCAAATGATGTCTATATTAGTGGCAAACACCTGCGGGCAAAGGGGGTACACCCCCCAATATTTGTAAAGAGAATGGTCTTTATCAAAACAATAGGCTTGCCCCCCTCCCATTATTTGACAAGTGTCTGCCGCTGATCAATGATATTTTATATGTAGCTGACTTTAAGTGTCTCGTGACTTTTTGCGTTTATAAGGGGCATGTAAATTCAAATTGTATTAAGATTTTTGCATTTAAGTGAGATACCAATTGCTTCACTACTGTACTGATATACAATTGGACTGCAACATCATTATTTGTACTTTTTACTTCAGAATTTACTGCTTGAAGTTATAATGATAAGGAAAATGTAAAAGATGCGAATTTGTGGTCTTCAGGGTCTTTCCTTCATTGCTGAAATGCAATGATCACCCAGCAGTTTGCCTTTTTTTATTTGCAAATCTCATGGGGGATTTAAGAACCAACTGTGTCTTAATCTAGCTTTTCTGCACACCGAAGTTAGGGTCTGTTTTATATATGAAAAAAGAGTTCTTGTTGGAAAATTATGTTAGCTTTGGAGAAGTCAACTTTTACATGATTAAGATTTTACACAAAAGACCCATTTTCCCAATAAAGATTTTTCCCAACTGTTTCAACTGTATATGTGGAAGAAAGTTATAGGGCCTTATAGAAATAGGCAAACGGAAAAGTGGAAACTTTGTATTTTCTCATCTTATTGCTACAGAACGATTTGCCTTTCCCCACGCATTACGATTTTGTTCTTGAGACACTATTGTACGTGACGTTTAAAGGTCCCGGGGGTTCACTTCTGAGAAATTCTGAAAAGACATGATATCTGAAAACATGATACATAAGCGCTACGAAAGGGGGGCGCTCAATCGAGAGAAGCGCTCGCTTAAGCCTGGTTTTCACTAGAGTCATAGGCAGGAGTAAAACTTCGCTATTTTTATTAGGGGGGTATGAAGCTTAGATGCCCAACGAAAGGGCGTGTCAAGCTTGATGAAAGGGCGTGTCATGCATGAACTTCATTTTTAGAGCACATCGCCTCAAGGGCTGAAATCATCGGGGACCGCGAAAGATTTTCTGAGTTTCATTTTCAACTTTCGGTTGCTCCGTAAGGAATTTAAACATTCTAGACACCAAAGCAGAAAGTCAGTATCTCTGAATTCACCATAACAAAAACCCTCAAGCCAGTGGCGTCGCGTGACCATTCTCGCTGGGGAGGAGGGGGGGGGGGGTATGAGATGCAAATCCATATTTTACCGACAGAAATTCTTTTGTTACATTAATATTTTGTTATAAATTTAATTCTACCGACGAGTTCTCTGAAAGTTAGGAGGGTGTACATTCCCCACAGCCCCGCACGCTACGCACCTGCCTCAAGGAAAGAAAAGTTTTTTATTGGAAATATTTTACAGGTACACCTGTCATCAAAGCTCAATTTTCGTGTTTTTATAATCATGGATATTGTTCAGAAATAGAAGAAACTCGAAAGTTTTTGGCAATTCATATCTTAATTACTTAATTACATTTCCTGCTTGAATTGTAGGCTTAAAACTTTCTGTTATTTGTTACAGCCATTTGAATTTTTTTTAGTTAATTAACTTTGGCAGCTGTGCGGCCAGTTTTTGGCGAAAGGTGCAATACTTTCAGACCGTAAGTGTAAAAACCTAAGAGAATTTCGGGGCATAACACCCTATGAATTTATGATGAAACTTTCATACATTTGGAAAAGAAAGTATTGATTGATTGGGGGAAAAAGATGAAAAAGATGGGGGAAAAAACCATAAATTCAAAAACCACGCAGAGGCAAAAAGTAGTAATAAAAGTGCGACCTAAACAAAATTTCCTTATTTGCCCGACCGATATGCTGGCAGCCATAAATTTGCCCGACAAAATCTGTTTTTTTAGATTGGGGGGGATGCAGCACCCCCATACCCCCTCAGCAGTTTCGTCCCTGGTCATCAGGGTCATAACGACCATAAGAAACATAATTTTTAAGTCCGCGTCGCTTATGTTTCTTATAATCCAAATGAAAACGCCATCATTAAAATCAGTGGCGTACCCAAGGGGGGGGGGGGGAGCGGTGGCGGCCTGGCCCTTTTCGCCTAGTAGGGCCAGCATCAAAATGGCGCCCTCCATAACTTACATTATTGTCTTTTTCCTGACAATATTGGCAGTCCAGGGGTGGTGTCAAGAAATTCAAAATTAAGGGGGGGGGGGCTCGAGTTAATGGCTTTATTCGACTAAAAAACCAACATTGGGAAGGGTCGGCGAGAGGTTGACGGAGGCCCTTGGTATAACTCTCAATAAAGGCTTTCTTGCGAGCGTAGCGAGCTGACAATTTTTGCGACCACGCCCTTTAGATAAGCTTAAAATACATTTCAAAGTATTTATTGCCGTCATTTTCTTGAAATCGTTTAAAAAATTCTGCTATTTTTAAGGCATGCTTTTAGTACGTTTGATTAATTCCAGTCTTAAAATGGATTTCATTACTTTGTAATAGGGAAAAGAATCCACCCTATCGTTGTATCGTGGAGACAAATTGGTCCTTCCATGAGAAATAAAGCAAAGAGACAAAATCTACTGACCCCCACATGAGCACAGGGACGCAAATAAAATAATTTTACATGGGGGTGTCAGGACAAGTTGGACCGACTCACGTACAAAATTGACTGTCTCTTAGAAACCAATCCAAGCAGATAAACTAAATAAAAATGTGTCAAGAACATATTTGGGGAACTTTCAAGAGACCTTACGATGTGGTAGAATGAGAGTTTTGTTCTCTTTGTAACTGTTGTGTTCATTTGGCATCTTGGAGAGGAATCCAAAGCACCAGATAAAACATTTACCTTTGTTTTGCTAAACTTGTACTTTGGGGCAGCTAAACAAGCTCAAAAAATGCATACAACTCAACTAAAAGTCAAGGGGCAAATTAGGGGAGTGTAGGGGTAGCAAATAATGGAAAGAGTCGGTTCTAGCCAATAAGTGGAGGATTCCAGTTAGTCATAAGGCTAGAAAATGAGTTTCCAGCATATCTTTGAATGCATCATGTCATTTGATAAAAAATGAAGTAAATATTTCATCGAACTTTAAAGAAATATTATTAAAGGCCAAACAAAACGCAACAGTTAAGAAAATTAGGCCCGACACAACTTTCGAGCCATCTGTTTAATTTTATTCTTTATGAAAAAACCTAATAAGAGCTGGTTTCATTATGTTTTAGCTTTGAATGCACTTTTTAGCATTATTTCTTGTTATCTTGTGCACTTGAAATTGTACGTGCGTGGAAGTGACTTGAGATATAACATATGGGCTAATCTAGGATGAAGCAATTAAACAACCAAATTGTCTGTTAATTAGGTCTCTAAAGGCCAGCAGAGCCAAAGAGACTCATCAAAAATCAAAATTTTTCCTGGAAAGGGTTCATGAGTCCGGATACCCTAAACACAGACTGTCCTCTGACACCCTAAACACAGTCTGTGTGCACTTTAAGTGCTGTGTGCTCCACACAAAGAATTTAACTGTTAGTTTCCTGACAATCCTCTAAAAAATTGATTAATTTTTTCGCCCCTGGGAACAGTACAAATGTTTTGTCTGGATAATACAGTACTGAAGGGGCACAAAGACGTGCCCTTGAAGTGAGACTGCTCTAGGGGGGGTATGGCGGCGTGCGCCCCAATAAACTTTTGAATTTTATGGCGTCTTCTTTGTCTCTGCTGACCTCTTAGAGACCTAATAATCAGACAAGTCGGTCCTATCAAACTTTTTTCGAGTTTTTGGCGCCCTATACAAGCTTTGGCGCCCCTATAAGAATGTCAGCTGGGATGGCCCTGGCCCCCCCAGTCCCCAGCCAGGCCGCCACTGGGGGGAATGGGGGGTCCGGACCCCCCACTTTTCTAAAATATGCTCCTTGAGGTTAGTCCAAAAGTGATGTAAAACTCGTTGGGGGGGGGGGGGGTAGTATACTGCATGTTTGTACCGTTGCTAACATGAATCAAATAATGAGGTAACATTTTTGCAAAAAAGGCGTTTCCCCGCATTTGCGAGTGTTTGAAGGGCGTGGTCAAAAAATTTCTGGGGGCTGTGCCCCAGACCTCCCCACTGCTGCAACCCTGGGTACGCCACTGATTAAAGTGCCATCATCGTAAGAATAAAAAATCTTTTGTTCTCATAAGCGTCAGAAGTATCGTAAAAGTAGTGAGATTTCTTATGATTTGAAAGTGGCGCCTTTTTCCTCGCCACTTGTCTGCATGGATCGAGCACAGTGCTGAGGAGAGGGGGGGTCAGGGGGGTCACTGACCCGGGGGCCCTTGGCTTTAGGGCCCATAAATAATAACTCAATTGAAAACAATTTCTAAGTAATAATCCAGCCTCCCAATCAATATTAAGATAACATAATATTAGAGACAATAATGATAAAGGTCCTCTCCTCAGAGCCTCAGAGCGAAAAAGTCAAAAGATGAAGGCGTCGAAGAAATGCAAGTTAATAGACCAATTCGACTTACGGCCTCCTTTTGAAAAAGTTCTTCAAATTATTTTGTACAAACTTTTTGACCCCAGATTCGGATTGCGAGCAATGATTTTAGTATACCTGGAAGTTTTCACTATGATATTACTCACGCTATTGATCACAAAGGAACATCCGGTCGTAAGGATCCTTATGTCCAGGGATGATGCTAGAAAAAAATGCTGGGGGGGGGGCGTTAATGTCAGAGTGCCGACAGTGAGTGAACCACCCACAAAGATGTAATATAACACCATTTCTGCTGTGGTAATTCTAGTTCAATAAATGAAAAAAAAAAATTGAAAAAAATCAAACAATGAAAAAAGAATCACGAAGTGGAAGTTATGTTCATTTGGCAAGTTTGAAGTGCCGACGGGGGGCTCAATGAAATTTTGGTGGGCTCCGGGGGGCACAATGAAATTTTTTTTGGGGGGGGGGGGGGTTCTTACGATCTTTAGGACCCTTATGACTCTAGTGAAAACATAAGGGGGGAGGCGATCTTACGTGGGGGAGGGGCACTCTATCGAGATTTTGAAGACCGCCCCCTCACTTTTTAAAGACGACAACAACAGCAATGTTTTCCTCCTATTATTGTGTCTTCCGCTGGAACATTCATTTTAAAAGAACTGTCACTGGGATGGTAAAATGTTGCAGAAGATGACAAGAGGGGGCACAGCAAAGCAAAGTAAGTCATTTTTTCTCTCTCGAACCATGGTACATTGTAGAAGTGATTATGGACCATAGTTGTGGTCAATGGTCAGGGTGAGTGCTTCCCCCAACAAAATTTGAATCATGTTATCGACTTTTCAGTCCAATTCTTGAGTATTTGTGTTTTTTGAGTTCTACATTCGGTAAAAACCATCAACAGTCTTGAAATCGTTACTGCAAACAAATGATCTAAATATGTTTGATAGTTGAAAGATGGACTTTCCTTTAAAAATAAAAATGGTTTTATGAGACTACATGTAAAATTTAACCTGGGGATATTAAAATTTTGTAGGCTTAAGTGATTTCTTATAAATGATTTCAAAAACTTTGTCATCAGCTGTCACATTTCTTTGGAACACAACAGCAACTTCAGCTCCTCACGTAACATCAACTTCTGCTCCTCACAATTTCAAAAATACTACACATGAAGCATCAAGTGTAAGTATTTCATGTTTTTGTCTTTTTTAGTTTACACCTACTTTGAATTAATGCATTCTGTAAAACCATTGAAGAAACACAAAGAAACTTGTAACTTTTAGATTTATATGATCTTGTGATCTTTCCCAAAACACTCTTAACTTTTGGAACCAACTAATGGAAATACCAGGCAGGTCCATTATTTGTGATTTGAACATTAAACTCAACAAACCCCCAAAAAACTTAACAAAGCTCAGCATAGTGATAGCACCCACAAAGTCTCCCTTATCAAAATGGTCTCACTCTAATTTGTCCAAAGTCCCCTAAATACTGTCCATTTTCTCCCAAAATGATCTCAAACAAGACTTTTAACCAAATATAAGATTATATAGAGCAAAATTATACACTTAGGGCCTTATTTCTCCTTGCATAGGGGTAATTCTGTTTGTAAACAATAAATTAAATATGCAGATTTGCTCTCGCCATCCTTGATTTTAAATTTCATCTTAATATTTCTTCTTTTTGCCTTTATCTGTGCAATCCACCAAACCTAAACAGTAAATTGCAAGATTACTTTCATATTTCTTATCTTATGCATGATATCCCCAGATTATTACATTTTGAAAGAGAATGTATGTTTTTCTCCTCAACACTACTTTCAATGTAAAGGGGTGGCCCTGTAATTGATGTTCAGTGTCAATAATGATGCTTTTAAAAGCTTCTCAAAATTAGGATGAGTTTTCCCCAAGGTCTTAAAGCAGTTCCCTTTATACCTTTCGTACATCATCCTCTCGTACAACACCCTCAACCACAATGCATTGCTCAAGTTGATCCTTTAATGAACTTCTTGTCTTGCAATATAGTCATGAAGCTTGTCTTGCAATATACTCTGGTCTAGTCTTTGGAATGATGAAGGCGTTGAATTTTTGCTAACCTCTTCTGCAAATCAAGATTTAGCTCACTCTCCAATTGTACTGCTCACATTTTAGTGCAAGTGCATGTATGCCTTTGATTCCTCTGTCCTTCCCGATTATTACAAAATAGATAGCAAAATCTATACCTCAAGACTGCAATGGTTGACTTGCTTATGTACCACATTTTTTGAATAATTTGCAGCTTTTTTACTACTACTCTTTTCACCATTGCTCACCTGTGTAGAATATGCCAATTTCCCACTAAACCTGCATGGTTTCTGCAGCTCAAAGATGCACAGAAGCTTCATGCTCATTTCAAGTTAGTTTCTGTCTGGCCTTTTTTTATGAATCCCATCTGGAAACCCTGTAATGAAGCAACATTTTCTTAGCTGTTGAAAACTGGAATTCAATTTTTGTTTTTCTAGCCTTAAAGCATTGATTGTTACCTTTTTGCTTACATTTGCAGGTCATTCAAAACACGACAGAGCCTTATGTCAACTCAACATCATTTTCATTAATTCCTACAATAGTTGTTGGCTTCTCCGGTTCTGCATTGTTTCTAGCAATCATCGGTTTTGTTGTTCTGAGTCTCAAATACAAGACAACCTCTTTGAGGTCAAAGTGAGTTGGAATTTTCGATATAACTGAAGCCAGATTTTCATTGTCTTTTTATTTTTTCATTTCGTTTTTCATTTTTGACGTATAAAATGGCTTACCAAAGATTTAGGTAAGTTATAATATACAGCTTATAAGTAGTTGCAACTTTGGTATCCTCATCGTCAGTAAAAAATCACTGCCAGATTTTGTGTAGAATTTTGGTTTTGTGCCATAAGTTATAGTATAAGTTGAGCCATCAGGAGTAAAGAATTTTTCTATTTTTGCCTTAAAGGAGAGATGTCATTGTTAACAATGAAAGGAATTCTACGACCAATGTTGAAAATGATGCCTTGCTGCAAGTTTATCTAAGAGGTAGAGAAGTCTTTGATATAGCCTTTTTTCTTTTCTTCAATGCTACCATATTAGATAGATACCATTTGTAAGTCAGGTGATTAGCAAATTCCAAGCCATAACATTATTTTTCGATAGCCTCACAAAACACCATTTATACCTCCTCTCACTCCCACTACCATTGGTACCCACTACCAGTCTCACTACTGACACCTAGTCACACAACTGACACCCCATCTCGCCATTGATGCTCAATAACACCACTGCTGCTCCATCTCTTCAATGACACACCCAGTCTCAAGACTAATACAATTCTCACTAAAAACCATACCTACCATTGGTACCCAGTCCCACCACTAACACCTAGTCACACCATCTCTCCACTGACACACCCAGTCTCACCACTAAAAGCCCATCCCACTATTGACACCCAAATTCACCACTAACACGTAGTCACACAACTCATACCCTACATAGCTGACCACCCAGCTTGATATCCGGCATGTCTTTTCTGTATGTTGAATGAGTCTCAGAAGTTCTTCATTTAATTCAAGTGGCCAATCCAATTAGCCAATTCAAACGTAGAAGGCACCGTTTTTATTAACCCCTAGAAAAAAATTGCCTGTTTTTGTTTTTCTGCCGAAAATTCTTTATAAATCTTGCCTATTGGAGTGCCTCAAGGATCTGTTCTAGGACCAATCCTTTTCACCTTTCATGTTCATGATATCTTGAATGCAACATATTCAAAACCTAGACTTTTGCGGATGATACCAACCTTCTCAGTTTTGGAAAGTGCACTAGCACCCTGGCTAAAGAAACGAATATGGAACTAAGAAAAACCTATGATTGGTTCAAAGCAAATACTAGTTGTGCATCTTGAGAAAACAAGCCACTGTATATTCAAGCCGTCACACAAACCACTAAATACCAAGCGTTTGTCCTTAAAATAGGGGAGCCTCTTAAACAAGCAGATATGATAAAGTATCTTGGCATCAAAATTGATAATAAACTATCGTGGCAAAAGCATGTTGACAAAATAAACAACAAAATTGTTAAATATGCATCCATGTTTTCAAACTGAGGCATTATTTTCCTAAAGACTGCCTGAAAACACTATATGATTCCATTGTGTATTTAAATATTAGCCACTACATTAAGACCTATCTTCTGGCTAAAAAAGGAGTATTAAGGATTTGACACTCTAAAGACTATCTTTTCCAACACAAGGAATCAAACTTCCCAAACTACAAGATCTGTATGACTTAAAGATTCTCCAGCTAAAGCATATAATAAAGCATAATAATGACAAGATGCCACAAGCCCTATGTAAACTTTTTAAAACAAATATCTTTAACATAAACAAGAAACCCGTCAAATAAATGATTTTCAGAAAAGTAAACTAAGTACGCGTTTGCGTGATTTAATGCTACAAAATAAAGAAGCATACCTATGGATTAATCTCCAAAAGCCTATAAAAAATATAAAAGAGAAATAAATTTTACCTTGCCACTAAGAAAACAGATGCTGGCAAAATATTAGAATTATGAATTGAGAGAAAAATGAAACGTAATCCACATGCTATATTATCTTGTTCCAGTTTATAAAGTATATAACCAAATTTGTTTTTGTTAATGTAATTACTGTTATGTTTTTAATGATACCTTTTGTTAACGGTCCAAGCTATATTATTCTGTACTGTCATTGGGTTCTGTATATTGCAATATTGATGTAGTATTCTTCATCTGTAGTATACGAATAAAATTGAAGTTGTTTGAATTAAGTTGTTGTTGAATTAACTTTTGTAGGCGCATCAACAGTTACGGAAAACCGGACAGAAAGCCCACAGTATATGTACGCAACTGATCGCGCAGCAGTGCTTGCGGCACTTCGGCCAGCCGGCAGTAAAGATGAACGGTCATATTCATACGTAGATTTAGCGTCATCTAGAAATCAAATCCATTTTCACTCGACCCCGGATTTGCCAGATTTTTGTGACAATTACATTAAAATGCAACGGCAAGAAAGTGACGCTCTCTATCTTAAAATCCTTCCCAATGAAGACAGCAAATATCTGTCACCAGTCAAACATGCGGACGTCCAAGGTAACGACCAAACGACTTACGAAAACATTCGTTCCAATGATGCCACTTTTTGATCGACTTGAATTGTAAATGAAGTCTAAAACATTCATGCAGATAATCGTAGCTATCCTTACTGTTTTGTATTAATCTTCTTTGTTCTCTACTTGTATGTCTTTTCTTGTATTGTCTTATGCATTCAAATGGTCTTGATTGGCTTATCACATTAATATTATCATCATATAAGATAGATGTAATTTTCAATAACATATTACAATATTAGTTTTTCTTAACATATTTTGCATCGTTTAGTAATTAGGTGCCCCTTAAAGTTCCCAATTGAAACCAAAAAAGAATTTGAACCAATTTTTGTTCCCAATTGGAATGAAACGAAAGCAATTTTCGAGTAATTTAATATAGGCCCCTCTCGAAGCCCTCCGTCGTGCCGATTGAGACACTTGTAACAGTAAAGCCTGGTTTCCGTATACGTCGGCGATGCATCGCCGACGAGTGAAAGCTCAATGGAAACACTTCCACAAAGCTGTTGCCGACGTGTCGGCGATGCCCTGCAAAAGTTGAATCTATTTCAACTTTTTTCAGTCGGCAACGTCGGCGATGGCTGAAAATTTTCATGAAAACATTCATCGCCGACACGTCGGCGACTCTGTGTGAACACATGACACACACTAGCCAATGAAAATCATTATCAATCACCATGCCCACTCGTTGGGCACGGTCAAAAGCCTCCCTAGAAGACCTCCCTAGAAGGCCTGGGCTGAGAGTGTCGCCGGTATGTCGGCAACACGTAAGGGCTATATGGAAACTAGGCTGAAGAGAATCATCGCCGACGTATCGCCGACGCATAAAAGTTATACGAAAACCAGGCTTTAACGATGAAATTTTACGATTGAGTTGGTTTTTTGTCGTTGATAATAAAACCAGATACATCAAATTTTTGCCATTTCATTGATAGATTACTATTTCTATGACAAGAAGCGATAATTCTTTCAAATGATTATGAATATTTTTCAGTGATATTAGCTGATGTCCGATCATCGTTACCTAATGTCCCTCCTGTGCGGTAGTTTTGAAATCGAGAAAATCTAGAAGCAGAATATTGTGTTGGAAATTTTTTCGCTAACATTCAGTAGCTAGTGTAATGAATTTTTTTGAAGTTCCAATTGCTCCATGTTTTTATATTTGACTACAGTAGTCAGAAACTGTATGCAAAGGAGGTTTGAAAGGCCACAATGCTACAGTAGCAATGTTTTATCAGACGCAACAGGAAGGATTTTGTGCTTTAAATCCACAGTCGGAACAAAATGATAAAGAATTCCCTGAAATAAAACTAACACAAACAAAAAGAGGCCCCAAGAGTTTTTCGGAAGATTTATTAGGTTTCATAGGGTTAATGTTTCAGCTTCTTTATGTTTCATGTGAAATTTTTGCAAAGAACATTGCCTCCGCAAGGCGGGAAAGGTATGGTAAACGAATTAACTACGCACAGTTTTCAGAATGATTCATGGAATGGTCAGTCCCAATTGATTCATGATGATAAGTACCCGGGGTCCTAGAGTCTCAATTTTTTAGTTTCAGAAAGAAAGTGAGAAACTAGTCACAGAAAAATTTTTCTAGCAAGGGTTGATGTAATATTCCTGCCTAAGGAATTTTCAAAAGGAAGATTCTACCGACAAGACAACTACATCTCCGGTGGTAACTACTGAACCGGAGTTTTTTTGTAACTACTAAGACAAAGTTTTTAGCTCTCAATTCATTTTTCAATAACTCGTGAAATTATTTTATCTCAGCTTCGACAAATAAAATATTCGGACTTTCGCACTTGTTGAAAGGGAGGCCTTGTCTTGCCAAAGAATATTAGTCCGGCCCTTGGATTCATACTTTCATTGGAACTAGAATGAAAACAGGTCATTCATATCACAAACAAATTGCACCATCACTGAGATATTCAATCTCTTTATTTACGAAACAACAAAAAAAGTTGACATAAGCCAATGATTACAAAAAAGTAAATTCTTAAAGTTAAGAATAAACTTTACACAAAGTCATGAAAACATAATATTTCTGCTGGCATAAACGGTATTGGTGATATCGAGATTAAAATGTTATCGAGATACCAGATACAATCTGATGGATAAATTAAAGCCAATTCATCACATTTTCTACTTGGAGAAAGGAAAACTGCAAAATAGTGTGGTGTGGAAAAAAAGCTGCAGATGACATTAAAACCAGTCAAGAAGGTATAAACTATGAAACATCTAAACTACACGTATTTCTTTATTAGAAAATAAAATAAATTTTCTGACCATTTTGCTATCAAAAGTTTCTCACGTGTTTCTTAAACTTCCTAGGTAATGAATTTTTAAAACGTGCTCCCAAGGTAAAGTAAATAGTTTACTCACATTCAGAGATAAACTAACAAAGTGATCGTGGAATTTTGTTTTCCTAGTATAACTAACTCTGTTGAGATCAGTAAACAGTGAAGCTCATTGATCTTCATGAATGTCAATTTGAAGTCAAAATAAATTTTTAAATGGGAACTTACTAATGGGAGTGTGCAATTTACTGAGGATGTTCAATGTCAAGACTCTTTCGAACTCGGAAAATTAAAATTGCAAATTACAAAAGTCTCTTAGCTTTTTTCTTTTGGGTAGGGTTGTTTCTTAACTTTCGAAAAATTGAGCCTACCGTTTCCTATATCCTGTTTCTTATAAAAAAAATGAGTTTATCACCTTGCATCTCCGTTTATTGTACAGACGCTTGTTATGTTATTGTTTTCAAAAGAAAATTTCCCCGATAGCCACTGGAAAAGACCCATTATTTGGGCAGTCACACGGATGTGGGTATCCTCTCTTTCTTTTTGTGATAAATTCACAGAACAACTCGTAGCTGGTATCATTGCGATCATGTTCAAGATTAAGAAAAGATACATTTTACTCCATAGATTATTAGGGAGAGGCCTTGATTAGTTTGCATAGATATTTCCATCCTACGCTGCTAGGTTTATCCACTCCACTGCTGTACAACATGTTTCATATTCTCCACTCTACGGCATTTCTACGGATTTTATTTTTTTCTGAATGTTCCACATCCGTCACACGCTTTTCTCAACGCTGGTTCAGTATGAGGCAAGTCCATAGTCACTTCATTTGGAGGCTGCTAGGAACACAATCAACATGGCGGAAGCGTCTGCAAGTTCAGAAAGTTCTGGGGGGAAAGGATTTTACGTAACTCCGAAAAAAGATTGTCCTCACGTAGCGGTATGGCTGATATAACTCTTTCATCAATATATTTAAATTTCTATTTACTTGGGCAACGGCAGACTGCAAGAGCGTGCAACACCCAAGACATTTTCCTTTTAAAATGTCTAGTACCAAACACCAAACTGGAAACTTTGTTTCTTGCGCGGTTCATTTTAACAATTTGCTACTGTGCGCCTGAATTTACGCACTTTTAGAAATTTGTAGTGTTGAAAAAGTAGAATTTTAAAATGAGTCTTGGCTGCAGTATAGGTGTGCTGAAAGAGCATAGCAGCAAGTACCACACCTGATATCATGTATGATGGTGTAGAGTGTGGCAAGATTGAATTTTGAGATTGGCATGGATGTATCCAAATATTTAGAGAAGATAAAGAATATCATTCATTCAAGAGCTTAAAAATAGGATGAATCAACATAACCTTGCATTGGTTTGGTAATAAAATAATTGTCAATCATGGGTGTTTTCTTCTCTTCATTTTGGCTTTTTTATTGAAATCTTTTTGGCTTTGATATATTTCTGACATGAAAATGATTTCATCGTTCTTGAGGATGCATTTTCTTTGCAAAACTCAATAAAATTTACATGAATGAATCTTAAAATATTTCCAAATACTCATGTCATGAGTAAATGGCATGCAAAAAAATTACTGACATGAACTCTAAAATGCAAGGATGCAAATTAGTAATTCTTGAGGAAGCTGTATTGGGAGAAATAAACTGTAAATTGAGAAACTCCAATTTGTGTTTTCGTTAAATCTGCAAAAATATTCTTTTTTAAACTCTTCATGTAACTGTAGGTATCAAGGCTGTGAAGATGATCTTGGTTACAAGGTTTGATCTGAACCCTTCTTGTAATTGCAAATGAAAATCTGTTTTTCAACATGTTCTTTATCTAATTTCAGTGCATGTTATATCAGTTGATTTTTTGTGTTTATCCATGTTTATAACTAATGGATTCGATAACAGTCTGTTGTAGCTGGGGACCAGAAAGTTGGCGTTGACCCAAATGAAAAATGTAACAAATGCGATGCAAAGGGAGAGAACTGGCTTTGCCTTTCATGTGGCTCCGTATTTTGTAGCAGATACGTGAATGAGCATATGGTAGTCCATAATCAGGAAACCAGTCATCCAGTAGCAATCAGTTATGCAGACATAAGCGTATGGTGCTACTCCTGTGATGCCTGTAAGCTGATTTTTTTCTTGGTTCAGATCCTGCCTTTAGTTATTTTATTATTTTTATTAGTTAACCAAATTTTGACTCTAACTGGGTGTGACATATAAGTTGGAATAAGCAAGGAAACTTTAAGGGTATGCGGTCCCAGGTACAATGTTTGGCAAGGTGACAAAAGAGATGAAGCACTAGAAGTTTACCCCAATGGCAATAAATTGCACATTCCATAAAGTCTCTTTCAAAAACTCTTAGACTGTGCAGTGAGTTTATACAATCATACATTCCAAATTGCAAACGTTTTTGTAGCCATGGTTTTACCCATGTGGACCTCTGTTTTCTTTTCCTCTTTCGTTTTGAAATTGTGGCAATAATAATTGCAGCTGCAGCACGTTCTGTGTTGATATCCATCGCAAAACTGAAGAATTTTGACTGATCGTGTAAACATGCGCTCCTTCAGTTAAACTGATGAAAAAACAGATGTATAGAATATTTGGGTATTTCAGCCTTAAGACTTTGCATTGAGTGTGGTATTTCTGACAATATTTCTAATTGAATATTAAACAAAGAGTAAGGTGAATTACAGAATGACTTTTTAATGATGACCAACGTTTGGGAAGAATAGAAAATAGCAATAGTAGAAATTGCTAAATAGCAGTTTGAGATCCAAGGAATAAGTTGGTTGTATTCAATTGGAACCACATACCCCAGTTGATTTATTGTGTTTCTTCACTTTGCTACATTTGAATGGAATCAAGCAGCAATTCCTAAAGCTAGGTGAATTTTGTTTTAAAAGTATACCAAGTGAGGGACATTTTATAGTCAACTAGGGTAATTGGTAAAACATTAATATAAGCAATGACAATTTAAAAGACCAATGACAATGCAGTGATACTTCAACTTGGAAATTTGCATTGACTGTCTTTAATCTCTTTCATGTTTGCAATCATGCAGTTAGAACAGTGTTCCTCATTTTATCCAAACTTTTATGGAACTGATTATCATCAATGCAGATATAGAGTCGCCACTGCTGCATCAAATCTTAGAAGCTGCTGCAAAGGAGAAATTCAAGTAGCAGACTTCAAATACTGGCAAGTACATTTATAACATCATCCAATGTAGCAAACACGCATTAATTTTCCATCAATTTGGTGCCTAAAACGTATTTGGATAACCCAATGAGACTACTGGCTGCCTTTGCTGAAGAGTATTCAACAGTTTGTTCCTTGAAAAGATTATTATTGAAGCTGGAATAAATTCCTTGGCTTTTGTTTTTGCCATCAGTTGCGTCCTCCGTCAAAATTTTTGTTCTCGTTCGTCGTGAATTGTTTGCTTGTTAAAAAAAATTGTTTCTTGACGTACGTTAAAGTAACTTTCAAGATGACAATTTAGGTTCTCAAGGCTTGAATATTAATAGGCATGACCGGGTCATTTTCGGCCTTGAAAGGTAGATGTTTCACACAAATTTTGCTCATGATTTAATTTTTTTTAAATTTGGAGAAGCGCAATAATGAACTCATAGCATACTGAAGCAAGAATAAAAAAGGGCCCTAGCTAACTATTTTCCACATGATGACTATTTTCCACAGTGAAACTTCGCGTGGTCTAAAGTACTCGGGTCATGCTTTCTTCCATTGAAAAGAATTGCTTTCCTCCGACCAAAAAGGTTCAATTGTTTATTAATTTTCGTGGCGATCTGAAGCTCGGTATGTACGCACTAGTCAACGATTTGTCGATTGAATAAAACGACACCTGGATATGAATTATCTACCCACTTTCGGGCATTATCTGACGTTTATGCTCTTAAAAAAGTGTCGGACAAGAAGTGATTCAGTATGCAATGTTTTGTGCTATCTCCAACTTGATTCGGTTTTTAAAAGCAAGGATAAGCATATTTATTGAATTGTTTTTTACGGGAGTTATACTGAGAAACAGATGTCACAGAACAGTAGAGAAGACCGACTCCTGGTGATATACCTTATTCTCTCGATTAAACGTCCTGTGGCTATTATTTATTCAGCCATTGCCCTATTCTAAGCGTGTTTTCCCCACTAATAGTGGCCTTGAAATTTTAAATAATGATCTGAGAAAAGCAAAATTAGTGGGAGAAATGAAAAAGTATAATAGCTCTTTCTAGCCGTAAGAATCAAAGTCAAATAGATCGCACCTAAATATTGCCGGTTTCCTCTTGCTTCCCCTAGAAACTGACAATTTGCCAGAGGCTTCGTCTACTTCTTCTACGCGATGAATACATGAAGCTACCCATATAAAGCTTGACAAGAGTTCATCTTTGAAGCTGCTTTCATAACTAACAATTCAACACAGTATTACACTGGTATCTCAATTTGTGCTTTTTCATCCATTTTTCTTAGAGAATGAGACATAAACCATATGTAAAATTGTTACTGGAGATTCATCTGTTTCATTAGTTCAGATAAGCAGAGAGAAGCATCGCAAAATTATTTTATGTAGTCGTGCTTTAAATTAATACTAGCCCAACCCAAGCGATGCTGAGTGGTTGAGAATAGAAGAAGAATGACAACAAGAAGAAGGTTGTCGGAAAGCGAATAACAACATGACCTGAACTCAAACAACCAGAACTAGCGGCATACACTGAATTTATAGAAAAAGAAAAAATGAAGGTTTGGGTAGTAATGAAGGCTTGGTAGAGGCTGGCACTAATAAAGATGGGACACGTAAAAGAAGAAGAGACAAGATAGACAAAGAACCGTGTTTTGAAAACGCTGACAGCAAAAGAAGAGCAAATTAAAATTATCCAGATGTTATCAAATGACATAAATATAAACAGGGGTGGTCCTATGCTGCCAAATCTACAAGCGCTGGAGGAGCAATGAGGAAAACACACATGGATGAGCATTTGCATTTGCATACACACCGCTGCTTGCATTGCAGACCGTTTGAAAGGTTTGTTACAACCATTATTAATAGAGGGTGGTGCGTCAATCGATAGCTAGATAGGCAATGCAAACAACGCAATATACCAAAGAACTGGTGGGCATATGTTTGTAGCATGAAATGGTGCCAAAAGGGGGGGCACCCTCAGTGCCTGGTCTTGGCAACCCCGTGAAATTCCTTTGAGCAAAGTAAGCACGTTTTATCTATGACCATGACAACAAACCAAAACTCAGATTTTGGGATAGTTGGAGGGTCATGGTAGCCAACCTTCTGATAGAAGATGGTACCTGATGATGAAGCACGTGAATGCTAATGGAATAGTCCAGGACTTTCAGGAAGATCTAAACAACGTCAGGTATTTACATGATGGAAGCCATTCAGAAGAGCTTGGTTTTGTCGTCAATACCGATATGCAGAAGATGAATGATGCATCGAATGGCTGCATAACAATGTCTCTCAGAACTGGTACGATCGGTTGATCGACTTCAAATCCACAGCAATTGGGGCGTGGTCAGACCCACATAGATTTTTTATATTCTTGGAAAATACCTTTAAATTAGGTACTGAGGCTATTTGAGGGAGGCGCTTTTCGAAGGAGCCCTTGTTCGAGTGAGTGTTTAATCGAGTAAATATGGCACTTGCATCCATCTCGAACTTTTATTCAGGTATCCATGCAAATGCTCCTTACGAAACACTGGAATGTGTCTTTGAAAACGACAAGTAAGCACTAAAAACCAATTATCATTATTTTTATTTTTTTATTAGACGGTTCTCTAGGAAGGATAGAATATTTTGGGGCACTGTTGTTTGCAGTGGCAGAAATTATGGGGGTTTGGGGGGGCTCGGGCCGCCCAATCAGCGATGTGGTCGGAAAATTTGGGCTTGCTTCGGATAATTGACAACAGTTTAATGTGTCGAAATTACTCCGAGAAATCGTTCTAAAAAGGTATTTTCAGCTAATCTAAGGGGCGTAATTTCCAAAAATTATGATCTGCATTTTCCCTTTTTACCCCCAGAGGCCTATATAACCTCTCTGTGCCCTTTTTGCAAAATTTGAACATAGCTTATAAGAAATCAGCCAGTACTAAATAATCAATCAAACAATTTATGACCAAATTCAAAACTGCTTGTGAATTGTATATTTAATTTCAATTACGTACAGTTTAGCCGAAATTTCCATCAGATTGTTCCGAATAAAAGTTATTTTCAAACGTATTTCTTACTGACGAAAACAAAACAAATTGCATAAAATGAGCTACCTTGGGTACATACTCACTCTGTCTCTTATTTTATTTAAAGTGAGTCTGGTACCCAGGGTAAAAATGAACGTACGACGTGTTAAAAGTGTAATCGGTCGATCTCTTGTATCATCAATTGTCTTAGATGAGAATTTTTTTTGGAATTAAGCCTATTAGAATGGCTAAAAATGCATCTCCCAGACTAAAAATTAACAAATTACTATACCGCTCAGAATAGACCATTCGAGGATTTTCAGAAAACATCGATTATTGATTTTTAGAAAAACTTTGGGAGGAGAGTAGTCATGCCAAAACTCTAGTGACAGACGTTGGGGAAAGAAAGGGTGACCATTGGCATTGTACGACAAAAAGTAACAAAAAATAAACAAACAGAACATAACGGTAATAATATGCAAAGCGAAGCAAACAAATCAACAGTTTCTGGTGTATAATAGTTCACAGTTACTATGTTTTAAAAACGTTTTCTCATATCATTTTCTGCGTCTTTTCTCTTCCTTTCTTCGATGTCACTGCTTCAAAATACTTAATATGGACTTGATTGAGGCAGTATTCGCTTCATGCGGAAGGGATAAAGAAGAGTCATGATGGTATTAAAAACATTCAATCAAATTTAGCGGCACGTGAGAGCACTTTGCTGAGTGTAATTTTCTGCTAGTGGGTTGGTTACTCAGGAATATTCTGCTAGTGGGTTGGTTACTCAGGGATATTCTGCTAGTGGGTTGGCTATATGTGTATTTCTTGTGCTTCTATATCATCGTACAGAAAGAGAATTTTCAGGATCTTAAGCCATTTCAAGGCCTCAGAGATGGCAAAATCTCATGAGTTTCCGGGGGCTCTGCCCCCTGGACCCATTGAGGGGCTTACAGCTCCCCCAGAGCCCCGGTTATTACATGCGTGCCTCTGACACGCACTTTGCACAGCCTACCTCTAGAGGTAATCTTTTTATCAAACTACCCTGATTGTGCAGTGATAAAATTTCCTCAAAATAAGGCCTGGTGTGTTCAAGGTGTTGCCCAAACATTCATGTGGAACGATGCAGAACGCTTGGTGGAATTATGATGTTGATTTTTCAAAGGTTGTTCTAATAGCAATGAATCCTCGCTGTCAAGAATCGATTGTTCAATTTAGAACCTCACTATTTTAATTTTATTAGATGTCTGCCCTCTATTTCTGACCTTCACTTATGACCTTGTTAAAGGAATGGTCACGTGTTCACTTCAGTTGTTGTTTTGGTTGGCTGTTTGACATTGTCTTGTGTTGTGGACTGCAGTAAAGTTTATTTTATTCGCTGAACTTTTATGAGATATGGAATTTGCGTGAATAAGTGCACGAACGCTACGTAAGCAATTCTTTCACCAATTATTCGAGGATTTGGCCATAGTTGAGGACAAATGGAATATGACTTGATTTAGGCCATTATTTACTTTTCATTTCGCTGCCTTCAGCTGGCTTCGTTCCCAAATGTTCTCGATTATTCGGCGTTTTCAGCTGCTTGTAGAAGTCCATGGACCTAGTTTTGGTAGTTTATTTTTTAATCTATTCGCCTGTTCATCTTAAACTCAATAATGTCAAGGAACAAGACAAGGATATTTGAGGAAACCGTCTCTTTGTCGTTTGCAATGGCGAGGAGTGCTCCAACAAGCCCACTTTCAGATAAGAAGTATGTGCATTTTGCTGAGGGTGAAGATCTTGTAAACATAAAGACATTTGTTCCCAGTTACGACGATCTCGATGCGCTGAGAAAAGTTTTCTTAAACGAAGTTCCATTAGAAACAAGAACTCACAACACCGAGAATGACGACGTAGGTGAAAACGAAACTAAATTCAAGAAACTTAAAGGATCGACAACATTGCTTGCCAGACGAGTTCGTATCATCCGTACTCTAAGCAATGAGAATGACTGCCTGTCTGCATGCTATGACAAGGTACAACCAGAAGAGGTTGAAGCAAAAGTTAAACAGACAAACGTTTGTTTAGCTGATACAAGACTGAATGGCAGAACCGTCAGTGGTTTTGTTATTGTGAACAATTTGGCCTTCGAGAAAACTGTTATGATTAGATATACTTTTGATCAGTGGAAAACATTTTTAGAGTCTCCAGCCTATTATGTCTCATCAGCAGATGGTACCAAGCGAGACAAATTCGGATTTAATTTGACATTTCCAAATGATAAGATTGAAATGCATTTTGCAATTTGGTACAAAGTAGATGGCATTGAGTTTTGGGACAACAACTCTGGAAACAACTACAAAATTGTTGATTTTAGTTAAATAAACTTATTTGCAATGCAGTTTTTTTAATTTTCAGTGAATAAAATATATTTGTTTATACAATGCACAACACGCTTTCAGCTTGCCAATCAATAGTTGTCTATTATTATTGGAAAAACCCCTTTCAAGCTTGCTATGAGTCAGAAGCAAATATCAGAGACTGGAAATCTTGTGTCTGCTTTCAGCTATTCTTTTGATGGACAAAAATATGTGGCAGTTTCTTGCTCTCTTACCTAACCCACCATGCAAATTATGTTGCAAATTTATTTATGAAATTGTATATACTTAGGCACATATTAGACTGATATAGACATTTCTTCTATTGCTAAAAAACCATCTCAAAAGCTCTGGTTCTCTAGGGCACAAACATTTTTCTCACCATGACAACTATTAACAAATTATAAGTTCCAGATCTGTCCATTTGTCTTTCAATATATTTTCTTATAGTTTTGTTCTCATATTCGGGGAAGGATTGCTCTAAAGTCTTACCTGTTCCTCCTAAACAAAATCCAATCCAAAGCCATCCATATCCAAAGCCATTTCATTCACAACTGCAACCTCACAAAGCCTTTTCAACCTATTTCTCATTTTCTGTGTGATCGATCTCTCATTGCTCACAGGATATCAGTGATATGATCCCTGGTTCCCTCTGGAAACTCTTGTAGTGCTTACTCTTTTCAAGTCTCTGCCAAATTCACAAACTCGGTCACACAACTCATCCTTCCTTCCTAGATCTCGTAAACTTTTAAACGCTCTACCCTCTTCCTTCTTCCCAGACTCTTATAAACTGTCTTTATTCAAAGCCAAAATTGACAAGCCAAATCTTTACCTCCCCAATTCCTAACCCCTTTTTTTCCCATGCTTGGGCATCACTATAGGCTCCCTGCCCTTTCCTCAATATTACTAACTACAAAAAATGTATATATTAACTCAAGCATATTTGTTCACAGGTCAGAGGCCTTACCTCTAAGGCCGACAAATCGGAACTGAGTACCCCTTGAGTACAATAGCTAGCAAAGACCCTGCTTGCAGCTATGTGTAGCCAAAATTATACCATGTTTTTCCACCTGGATCAAGAAATGGGGTTGTAGCTTTGCCAATCTTACACTTTGGATGTAGAGATGAAATACTGCAGAATCTCTATTAAGCCCCCTCTATTAAGACCCCTCTCTATTAATTCCCTTCCTCTATTAAGTCCCATACCTATTAAGCACCCCTCCTTATCAAGCAAAAACTTGAAATAAGCCCCCCCCCCCTCTTTAGCCTTTGATGTCAGACAAAAACATGCGATTTAGTGGGTCTCTTATGATAAGATCATATCCATCAAATACAGCCCATGCAGACTTAATTGTGTGTCTTAGAAGTCAGTCCCAGGGTTATCAATTTATCCTGGTGATTCTGATGAAGATAAGGACATTATAATTTATTAATCAAACTTTCAAAGCTGCTAGAAAAGTTTCTTGGGAACATTTGTATGACATTTTTATAGCAAAAAATGCAGACAAGGGCATTTTAAAACATTTTTATTTCAAATTTCTAATAAGCCCTCCCTCTCTAATTGAGTCATGAATCCTGCTGTTTTTGTTGTTGTTGTTATTGTTAGAGCCTTCCACTCTAAAGGAGATACTGAGCCCCTCTCAAATTGGTATCCCTCTTTGGCACAAAGTTTTGGCATTCAAACTGTAAGGTATCTATTGCTGACTACTTGTAAGAGAGACATGCAAGCAAAATTCTTCTTGTAAGTGAGTCATCACTCTGTTATTGTTAGTAGGCATGTTTAAAAGTAAGTGAGTTTGATGCTCATACTTTTTAACTACTAAAACAGGCAGATTTTGTATCTTCTTTCCAAACAAGTAGTGATCATCTATTTGTAATAACACTGAAGAGGCCAAGTTGAAACAGGGCCATTCTGAACAGACACAACTTGTTTTCAGCTTGTCAGAGAATCATTCTTTATTTTTGGACAGACATAAAATTTGTTTCTCAGCCTGTGGTATGGTTGTTATATATTCTTAGCATTATCGAAGATGCGAAAAGCTAAAATTTGATTTATCATATTAATTAAAGAGTATTTGTCTTCAAAAAGTAAAAATATTTTGACGAAGCAAATGATAAGAGAAAAATTGAAATAGTGAAATGTCAAGCAAAAAAACTGTAGAAATTGCTTGCAGAAAAAAGTTTAAAATAGAAGTGATAATTGGGAGACTTATTGCAAACAGGCAGCTTATTACATAACAAAGCATTATTATTTTCATTTAAAATCTTTTTAAGTTGCTTTCTTGAAGTTTTCTGGGGAGTTTCTTTTTTGGGGAAGGACACCTACTGTAGTTGTAACAAAATTATGTTTGCGCTTTTGTGTTCACAAGGAATTGTTCAGCCACTTTTCTCAGCTTTTTTCTCACTTTTCTGGCATCGGTCAATTGTAAGTTTCAGAAAAGAAATGGAATATGTTAGGTTGGCAGTTTTGCATGGTTTTCTGGGAATGCATTGACTGTAGTGAAAGGTGTACACAGGAAACGTAAATCACCTTCAACAAATATAGAACCCTGAACAAAATAAAAGTGATGGAGGGATTTCATTCACAATAGCTTTGGGTCAATTCGATCTAATTAGCTTTTGTTGAAACTAACTTTCCTGAACTTTCATTTGAAACTGTATACGTTTTTATTTGATTTCTGACTTTTCAATCTCTCATTCTACAGATATATACTTCAAGCTATCTGAATCCCAGACTGCGGTTGATACAAAACAATTTTTTTTAAATTTGCAATTGGGACAACAAGTATGTAATTTTGAGTTGTATTTTAATTTTTGCATTTGTTTATCAATACTAAGTCACAAAATTACATTGGTTACGAGTATACATGTTTATATCATCTGCATATTGATCAACTCGCTAAAAAAAAGTCACGTGCTCTAATTCTATAGAGCCTGATGACGTTGTTACATACATTAAGGGAAGAAAGTTTCGCGGAAAGAAAGTTTCGCGAATTGAGAAAAGCGGGAACCTTTGGAATTTACCAAAGAAGCAAAAAGGATCTTTCACGAGAATAAACTTTTGCGCTTTATGAAAAATCATGAATTTTGTGCGAGAAACACTTCTATTAAACTGAGGTTTCTTTCTATTTTTATCCGACTTAATGCCAACATAACAATGAAAAGAACGATAAAAGTCGTTAAAAAATCATTCGTCATCCAAGTTTTCAAAAACATCAATAGCAAAGTTCCTCAATATTTCGCAAAAATTGACTTTTGTACTTCAGGAAGTTTCGTGGATTAAATTTCCTTCCCACAAAAGTTTTTTTTCCGCGCAAGTAGTGAGGAAGGGGATAAAAATGTAATGCAATTTTGAATTTGAAAATGGATAATTGATTACGTCTTTGTCGTTTGGACATTCTGCAGGTTTTATAGACATCACTTTGATTAACGTAGCAAGATTTTGTTTCAAAAATGTGCACAATATCTTAACATCTGATATACAACTCAGCTGGAGGCTGTCTAGTCTCCTAGCCTTGTGTTTTGCTATGTGAAAAAACCTGTACAATCTAGGCTGTCAGTATTCGTTAAATGCTGCAACACTGCTTTTAAATTCGGCCCGGTAATAACAGCAGATGACCCGTTCAGAAATATTTTGAACTTTGTAACTGGCACAAAACGCAACACAAAACGCAACACAAAACGCAACACAAAACGCAACACAAAACGCAACACAAAACGCAACACAAAACGCATTTAATGACGCTGCTGTTGTCATGCTTGAATTTTATTTTCATTCTGAAATGGGGTTTGAGTAGAATTAAAGACTCAAAAACAAAGAATCACTGTTGTTCATGGGACCACACTGCATCTCACTGGTTTGTAAACATATTAAGATTTCACATTTCCTGTCATTATTTACAGTTGCTAATATGATAAAAACAAATTATACTTGAAACTGTTATTAAACATTAACGGCGTTATTTCCGGAAAACTAAAGTGATTCTTTGTGTTAAAGTTAAGTTGCTTCATTATTCAGTTTTAATTCATTTTATGCTCCTGTTACTGCGCACCTCTGTAACCATAACAACTTTGAACTTATCCTCGTTATTTGATTTGATGTTTTTTGCAAAGAGGAAAGGAATACTCACCTAAACTCACTTAACCTCAAGCAAAAGTCATGCAGGCCTAACTTCCTGATGCCACTTGAAGGCACGCACACCAAAGCACAGTCCAGCGCACATATACGCATCTTTGTTTGTGTTTCAGCTCACTGTCGCCACGACCCAACCTTATTCAAACCTGTGCAAACAGAAAAATACTTAAACTTGTTGAATTTAGGCCTACGCAAATCCAATCATAGTCACTGTCACTCGACAGTAAGCCAATCAAACTGTACCTCGCCTACTTACCTACTTACCAACAAGCTGTTCATCATTCACTCGCATACGCACCAGCAAATTATTCCCTACTTGCTTACCTACTTATTATAAACAGTTCAGGATTCGCTTACTTACTTACTTTGAAACTTTACCTAATTCGCTTGCATATTTACAGTCAAAATGTAACTCACCACTGAAGCTTCTTCTCCCAGAATTTATAGAAATTAGCCGTCAGAAAATGGGCCATTCGATGAAGTTTCATTTTCTCCTGCCATTTTTATGGTTTCTGACTCTCCTTGTTTTTCACTTCAAATTTCAGGGTAAGCTTTATTTCTTTGACGTTATTTCGGATAATTGGATTTTGCTCGCTAGGCTTGTAGCAAAAAGCGATTTAAAGCGAAAGCTGACCCACCCATTGAGTTAAAAGATCTATTTTTTTATCTCTCTTGGGTTGGTTGGGTGGGTTATGTTCATCCTTCAACATCATCACCTAGAATCTTTATGCACAGAACTATCTACTCCTGATATACTTTACTGGAGTAAGAAGAATTCAATGAGTGGAGAATTTAATGATAAAAGTTTAGATACGAGCTTCCTAAATAAATCGCAGCACTGATTCGTTTTCAAGGCGGATATCAGTCGAGGGCGATTTCTCTCCATCACCATACACATTTTCTGCTGTTCTAGAGATTGTAAAAAGTTGTAGATCTAATCTCACAACAGCATCCCTTGTCGTCTTTTCAGTCTTGTAGCAGTTGTTTTGTAGTGATTAGTTATAAATGAGCTTAAGTATAGTTTTGATGTTCTCAAAATCAGATAACTGCCCGCGTAAATCTGTCTTTCATCCACGTGAAGTTCTGTAAATGTGTCATTTGGCAGACTAGATTTAGGTGAGCAATTGACACCGCAATCTTCACCCATGCAAATGAAGTAGCACATTTTGCTTTAATCCTTTCTAAATTACTGTGTTTTTCTTTTAAATACTATTTAAGACGATTATAAAAGGAAGTATATACCGTGTTGGAAGTCTTGCCAACTCAATTTTTACTTGAAATTAGAAAGGCATGCAAGAAGCATCTGAAATCCCGCTTTTGCACACTTCGAAGCTAATTCATTGGTTCAATTATTCGTGACTATTTAGCAATTTGTTGCAGATTTCATTAACATAAAATACAAATTATGCTCCAACGGATTGGTACCAACTCACCACTCTTTTTTATTGCAAAAACTAATGATTGAAGCCTCTATATTGAATTCAAAATAACCTCAAAAAATAATATGCTATAGCCATTCCAAGAAGAGCAAATCTTTGGTAGTTCGTTATAAAGTAACAGGTTATAGTCTCAAATAAATGATTTAAATTTTTTAAAGTAAATTAATGATTGAAAAATACAACATTTGTAACTGTTGTCGTACCAAGAGCAAATCTGTTGTCGTACCAAATACAGAAATCCATTTGCTATCGATTGATTTTTTTGTTTTTAAGAAAAACTTTGCAAGCTTTATGAGTATTGTAAACGAATAATTACTAAAACTACTTTCCTGCACTAAATTAATTATGGTGTGTCCAAATGCCCATTTTTTTTCAAGAAACAGAAACATAAGGTACATCAGCCGTTAATATGATCTGTGATAATATATGCAATTTGTAAAGGGTTCTTCTTTAACTTCAATCAGTTTCATTTTCTATTTCTTATCTTTTTTTTATAAACCAGCTGCCTAGACAGCAATATTTTTAGTCGCTGTTGGACCTTTATGAGTAAAATGAAAAGTTCAAGGAATAAAATTCTTTACAAAAATTATAAATTATATATTTTCGATTTACACAAGGTATATCACATCACTAGATGTGAAGCGAGTGTTGAACTTCTTTCCCAAGCGATGAGGATCAAATCCTCCATAAGCACTCATATTTGGAAGCAGCCTTTTTGCAATTTATCAAAAGGAAATTTTTCAACATCAGACGTCACGCATTCGCATCAAACTAGGCTTTTTTCTATTGACTTCAAACCTGATTTTGTCAACCTTGCCAAGGGCAGCACTAAACGGCGACCCGAACCAGAACTTTTGAGCCGGCCTTCTGAGTAAATTGCCAACTCCTCCCAACTCTTGAGCATCATGTTGCCCGTCCCCGTCACAATTGGAAATCGTCGTCAGTCTGCTAGATAAACCCAACGATCTAAGAAGATCCAACACCATCTGTGATTCTTTTTTTTTTTTTGTATTCCTACTCGTGTGAACACTGTTTGTTTGCTTCACCCCAAATCATTACTTCATCTTCTGATGCTTTACCCTTAGCAACAAAATAGTAGGACATACCCCAAATATCATACCCTTGTCCCCCTTCAATTTTTTAGGGCTGTGGCTTAAAATCCTGCTTATTATTTTGTGCCCTGGCTGGAAAGAGCGCGATCCGGCAATTGTCCTTTTTACGTGATGTGAACACAGTGCGGGGGTAGTGCTCATTTACGGAACATTGCACAAAAATCTTTTAAAAGGACGACTTGCATTGAGTGAGCAGCTGTTTTGATACCGGATGTTTTTCTCAAAAGAGGCTGGTGTACACAATGACATGGCATGAATCATTTTAGAGAGTGGTAACTACAAGAGGGCACTTCGTTGAGTTCACCTTCATTGACTACATCTTCATCGCATTAATACTCACTGACAATACACCTTTTGACTACGTTGCGTACACTTGTATACAAATTGTCTATGCAGAGAGATGACTCTCCACAAATCGTCTCTACTTTCGCTCCTGTGTATCCTGATCTTGTTCAAAGTAGCCGTTTCAATTGCTGTTTTCGGGCATCGGGATGGCTCAGATGCATCAAAGAAGCAAGACGTCGTCGCCCTGGTTCGTATATTTCATCCATTCTTCATTCTTCTTCTCAAGTATATCATAAAAAAGCAAAGGGAATAAAAATTTATGTAAAGGTTTCGAAAAGTCGAATCCTTGAGTCTTTTCAAGCAGCTGTTTGTTCTTATATTTGCGATTGAGCCGTCTTTATCCGATTGTTCCCTAGGTTCCTATGATTGGTTTCTTTTTTTTCTATTCTAAAATTAATTTGAAAAGGGCAAAATTTGAAGACATACAATTGCTTTTCTCCTTGACACGTCAGACGTCTGTTAATGATCGTCAGAATTTCTTCGATCATCATTCTGACGTTTTTTAAGAATATCACATAAAAAGCTTTGTTTAAAAAGTGTGCTCTTCTCAAAGCTATTTTTAGCATTCTGCCGCCATGTTTCTTCTCTTTTGTTATATGTAAGGAAATTTTTAGTATTTGGCTGAAGTATATGAATTCAGCTTTAAGCGAGAAATCTTTTTCTGATTTTTGGATGGTCGGAAAATTGTTAGAATGGTTGGAAAATGAATCCAACATTTGCCAACTGCACTACTGGCATGCAGGGGCATTTTCTTCCCTACTTGTCTTGCTGCATATTTTCAAAGGCAAATATGTTTAAAGATCATTTAAACAAGGCGTAAATCACTTTTCTAATCACACATTTTCTGATTAATAGCTAAAACTTTTTCTCTTTATTACGAAGGCATCTTAATTCTTTAATGAGATCGATGTTACCTACGTGTCTGCAGCTTGGTGGAGGGGGCGTTGAGGATAACTACAATAACTATTCGTTTTCACTTTGTTCTCGTGAATGTGAAAATTGTTTTTCATGAGCGTGAAGAGTCAAATAAACAAAAACCTGAGTGGGGGCACTTGCATTTAAACGGAGATGCAGGAGATAAGACCTGAGAGATTGGCTGCGATAATTCTCTTTCATTCAAAGAGCATATGTAGGTGTAAGGAATGCAACAATCCAAGGTTTGATGAAGCTGTAAGAAGTCAAAGCAAGAATTCACCAAGTCTGCCTTAGAGGGATTTTCAATTGTAGTTTCTGTTACAGTCGATATAACGTGAATAACCTTCGTTTTGGGGCTGCTACTCGATAAGATACACTTTGTAAGTTTGGGTAAAGGCATTAGAAGCACTTGTTCACATTACAGAAATTTTCGAAAAAAGGAAAAATTTTGAAACACACTATTTTTTTTCTGATGCTCTGCAGAGTATAAACGTTGAACGTCCGAACATATATCGAAAACTCTAAACTAAGAAATATATATACCCAGTTGTGGATCGAATTAGGACATCACAGAAACGTGATCACATAACTGCAATGGTTGCCCAATTAGTGGCGCTTGCCCGTTTTTTCATTTTTTTATAAAGATATATTCTAAATCTGTGAGATGGAACGGTAGACCATCCGATAACTAAAATAGTTTTTCAATTTTTTGACATGTATGATTCACTGCTGCCAAGGAAATAAGATTTTTTAATGGTGCCTGTTTTGACAATTGAGGGCCGCCCTGCTCAGATAAAAATAACTATCATGGTATCATTTCTAATCTCGTCTAGACATCAGTGATATTATTACAGTCAAGGCCTCGTTAATCTTTCTGTAAAAGTTATTGAACGACTAAAAAACAAAGAAACAATTATAAAGAAAATAAGCATAAAAGTAGCTGCATAACGGTTATCGTTATGTCGACTAAGGTGTCATTTTGAGGATGGAAACTGGACAATAACAATAATCATTTGCGTAATAAGATGAATGGTGTGATAAACATGGTGCGATAAACATTGTGTTTGCGAGAGAAGGAGCAAAACCTAAGAATCACAACAGGAAGGTTGACTTGATTTATTTGAAATTAAAAGCAGTTTAGACCAGGGAATGATGAACGAGGTCGAGGGCATCTCGTAACAATGACCTTGTAACACAAGTTTTTTTTAATAAACGCTTTAGACATTGCGATATTGGAATGAAGACAGTACAAAAACGCCTTACGTACCCGTATCTACAAATTCTGTCTCGATTGATTTCAGTGTCTTCACTGTGTTGTACTTTGTAAATCTGTTTGTCAGATTCTCGTCTTTTGACCCATAAAAACTACAGAAAGGTGCCATTACCATCAAAATTCACTTCAAGACTGAGTGGAGCACTTTGACCTTTTGGACCTGGTGAAGGGGATGGGATATAAGTGCCATGGAAAGGAAAGTTTGACTATAAAGGGATTTTCTTTCAAAGGTTGTCTAACGATTTTGCCCACCAACTGAAGCTTTCACCTAACAATACATGAAAAATGCGCGTCACACCCCCTATACCTCCATCAACTAGGCCCCTATCTTGATGTGTTCATGTATAAATATCGCTTGCTGCTTATGGAATATCGAAATAAAAAAGGCTTGCCAAATGGTTGATCTAAAATTTTACTGTACTCAATACTAGCTAACATCATTTTATCAAAGAATAAATGAGCAACTCAAATTGAAAAATTGATGTAGTTTTTTCTTTACGGGTTAATTGCAGCCATTCGATCCCGATTCCTTTGTTGTTTTTTTCGTATGGAAGTAATGAGGTTTAAGGTTTAAAATTGGCCTGGTTAATACCCGCCTGTACCCTGAATATCCACGACTCCGTTGATTTTTAGAAAAAATATAATAATCATTGCTGTATGTTTCTTGCAGCGCCGAATAATCAAAGTTCTGTGTATCCAGTTCCCAGAAAGGTGCACGGAAGTTGACACTGAAGAGTTACTGTTGCGGAGAGAACAACTGCACAAGGCACTGCTTCTACTGAGCAAAGCATTGATCATAGGAAAGAAGAAGAAAGTCATCAACAACATCTAAACAAGCAGTTAAAGTGTTCAACGTCCTGGATTTTCATTTACCTGGTTTTTCGTTTACTGGGTATGATTTGAAAGGTTTACACTTATCATTGCTTCATTCGATTCATTTCCGTATTTCGATTCAGAAATTTCATTTGCCATGGAGAACTGGTGCCTGGTTAACTTGTGTGAAAGTTCACACGCGAAAAACATTTGACGACGCCTTATTTGCTAATTGATTCTTTTAAACTCATTCGTAGATTTAAAATCACGAAAGTAACCCCACTGTACAATTTCTTAGCTCCGAGGTACATTTTAACTTATAAAGTAATATTTGTTTTTATTCTTAAGACATTGCTCCAATAGCTCAGCTTGACGCTCCAAGACAGAACTCAAGCCTTGCAAAAATCCATTGTGACCCGCTCTGAAGAAAGTTCATAGAGATCCTAAGTATTAAGTGGCCCACTTTGGTCTGCATCATAAATGTGAAATATCAAAAACAACCTGCCACTTGGTGCCCCTCCTCGTTTTGCTCCTAGAATGCGATTTTGTACTAGAATGCCATCCCTTTGCACAATTATGAACAGCGAAGGAACAGTTTCTAATCTTGCATTTTCAAACTAATACCGCTTAAATAGGTGCCTCGTTATTTATTTCTAACGCATCAGTTTTAATCAAATCTCAATTAATTATGAAATTAGACGGTGTTGTAAAATCATGTAAATTAGGAATAGTAGTATGAATTTTATGTAACATATCTTAATTGTATTAAATGTGGCTTAAAGCCCGAAGTTTTATCAAATAGAATATCACAAAGCATGCAATTATTGAAAAACCAATGATTTCAATTGCCGTATTTTCTTCAAAGTAAGCTGTTGAATATGAGCGCGCACTTGACATTATTCACGCTTTAAGCTGCACGGACGTTTTCTGGAGTCGACCAGATACAGTGCGCGTTTTTGACTCATAGCATTGCAGCTGACGTTACAACGAGATTCAATCAGAGTTCCGGAGTGATGACGTCACAAAAATAAATTTTAATTTGATTTATTTCGACAGGGTAAATACATTCAGTAGATTTAAATAACTGCTTTACAGGGTGCCCTGCTGAAAACATAAGTCGCCTAATTACAAATTATCTTGAAGATCTAGTACAAAAGAAGAAAAGAAAAGTGCATAAAAAGAAAGGGACTCGGAAGTTAAACGCATGCCTGAATAGATGAACGACCTCTTTCAGTATTTATAAACGTTTTCCGTCTAGTTTTGAACGAGGGGCAAATCAATCCAAGAAAATCTCGTACACCTTTTATGAAAATCCTATTGTTTTATCTGAAAATCCCCAGAAATCCTTTTGTTTGAGGGAAAATCTCGTACGCTATTTTCAAGAGTGAATTGCCCCTCGGTTTTGAAAGTAGCTTGCGAAGGAGCAGTTTTTAGTTTATAGCTTGACTAGTTCCAAACAGTACGAAAAGCTCCGCTGCCCATTTGAGGTTTTACTCAGATGATTCTGAGGTCAGTACTGGTATTACGTAAGGGCTGATTGCAAGACAATTTGTGAGACATTGCATGTAGGGAGGTGGGGAGGTGCAAGCCAATCCAAGGCTTCATATACTATGCACTCTGTCTCAAAGTCAATCATTTCTTTGATAGTTAACCACCCTAGTTGTGATATTAATGGCAGCCATGTTTTATCAAAGAGACTATTTGTAACGATAAGAGCTGCCCGATTTTGTAGCTTTTGCAATTTTCTCAGAATTGTGTCACCAGCACATCCCCGAAACAGAGCAACAATATCCAAAGTGCGGATCAGCTTGAGTACATTTTTTGATTGGTTTGCAACGAATGATATTTTGTTAGAGTACTTGATCATTCCTATTCCTTGTGAAATCTTATTGATAGCAGCCTTGATTTGCTCTTTCTAATTTAGTAATGGATCAATTTGAACCCCAAGAAATTTGGTATTACCCGTGGATTTAAGCTCTATTACAGTCTAGTCATCTAAGGTTAGTTGCAGTGCTAAGAATCATGCTCTTTTTGCGACTTTAAGAGATAATGTATTTTCCTGTAGCCACGAACTTGGGTACTTGTTTGCAATGATTTCAACAGAGTACACGCTGACAAATGGATCCTCTTGCCAGTTCGCAACGTTTCTACGGGCAACTTGTTCTCACAAGAGATTCACAGCTCGCCCCTGCCCATATAGACGGTTGAGGCCCTTCAAGTGGGGTTGACATTATTTCACATTTCAAAATTAACAAATAAAATATTTCAAAATTATCAAAAGGCCCATCCTGCTTCCAAATAAGGAATTATATTTATTAATTCTTTGATTCCAACTAAACTGAAGTATATGCTTGCTACTCGCTCTATCTATGAATAGCTGGGTGGGGTTCTGGAAACACTTCAAATCTAAACAGCTCAATTATCGCTGTTTTGTGTGGCTTCTGCAAATAAAATTTATAATCATAGCATAGAATTTAATAAAACAATCGGTTATTTCGCTATTTTGATATTTCATTCTGGGAATCAATATTATTTCATATTTCAAAGCTTAAAAACCTAAATATTTCCATTTTTTCTCTAAAAATCGCAATTATTTCATATTTCAAATACCCCTTATAGGGCCTCACCGTTGCCTGATGCAGTAAATCGATTTCTATGGAAATAGCGCTATCATCCGTTTTCTGAAAAGTCTGGGGATGGCGGTTGTGATTTAAGAGACGCTCCATCAAACAAGAGGTCCTCTTTAATAACGCTAGAACACAGTCAACTACAAATAAAGTTCGAAAAATATATTTTTAGAATCTTTGGATTTGGACCACATAACCCTAGCTTTATAAAACACATCTTTTTGTGCAAAATCGATTAACATTCTTCTTTTTATAAGAACCCGATAATTTTTCCCGAGGCTTGATGTTCTTATTTTTAGAATAACTTAAAGCTCAGGTGCTCTTAATGTTTGTGATACTGCAACACCGATTTTTCTGTTAACTACATCCAACAAAATAACAGTTCTTTAGCTGACGAAATCTCCCCTGAGAAATTTTTCGGAATACCCATCTATTCTTCTTTGAATAGAAGCATGCTTATAGAAAAAATGACTGTTACAAAGTGGCTGAATCTTTCCCATTAAATCCCTGCCATTTGGCAGAGATCAGTACACCTATTTTCTAAAAAAACTTTCCATTGTCATTGTACACGAGTTTCTCGCCACATAAATGCGTTTTACCACATATTTATACAAAAGGTTTCTTTCTTTAACATGTAAGTTTGTATAACACGATAACCTGACTTTACCTCATTTATTTTCGGAGTCGCTATATAAAGCTTCATTAAGCATTTAAGGGTTCTTTTATGTTCTGTAAATAAGAAGGATAAAGAATCAACAGGATAATTTTACCGGCCCAGACAAGAAAATGTACATCAGTACTGAGAACAAGTACACTCTTTTTTTATAAGAAAACACTGTATAAGAACACTGAGGCTCGATTTGCCCAAAAAATAAGAACAAGGCTAGAACATGCTCAGCTTCAGATGAGAAATTTAAAAAAAAAGACTCGAATTTTGAAATTTTTGTCATGTCAACAGAACAAAACTATGCAAGTTTGTCCATAAACATTAGCAGCCATTGCTATATTTTTAAACTTTACCCAGTAAAACGCCTTAGATAGTAAAACGTCAGTAAAACATTATGTAACTTCTCAAATATTTGCTAAAAATCGCTCTTAAAATAAAAACAATTTTGATAACATTTGAGCTTTTTATATGTTTTATATATAAAATAGATGGAATCGATTAACAAAACTCAAATGCTCAACTTCCTTTATCTCAGTCAATTTTCAATAGATTTAACACGCGGAATGACATATGGGAAACAGGCCCTGCTGTTCTTCCAAAATCTACTGAACTTCTGCCTGACCGAAAATTTAGTGGAAAACATGCCACGCTCATCTAATTTTTGTTTTTTCTTATCAGTCCCGTTTACTATCTTGTCATGGGCCTGGGTTTTTACATCCCTGTTTTCGCGATCATTTAACAAGAACCTTTCACACAGCTGCTCGTAGAATAGATTAGGGGATGAGATACGTAGATACATGCACACACAATGAATGGAGCTTGTTTGTGATGCTGTGGTTTAGGTCCTTTGTGGCATATATGTCGGGGTTAAAGTGAATGGCATAAGATGGCAGTATTTTCTCCAATTAACGGACACTCTAAAATGCGGACACCTCTGATTAGCGGACAAATTTTTTTCTCCGATCGTTTTCTGGTGAAAGTCTCATAAAAACTTTCTAAAAAGCGGGCACTTAATTAGCGGACACTCTAATTAACGGACAATATTGTTTGCACAATATAGTCAATTTGGTTTTTTAACTTTCCAGAGGTGGCGCCAGAAATCTTCTGACAGATGGGTTGGAGCTTCCGACAGGGAGGCTAAAATGACTAAAATATGCAGTTTTCGTATGTTATTTTGTCAAATTTGCTCCGACAATTACCGAAAGTTTCCTCCGACGGAGGGGGGTGGGCTAGGTGCTTCCGACGGAGGTGATGTAGCCCCCCTAGCCCTCCCCTGGCGCCACCACTTAAAGGCGGTCACTTCCAATTAGCGGAAACTTTGCTCTGGCCCCAACGGTGTCCGCTTATTGGAGAGAATACTGTATTCGTTTAATTACGACTTACGAATGACTCTCAGCCAAACAATGGCGTATCCAGGTTTGGAAAATTGGAAGGGCAAAGAGGAATCAGTCACCAGGGGGTCCGGGAAATTTTTGTTGCCCACACGCTTAAGAGTTGGGGAAAACACGCCATTTGCACTTAGCTGCCAACTTTATGAACATACTCTTATCATAACATTGTTCACTTAAAAAAGTTATTCTCTTCTTTCCCTTTTTTTGCTGGTGCGAATTTTTATATATATCCAAACAACTTCTCAATTCTTCTGTTACTGTCCCGGATCCCATTTAAGATATTTTGTAAAAAAAGATTAGTATTTGTATTTGTATTGGAAAAATATTTGACCAACATTTTCGTAAGCATTAAACTTACTAAAAAGCTCATGGTAGTTTTCTCGCTTTAGATGAATTTGCAGGTGGTACCAAAATGTTTCGAGGGTTTGGTGAATGCTGTATTTTTTAGTTCTAAATGGTTTCATTTCCAAAACTTATGCAATACTAGAGGCTTTTTACAGTTGATGAAAAGTCAAATTTGCAAACATAAATCTCGGAAAAATTCGCACACACTCACAAACAGAAACACACAAACACACACACACACACGTCAATGTCCTTTAATGCCATTCTGCCTTTTCTTTTGCTCATTTCTTTTCTCCTTTCCCCCTTCCTTCTCCATTTCCTTTTTTCTCTCCATCCCCTTTTTTTGTTCCCACTTTTCGTTTGCTGCCCAGTTACAACTCTTTGGCTGCCCCTGGCATTGGCTTGGTTACGCCGAGAATAGATACTCTTGCTAAAGGCACCCCCGATCTGGCGGCAAATAGGCATTTGCTCATCCAACCGCAACAGATACTCTTTCATTTCTTCGTTGTTTCGACGTTTCTTGTTCGTTTTATGAGGACAACGCCTTGTTGTGTCCTTGTTATGTCGATTCGTGAATGCAGATCAGGTTGAGTTTGCACCTGCTGCTTAGAAACACATGGCAAGATGCCCTTCTTGTCTTTAATTCTTAATAAATTCGTTTCAACCCGACTAAATTTATTCGGTATAACACGATATCCCCTACTTTGGCAAGTTTATAGGTTTTTCCTCCATTGACAACGGGTGCGACAGAAACGGACTCCATTATCGTAGTCATTAAACTTGTTCACCTTCATTCTTTGACAAGGGCTTGGTTTTGCTAAGAAGATTGACATTAAGGGTTTGGTTACGACTTCCCACAACACGCTTTACTCGAATAATATGCTAAATTATGCGAGAGAAAAACTGAAAACAAAAGAGTACAGGATTATTAGACGCAAGATCTCATTGATGTACAGAATAAGCCGCGCAATGAAACAAAAGAACAGGTCTGTGTGCAGATTGATGAATCGGATTTAGAAAATAAAGGAAAGCAGAAGGAATTCATTCCTCAAAATATTCAAATTCTAGAATCGAAGAATTCAATTGGGCGGTATCAGAGCTCACAGCAAGCAAGCAGTAGTTGAAGTCACACGACGGCTCATCTGTTCACGTTTTCGATATTTGATACTGTTGATTCAGAGGAAACCCCGGCTTCAAAGCATCAGGCTGAGGTTATTTGCAAAAGATTCGGTAAGCACCGGGCAAGTCGATCTGCGAAAGTTGATAAAAACCGGCGGAAAGAACTTGGGTAGGTTCCAGAATTGAGAAGATAGTTGATTCAGGAACAAGGATTGCTAAAGGGTTATTGAAAATTGTCGTTAACAGGATTTTCTTGAACTTTTCTAAAAGACTCTAACTTGAAAGCTGCAAAAGCGAAATGGATTCTGTTGTTGTGGCCAACACCCATGATTCGCAAGACCTGTTGCAAAGCGAAAGAATCGAGACAATCAGTGTTCATAAAACTGAAACTGAAGTGGTAACGAGCATTTGCGTCGAAGAACAAATCGTGGAGAAGTCAGTTGACAGCAAAAATGTCGTGGTGCTTGAAACGGTAGACGCCTCAGTCAATAACAATTGCACAGAAACCACGGTCGAAGAACTAGAGAAAACCGGTGAAAATGACGAGAAGAATGTAAACTCGGAGACTGTCGTTATTGTAACTGAACTTAATTCTGAAACATCAAAGATTTTTCAGACAGTCAGCAGCACCAAAGCTCAGGAAAACGAAGGGGCAAGTTCGAATACAGTTGAAGACGAGAGTACAAGCGAGGATCATGTTTCTGAGGCCAAAGCATCTTTGGAAACTTTAAGAAAAAATTCTGATGAAGGCGTAAGTTTTTCTAATGAAGTTACTGAAACTATATCTAATAAAGAAATTTTAACAGTAAAAACTGTCAGCTCTTCAGATAATAGTGAGGCCTTGGATTCTGAGACGACGGTGATAACCCACACGGAAGCTGCGCAAGAAGTTACACACACGGAAGATTTGTTAATGCAAAATGCAGATATGACGTCACAAGCTGGGGGTAAAACAGCACCTGCTGAGGAAGAAACATCACCAGTTGTAGAGAAGGTAGAAGATGTGAAAGAAGAAGATGCACCAGGGGAAGCTGAAGTTGTTGTTGGTACTGTCCAAGCAACACCCCCTGCGAGTGCGGATAGTGAGACTCCGAAGGCACCTGCTGGAGAACTGATACCAGTAGTGAAAACAACACCAGAAACTGCACCAGAACCACCATCAGAAACAGCACCAGAAACTGCACCAGAAACAGTATCAGAAACAGCACCAGAAAACGTGCCAGAAAACGTGCCAGAAAACGTGCCAGAAAACGTGCCAGAAACTGCACCAGAACCAGCATCAGAAACAGCACCAGAATCTGCACCAGAAACAGCATCAGAAACAGCATCAGAAACTGCATTAGAAGCAGAACCAGAAACCGTACCAGAATCTGCGTCAGAAACAGCACCAGAGACAGCACCTGAAATAGCACCATACACAGCACCAGAAACAGCACCAGAAATAGCACCAGAAACAGCGCCAGAAACTGCATCAGAAGCAGTAGCAGAAAATTCACCAGAAACAACGCAAGAAACTGCACTTGGAACTGCACCAGAAACTGAAACTGCACCAGAAACTGAAACTGCACCTGAAACAGTGCCAGAATCTGCAACAGAACCTGCAACAGAAAATGCACCGGAAACAGAAAGTGCACCAAAAATTGAAACTTCAACAGAAACTGCAACTGCACCAGAAACTAAAATTGCGCCAGAAACTGAAACTGCACCAGAGACTGAAACTGCGCCAGAAACTGAAACTGCACCAGAAACTGCACCAGAGACTGAAACTGCGCCAGAAACTGAAACTGCGCCAGAAACTGAAACTGCACCTGAAACAGTGCCAGAATCTGCAACAGAACCTGCAACAGAAAATGCACCGGAAACAGAAAGTGCACCAAAAATTGAAACTTCAACAGAAACTGCAACTGCACCAGAAACTAAAATTGCGCCAGAAACTGAAACTGCACCAGAGACTGAAACTGCGCCAGAAACTGAAACTGCACCAGAAACTGCACCAGAAACTGCACCAGAAACTGCACCGAAGACAGAAAGTGCACTAGAAACAGCACTAGAAACTGCACCAGAATCCGAACCTGCACCAGAATCAGAACCTGTAGCAGAATCAGAACCTGAACCAGAATCAGAACCTGCTCCAGAATCAGAACCTGCATCAGAGACAGCACAGGAAACTGCACCAGAAACAGCACCAGAGACAGCGCCAGAAATAGCACCATACACAGCACCAGAAATAGCACAAGAAACAGCACCAGAAACAGCATCAGAAACAGCACCAGAAACAGCACCAGAAACAGCACCAGAAACAGCACCAGAAACAGCACCAGAAACAGCACCAGAAACTGCACCAGAAACAGCTGCAGAAGAAGTAGCAGAATCATCCCCTGAGGAGAAGACAGGACCCGTTGAAGAAGCTGAATCACCTAAAAGTGAAACAATGGCAAAGACAGAGCAGGAGGTGACACGCCCAGTGGTAACACTAACGGAAATTATAAACCAAGAAAAGACGCAGCCAGAAGTAACAGAGAAAGAGTTGGCACAGCCAGAAGAGACACAACCGAAAGAGACTGCAACATCTGGTGATGGAAAACCAGCAGAGTCTGCTGCGGAAGTGCCAGTCCCACCAAAGAAGACAGCTGAAACATCCGAGGGAGCACAAAAGGCAACGGAGGAGGTATTTTCCTTGGAAAATGTTGTAGCAACACCAATAAAAGAGGCACAAGTTCAGTCCCAGCAGGAACAAGCACCGGCCGAGGAAGCGAAAATGTCAGAAGAGGGGACTGAAATGTCTGAACCAGGTGCATCAGTGCCAGTATCAAAAAAAGACACTGCCTCTGTCGATGATGCAGTAATCCCACATGCAGGTGCACAAACACAGGAAAAAGAAACGGAAGTGAAAGAAACAATTGTGACAAACACCGAAGTTGTAACTGAAAAATCAGATGACGATAAGGCCAAAAATACTTCAACGATAGTAACAAAGACGGAGACGGTTACAAAAACAAGTTACACTGTTGTACTTGAAACAGGCGGTGTTAGGAATGAGGAGACAGTCACCGGAAGTGCAAACGACCAGGCCCAGGACGAAGTTGCCGAAAAATCTGAATCGGAAGAAAAGAAAGAAAAGGAAAAGGGAACCAGTCCGGATGATAATAAATGTGTTGAATCGGAGAAAGCAAATGTGGCTGCAGAGGGTAAAGAGGCTGAACCTGAACCTATTTTGGACAAATCTGATATGAAGCGTTCTCAAGGCTGTTGTGTTATATCATAGGTATCATAAATGCAGTAAGTGCCATTCAAAATGTTCATCTAGAATCTTATAACCAGTTAAGCAATTTTCACCAATTAGGCACATTTACATTGACTCGTTAGAAACTGCCTCGTTATCATTATAAATTCCACAAGATGTTTCTTATAACATGGCGAGGGTTATGTTAGCACTGGCTACAGTATAAATTGCTGTTTAAACCATGGATGTTAAAACACAGGCGGCACGTGCCCCCCCCCCCCCACTTTCTAGAAACAGAAATAAAGTACCATTTTTAAAAAGTAGAGGTGCAGCTCAGCTAACGGAGGTGCTCCTTTTTCGTCTGCCTAGGCCATCCCTCGTTTGAAATGTTTCGTGCTTCTGTGGAGCTTCTGTGGTTTAAACTATACCTTTGTGCATTCATTGTACTGTATTTTAAATTTTGCCCAAAGCCGCTGATGTTAGCAAAAGAACAGGTTTTAGCCAGATGCGAATTGCGTGGTTTCAGGCAAAGAAGTCTTGACCGCTGCAGAAGCCTTGAAGTCTGATACTACCAATAATGCCTGGTTGCCACGCCTTCGCAAGGTATGTATTAGGGAGAATGCACAAAAGCAATGGGCTTGACATGGCTAGAGGGAATACAGGTTGTACTTGTATGAGATCAGCAATGCCAACAAAGTAAGGTTCTTTGAGAAAGTTGGTATTTTCGGAGTTCTTTTGTTGAACGGAAGAAAAAGTATCTTTCATTTTCAGATACCGCATTTGAATGCTTCCGTGATAAGTGCCTAGAGGAATTTGTAATTTAAAGTTGGTAAACCACATGTCTGTCGAGGAAGCTTTTATTCGAATTTGTTCACCACTGTGACAAGTCTACCATCCCATCCACGCATTTTCTCTGCAATCCTGCGAATTCTGTCCACCCTTTTTTATTGGGATCATATCTACTGCTTGTTTTTACTGTTCAAATTTGAGCAAGCGTTTGATATCCCTGGTGTTTCCCTTTTGTAAGCCAGCATTCAATACAATGCAGCTGATAGTGTGCTGAAGTTTCTGTGGGTATCCGCAATGGAATGGGCATTTCTGAAGTCCAAAGTACCTGCACAATACATGTGTTTTCGTTACGGCTGAGGACCACTTTTCTTTTGATTATCCGGTTACTTTCCATTAGGGAAAACTCGAGAAAGCAAATATTTTGTGGCAGTTTTTAGATTTTTGAAATATCTTTGTTCTAATTGCGGTATAAGTTGTATCATTTGAAAACCGATATATTACAAAGCAAATGGTGAAGGACAAGATTAAGACTAGAAGCTAGGCTAGAGGTCTTGAGAGGCATTGAGCATTTAAGAGATTTGTGCCGCATATTTCTGCCTTAGGCCGGAGTTTTCCGAGGTGTCCTGCGTATTTGTAAAAGTGTAAGCCTCGTATACAGTTTCGGGATAATTGAGAAACGTTGACTGAATTTTCGTTGTGTCATTATGTAAGTTTTGGTATTTTTAGAAATACTCCGCGTGTATTCCTCGTGTATTAGGCGACCGTGTAGCAGATGTCGAGAAGTATAATGTCAATTACAGTAAGCAGCAATTACATGTTTAACATGAATATACATATTAAATATATTTTTATCACATTAATATTACTATCAACGCCAATTTAGTGTTATAAATATTGTCTTCACGTACTCATTTCTATTTATTAGATGTACTCCTTTGAGTCTTACTTCTTACTTCAAATTGACGAAATGCCATAACATTAACACCCCTGCCTCCAACAGTTAAACGAGAGAGAAATGCCCACGCAACTCTTAACTGTACTTTTTGCAAGATGCGAATCTGCTTAATTATTCTTGGAAAAAGGAAAGATTTTGTTAAAAGAAATTAAGTTTATAATATCTTGTTTCTACTAGGTATTGAATCGGCTATAAATATAGGCCTCTCTGAAAAAAAACAAATATATTATAAAATTATTTTATCTATATGCGGCGGGTAACTTTAAACGAAATTTAAGCAGCTGATGTCATTCTTGTTAAGAGAGTCAATTCAAGTGGTCAATGTGCTGTGAGTTTGAACAAGCTCTGGTTTTTCTTTGTGTTTCACAAGCTGCGCAGAATTTCGTACGACAAAATCTTTCAACACCTTGTCATAGATATGTTTGATGATCATAAACCTTTTTGTGACTCTTTCGTGTGTAGCAATGTTTTCCCAATTCAATTCAATTCGTTGGGCAGGGTATCACTGGAACATTGAAAACAATAAATTGTCTGTCAGAAAATATCAACCAAGTTTGACCATACAATTTTTATTTCACAGAAACCATTTCATACGGCAACATTTCATAGTTTGGCCGCACCTTGACCCCTCTCATTAGAACGCCTTTTTTACTTCACTTAAACCAATTAAAGGCCTCATACACACACACACATACATACATACATACATACATACATACATACATACACACATTTTTTATAACTCTTTTTATAATGCTCATAGTTCTCAATGCTTTTCACTTTAATTGGTAGTCTGTTCCATATTAAGCCTGCTCTGTGTTTGAATGAATTTCGTCCATATGAAGTTTTAGGCCTGTTCAAGATGACTTTTACATTATCCCTGAGATTCATTGATCCTGATTTCGAGCGTCCTAGCAAGTCTTTCATGGTGTCTGGGCCTTTCTCGTAATACAATTTGTGTGCTATGCATGCAACTCTTCGCTTGCACATGTATTCAACAAATTTCAAGTTGACAGTATACAGTGTCGCCTGTATACATGTTTAGTATCCCTTTTGAAGGAATTTTACGTAGGTCGTTTACTTGGATGGCAAAAAGCCTTGGACCAAGCAAAGACCCCTGGGGTACACCAAATTTTACTTCTGCCATGTCTGATCTTTGATCTACTACAACTACATAATGTTTCCTCTGTTCTAGATGAATTTTCCAAGATGTTGTAAAGACCACCGGCTTGTTACCATATTCTTCAAAGTTGAATAATTCTGAGCCTGAATATTCTTATAAACAATATTCTTATAGAACGAAAAGAGTGTAAGTGGTGTAAACAATTTAGTGACGCCATATTTAAAGGTCACGTTCTATCTAGTGCCTCTTTTGTAAAGGTAGAGTTTTGTCACATTTGCCTCGGCTGCAAAAAGAGGCTGCTTTTTTATAATATTTATTGCAGAGCATCTGTACCTACCTATACAAATATATTGACAGCTAAAGCGTGTTTATGATTTCTTCGGATGTAACAGCTTGTTCAAGAATGCAGTGATGAACATCATCGCAATGCTCGTCAATACTGTTTTGGTTTCATCTCCCTTCTTTTATTTCTTTCTCCTCGAAATTCATTTCTTATCAGGGTGTTAAATTTTGGAATTGTCTGCCTCTTGAATTGCGTAATACAAAAAATGAACAAAAATATTCATAGGCCTTCAATTTGTCAACTTTTGAATTGCACTCCCCTTTTCTTTCTCTCTCTATTTCTTTTTATCTCATTTCCTTTATTTTTATTCTTACTTTTTCAAGTTGTTTCCTTTCTTTTATATATTCTTGCTGTTACTGTTATTGATACAACTTTGTGTATGCGTTTTTTCTCAAATATGTTTCTTTAAATATGTACAATGTCACTTTCAGAATCACAAAAGTGCGGAGCTCGAAAGCTCTTCTGAGTTTTTTCTACGTATCCTTCAGTATTTAATTTTTTCCTACTGACAATTTCATGTAAAGTATGCTTTTAATCTTTAATTCATTTATGTTAGCATTATCGTATCACTTGTAATTATTTTAAAATATACTGATAATAAAATGTTGAAGTTGAAGAGGCTAACACTTTTCATTAATCGTCTTTCCAGACAATTTTGTGTGCCTTGGCACATTAACTTGTGAAGTCGTTCGAAGCTGTTATTGCAGGCCATTTGCAGAGAAAAACGCTTCCAATCAATTTTACAAGGAGACAGTGTTGTTTTACTGAACAATGGCTGTCAAAGCAGGAGATAATCCTTCTCGAGTGGCTCTTTCTCGTGTTTGGAAGACTTTATTCTTTGGTGGTTGCAGGCAGTAGATTTTCGGTCGTATCTATGAAGGGCTTTATCTCGAATCGAAGCAGGCTGGCTTAAATTCTTTATGCTTGAGGCTTCCTGCCTAAACCTTTTCCAAGTAAATTTAATCTAAATGACCCAGGAATAATTCAAAATCTACGAATATGAGGCATCCTGTGCCGCTTTATTTTGCTCGTTTTAAGCTCACAATTCACTTGGATTCACCATTCTCATCTATTATTGATAACTTTCTGCTTTCTCAAAGCAGCCAAATTTACAGAGCAAAACCTAATGAAAATTGAACGGCTGAGCGTAAACAAAATTTGTGGCGTAATGTCAGCACAAGAGAGCTACATCATTATACTCCTGCGGCAACGGGCTGTGTTGAAAGCCACGCAAAGCCCTTATCTTGCTCATCGATCATCATTCATCTCTTCCATTCTTCTTAGAAGCAGAGCGGTCAATCTAATCAGGTTCTGTTGCATAAAAAGCAGCACTGCCGTTGAAAATGAATAAAGTTGACTTGCAAGGAAGAAACCAAGCTCGACCTCGTCAATCAGCAATAGCATATTCAGACCTGCAGCCAATCAGATTTCACGACAGCTGATCTGATCGCCGTATCATCATTAACACACGATCACGTATCTTAACATATTGATTTCATCTTCAGGTATTTTATACACTGAAGCCCAAGTCCAGTTACCAACAGCACACCAGTAGTTTCTTTTGCAAATTTTTCCATCATTTTTTCCATCACAAAGTTTTTTTAAACATACTTACTTTTCTTTTGTCCGTGTGAAATCGAGCTCTATAATGAATATAAGACAAAGAGACCATAGCATTAATCACCCGCAACTTAAGACACTGCTTGAATATCTTTCCTTTAAAGATAGGTTTGGAGCAATTCTTTTCGACGATTAGCCACCTATTTGCATTGAGAAAAATAGTAATAAAAGCTCCTTGTGACTTATTAGGTGTTTTTCATGTTATCTCGCGCTATGTTTTTGTCTATCTAAAATGTATGGTATTTACAATTTTGGTATTTAAAAACCCTTAAAAATGTGTGCAATTTTTTGGCGGTTCATAATTTGAAAATGGCTTTGAAAAAGCAAACGTTTCACAAGATACTAAAAGCTTTTTCGTCTGACACTCCTCAGAGTTTACAACGTCCGAATAAGGGTTCGAAAGCACAACCATGCCGGTCATGTGTTCACACCTTTTTATTGGCCTATTCGATCAACAACTAGGTAGATAATTTCATCTTGCGCTTTCGGGCCCTTATGTTTACGTTATGTATTCTGAGGGGTGTCAGATGGAAAACTTTCAGCGTCTTGTGAAATGTTTTCTTTTTTCAAAACCATTTTTAAAAGAAACTAAGAGACCTTTCAGCACTCAATAAAAAACTAAGAATCAACGAAAAATTCAGGAACTTGGATTATTGATATTAGAACATGCTAGATGAGTGGAGTGTTAATCGCAAGCTTACTTTCTCATAAAAAATATGCGACACAAGGTGGCAATGTTGCGCCCATACAAGGCCGATATATATATATAGCTGCCAATGTATAGCATTTAATTTTTGATAGATAATTACTTTTTCTTCTTTTTCCCAAAACTTCCATTAATAGTGGTAGGAGCTCCTTCCACCCCTTTCAATTACGCTATATCTTTCGAACCACTTCCTCTATACTCCTATTTACTTTTTTGGAGAAGATCCAATCAAGCGCAAAGAGACTCTAACGCAACAAAGCTCGTTGCCAGTCCCAAAATGCAAAGAGTCTTTGAAACATCAACGCTCAGACCCCCTTATACCGCTACAAATTTGGAGTCCGTTTACTTCGACTTCTTTGACCATTACCAAGGGAGCTGGATAAATCGCCCTTGGGTGGCAGGACCTTCCCATATGCCTCCTCCCTTGGAAAACGTTTTTAAGCTGAATTCACACTACTTCGTACGTTAGCTAAGATTATAAAACAAGCACGAATGGCTTAGCGAGGCTTGCTGCTGTTAAAACCCTACTACGCCCAAAAAGTACATGTTAGCAAGAGATATTTTTCACCGCATTCTTCGAAGCAAGACCGTCGCATGCCAGGAAGCCGTTGGGTTTAAAATTATTTCGTCTTCTTGCGTGTTTCGGTCTTGCTGGGCACGGTCTGTTTAGCGCAGAAATAACTGCAGAATATAGCCAGAAGAAAATGCTTATCTAATATATCTGTTTTCGGCTAAAAGAAGACATCAAAGATGAAAACGAATCAATGAAGAAACACTGCAGGCTGCAGCGAAGACAAATCCCACTTGATTTAAACACAAAAGGCCTGATATTCACAACTCCAACAAAAATGCATGGAACTTCAACAAAAACACGTGGTTCAAGATCATTTGCTACAAATACCGTCAATTTTGGTTGCACAAGTTTTGGGAAGTCCCTTATGAAATTAGTACCAAATAAGCGAGACTGTTGCAACGTGAATGTCGAACATCGCACATGTGGACATATTATCTGTCCAGACCCGGCTTCTGCGAGTTTTACCTTTATGATATTTTTACACTATTTCCATTGGGTCTTCGTATATCTGCTTCTTAACGGTACAGGGCCTGACCCCACCTTATTCTGCTAAAAACTGTTAGAAACCTTTTTGTTAGGGAAATGTTCTTGGTTATTTGCCACAAAAAAGCGCTTCTACAAGATTGTGGCAATGGAATGTTACAAAAGGGGCATACCTCTAAAATGCTGTTGTCTCGAAAACCCCAAGGGGCTGCATTGGCAATAAAATGAAAATTATCTGGGGGTGAATGGGTCTGTCTCGCGTTAAAAGGGCTTCAAAAATCCCTTGGTTATGAAGTTATCGCTGTCAAATTGTTTTCAATCCGAATATGGAGGTGCGAATGATTTTTTCACATCTTGAGCCTTATAAGAACATAGTTAACAAAGAGACATCAACTGTGATTCCTATATGATAATTTGCTTCACTGCAAAACAGATATTTGCGATTGAAAAAAACTGAAAGAAGGAGCTAAACACATTGGATATCAAGTGACCGAGAGAGGCAGAGTTCTAGAAAACTACTGGTAGCGCCTCAAACAAATTTGAGATTTCCTTATCTTGGTCTTCGTTTCTGTTTTCATTTGAACACGTTTCCTCTTGATCTTCGTCTTGAAAATCCTGTGGAATAAACATCAAGTCTGACTTATCAGGTATTTCATGAACCACAAAGACCTCTTTTGTTTTTCGAAATGCCATGCAGTGCAAGTGTGGCAGCTTTTCGTACCGGTATCGTACAAATCCAAGGTGCGCAAGTGCATCCTTCCAAGCACGGATTTGGTGGGCGTTCCGATTTTGGTGCGCGGAATCTGGCTCAATTATGCATAGAAGACCATGCATATGAAGTAACTTGTTTGCTTGTATACAACTGAACCAACGCTGTCTTGGTGACGGCAAATACGACAAAACCAAAGATAAAACTACAATATCAAATGAACTAGCTGGCAACTCCTCAATTGTTCCCCCATGAGCCGCCAACCTCAACTGTTCAGCGTCTAATGTTGCCACTTTTTCAAAGCATTGATCTGCACATCCGTCCAGCATTTTTCTACCTTTTTCAATAATATCCTCTTTTGAGTTGGGATTGTTTAGATCTATTTCCCCATTCTCTTCACAACTAAGAGCCTTAAAAAACGCACCAAAATTCTGTTCTTGCGCCATGACAATATGTTTTCCTTTGCTGCATTTGTTTATCTTCAGTGAAAGAAGATCAGCTTTGAAAACATCCTAGATGAGAATTTTAACAGGCTTAAGAAAAATGAAAGCGAAGGAGCCCACAATTTTTCATTTCTATATAGTTTGTAATATATTTTAAACATATTTATTGTTTTCACCTCAAAACCAAATTCAAACCAAGACTTTTTATCAGAAGCTTTTTAAAGCAGTACTGACCTTAAGGTATATTTGAGCGAGTTTACAAGAAGACACAGACAAAAATTATATGGCCTTTGATGAAAAGCTGACTTGGGAGGGGTAGGCAATAGCAACTTCAGCCAAAGTACAATTTCTTAGGTTTAAATAATAGCATATGGACCTTTAAATCAAGGGGGATGGGGCAACTTTTTTAGAGATTTGCCTATAGACAGTAACGACCAAGAGATAAAATCCTTTCAAAATAGATTTCGAAAAAGATGTTTCTGTTTAAAGGACAAGTGACACACTTTTCACCCTATCTTTTCTTTTCATTAACTTATAGATCATCATTTAGAAGTAAGTTTTTCCTGGTTTGGAACAAAAAATTCTAATCAGGGGGCGCAGGGGGCGCGATTTTGCTTTTTATCACGTGACCCTATGACGTACATTGTGATAACTCAGAATCTTCCTGTAATTGATAGAGAGTTTACGAAACACGACGCGACAGGTCCAGACGAACTGTATTCGTTTACAAGCGTGTTGTAAACGTTAATATTGCACTCTATACCAGTAGCAGCAATAACAAATTATCACAATCTACGTCACGGTGTCACGTGATTCATTTCCCGCCATAATTTGAAATGGCTTTTTAAGTGGGAAAATGAAATCAGAAAGGAAAAATATTTCAACAACACTCTCATACAGCATTTTACTTTAAGTTAAAAGAAAAATAAAATTTGGCGCCAAAAGCGTGTCACTTGTCCTTTAAATATATTCGCTGCACTTTAACTCGACTTTTTAATTTTTTCAAACTCACATCTTTTCCTGAACTTAATCGAGTGCTCTATGCATCACACACAATCACCCTTACTCAAATTTAAAAAAATCAAAGCGACCATTCTTTAGAAACATTTCTTCCTTACAAGGCTTATAACCTTGCTTAACAACATACCTTTGTTGCTGGACAAAGATCGATTGCAAAAACTTCAAACTCTTCTGAAAATTTACTGAATGGGTTATAACAACTTCCAACATCAAGCAAGCGCAATTTTCTGTTCTTGAAATAACTAAAATTTGATATCAGAAGCAAAATTTCAGATTTAAAAAAAATATAGATTTGCAAAACAAAAAAAACTGAGAAATTTCAAAATTGCATATTTCATCTATAACTTGGAATACATAAGAATGCTAGTAGATTTTTGTAGACCCTTGAATGATGGGAAGATTTTCATTATTTGAGAAAAGCTTCAGCCATATAAAATAACCTTATTTGGGCATCTTTCCCCATTAAAAATCAACAAATTAGAAGAAAGAAAACAAAGTGGGTGAACTTTTTTCTTTTTCAGCAAGCATGCATGCTTGATATATATTGGTTGTATGGTCAACTGCTTTATTGACAAAAAGTTTATGCCATCTTGTTGCCAAGGTAAATTTTGAAAAATTAAAGACTCAAAACGACTTACTTTATTTTGTCTTTTAGAGCTGTTTTCCTCTCATTGTTATAAAATTCCTCAAAGTTATCCAGTTGGCACTGTCCTGCTCTTTTCAACTCATAGAAATGCCCTTTAATTTCTTTTTCCAATATCTTTCTCAAACCTCCAATGATGAAATATTGTCTTGATATAGACACACACCAGTCTATTCTGTTTTCAGATGGCGGATGAGATGACTCCCATATTTCAGCCAGTGAAACCATGGCTTCAGAGTATTCCAACAAAAATTGTTCATTGTTTTTGTGTTCTTTCCAGACTTCTTGAAAGTTCTTCCCTTTTTCAATGAAAAAAGCAGGTCTTAATTTGCTGAAATTAACTCATATATGTAATGTTGCTGTTAAAATAAAAAATTTCTGATCATCTATATTTTCTTTTGCAAAGAATTTTTTTTGAAATCAACTTTTTATGAATAATCATACGTAATATGTAGTTAAACTTCTGATTTAAAAGGTAATCGTGCATCAAGTGAACATAAAGAGGGACTTTGGTGAACGAAATATCAACAATATTTACACATGCAAGTTAAAGTAGGTGGTCACCTGTTGCCACTACTCCGTTTTCATGTGACAATGGTTTTGAATGCGTACAAAAATAGCTTTGAACGCTTTTGAAAATAACATTTGCAGTAAGTATCTGAGTAAACGATTTCAGAACATAAAAGATCTTGCTGAAATATTCTGTTTAATTCCTGACGCTATCGTTTCACTTTCCCAGCCAAAATTAAATCAAGTCTTCACTTTGCGCAAGGAGAACTTTACCCATAATTTTGCCTGCCCTGACCGTTCGAAAACTTTTGGGAATGGAGTTTAGGTGCTTTCAGTCCCGATCCTACACGGAGGGCTCTTTGATTGTTTGCATGCAGAAACCTGCCAGTTCCAGCGTCCCTCCAAAAAATCAGTTAGTTTTAAGATGAAGAGGTTTACAGTTTTGAGAAATGCACCTGTTTTGAGTTCCCTTCTTAGAACTGAGTGAATCTCCTTTATTTTTTGGCAAGCGTTTGTTTGCTGCCATTTCTCATCAATGTTTCCTTCAAACTTCGCTTCCATTTTGATAACGACTCGTTCTCACGTTCAAAATCTGTTTTCAGTGTTGTTGCTGTTGTATCTTGGAAGCTTCGATCAAATTGCATGAAGTAATAAATTCGATTAAATTGCAGGTAATACATTTATTTACTTCTATTATAAATGCTGTATATTAGGGGAAATCAAACTTTCTGACATTTTGTTTATCCAACTGAAATTTCATGTTACTAAAATCGTCGAAAAAGTAAATCAAAATTGTGTTTGCATTTCCCCCTTTATCATTGATTGCTCTTTGATGAAGGAAACTAGAAATTAACAAGTTGAATTAAATGTCTGATCATTTAAAGTGAATCGAACAAGCTTATCTACTAACTGCATCATTATAATTATCTTTTTTTCTATATTATCATTGTCCATTATATTTATTCTGTACAAGAGAGCCAATTGAGACAGTGCACTAGAGAGCAGCAAAGATAATAAACAAGCTACCTAAATCAACACCTGCGGATAACGTTCTCAAAAAAGCAAATTGGAAAACTGTTGATAATATCTATAAAAGATGCGTAGCATGCCTGACTCACAAAATATACAACAACAAGTGTCCTAATACCCTGAAAGATTTAGTGATAAAAAAAATCTAAGAGATCATCTAGGAACAGTTGCAAAGTGGATCTCACCCAATCAAAATCAAATGTTGGCAGAACTTTTTTCAAGCATAGGGTAGCGTTAATTTGGAATAGATTGCTGCCTTCAATAACGATTCAGGAAAATTAGGAAACATTTAAAAGAAAGCTATCAGACCATAGCAAAGTACTAGCATCTCCTTTGGACAAGCATCCACCATATTGTATACTGACCCAAATTTTATCTACTTTTAGATTTAAGAAACCATTCATGTAAATTAAAAATATTAATTTATCTAAGCTATTTAAAACTTTTTAACCTTTACTTATCAGTTAATTAGCAGGTCCACATCAGCGAAAGTTGCCATTTCGATGACCTGCATTGTTATATAAATAATGTATGTATGTAAGTATGTATATATGTTTGTATGTAAGAAACATAAAACATATGCATACTTTTTTGTTCACATTTCTTTGCAATTTATCACTAGTAAGACCAAGATAAAATAATAGAACTAAGAGCCTAACTAAAACCCCTTGATTTACCTCTTTTTGCATCCCAATTTACGTTGGAACGGGCTCTGATGTCTATAACAAGACCACCTTTGACAAGAGCAAGCCTTGATGAGGCAAATGAGCCGTTGCTCTTACATTTTTATCATGATTTAGTACGGTTTCTAGATACTTTTCCTTGATCTACTTTCATGTTTTGTATGGTTTTGTATGTCTTTTTTCAGAGACGAAGTGAAAAAGTAATCGATTCCTGATCTATTTTTGGCATCAAATTTGATTGTTCTCAGATATGCCTGTCGATAGAACCCATTGTTTGAGCATTTGAACCAGTGGCAGAAATTCAGGCTTTCATTTTGTGAGAGGTGCTTCTATTTATATTATTGAGATGGTAGAGCAAGGAAACACACACTTTTCATATCTTGATAATCATTCAAGATTTATAACTTAACTGAACGAGGATACGAAGATAACTGAACTACGCTTTACAAAGCTTCGGATTAAATAGTACATGTCACGTGATTATAAAAGGTCATGTGATCTGGGGAGCGTCCTACTACATCCTCCCCCTTCTTATTTAAAAAAATACAGCATACGTATTTTTTTTTTACAATTTTTTTTTTTGCGTTAACGTTAATTAAGAAAAACATACTGAAACCGACAATATCCATGTTAACGACGTAAACGAGAAAATTTGTCTACATCCAATGAGAGAACATAGATGCCCCCGTGTGGAGCACCTTCTAAATGTAGAAACTGACATGACTTAACAAGACCACGGAGTCGCCCATGTTTAGCTAGGATTTCTCTACTAGGTGGGAACGACTCGTAAAGAAATTTACATGCTTCTGATGCTACAGCGGACTTGGAGGGTTTACACTCTAAAAACGTTCCTAATCGAAATGCCACATCGGCTAAGTCCTTATTTGGGGAAGCAGGGTGTACTGGAGTGACACTTTCCTGTGACGAGTCTACGTGCTCGACTGTAGCTAAAGGAGAAATATCAGACGGAGTTGTGTCGGGTACGACCACAATCTTTTCTACATTAACTGGATGTGACCAGTCTTGTCCTGAGGTGGCATGGCGCAAATTTAAAAGATCCTGGCGACCATGTGGATGGCCTGTGACGATGAAAGGACCATCGAAGTTGCGCAGAAAGCGAGATTTTTGGCCGCTTTTGGAGGGAGCGGACTCCTTGCGCATGGAAACGAGTTTGCCATCTGGCACGTGTAAATCGCGCGAAGCGATGTCGTACAATTCGCGTTGGCGGCGGCGCAAGTCTGCTTTTATGGCGCGAAATTGTTCATGTGCTTGTTGCATTCTGGCTACAAGATGATGAGCATAATGATCAGCAGGCAAAGACTGAAGTGGAAGATCCAAAGATATGGTTTCAGGCGAGGGAGCATGGCGTCCAAAGACTAGAAAGAATGGTGTGATGTCAGATGTACCTGAAATAGGCGCAGTATTATGTGCATAAACTGCAGGCTGCAAGAAATCTTCCCAGCGATCCTGATTCTTTTCGCAAAAAATTCCGATAGCGCTGTTAAGAAATCGATGTACACGTTCTGTAGCGCCGTTCATGCGCGGACGAAACCCTGAAGTGTATACTTGACGAATAGAAAGCAAAGATGTTAACCTATGCATAACTGCATTAAGAAATTCACCACCGCGATCGCTTTGTAAAACTGATGGAAATCCTAGTTGAAGCAGTACCTGATCTAACAATGCGCGTGCAGCTGTTGTTGCTGTTTTGTCCGGGACAGGTATAGCGCGAAGGAAGTTAGAAAACGGGCACACAGCTGTAAGAATCCATTTATTTCCCGATGGTGAAGTTGGGAGTTCACCTACATAGTCCACGCCCAGGGTGTGGAAGGGATGTTCAAAAAGTCTTATCTGCATAGGACCGTGTGGCTGATTAAGCGTTTTAAATTTGATGCAATCTGGGCATCGGCGGATCCAATTGCGGACATGCTTGGACATATTGCGCCAATAAAAGTCGCGGGAAAGGCAATTATAAGTTGCATCTCTACCACGATGCATTCCTATAGGACTGTTATGATTAGTCTGTTTATCAAGGCTGCTGATACAATCAGGAGAACTGTTATGGACAAGAAAGAGTATAAGGGGTCCTAAGTATTTATCCTGTCGTTGTAGTTTAGCAAAATCAATCCTGTTGAGGTTCAGTGGATTGAGAAATTTTAAGTCATTGGTCCACTCTGTTGTAGATGGCTGAGCAGTAGTGACTGTAAGATACGTATGTGTATTGTTGTTGGGTTTTACGTTTGTGGAAACTTTATGGTGAGATGTAACTTGTGAATCGTCTGTAGAAAGAGCTGCATTGCAGGCCAGTGATAAGCAATTCAGGTTATCGTTGCAGTTTGTCTCTAGATATGGGATGTCAAGAGAAAGTTCTGTAAGAAAAAAATCAACTGTATCTGCTGGAGGAATGAACAACATATCTGCAGCTACCGAGGGTAGGGGTAAAGGAGCACGACTTAAAGTATCTGGAACAACGTTACCTTTACCGGGGCGGTGTTCAATCGTGAAATCGAATTCTGCCAATGATAAACACCAACGTGCCAACTTCGAATTTTGTGGCGCAATTGAAGAGAGAAATTTCAAGTTAGCATGGTCTGTAATGACTTTGAATTTGCTACCCATTAGATAGGGGCGAAAATGCTCTAAAGCCCATTTGACGGCAAAAAGCTCTTGATGAGCAGTAGGCCATCGAGATTCTGTAGGGGTAAATGACCTAGAGGCATAGCGAACGGGTCTAAGCTTGTCATTTTTGTGCTGAGCGAGCATAGCACCACACCCAAATTTGCTGGCATCGGTATGTACTTCAAAACTTTTGTCGAAATCAGGATGAACAAGCATAATATCAGGAGAGATAAGCGCATTTTTAAGATTTTGGAATTCTGCCTCGTGTGGAGGTGTCCATGAAAAGGAGGCTTTCTTAGACAATAATGTACGCAAATGTTGTGTCTTAGTTGACACGTTAGGAATATATTCCCGGAAATAACCAACCATTCCAAGAAAACGTTTAAGTTGTGACGCATTGCGGGGTGGCGGGAAATTTGAAATTGCCTCTGTCCCTTTTTCAGTAGGGAATCGACCCTCTGTGGTCACTTTGTGGCCTAAAATTTGGAGATCCTTAGAAAAGAACACGCATTTAGAAGGCTTGAACTGTAAGCAAAAGTTATCTGCGCGTTCAAAAATCTTTTTATAATGCTCCAGGGCTTCATCATATGAGGCAGACCATGAAATACAATCGTCGATATAGATGATGAGCCACTGGTACAAATAGTCCGAAAACACTGTATTTAAGACGCGTTGGAAAGTTTGTGGCGCTGTTTTGAGGCCAAAGGGCATCTTTATAAATTCCCATAATCCCAAATGCGTGGCAAAAGCTGTTTTGTGTCTGTCCTTTGGGTTTACAGCTAATTGCCAGTATCTACTAGCTAAATCAAGCTTAGCAAAAATGTTTCCTCCACTAATTGCGTCTAAAATATTTGCGACAGACGGTATAGGATAGCCATCGCTAGATGTAACTGCATTAAGCCCGCGGTAGTCGACAACAAAGCGAGGAGGCTGTGGCTTACCCTTTTCTAGGGGCTTACGGACAAGTATACAAGGTGCCCCCCACGCAGAGTTGCTTGGACGAACAATGTTTAACTTAAGCATACGTGCAATTTCAGCCTTAATAGCGGAAAGTTCTGCGGGGCTTTTGCGATAAGGAAGGCGATAGACAGGAGGAGAATCCCCCGTAGGAATATGATGATAAACGCCCTTAATGGTAGACAGAGGTGAGTCAGGCAAATGAAAAACATGTTGGAAGTCATGCAACAAGGACTTGAATTGCGTTAAAATGCTACGCGGCACATGTGCATACGATGGCGCGTCAAGTTCTAAGGCATGTAAAAGTTTGCTAAAATATTCCTCAGAATGCGGCTGGATATCGCTTTTTCCTATTGGAGAAAATGAATTAGCCTGATGACGCTCGGTACATTCTAAATACGGCGACAGAAAAGACGAATCAAAGGCTAGATTATCCTGTGCCATTTCCTGCAAGTTAGAGGTGTGAATAGCATGACCGCCATTAACGATCTTATCAGGATCTAAGGTCGGGAGGTCATCGATATTACGGCGGGCGGCATGGGTTGCAGAAACTAATGAATACCATTGGTTTGCTACCTGAGAAGCAGTAAAGTCTGCGGCATCTTCTAACACATTAGTATCAGTGCTCAATACAGGCCTAATGTTTCCGATCGAGACATTTAATGGCAAAATCGCAGACTCTTTAGTAGAGTGAATAACAACCGTTGTTGAGTACAAAGATTCACTACTCAGTGTACTATCCTCTAAAGTTTCTGAAACGGGCGATATTGACGTCAGTAAACATGTTGTCTGCGAACCAACATCAGAGCGAACTGGGCGACTAGGCCGACATTTTGGGTAGCTGGAAGCCAAAAAAGGGGACATGACAGAAGTGCACAAATTTGTCATGCTCGGTAACCCAGAAAGGGAAATAGGACCACTAAGGGTAGTGACCCCCGGTAATATTTTATTACCTTCCAGCCAAAGGTCACCCGAAGCCGAAAATAGGGAGGAACCCACCAGCGATGTTGCAAGCAACATGCAAACAGTAACAAAATTAAAGCCCCTGTGGAGGCGAACAGGTTCACCTGGCTGTGTTGGTAGGGCAGTCAACAAACATGTAACATTAGCAGTAGAAGTAAAACTACTTGTAGGAAAATGCAAATGTGGAAATGCATGAATAGGATTAGAATCGTGACACTTGACTTCGAATTCTAACCCTTTATCGGCAAAGTATACAGTTAGAGCACGAGAATTAATACGGGCATCGGTCTTGCGTAAATGATTTTGGCCAAAAAGTACCGGCCAAGATAAATTTGGCACGACAAGCATAGAAAAAGTTGCAGAACGCCCATTTTCAAATTGCAAGGGAACTTGCATTATACCTACGGCTTTAAGAGAGGCCGAGGGACTGGCAACAGAGACTTTAACGGGCTGCTCTAAGCGCGAAAACTTGAGGTCAGGGCGTGTTTCAAGAACTTTATCGGCGTGCGCTTTGCTAACTAAAGACACTGAGCAGCAAGTGTCGAGAGGCAAAGGGAGAGAAACCCCAGCTGACGAAACAGAACACCATAAAATATTACGGTTCGCAAGATCTAAATTAGAAATTGTGACACTATCTGGAGCTAAACTTATGGCAGGCATGCTATAAACATTGTCTTGCGAACCCCCTTTGGGAGGGACGGCCTCATCGTTGGGCGGTGCAACATGTTCTTTACTCGTGAGCAATAATGAGTGGATAGATTTCAATAAAGAAGTCGTATCAGAATCGACAGACGGTTCCACCTTAGCAATATGCGTATGTAGTGAGTTAGGTTCAACAGAATTATAATGCGAAATAGCCTTGGTCCTATTATGACGAACAGCTTTACAATTAAAGCGACCACATTTGGTGCACTTATGAATATAACCTTTCTTACACCTACCATTAGAAAGTTCACAAAAGGCACGGGGATATTTATTATATTGAAAGCAAAGTTCACCTGAAGGTTTTGGTGTTGCTTCTTGACTGTGTGCAGGTGCTTTTCTTGGGTAGGCAGGAACAGGCGTAACGGGTAAAGCATTGGCTGTAGAAATAGGCTCGTCAACTGCGATTGAAGTAGTTTTGGTCTCGTATCGTTTGGCAGCTTCAATCAGGGCCATTAAAGTCGGATAGTTGAAATCCCTAGCAAACAGATCCCGCGAAATATCCTCACGTAGTTTGAGGGCAAAGGCATGAATCAACTCGATTTCATTTCCATCGGCTGTCATGTGAATACCTGGAATTAGTTTCTCCAAGGAATGTTGGGTCTCACAAAACCGGTGTGCGAAGTTGGAGACGCTTTCGTGGTGTTGTTGGCGCATGGTATAATACGTGGCCAAGAGATTGCGAATTTGCTGGTCTTTTGGAATTCCACGTTGGGAGTGAAGAACCATTAGTGCAGCATTGTAAAACTGGTAATAGTCATCAGAGGTCGGAGATGCAGGCAATCGGACGAGATGGGTGCTCTCATAATTGCAAAGAATATCGAAGGCACGGCTATCCTTTCGGCACTGTTGCTTGAGGTACGTTAGATAAAACTGCGGATTTGCACCAGAAGATCGGAGAACCTGGTTGAACTGGTCCAGAAAACGGTCAAGATCTTCAATTCCTGTATATTCAGGCAGTGTAAGGTTCGGCAGGCGAAGAGCAGCATGACCAGGAGAAGTTTGCGACTGAAGATTTATAAGGTCGGATAAATCTTTTACGGCAGAGGCAAGTGATCTCAATTCTTCGGTTCTTGACTTATTGGATGCATTTTGTTCTTTAGCAACAGCGGCCAAACCATTGATAAGTCCGAGAGTTTCTTCTTGCGACATACGGGACGGCGATCGTGACAAAACGGGTCATCCACCAGATGTGAGAGGTGCTTCTATTTATATTATTGAGATGGTAGAGCAAGGAAACACACTCTTTACATTTTCATATCTTGATAATCATTCAAGATTTATAACTTAACTGAACGAGGATACGAAGATAACTGAACTACGCTTTACAAAGCTTCGGATTAAATAGTACATGTCACGTGATTATAAAAGGTCATGTGATCTGGGGAGCGTCCTACTACAATTTGAGGGGGGGGGGGCAGGTCTACGATTTTTCAATAAGATAACATCTTGGATCATTTCTAATTTTTAAGGAAGCTGCATTTGATGAAAATAGGTGATTTTTTGGCGGGGCCTTTAAGGAATCTTTGCTGACCACACCATAATTAAATAGCAAAAAAGAATCCATCTATGAATTTTGATATCAAGATCGATACTCCTCTAAGACAATTGATTATATAAAAGGTCAACCAATTACACTTTTGACAAGTTGTTTGTGATAACAACATGATTGTAATTGTAATGTTACTTTTCTGCAGCCTCCTAAACGAGCCCCACCCCCATACACCCATAATTTCCACCACTGGTTTAAACAATAGTTCAAATATAGTTACTTTGTCACTTCTCCTCCAAAAAGGGCATACAAAACAATAAAGGTGATGAAGGAAAAATAGTTAGAAACTGTACTAAAACATGATAGAAAGAGCAACGGCTCATTTGCCTCATCAAGGTTTGGAGCCCTCTCTACCGAGAATTGGGATGCAAAAAGGGAGGTAAATCAAGGGATTTTAGTTAGCTATCTTAGTTCTCTATTTTATCTTGGTAAGACCAATACTCTAGTAAAAAAAGAGTCTGCTGCCCTCACTTTAATGCAATCGAAACAAAAACCAAATCAGGGAAAAGACGAACAACAAAAATGATCTATGGAATAAATAATTTAAGCTTCCTTGATCGTCTGGAGTCTTTCAAGTTACCAACACTTGCTTTTCACTGCTTTCATGGGTATCTTAATCAACTGTATGGTATCGATACAACAAAATTTTTCAGACAACTTTTTGATATCTTTATTTTGAAAATTTATCCTTGACAAATGAACAAGCATTATTTGTATGTATGTATTATTTTATTGCTGTCAGTTTTTTTATGTTTGTGCTTGATGTCAGGTCAGGCCTAGAAATTGATATTTCATTTTATATTCAAGCTTGCAAATGCCATGGATGTTTTGTCTCCAAGAGAATCTGCTAAGTTTATAGCTGCAAGGAGCAAACATGTTGAGGTTGTTTATGATGAAATCCAGTCAGCATCAGAAGTAATATTGAAGAGAATGACCGAGGCAAAATATTCAATGAAAACATGGAAAAGCCATAAGATGCACCCAAAGACAATGGGCGATGATGCACTTCAATGGATATTTGTTGTTGATTGTTTGAATTTCTCCTTTTGGGTTTACAAAGACAAAGAGCCATATGCTGTGGAATATAAAGGAGAAGTTTACAATGACTATGAAGCTCTTTGTGCTGTTGTGAATAGAGCTTTAGAGGTAAATTTATAGGAGTATTAAAGGATCCATTGATGCTTCTGTTAGCTACGATGTTGAGTTTGATATATTTAATAAGCCCACAAAGCTTTTTTTAATCTTCAAATAAATCAATATTCAGCTTTACCTGCAAAATCTACTCTTTTAAAGCACAGGTAAACCAGTCAGAATTGAAATAAGCAAATTTTTTAAAATTAAGAGGCTAAATTTCAATTTCACAATTAAGAAAATGACAAAAGTGTTCCAAATATGTATGACACTTACAATTCAATGTAAACTATGTTAGTAGTAGTTATAAGATAACTTGTTCAATATCTGTTTGCACAATAGAACTTTCATTTTAGGAAGATGTGCCAATTACCACACCAGAGTATTACAAAAGCCTTACTGTAGAAGATGCAAGAAGAATTTTTCGTTCAGCGAATGAAACAGAGCTTCCACTTATTGAAAGGCGAGTTGCACATCTAAGGGAGGCTGGGGAAATTCTAAGCAAACATTTTGACAATTCAGTAGGAAATCTAATTTCGACTTGCAATAAGTCTGCTGTCACACTTGTTAGGAAAATAGTTTCCATGTTTTCATCCTTTAGGGATGAAGCTTTCTATAATGGAAAGCATGTCTCTTTTTATAAAAGGGCACAGATATTTGTGGCTGATGTTTGGGCATGTTTTGAGGGGGAAAAGTATGGTCATTTCAATGATATCACAGAGCTTACAATGTTTGCTGACTATAGAGTTCCACAATGTTTACAGTTTTTGGGAATTCTGAGATATTCAGCTGACTTACAACAAAAGATAGAAAAGGAAGAAGAAGTACAGGCAGGATCAGAGGAAGAGGTTGAATTAAGAGGTTGCTCAATCCATGCAGTTGAATGTCTATTGAACACAATGAACAAGAATGGAAATATAAATGGGGGGATAAATTTTGGTAAATCAAATCTGAATTCCATCATAATAGATTATTATTTGTGGGACTATGCCACCATGAACTCTGATAAAATGATGAAGTTCCCAGAACATAGAACTCGTACACACTTTTATTAAACAACAAATAGATTTGTTATGATTATTTTTTAAAGTTTGATGATTTAATCTTTCTAGGGAGTTCATGTATGTACAAACTGGATTTTTAAGAAAATATAGAATTATTATTGTATTGTTGAGTTTTTTATGCCACTGTTTGGGAACTGGATAGCCACAGGGTGTTTGAAAATCAGAGTGCTGATTGAGTCACATTATTTTGTACCGTAAAACTGAACTTACTGAAGTTCTAGTTATACGATTCTTAATTTGTAGGTTTATAGGTTTGTCTAGAATGGTGATAAGTGAAAAAGGAACACAATATGAAGCAAAACTCATATTGTGGCAATATGAAGCAAAACCATGCTCTTTGCTCGCTAATAAAGAGTTCTGATCAAGGTGCTAATGCTTTCCCTAATTTTGTACTTTGCAATGGATTGCTACAAGGCATCGTACCATACCTGCCGGTGGAACGCTTTTTTAAAGTCAATGAAGCTATGGAAATATATCTTTCCGGAACTAGCGTGTTCTTTTTTATTATTAATTCAATGCGAGGTTCAGTTCTCCCCTAAAGTATTCGAAGCAGTACTTTAATTGAATGACTGTTAAGGCTAATGGTTCTGTAGTATTCGCACAACTTCATATTGCCCTTCTTGTATATATGTAGTTAGAAGAAAAGCTTCCTTCCATTTGGTTGGTCACTGGTCTTGCTTGCTTAAGCATTCGTTACATAATTTCAGCAAAATGTCAACCATATCTCCCCCTCCTGCTTTAGTTAATTCAGCTGAAATGTTGGTCAATGTGCTCTTCTAGAATGGTTTTATCGACTTTTGTTCATGATTGTATCTGGCCATAGTAAATACATGCAAAAGGACTTTTCCATTTACGATGATCTGGCGACCCATAATTCCAGGGCTTTGATTGATTTAATCTATCAAAGCGAAGTAAGCAGATTTATTTTTGATATTTCCAAACAACCTTCGAGTTCGATTTCAAACAAATCCAAATATGTATTTGTAAAAAGATTAAACGATACGTTACCTTTTGTCAGCAAACAAAAAAAATACCTACACCATTCTCCACATTGAAGATTTCAAATTTAGATCCGTACTGAGTGCTAAGACTAGCCCCAGATATATTGTAAAATTCAAAATTCACCGTTGCTCTTATTATTTTAATTTTAAGGTCTAACAACTTCTCTTGTCAAATTTTGCAATTTTTGGCAACTGGAGGGATTTGGCTCGGACGCTATTGTGAAGATTTTTCTTCATCTCCGACAGCTTTTTCATATATTCAACAAAACTTTTTTCATAAAAAAATTTACTTATTGTCAATCTTGTTATTTAAAATGCATTGACTCAATGAGCTAACAGTTGATTATTTTTTCTATTGTTTGTTAGTTATTCTCAGGGCATCCGACGAAGGGGGGGCCGGGCCTGTATTCACTTTTTTGTAAAACAATAGAGTTTTTTTCAAAATCTTTTGTTATGGGTGTTAAATTTTCCCTTGGTCCTCCACTTTTCAACCTTTGTCGGAGCCCATGATTCTGCGAATTAAATTTGAATTCATATTTTGTGATTATGTGGGAGTGTGCGCTTGGCAACAACAACAACCACCTGGTTGCTGTGGCTGCTACAGTGAAAACGTTGGAATGCAACTTCGTGTAAATTTGCGTGGCATTTTATTTCAATTTCTCGTTGGTTTAGAGACTTTCCCAAGTGTTGGTATTGCCTGAATCTCCTCTGCTTTAACAAGAAAGTGAAGACAGTGTCTTTGCGATACATAAAGGTATTAAAAGAGGCATTATTGATGCGGCGGAGACTCTCCTTTTCAAAAACGAAGATGGGGGAATCTCTTTTCGTGAAGTCCCTCAAAATTGCGAGCGTAGTTGCAGCTTATTGGTGAGTTTCCTTTTGATTTTCCTTTTCTAGTATTAAAAGAGATAAAATTTGTGGTATGTCCGTAATGTTAGAACAATTAAAGAGGTTTGTTGACCGTTGGATTTGCATCCTAGTTCTTTTCAGTTCAGTTCAGTTTTATTTTAAATTCCACTGGATACATACACTTGTTGCAAGTTAGAAATAATTCAAGCTTAAAAGTATAAACAATATAAAAGGAAGTTAATTATATAAACGTAACATAACAAATACAGAGCAGAGGAGAAACAAGCTAGTATTGTAAACAGGGAAGGGAATTATTTAAAGGAGGAAACTTTCTCAGTAGTTTATAAACTAATCGAGGAGAAAGCAGCCCCTAGGAGAAAGCAGTCGAGGAGAAAGCAGTTCTGCTTAATGAAGTGTTCTTAAGCCGGTGAAAACGATTAAGACCTAGATAAATGACTGTAACTTTTTTGGTTAATTTGAATTGTTTCCCTTAAAGACTGAAGTGACCTCCTGAATCTGGCATTTTCCACAAGCTCTTGATAATTATTGTCAATTTTCACCAGGCCAGTCTATGGCTATTTATAATAGCAAAATGCTGGAAAGACAGACCATGTCTTAAACTTTATCACTGTCTTGCACAAACTTGTGCGTTTGCAGATGAATTTGCATGATTGAAATGTTATTGAAACACTTTCCAATAAGAATGAATACTCTTATCAACAATTTCTCAGTGTAGAAAGGAGTATGTCACTGGTTTGCCCCTCCCCTTCCTTTTAGAAGTACAATGGCCAGACTGAAAAGTTTGGTCTGTGCAGGAAATGCGTTCCCTGCACAATGATTTTTGCCCTTATTTCCGCCCGCGCATTATTAAGAAGCTGCCCTAGATTTCGTGCAAAATATTTGTTTATCTGGTCATGTTCCCCTCTTTATATTCCACCATTCGAACTTCTGACTTCTGTTAACAAGAAAAAACAACAAATACAAGGTCTCTTCCAAAGTCTTTGGTCATTAACACAAACATCAATGCAGACATAAACATATTTTAACATTGGCTTGTAATGGCAAGTTCATATTTTGTTAATTGAGTGGATAAAGCAACTTTTAAGGTTTAAAAACTGTAGTTTTTCTTTTCTCTCTCCCCCCTAATTATTATAAGGATTTAAAAGAGACAGTTTCAAGCCTTTGTTGCTAATGATCGCAGAAAAATGTTTGCTGAGTACAACAGCAGTTTTTTCGTAAATTCATCAAAGATTCAATTTTTAAAAGAAAATATAAGTTATCTTTCAGCACATTTAGGCTATTATTTTTTTGTGGGTAGTGGTAAAAACGTCCAAAATAGGCCTGAATTTAGCTGCGAGGCATGTTTTTTGTCATATTCTTGAATTCTGATTGGCTAATGGGGTATGCAGAATTTTGGTCGCTCAGCCAATCAAAGCCTTGGAACCTATACCTCATCAGGAATACCTCAGGAATATTTATTATTATTTGTGTCTTTACAGGTTCATCTCCATTTCTCTTGTCTTCCTGAATAAATATCTTCTCAGCAGCAAAAAGCTTAAGGTTTGTATCTTTTTTGTACTGATTTCAATTTCTTGCCCATTGATGCCAAATATGATATTAGATTGATGAGTTATTGTCACCTGATAAAACACCCCAGCTTAGCTTTGCTTTATTCACAATGTTTGGAAGGACTGATTTTGTCAGTCTTTGATTTTCAGTGCATGGCGAGCATACAATACAAGAGAAATTTGACTTTGTAATCAGTTTGATTAAAATGAGCTGAATTTCAGGCCTGCTCACTTTAAATATGTTTTTCAAGGAGAATAATTGCATGGGTTTCCTTAATCCAAGGCTAGATTCACTATCTCCACAGGAGCAGACCTCATCAATTGAGGCAGGTGATCAGCTTCCCACATTCCTTGTACTTCTCAGAGGCATTATTTCTCATGCACCCACTTAAAACACTATCTAAATAACACACAACCCAGCAATTCTGATTGCAAAACAATACAAACTAGAAGTTTGTCTTAAGACTAAATAGAGAAGAAAACCCACCAGTTGATCCTGTGCTTAATGAAAATTGTTATTCTAATATTAATGAAAAGTCATTAAGTAATTATGTTGCTGTGATATTTGACATTGATAACTGATAAACTGTCACAGTATCATTGTTCCAACCATAATCCAACACATGTCTCAGGCCTCTCCGTTTAAGGCGCGCGATCACGCGTGCGCGCCTTGGCACGCCCCTGTCGTTGCCGAGACGCGCAATAAATCACGCGTCTGGTTTATAAGAACCCTTTAAATCGCGCTCCTTGTGTTTTGGTTTTGAATAGTTATTATACAAAGAGCCTCTTTCGAGGAAATTGTTATTGCCAAGTTAAAGCAAACACCACTTGAATATATTTCCGGTCAATAACCAATAAACTGTCATTGTGATTCCTGATTGTTATAAGTTTTTTAAATGGCCAGTAATTCAAAGGGTCAAATAGAGCTACCTTCTTTTCGTAAGTATCGCAAGGACGAAGTTATCGGATCAAAGACCGAAAAATGGAATGGGAAGACAATGATGGTTTCGATTTGGTGTAAAGTTTGCTCAAAACACAAAAGCGTTATTTTATCAAATCCTCTTTGTAAAAGAAGTGCCAAGAAAGCAATTGAAAATTATGTCAATGGAACGAAATTTGATTCTTCCACTTCTTCTGACTCCGATTCTTCATCGGAATTCGAGCTGGAAATTGACGAACTGCAACAATGATGTGTATTTGTGCTTTTAGTGCTCTATTAAGTAGTTTGTTTAGATATTTCTAAATACAAAGTATTTACATGCGAAAACATGCCGTTTTTGCCTACTTTATCATCAATATATTTTTTGGTAAAACGGGCGCCTTAGCAAGGCGAGGCGCGCGTTTGAGCACGCGCCTGCTAAAATGCTCACGGAGAGGCCTGATGTCTTGTCAAATATTGGAAATTTCTTGTGCAAATCAAGCCAACATAGATTTGGCTATGAAATGCAAAGGGTTTTGACGCCGGGAGTTCAACCAGTTGCCCTAGTGGTGAGGGGGTTGCATGGGGGCAGCAAAATGCCCTTTTCAAAAAATTGATTTCTGAGCAATAACCATTCATATCAATATATAAATGCTAATGAAATCTAGGTTTCAAGTGTCTTTTGATATCTTTATGCAAGAGGAAGTCAATATTTTCAGAGTACAGGACAACTGAAAATCGATTTGCAAAGCAATTTGACCAAAAATTTTCTTGTTGGTCATTTCTCTTTAACTCTCATGATCATGCTAAAGAGATTTCAGTTTGCAATCAATATTTGCTTGCATATGCTCAATAATTAGTCTCGGGATTAAAGATGTCTTTGATTCAAGACATTTTATTCAAAATGTTTTCAGACAGCACATTGTTCATATTTGACTACTGGTGGGCCATTTGTTCCAGCAGGGCGTTTTGCCTATCCAAATGGACCCTTTGAATCCCCACTAGTTGAAATTCCTTGATAATATCCTAGAGGCTTGGCATGAATTTTGTGAGCAGTGCTAGAATGCGCACTTCTCTAATATGAGTAAGTACTGACAGTATCTTGAAGTTGTTGGATTTTAAATGATTTGAGTTTCTTATGAGGTCCTTACAAGAGCCCTGGTGCAATCTAAAATTTTGGAAACAAGTTTTTTGAACCCTTTTTGAAGCAGGGTTGTTTCTCATCAGAAGTAACAATAAAAGGTTGATATGATTCCCTCTGCACTCAAGATCACAGTCCATTCAGAGGACTTCCAAATGTTATATCAAGCCATGTATATGGTCATCGGAACAGTCTTCTGATTTCTCTCCGTGTGCAGGGCTATCACCTACAGCAAGACTTGCTACTGGCTAAACAATGATTCTTGGTTTTTTGGCACTAATTTTTTCACCCAAAGGTGCCCTTTTTGCGGTCGCTGCCCCTGCCACGTTATCATGCTTCAGATGCCTCTGAGTTCAACATTTAAAAATTGTAGAAAGGGCTCAATGTTACTAAGGACATACATACATCCATACATACATGCATAATTTTATTGGTGATCAGGTAGGTTACTGGCAGCTTGCAGCTGATGTGTACCTGCTATTTACTCTAATTACAATAAATAAGTAACAACTTTAAGTTACGGATAAGAAGCTTGAAGTTAAAAAACATGGTGACTTTCATCTGATTCGTGCAAGAGATTCGATTTCAGGAAGCCCTTGTGCAAAGGGAATTCAAAAACTCTAGGAGATAATTGAACAAGGGTGGCCAGGATTCTAAAAGACAAGGCATAGAGAAAAATTGAGGTAGAAGAATCTTAATTGAAAGAAACACTGAGACTCTGAAAGTGACAATGGTTTTGAGGACATCAATAAAGCTTTTTAACTTGACTGTTAGTAGTTAATTTTTTCCTAATATTTTTGAAAACTTTTAAGAGTTAATTCTCTAAACATCCAACCAATAAACTGATTTATAGCTAAATTCAGCTTTGTTTAACTCAGACTCTCTGGGAGATTGTAATAATGCGCCAATTACAAAATGTCTGATTTATACTAGAATTTTAAAAAATCCTGGATTTTATGTCAGTTATCCCTAAAATCTTGTTTATATCTTTTATCCATTAAACAAAGTACTTATATACCAGCTTTTTTCCTAAATTGGCAGAAATTTTGAACTAGGAAGGTTTGTTTCCTTTGAGGACCAAAAAAATTGGTCAAATTATGTTAAGTTTGAATTATGTAAAGTGCTAGAATGCTGTATAGGCAGAGCTGACCACGGTTTTTGGTGTAAGACTGAAGGGTTCAAAGTTTTCAAAGGGTTTGAATGACCTTGTCTCTATTATCCTGTTTGAGAAAGTACACTTCTAGTCATTTTGAAGCCTCTAATGCTGATTTAGCATCCATATTTTTTTGCCTGGAAACAGGAAGCAGCAAGGATAGAAGTTTCTGGTAGGAATTTCTGTTCACATGCATGTCATTCATCGCCTTTGTGTTACTGTTTGAAATACTAACTAGTTTTGTGAATTCACAAACTGCAGCACATTTGCTAAGAATTCAACATTATTCTTTAATTTCTTTAAACTTTTAGGAAATTCTTTAAAATTTTGATATTAATAAGTGTTTTGTTAGACTAAAATGATCTTGATAATGATTATAAATGTTTTTTTCTGATTTGTAAATTCCCTTAATTTTAATTGCATAATTTTGACATTTGCAGCTGGATGCTCCGCTCTTCATCACTTGGTATCAATGTATCACATCCCTCGTTTGCATTTTCCTGCTTAGTCTGTTGGGTGATAAGTTTCCAAGAATTGATAAATTCCCTGCATTCAAGATTGAAACTGGAATTGCAAAACAGGTAATTGCCATTTTCTTGACAAACTCTTCATATGACTTGTTTCTATTTATCCATATTTTTCAAGTGATATATTCGATTAGCTTATTTTAATAATTGACAAACAAATAGTAAATTATGTTGTTAATATCGTGAGCAATGTATGAAACAGTAAAGGGAACAATCCCATTATTCAAGCAACAGCAACATCAATCAAACTGTTGTTGAAGACCATATCTGTATATTTGTTTTATGACAGCGTATATTATTACTGTTTTTTGCATTTCTAGATACTGCCCCTATCAGTCATATTTGTAGGCATGATAACTGCCAACAACTTGTGCCTGAAGTACTTAGGAGTTGCCTTTTACAATGTCGCCAGGGCATTGACTACTGTTTTCAATGTGGTAAGTCTCTATCAGATTTATCATATTTTTTATTCCATTGTTTGTTGTTTCATTGGTTTCACTGTGACAGCCTTTCCACTGGCTCAGGTTGAAACAAAAGCGGGTTAAAATGTATCCGTTCTCAAAGTGAATTATTGGAAATGTCAGTTCGCTTTAAACTTGCTTGCGTTTCAACTAATCTGAGTTAAAATGAAAATGAATCGTTAGCCTTCTCCGCTTCAAGAAAATCAGATTTAGAAAATTATAAACAGAAAACAAAGCACGCTGAACTGGGAGAGAAATCTGTATTTTCAAAGACAGTCTTTGAACTTACTTGTAAAATGCTGTTTTGTTGTAAGTGGATAAAAATTTATCCGGGTTTGTTATTTCAACAAATCCAAAGGTGAGTCAACCGGGTTAAAATTGATCCACTCTGAGACCCCTTCATTAAACTCATATCCGTTTTTCAAGTGGGTTCTTGGGAACACAAGGCGAAAAAGATAACTTTGAAGCGGTTATTGTTTCAAACCAAGCTTGTTGGAAGGTTGCCTAAGTTTTCAACTTCACACAAGGTTTTTTCAGTATTGTGTTCTGAAAAACTTAAGCTGTCAGATATTTTTGCTTGCAGTTAATTTATATTAGAAATATAGAATTGTTTTGTCTTGAAACACTTTCTGTGTTTCAGAAGACATACAATTTGCTTCGTTGATGTAATGTAGAGCATACAATATTTTGCAGATTTTCACGTATCTTCTTCTTGGCCAAACAACATCAATGAAGGCAATTGGCTGTTGTGGAATTATAATATCTGGGTTTCTTCTTGGTGTTAATGAAGAAGGTAGTAATGGATCATTGTCGTATAAGGGTGTCTGTTTTGGTGTTCTTGGTTCACTCTTCGTGTGCCTAAATGCAATTTACACAAAGCGCATGATGCCTGTTGTTGATGGCAACATTTGGCGTCTCCAGCTTTACAACAACTTCAACGCATGTTTTCTCTTTCCCCCGCTTTTAATACTGATGGGAGAAGTTTCTGTTGTTTATAATTTCCCCTTCTTGAAAAGTGAGTATTTTTGGTTCATGATGACTCTTAGTGGTGTTTTCGGCATTGCCATTGGGTATGTAACTGGTTTGCAGATCAAAGTGACAAGTCCACTCACCCACAACATTAGCGGTACTGCCAAAGCATGTGCCCAAACAATTATCGCTGTAGTCCATTTCAGCGAGATGAAAACGGTTTTGTGGTGGTTCTGTAACTTTCTGGTTCTTGGTGGTTCCATGCTCTACACATTTGTAAAACACGGAGAGATGAAGGCGCAACATGCTAAAGAAGATGAAGTGAGCAAACTTGAGAAATCTCCTTTGACATCAGAAAATGGGAAAACAGAGGTTTAAACATCATTGGATGTGATGGTTAGTAGAGAACTGAGTATGAAATATGTCAAATGCGGACTGTCGATCATTTAGATAAACTATTTAACATCCAATGCTAGTAATTTTATTTAATCGGCGATGTTATTACCAGTCATCAAGAGGTAGAATTTTCCTGATTTTATTAGAATTACAACATATAAACAGACAATTTTCTTTGTTGTTTTTGAAATATTCTTTCAATTTTCTAAAACAATGTGTGGTACCTCTTGTATTCCATATTATTCTTGTAGTCTAGATGCAAGAATCGTCATATTTGCTTTAGAAGCATTTTTATTCTCCAAACTGTTGTACATTTCCACTTTTTCAATGAAGTATATGAGGTAGAAAAAACATTTCTATAACCAGTTCATTATTTATGCATCACGTGCTAAGGCTCGTATTTCCCAAGGTAGCTCGTAGCAACGAAGGTCCAGGCGCTAGGTTAACTGTAAAGATACCAGCAAAAACTACATTTACATTTATGATGATTATGATGATTAGTGAAACAGTTTTTTTTCTGTTGGCTTGACATCCTAACTTAAAAACATTTCAACAACGTCTTAAAAACGTCTTGAAAATGATTCTGAAAATTAATCTTGCATAAAGCTGATATATAGTAAACTCAATTTTTCCTATAAGGATTTATATAGACGACGTCTATGGCTCAGCAATCAGGGGTCCATTGTAGTCTTGAACTTTTGCCCTTGGCACCACCATGTTAACTCTACAGCTCATCCATCCAGTCCCGATGCGGTTAGAGTTTGGCACGTCAACCGTAACCGCCCTAGAAAAAAATAGGATCTTCATCACATTGTCTACCAAGACTGACCCTATCCAGTCTTGACAAATCCTGAGCAATACGGAGCAATACTAGTTAGAATTTGCCCAGCCCAGCTACATAATTCTGTGGATTATTTTATAGTCAGCCACTGAAAATGAACACATGTGAAGACAATATCCTTTAAGTAGCTGTCAGAAGGGTGCAACCCTTTTCCTTTCTAAATGATAGTTAACAACTGAACAATGCCGCATCCATGCAAGGCAAGTCGTTCTGAGGTGAATTATAAGAAAATGGGTTAAGCAGTCATTCAACATTCCGTGGCTTTTGAGACTAGAGAGTTGCATCCGTTGCAATATTCGCAATTACTTCATCCCAGCATACCCACTTGCAATGAATTCATGCTGCTTCCACAAACAAAACCACAGCAGCGAATAAGACATTTGAGAACTGCTATAACTATATCCTTACCGATCAATGAGTGTGTAGTAACGATCAGCCTTTGCAAACCGGGTGATGCCATCGAAATCAGTGATGGCCTCTGACAAGTCGCTGGGAATGCCATGCCAGAATCGTGTGATGGCCTTTGGGTACCCTTCTTTAACAACACCAGGCTTCGATGGATTAAACCTCCAGTACTGCGTGCCCGAGAACAAGTAATATTGTCCGTTTCTCTTCCATTTCAGAGTGGCATCTATTTTCCTTACTGATCGATCAATACCAAGATGCTCTAACGACAGTGCACCAGCAATCCTTGTGAATCCACGGTAAATCCAAAACCTAAGGAATACAGTAAAACATCTAGAACACCTCTGTGATGCCTTCCGTATGGCTTTCCTAACGCCTTCTGTAATGCTCATATTTTGATAGTTTCGCTGCCTGCCTGGTGCCACCTTAAATGTTAGCATTCTAAGAAAATGACGCGTTTAACTAAGGATTTTCTCAACAATTCAACAGAAGCCAAAACAAGTAACAATGTTAAGTTGTTGGTCTACTCACTTTTGACCCGAAAAGAAAATCGTTTCTCCAGTTGCCGTGTTCTCTAAAGCAGAGTCGATATTGCCAATGATAAGCGGAAAATACTTTTTGGCAAGCAGTGGACCGTGACGAATTCCATTTCTGTTTGCAAGATACATTCTGTTTTCAGCAAAAACGATCATCCACTTGAACTTTTGACTGATGTACGCAGCGTCAATGGCTTTCGTGCACCTAAAGCGTCGGTTGTTTGTGTACGGATTTTCTGTCGGTCGGGGGGAATCGGTTGTTTTCTGTTGTTGACCCTCGGTGGTCCTCGTCTGATATGGTCTGTCGGTACTTGGTTTCAGCTCTGTTACTCGCTCAGTCGTCCTTGCCGGTGCAGTTGGCTTTCTCGTAGGTTTTACGGTTGTTGTCATCAAAGTCGTTGTTGATTCAGTAGTTGTCGTCGGGGCAGTCGTTGTCGTCGGGGCAGTCGTTGTCGTTAAAGGACTTGTTGTCGGTTTCGGTTGGGCAGTCGTCGTGGAAGGAGTGGTTGTTGTTGGCCGTGTCGTCGTTAGACCTGGGATTGGCGGCATAACGAAGGGATCAGCTGGCCCTGAAAGAAAGGTTTTCATTAAAAGATAAGTTTTAATGGAACATTGGTCAAACATTTTTAACTAATCTTGTGTTACACCTGGGATTGTATGCTGATCAGCAAAATGGAAATAACGGCCTGTTAATACGAAGCAGGGCCGAACACTCTGGAATTTTGCTGATGCTACGAATTACTCTTTTGGGTAATATTTGTAAAGAATTCCGGCGTGCGATCGCACCTGCTTTGAGCTTCGTTGGAGAATTTTGTTTTTTATATAATAAATGCAGATTTTCTTTCAGAATTATGAAACTGATAAAAATATATAGATACTAGTTTTTATATCAAAGGTCAGGGGCGTCGCCAAAGGGGTTATGAGGAGGGGCACTGTACGCCCCCTCCCCAAGAAACTTTATCCGTCGGCACATAAAACTTTTTGTCCAGGAAACAAAGAAATTTCTCTTCTCGCCCTGTAGCATGATTGTAACTTTTTTGTAACAATCGTAACGTATTAATATTTCTGTGGCTGCTGATCGTTCAAAGTATGACACTAGAAAAATTTGAAATTGAATTTTTCGAATACTGAGTATTGCACTAGAAACCCATTAAAGCAGCGTATGAAATTAGCTATCATATGAAATAAGCTATCTAAAAGAATGAGACACGCCTCTTTTGTCGGCGAAAGTCACTACTGTACCAACCATTGGAAAAAAATTTTCGGCTTTGCTCCTATACAAGGTGCTTGATTGGCAATAAAACCAACATGAAAGTTCCTAATCTACAATTTATTTTATCCGGGTTTTCATTGTATTTGATTTTTCGATGTCGGTAACTTACCATAAAGTTCTTGAATCCCTTCAATGTCATCTTGAGTTAAATCAAAGTCTTTCTTGTATCCTTGATACCATGGAAACATGATGGCCCCCTTTACATTAGAATGCTCCAGGCCAAGGCTGTGCCCCACTTCATGTGTTGCTACCCAAAGAAGATCGGTTCCAGTGCTCTTCCCAATAACATAATCTTCATCGTCATCAAAATGAACATCACCTGATATTTCTTGAAGAGGAACAAATAACATCATCATTTAGCGGAAGAATTAGAAATTTCTCTGTAAGTGAATTGAATCTATCCGTATAAAGTCAGTTTTAGATATGAAGCGAACCGAAGCAAAATTGCACTCTTCAATCCTCTGTCGACAACCACGCTCTTTCTTAATTTTTACGAAAATCTAAGGGTGGATTGTTTTTAATTTGTTTTAAATTATTAAGGTATAAAAGGTATGATTACTAGCTTTCTCACTCTAGGGAGGTGTTCAGGCCTCATTTGCTAGCAAGGTCCTTTTTTGCCAACCAGTTAGAAATTCACCAACAAGATACCCCTAGATGGCAAAAAAACTCCTCGTTTTTTAGATGAAAAATTGTTCAAAATCACATTCTAAAGTAGGTCATTCTCAGCTTTTTCTTAATTTATTCTTTACTTTTGACCGTTTTTGAGGTTCGTGTTCTTCGAGCGTAGCAGCAGAGCTATACAGTTAGAACTGTTCTCTAATTCAGCAGGTTTCTACCCGTCTCCAATTCTGAAGGAAAAAAAGCTAACGCAAGAGAGAAATGGGATGAAAAAGTTAATACCTTGTCCTGGATAGGGATAGAAAGCGTGTGCCAATGTCCCGCCTTTATTGTCGAAGCAAAACGGGTCAGAGTGGCACAAGGTCCCAAATTTCACGGATAAATCTACTTTCTTATCAGATGTCTCGCGGAACTTGATGTTTGCATGTTTCTGCCAAAGATTCAAGGCCTTTGCAAACTCAGCTCTGATTTCATCTTTTTCTAGATTTTTCGCTTTATTCTCCAACTGCCACGTCAAGGTTCTCTGCAAAATATGTTTCATTGACATCATTTATTTTCATTTCTTTCATTTTGTATATTTTTAGAGGGTTTTCCTTCATCGTAGCTTATTTTTGAGGAGCCCTCCATCAACGAGCTCGGAGGTTCCCCGTTCTAGTCATTGAAATGTTTGGTCTGTGCGCTAACTTTATTGTGTTTTTTATTCCAAATGACTTTGGAAAGTTCCGCATAATTTTACCAGCAAAATTAACATCCAGTAGCGTTTGTTAAGAAAAAAATATTCCACAAATTCGCCTAAAAAGAATTACTAATTGGGGCACGATCTGTGAGCTTCCCCACTTCAAATTTAAGAACATAAAGGGCAATTATATTCATTTGCTTATTTATTTCTTTGTTTGTTTACTTGTTTATATATTTTTTTACATATTGTGACATGAATGCAGACGACGTATCATAGTGTCTCACATCTTTGTGCTGGCTCAGGTCCCATTTCGATCCTTGCAACAAGTATCTCCTCTTCCTGCGTGCAACCTTATCAATTGGGTCTGATAAACCACATCGAGGTATTTCGAACTGCTTCTTTGTTTCATCGTTCAGTTCACCTAAACATTGAGAAACAGTAATAATACTTTTCAAAACCATTCATATCTCTGTTAATTCTTTTGCTACGTTTATGAAAATGAGAGTTTCCGATTGCTAAGTGGCATCTCTTGTATGTTACCTTTTTCGTTGTTTACTGTCATTTTTATTGCATCTTGTTGTCTGGGATTTTATTTTATTTTTCTTTTGTTTTTCAATGTTTCCCCTAATTGCATTTTATTATCAAATACTATCGATAGTCGCATTTCTCGTATTGCCTGTATTTCTGGTATATCAGAATATGGATTATTTGTCATTAATTGATTTTTTGCTTATTATGAGCTAAGCTGAGCTAAAGTGCACATTACACTGCTAATTTCAATAAGAACCACAAGCTAAATTTGTTTTCTGCCAATTGATCCATACGCTGGGGTTGATCCCGTAGAAATTTTTTGTGCCCGAATTCACTCTTCATAATCGTTAACTACATTATCCCCAGCGGATCAACCCCAGCGTATGGACTAAATGTATCGTGATAGAATATGCCCTAATATAGTCATGTCTTTGTTTGAGATACATTACACTACCTGTTACTTTCAGCCCTGCAAACTTTTGGAATTGTTTCAATGTCTTGGAAAAAACTTTTTCATCTGTAGATTCTGAAAAGTCTCGCATGTATCCATACTTCAAGAAAAAATTCTGAAAACGAAAACAATCATAGTTATTTCAACCGTTCATATTTTTCTTCCCGCTCACAATCAGAATATTTTAGCATTGTTAATATTTAAATTTCAGCTATTACAAATCAGCTTCAGCTGTAAAATTTTTAGTTTTATGAAAGTTCTAAAATAAGCTTTTGTGGTCACGTAGTTTATTCAACTTTCAGAAACACTGAATCGAACTCTTCTGTTCTCCAACTGGACCCACTTCTTAATAACAGATAAGTTTTGTTTAAAGTTTTTTCCGCACGAAATTAACGTAAGAAATTGTAGACGATTCTGGAACATTGTGCTTCGCAGTTTCAGAGACGGGACCACAAAATTGAGCCCGGGGGGCTAAGACTCAAGTTTAGTGACGTAGGAGGAACCACCATGGTTGGGTGCAACGCGAAAGGAATTTTATGAAATTAAGTCTTCTAGAATGGCTAAAAGTGCATCTCCCAGACTAAAATTGTCTCTGCTTTTGTCAAATTTCTTGGGATTAATCTTCTTCTGTGATGTTCCTGAAAATCCTCTTCTGGATCAACGGAAAAATCTGAACTGCAGAACTTTTTAATATCTTTGAATGTTTTTAAAAACTATATGAAGGACAATTTCTCGTCTGAAAATTTAAAAAAGATCATTTACCCGTCAAAATCCCAATTTTACCGACTAAAATCCCAATTTTACCGACTAAAATCCCAATTTTACCGACTAAAATCCCAATTTTGCCGACTAAAACACAAATGTCTATTCTTGGGAGGAGGTGCTACACCCCCAAAACCCCCCATGTTTGTTATCAAGTGGAAGAAAAGTTTTTCGCCTATTTGAGAAGAATAGAGCAAACTGATTCATAGAGGAAGGCGAGTCACCTCTTCTGTTGAGTCAGGGGGCCTCAGACCAGGGGGCCTAAGATCTGGGGCCTAAGATAAAGGGTCTATATTCAAAACGAAGGAGACTCGAAGCTGAATTTTATCTCTAACATCACAACGAAAGAGCGCTTTGAATCTGCCGTTTTTTGGAGCGATGGTTTTAACACTACATATGATGAGAGTTTTAGAAGGGGGCACTGGAATAAAGAAGAAGGTGGAGTTGGACAGAATGTTACTTTGGAATGGATAAGAAAAAAGCCGATGACAAAGATTTCCACTTTGTTCTCCTCTCTCTTCACGAGCTTCTGCGTTTGTCACTTTTAAAAGGATCAGGTGTAAGAAGCATTCAAATTTCAAATGTGTTGCCTTGGGTTAACGTGCGTACTTTTTCGCACGTTTTGCTTCCACAGATTTTACCGTCCGTTGACGAGTAACGTAGACTTCCCTCAAGTCTATTTTGTGCCTGAGAAAGGTGTTGCTTTTTTTCTTCTTGTGGACTATTGCGAAAGAAGACGAATTTCCCCAATCCTTTTGTAGTGAAGATGAACTGTTTTGTTTTAAAAGCGAGCTTGCTCTCTTTGATATTTTTTATCTACGTACGACCAATGCGTACGACATGCGGCAATGAGGATATAAAACCGATACAGGAACCCAATGTTTTCGAAGAAAGACATAGGCCTTGCAGTGACGCCTGAAAACAATAGAAACATAGGGATCGATAGAAGACCCCATTTACACAGAAATGGAGCTAAACAAATCCGATCTTCTGATCACATTCGGGTTTGATATCTGCAAACTCAGAAATTGCTTTTCAAATTGATCCATTTTGATCCAGCACCATGCAGGTCCAGTCTGGACACAACCTCCCCCTCCCAAAGAAATCGCATCAGATCCGAAAGGGATCTTCTAATAAAAATAAATTTTTGTGGTGACGAATGAATCGCTTTTATGTCATAGGAGTCTGGATACCTAGTAAGATAGAACTTAACTCTTAAATTTATTCGGGCTTGATATGCTTGTATTTGTAGAAAAAGACAGGCCTTGACACGTAACTGGTTTGATTCAGAATTGATTCAAAAACTCGATTGTTTGAAGTGGCATTTGATATCGAGTAAATTACACGATTTACTAGCTTAACGTGTTTGATTCTTTGATCCTAGGGGGAAAGGATGCTGTTTTTAAAATAATGAACAAGAAAATGTAGCGAAATTTCAATCTTATGCATTGCTCAATTTTGAATACAATAACGCTGTTTCTTTGTTCACTATGTGACCACGTCAAATAAACATAAGTCTTCAAAAACAATGGGATGATTCCATACATTGGATTTGACAAAAATTAATAGAAGAAAACTGGAATAATGTCTTTAGAGGTTTACAAAGGCTGCGGGCATGGGAAACTCAATTGGTTTGACCAAATATGCTTTGGCAACCGACAGAATCGAAAGCTCAAAGCGGAAGCAATAACTTTATGTATTAACTCCTTCAAAAAGTCGAGTAGAAGAAACAATTTAACTTTTTGTTACAGTTTGTTACAGAAAGAAACAATTTAACTATGATAATTTATATTTTTGCAAAAATTGTCCATATTTTCTCATTGTGTATTTAATGTTGTCAAAATAAGTAGTAAATGAAGTCCTCCAGAAAGATCTAACAGCGGTTATGTTCGAGCCTAAACCTTTCCTTCTAATTGCGAACGGGAAGTGTCTTCTCAGATCAGTGGCGGATCCAGAGCAAATTTGAAGTAGGGGCAGTTGGTAGTGGGGGCGCTGAAAAATTTTCAAAAATTGATGATGAGAGAACGCTGTATACAACAACTTCAGATCCATTTTCAGAATAAATAACATAACTTTGAAGTAATTCTTTAAGCAAATTAACCTATTGGTCTTAGAAACTTTTTTACATAATTCTCATTCTTCAAAAGGGGCGCACAATTTCCAAAAAAGGGGCGCCATACTTGCTTCAACTCGTCGAGGGAGGGGCAACTGCCCCTAGCTGCCCCCCTGAAATCCGCCACTGTCTCAGATCATTCTATGAATTCGTTTTCGAATATCAAGGTACTTGACTGGTACTCACATTTGGCTGGGCCATGAACGGTGAACCACAAAGCAGCAACTTCGCATAACTAGTGGTCATACAGATCAATTAACGCAACCTTAAGACTACTTAAAAAATACTGTTTTACATACCACTGCCTTGCCTTTTCCTTTTTTGTTAGATGCTGTTGGTAACGAGGTGCACATGTTAACCAGCAGAGCAGAGACCGTAACCCAAGTCAGCCACGCCATTCCTGAAAATAGCTTTGCTACAAATGAGCCACTCTAGCTTTCGAGCCTCTCAACACAATACAATAAGAACTGTCTTCCGCTCGAATTGAAAAGAATTCCTGTTTTCATGACAATGATTTAGCATTAAGAATTAAGGGGAAGTGGAGTTTTCATCTATTGGCGATTGTTCTTTATTCTACGTGAATAACCGTGATTTTTCAAAAGTGTCTTGTTGTTTCTTTAGAGTGGAAAATTCTTCACTGCTAGATGTGGCTTTTAGTGAACTCTTTAAGGGTAACAGCAAAGAAAATATGTCGTTGTTTGAGTATATGGACCGCTAAGTCGATTAAACTGTTATTCAATACCGTAATGTTTATATATAGATATCCACAAGGAATTTGATTAAATAGAAGAGGCTTCGGCGTGATGCAACAGGGCTTGCGTTTGTGATAGGTCAAAACTGCACTGCAGAAGAGTGTTTGTATTAATAACAAATCCTCTTACCAACCTTTTGTTGTACACCGGACAATAAACAATAGGAGTCCTAGGGCTTGGTCTTGTGGTACCCCAGTGAATATATTTGCATCTGTATTGACTGAAGTCGTATTTTTGGAGAATGAAGCTAGGTGCTTCAGCTCGAAAAAACAGCCTTGACTTTTTAGTGAGCTTATCTTTTTTAAACTTAAACTCAATCACACATCCAGTTTTTACTCGCAGTACCCCCCGGAAGCAGGTTTTATATCTCCTTTACGCAAATTCATCAGGCAGGGAGATTTACAATGGAACTGAAATATTTCATGGTTTTGGCAGACTATCAGATGATTTAGGTTAAGCTTCGTGGATTTCAGTTATCTTGTTCAATGAATTCACAATAGGCGAAAAAGATGATATAATTCTTTTTTACAATCACATGTGAACTCGGTCCGGTTAGATTTGATTTTAGCCTAAAAAAGCAGATTCATGTATCTATCAAAAAGAGCTTTTTTGAGATCTTCCGCTTGATCGTATCCTTAAAGAATTTAACACTGAGACTAGGCCTATTAAAATAGTCTTGAACATTCATTCCCTGAGTGCTTCGCTATAGAATTGGTTTCCTTTCTTCAGTTCAGCTAGAATGTTTTGTAGTCAAAATGTGTTTTTATTTCGTTTAGCATGAAATGTTATAACGAAGTTTGTTTGTATAAAGTATAGGATATCAATAGATAGAATTGCCAATTTTTAAATACAGAAATTCACGTGTGAGTTGAAGAAAGAAGGCCCTCTCCTGCAGCTGGAAGTTTCAGCGTAGTTTTTGTTGTTACTGAAGAGTGCCCAGCCCAGTTCTGAAATTCGATGCGTGTCTTTTCACAGTAACAAACGTGAGCCAGCTGTCAGTTATTGATTAAGCTGGTCAGGTCTGTATATATTCGCACGAAAACTAACATCTGGGTATAACCTAATGTCCATGCAAACCCTTTCTCTATATGGGAGCAAGAAAATTCTTTCTTTGCGACACTTTGCTTGACACATCAATTTTGCTTCACACAAACAGAGGAAGCATTTATAATTTTAGGGCACCACGTTTAGAAAGGCTCTTATTATAGTCGCCAGCCACCAGACAATGTTGGTAAAAGTCCTTTGTGACAGGGTACCCTCTTTTCTCCCCCCCCCCCAACACCTACGTCTCTTTCTTGAGCTTGTCTTGCTTACCTTTTAGAGGCTGTTTTAAGTTTTAATGAAGTTTGCTTTGCAGTTTGTGTATAGACCACAACACATATAAATCACCAGGGGCGTTGCCAGATTGGGGAGCGGGCGCCTTACAATACACACCAAAAAGAAGACTGTAATTGATAATTTGAATGGATGACTTTGATTCTGACTGGTGGCCTCTGCAAGTTTGCAGAAAAGGATTCTTTTTGGTAGTCGATGTAAGAAAAGATGCAAAAAATACCTTGTTTATTCTCTTATCTTATTTATCTTAAAATCACATCGTGAATTTTTAAAATTTGCTTTTCCATCATTTTCTAGGCTAGGCACGTAATTTTGACTGAAAATTTCAAATGATTATTCCACTAATTTGGCTGAAGATGTATGTCTTGGTGCAACGACCAGTGGTTTCATAGTGCTGCTGCGAAGGTTTCAAAACCTCAACAATGTTAAAGGATAATTGAAGAGTTATGGTTTGTTTTGGGTTTGGAGGTTTATGATAGCGGGGCGGGATTTTCTATTTTAGGGAATCGCGGTTATTAACTTTAACCAAGATGGCAAATGTCCTGCCAAAAAAAGGCTTATGAATACTTACTTTTTATTATCTAAAAATATTACGAATGAATTATTTGAAATCTGCAAATCTGCAAGGAATCTTTGCTAAATCGTTTTATAATGTGCAATTAGTAAAGAAGTAAGTATTTTTACTTATAATGGCGCGGAATTTTGAATCGCGTATTTTATTCAGACAACTTTACAATGGAAAACCTCCTTTCCATTTGCCACCGAACAGCTGTTTCTTCGAAGCCTCTGTCTGAAATTTGAATATAAACAATATGATTAAAATGGAGCTTCTCAGCTATCGTTAAAGGTCGTAATGCTGTCCTCATTTTGAAGCGTTTAACATGTTTAAAAGGTAAGCATTGTTTAGGAAAAGGTTTATATTATCACGCTCCCCCCTGAACCTGAGACTAGACCTAGCAAGTCAAAATCATATCACAATTACATGAGGGGTCCAGTCGATTTGAAGGTCTTACCGAATGGCTACCTAATGGTCCAGTTTCGATAATAAACGACGGCTTAGTTTAGCTTGCGATTCATTATAGACAATGAAAAAGGTCTTATTTTTCACGAATCAACAACAACAGTCAATTGCGAAGAAATTTGTCAAAAAAGGACCAGGTGCGTACAAAGAATTGAATGCTACCAGTGACATAATTTATGTCCTTATGCTACCATTTGAGGGTAATATTTTAACATTTTACCTTTAGCCCACATTGAACCTGACTGGACCCCCCTGTTGGGCCACAATGGGAGTAACCCCCCGGAAGATGCAGGGGGGCCTCGCAATATACTAGAGGAACCCAAACCAAATCTTTTGCAGATTGTAATAAGTTTGAAAATGTACACATGCTGCCTCTTAACCCTCTCTCCCATGACTGTGTTTGGTTTTTACATGTTTGTGCATTACCTCTGTATGTTATTTTAAATTTAGTCATTTCTGTATGCAGGTAAAAATATCCCCCCCCCCTAAATGTCAAAGACCTAACTACCCCATTGGTACATAGTAATTTCCTGGTCCTCTTCAAGTTCAAAATACTCGTCTCAATATCACCCATGACAGATGTATACTGTTCTTAAATTTTCCAACATAAATTTCGGTTTTGTTTCAGCAAGAACCTATTCAGCAGTCAATTGGATTTGTCACATTCAAACATTCATTTTTAGGACTGGAAATCAGGCTCTAGAATTTCAGGCAAAATGAAAAGATCAGTCGAAGGAGTTAGTAGTCCATATTTGTAAGTAAACCTAGACTGCATTGAAATCTTTAATTTAAAGATATTTTCTCACTGTCAATCAATTTTAAAATAAAAAAATGCTAAATTTCAAAACTTTGATTAATAAATTCTCTAAATTTAAGCAAATAAAACTGAGAAATAAACATTCACTTATGGTCAAATTTCAATAACAAAATCGGTTAGGAAGTTGAGTTATGAGAGCAGATTCCCATAATTTCTTTAAGCATTAAATGGCATCTATATATTATACAAATATGTATTAAACTTCCTGATCTGAAAAATGTCAGTAATGCAGTGATAGGAAACCTTTGAATGCTGTTGAACATATAACAGTTTGTAAATGCAGAGAGAAAAACAACCTTGGCTGTACTGACTCTGCATCTAAGAAATTTCCTCAAAGTTGAGTGTGATGACTAACAATGTCCATGTCAGCATAATCTCTGAAAAAAATTGTCTCTATCACTTTCTCTTAAATTTTAGTGTCCAGAGCAAAGAATCTAAAGCTAGTCCCATTAAAAGAAGTAAAAAAGAAAAGTTTGATGGGATCCCTGTTGAGCAGATTTTGGAGAAAAAGCTGCCAGATCATCTTGCTCCAAATCTTGATATTTTATTTGTAAGTCAAATTTATTATATCAATATCATATTATCATATCATTGTTGTTTTACGATTTTTAACTTGTAATTTTCTGCATCACATATGCTTGTAATGCTGCCAAGTGTCCTAAGTAAACAAATCAGATCAAGAATCTGATTTAAAAGTAGAAGTTTTATTTTCTAAACAGATATTAGTTGCTGTTTCTTTGGTCTATTGGCTGTTTTGCAATCAGTTCTACATCACTTTCTTCAATCAGCCATTAAAAGGAAAAGGCAGAGTAACTTCCTGTCGCTATTTGAATACTTAACTTTGATTTTTAATCATATTAATAAATATAAGAATTAAGTAATTGCTATTAACTTTAGGTTGGTATTAATCCTGGATTGATGTCAGCATTCAAAGGCCACCACTTCTGTGGGCACAATAACCATTTTTGTAAGTTATTTTATTTTCTGCTTCTTTTGCAATCTATATCGATATCTATGTTCCTAGATATCAATAGCTTCCTCTTGGTAAGGTCAATCACCCTCATTAGCATTTGTGTACACTGCCTTTGAATGTCCTTGAAAAATAATATTATAAACTCATTTTTTCACCATTTTTATCCTTCTTTAATATTCACTATCTATAATCAATGCATGAACATTCAGATTGAGTTTGCTACCAAAGCAACCAGTGCAAAATTAGGTGTATACTTGAACGAAATTTCTTTGGAACTATTTATTGCTACAGTCATAGAATCCGTTGCAAAAATCATTTAGTGATAGACAAGAACAAATTAAGACCCAAGCTTGTCAATTTAAATTTAAAAAAATTGTGTGAGCAGATGGTACAGACTATTGAAAAAAAACTGTCCGAAAATTATTTAGTGTTAAATATGTTTTTGTCAGCAAATATGTAATACCATTTTCAATATGAAACCTTCCTGAAATTGAAGCACAAATTCTTGCAAGCAATCTTTAAAGTTTTGCCCTAAATTTCAACTGTCTGTGATATCTAATAGAAATCAATTAAACATAATGAAGTATTTTTGAAAATGTTTGCTTTTTTTCAAAGCAATGCCCAAAAATGTCTTTGTTGGAGTACATTGCCTGAAGTATTCCTGCATTGGTTTTTTTAATTCAATTTAGGCAACCAGTGAAAATATTTTGTATTATTTGCCTTTCTGGATATTTCTATCATTTACCTTTCATACAATGTTTCTTTAGATAAAAATAACGTTAGAATCTGACGCTTAATTTCCTATTTCAAGGGCCATGTCTTTATGAGTCTGGGCTGGTACCTGAGAAGCTTACCTTCACAGACGACCATAGATGCCTGGAATACAAGATTGGTCTTACTAACATCGTGGAAAGAACAACAAGATCTTCCAGTGACTTGAGCACGTGAGGTTTCTAATTAACTTTTGTTCGTTGTTTTGAAAACAATTCAAGAAATAAAGGAAAACCGGAAAACCAACAAGATTGAAGGGAGGTGCAGACCGATATATTTTTAATGTGTAAATTTGCTTTTAAGATTAGATTTGCATCGTTGGTCGAAGAAAAATTCTGTTTGTTATACCTGCTATTCTTTTGCTCCACACATTAAATTCATAAATAAGCTTGAACATAATTATGATTATTATTCTAGTGAAAGGTTTTCTGAAACGACATTTAAGAATTTTTTTTGCTTTTTCTAGGCAAGAGATTAAGGCTGGAATAGAAGAGATGAACAGAAAGGTAGCGGAAACAAATCCGGTGATTGTGTGCTTCAACGGAAAAGGTTTGTATCGCTGATGTTGCAGCAGTTTATCATCATGGCGGCTGTGTTCGAAGCATGCTTTTATTTTACGTTTTGCTCTCTTGGTTTGAATAATTTTTAGTGTAGCAAGGCTTTACAGCTCGCTCTATGCAGCCCATTTTGATGTGAAATTGTCTTTTGGTTTGAATAATAATTTCTAGTGTAGCAAGGCTTTACAGCTCGCTCTATGCAGCTCATTTTGATGTGAAATTGTCTTTTGGTTTGAAGAATTTTTAGTGTAGCAAGGCTTTACAGCTCGCTCTATGCAGCTCATTTTGATGTGAAATTGTCTTTTGGCTTGAAGAATTTTTAGTGTAGCAAGGCTTTACAGCTCGCTCTATGCAGCCCATTTTGATGTGAAATTGTCTTTGGTTTGAATAATAATTTCTAGTGTAGCAAGGCTTTACAGCTCGCTCTATGCAGCTCATTTTGATGTGAAATTGTCTTTTGGTTTGAAGAATTTTTAGTGTAGCAAGGCTTTACAGCTCGCTCTATGCAGCTCATTTTGATGTGAAATTGTCTTTTGGTTTGAAGAATTTTTAGTGTAGCAAGGCTTTACAGCTCGCTCTATGCAGCTCATTTTGATGTGAAATTGTCTTTTGGTTTGAAGAATTTTTAGTGTAGCAAGGCTTTACAGCTCGCTCTATGCAGCTCATTTTGATGTGAAATTGTCTTTTGGTTTGAAGAATTTTTAGTGTAGCAAGGCTTTACAGCTCGCTCTATGCAGCCCATTTTGATGTGAAATTGTCTTTAAAACGTCCGGTTTTTAATAAGTCTGGTTTTTAATGCATTTTTTGTTCAATACATTTGCTCTCTATTACCTATCAATTTCTTTTGCATTTGATTTTTATCATGTGATTTTTTATCAATTTATTAGGAATATATGAAGTTTTTTCGAAAAAGAAATGCAATGTTGGTCTTCAGAGCAACAGATATCCAGGAACAAACAGTGTGCGTTCGATTTTCTTACTCTCAAAGAATTGTTTATGTTGATATGCTGAGAAGCTTTTTCTGCCAGAGGTGGATACGGGGCGTCGCACAGGCCGCATGGAATACCATCAAAATTTCAGAAATGATTTTCCGTCTCCATTCATTGAATTCAAGCAATCCTTCATTTTCCTCTTTACAGTTAATACATTTAACTTTCTATACCCAATAAACACAGAACCGACCTTGATGCTCACGCTCAATGCTACGATTTAATTCAATATAGAAGAAATTCAACTAAACCGTGTACATGATGTTTTTTAAGTATGTCGTCCGTGCCGCACATATTTGCAGGTCCCTTTGTTAATTTGCTTGTACTATCGTTATTATAATTTTTTGCAAATATTTTACCAAATCTCACCAATCAAGTTTTGGCATATTTGTGCGGCACGAAAGGTCTGTAAACACCATGCTAGATTACTGTGCAACACAACTGCTGACATGGGAAGAAAGTGGATGAGGCTGGAAGTTGTGAAGGAGAAGAATCCCAATTTCTTTTTTTCTATACGGAGGATGTGCACGGGGGGTGTAAACTTTTGAATCTCAAGATTCTGTTTCAACTGAGTGTTGGATTTGCTGGAGAATTTTGAAAAGCTTATAAAGGCACAAATTTTTGATAAAATGAAAAATTTAAACGTTTCAATGCTGGCTAAACTTTGAAATTGCCTAGTCCGGTGTCATGTGCGTTTCATGCAGAGACGCATGCCCATGCAGAAACGCATAGTGCACCTGCACCACTGATAGTTTTAAGCAATATTATTTTGTTAATATGCTGAGATTTCTAGAGCTTTAACAGTAGTGAACAATCCAGTCCAAAGTATAGGGAGGGCTTTGTTTTTTTAACTATTCGATTTTTTACGAACCAAATTTAGTCTTTAAATAATAATTATAGCAATGTATGAAAATATAAATTGGCTAGAGCTGCTAAAAGTATTCTTTAACGTCAATTTTTGAATTAATAAACCATCTTTTTATTGTAGGCAATGTATGTTATGCCTTCAACATCGGGGAGAACGATGTCTTACCCGAGAAAGTCAGATAAGCTAGTATTTTTTCAAGAACTAAAACAGCTACTTGAAAGCTTACGGAAAAAGGACACTCTCCAAGACAAGTGAAGAAAATGCAGATGTAAGATATATTAGAAGTTTGTCCAAAACAATAGTTCTCTGCCTTTCTTTACATGTCTGCTGAACAATATACTGCACAATATAAGATAAAGTTCTTTTCTGGATGTTTTTAATACGCTTCAAAAAAAGGAGTTTTCGTCGAAATTTGTTTTCTTTAAAAGACAGGCTATAGAGACTTGGAAATGACCTTTTGAAAAAACTATTTCAACTCCTTCGGTTTTTGTCAAAAAAAATTTCTTCCAAAAAGCGGTTTTCTGCACTCTATAACGTTGAAGACTAGCAGGAAAACTATTTCAATATCTCAATATCTCAGTGTTTAAAATTAGAAAAAAGTCATATTAGCAACCTGTGTAAAAGCGGCAAAAAAGTAAGGCTATAGTCTTTGAAAAAAAATCAGTTTTTGTCAAAATTTGTTTCTTTCAAAAAGAGTTTTCTGCATCTTAATACGTTTAAAGCTAGTGAAAAACTATTTAAATTTCCTTTTCTATGGGTTTAAAACGGGAAAAGGCCTATTGGAAGCATGTGTAAAAGTATTTTCATCTGCATTTTTAGATTGATTTACAACACGAAAAAAGTTTTCTTTTTAAAACAAAGGGTTTACTAGTCCCTTGAAATTCACCACTAAAAAACAGGAAAATAACCACTATAAATTGCTTATTCTATTGTTATTCTTGAGAGCGAGACCTTTGATCAACTTCAGTAGTAGCAGAATAAACTTATTGGCTTGAAAAGAGGCAGTTTATTTCGAGAAGTTTTAAAACTCTGGAATATTAGGAAATGATAAAGGATTAATGAAATGAAATTTCCAGATTTAACGCAGAAACTGAAAAATAAAGCTGTGGGTTTATTCACTTAACATAAGCAAAAACGTCAACACTTTGGCTTTGGAAAAATGTAATATTCTCAAGAAAGTTTGCTTAATTCGAAAAACATACCTTTGTCAAAAAGGAGGCTGACCTCAAACTTCAAGAAAAGGTCAATATAAGGTAGGTTCTTATTCTTATAAAGGATAAATTTATTTGGTTAATTTGAAAACAAAATTGTTCACAACCCAATTTCTTTTTATCCACATTTTGCATAATGTAATTTTTAAAATCTGAAGAGAATTGATTTCAATCTGAAGCAAGTTATTAATCATGCATTGAAGGGAAAACTGTATTGCACGATCCAGAGCAATATCGAGCATTCAAGAGGAATTATTATCATAAAGACGATGATGCCTCTTAAATAAAATCTAATATTGCTCTCATTATTTATCTTTAATCTCAAAAAATAAAGGAAGCTTTGCATTTATAAATATTTATAGCGACGTTTGTCTCTCAACTGTTTTGTTGACATATGATGGTGCAGTTCGCAGTCTTCTCCGTCCTAAGCATGTCTATTGAGTGGTGACTGTAAGCCACGCATTCGTTTAGTAATGAAGGTTGGTGAATCGATTGTATGAAAACAAACTGGTTTGAGTTCTTGGCCTGTAAGAAATACAGTTGGAATTAAAGCAGTTAATCAAAATAAAAGCAAGAGTCTAAGAAAAGGGTAAAGTAAGATCAAGCTTGTTGATTCCAGTATTGAAAGACGACAGGTTAAAAAATCTGAGAGACAAGAAAAGGGTAAAAACCTTTCGAATCTTGTGATGTTTGCTTTTTTAATCTAGCTTGGATTAATTTTCAGCAACAGTCAATGTGCACATAGCTCGAAAGCTCATCGGAGCTATTTCAACGTGTCCTTCGGTATTCAATATTTTGTTATATATTGTCATGCAATAATAATGTTTGCGTCATATTCAAATATTGATATCACTGTTCAGTTAAGATGAAGCAAAGAAGGGTGAAGAGAGTCAAAGTTCGTGATATTGGCACTTCAACCAGAAAGTAAATGAAAGTAAACGATGAGAATTTCATAGAACAGGAAAGATAAACACAAAGTTTAATCTTACTGTGAATAAATGAATAGGAACAAACGAGACTTCAAGTACCTGTCCTTTTCTTTGTACAAATACCTTCCTTTAGATTGTTTCGGCACTAGCGATGGCAAACCATTGATGCCACTGGCATTGTGGAATACCTCATCAGTGGTAGCGAATACACTTCCAAAAGACAAAGCAAGCTCACTGCCCCAAGCTGTTCTTGGCTCTCTGCCTGTTGGGCGTGTAGAAAACCTAAAGTCTTGAGCAAGCCCAGCTCCAACCATCGAGTCTTTACGTGTCTTGAGCACCTAGAAGGAGCAAATACTCAACTTTAGATAATTCAAGATTAGATAATTTCAGCGCTAATTCAAATATGGTTGCAGTTATCAAAATTTCTTTCAAAATCAAGAACTTCAACCAGTCTACCTGATTCAAGAAATCTTTCTTTGCGTTTCCATAGCCATTGAATATGTAATCAGCGAACAATAATTTTCCTCCAACATACATCTAAAAGAAACAGAAGTTTTTAAAGAACTACAAATATTTATTCAAAGTACGCTAGGTCGATTGAATAGAAAAGTGGGAAAAGGTGGACGTTGCTCAGATTTCCTGAAAATTTCCAGTTAATAGTAACGAGCCATTTCCTTGACCCAGAAAAGGTGAAGTTGCATTTTCTCAAATAGGAATAACAGTTTTCATTTCAATCATTCTAGCGAAACGTTGAAAATATGATGTAACTAGTCATTCAGAATCTTTTTATGGAAAAATGGCAGTAAAAAGGTTTAAAGAAAGATTCTTTAAAGAAAGGTTAAAGAGAACAAAGAAAGAGCTGATAAATAAATAATTAGCTGAATGAGGCCTTTATGGGACTCTGTTTATCTATAAATTTACTTCATTTTCTTTCGTAAAATGACGTAACAGTTAAATTGTTACCAAGAACATTCCTGGCGCCACATTGTGCCTGCGCAGCAGCAGTGGCGTCTCGTTGTTGAAGCCAGCTGAAGCCAAATCATAACGAAGAATGCGATACGGATCATTGCGAGACTGTAACAAAATATATTTCATACGAGACTGCAACAAAATATATTTCAGTACGAGGCAATACTTAAAATGAATGACTGAAACTATATCAATATCAAAAAACTGAATGCATTCAATTATTCCATAGCATACGGAGTTTATATAAACAATTATTCAGCAGTTGTAAAGATGAACAGCTGTAAATTATCAACAAAAACAGATTCGGTAGTAAGTGAATCAAAATTATTTTTTAAGTATTGATTGATGTGAATATCAACGTAATTTGGTATTATCAGCATTAAGAAACCAATTATTAACACTATTTGCAACATATTTTGCAATGTAAACTAAATAAATATAAAAACCTGAATGGAAAATTTGAGCGGTGACAATAACAAGGACAAAACAAAGCTGATCAAAATATTATATTAATACAGGTCGCTCCATATGCTATAAAAACAAGCAGAACTCATGTAAAACATCTTCTCTGGAAGCCAGATGTTTCAAAAGCTCAATATAGATTGATTCTTTGGAAATATATGACGGTGATTTCAAGAGTGATATACAACACAAATACTTTGCAAAAAGAATGAAAAATAATAATGAGGAACCAAACCTGGGCACATGGGAGGTTTTGAGCTTTGTTTTTTTCGTAATAAAGTTCATCCAGCATTGTATCACTTGGAGACTTGGCAGACCTGTGGCGAGATGAAAAGCAATGCTATAGTAACCAATGGCAACAGTACAGGAACAAGCCTTAATAACACATACATCCTTTAGCAATTTCTGATGTCAAACTTACTATTTGCATCGATCTAGTTAGATCGTACCAAAGACTGGCAAGAAATAAAAATTTAAGCATCGTAAAACTAACAGACTAACAAAGAATGGCAGTGGCGATGTTCTCGAAAGGAAATTAATGCCCCACAGAGCAACATCGGTAAAAATTTTGATTTGAATGTAAATCGTTCATCGAGAAGTTATCAGCATAAGATCTGTTTCAAATCGTCTAAAAATCTCATGCTTTTTGGATGTAAACTAACTGATGACAAAAATCTCAAAGCTCACCACGAAGACACAATGCTAACAACAATCAGCTGCGTCGATGGGACGTGCTGGTTGATAAAAACATCGTATTCTAGGTCCTGTATGCATGGTATCTTTCTCTTGTCGCATCTAAAATGCAAGTTCAAGTTAAAGACATGAAATATTTACGATTAAAGAATAGGCTTTATCAACCAACATATTTGAGAATATTTTCTGAATACACCGTATGTGAGTTGCTCGGGGTATTACACCTTTCAACGAGACGCATTATTCGAAGCTGCGTGAATCAGATTTAAAAATGTCAGACTGGTTGCACACTAACACTTGACGACCAAGGGCTTAGACAGTTTCCCAAAAATATTTATCATTTGCTACCTCTTTTAAATTTAAAAAAGAGGCTTTTTGTGAAAAAGGAAAAGTATAATACTTTTCAAATGCCCATAGGTGGATGTTTCCACAGGAGTTGAAATTTGTTTCCACATTAATCTATCCACAGAACAATTCTGCCGTCCCCAAGGCTGTACATAAAATGCCAATTATTTACGTGGAAGATGAAAGTTAAAACCAAAATATCACATGAAGCAAGAAAACTAAGTACCTGCACTGTGGACTCTTGACCCCAATCATTTCCGCGTGCAAAGCCCTGTACTAGAGTCAAGGAAGTCAATACTACATCGTTGTTGGTCTTCGTTGACACGTGCAAGTATCAAAAGATTTAAAGTTGATGGAGATAGTATGAATAAGGACTTATTCTATGAAAAACTGTCTGCAAATAATGCGATTTAAAGAAGAATGGAACCATACAGTACCAACTTCAGATACAATTCTTTAACAAAAAATTCGCTACAACCAAAGGCAAGATTCACATGGTATATGTAGTTGCTGTCATGGGTGCTGCTTTGGCCCTTTTCAGGGGACGTCGTTTCTGAGTTATTTCGTATATTTTACGTAGCAGAAAAGAAACTCATTCAGCAAGATGTCTGCTATTCAATAAATTTTGAATATACAATAAATATATACTCTTAAACCTTACGAACGATTTTACGAACCTTACGAATTTGCTTTCTCATTCACAAACGCTATTTATACTTTCACGTGCTATTTATATATTTGGGAATCTATAAATGGCAAAAAAGATAATTTGAAAAGATACACAGGGCAACCCTCTTTGGGAAGAAGCAATGGCCGATTTGTTTTTGGTCGTGGTGAATCTTCTGTTTGGCCTCTTTTCGGTGCTGGGGACGCAGACGAGGACAGCCTTTAGAAAAAGAAAAAGAAAATGTTTGTCTTTTATGCAACTGCCGAAGTCATTTTAAAACTGTAATATTTACATACTTTGTAATTACATTGAAACCTCTTGTCAATCAATCTCGGTATGCTGCTCATTCAAACATATCAATGCCGATCTTCAGCCCTACAAAAAGACTTCTGTTTGCAGGTGCATTGCAGACGACAAATACGAAATTAACAAAATATGAAAGCTTGATGAACCAGTTGCTCACCTTCCAGTATCTGCAGATTTCGGTAACTGAGGCACCTCCAGTTTCAGATCAGTGTGGAAAACTTCATCCGAGCCATGGCCAGAATTATTACTTCTCGGTCGATTTTCTTGTGTCCGCTCTCGTGCAGACAAGCTGAAAGAACAAGAATATAGATCAAGGCATGGCAATCAATATTCTAGTGAATACATTTTCCATTTAACAATGATTGTTTGTTGCAATATATCTATAAAACCCAAAGAGATATGCATGTGACGTACTTTGGACTTGCTTCACTTGACTGAAAAGATAGTTCGCAATAGTTGAGTGGCCGCAGACGAATTTTTCAAGTAAAAGGAAAAAACTTGGCTTACCGATCTCTCTGACTCAGTTTTGCTCCATTGTAAGTAAATTTGCTTCTTGATGAATCCGACAATGGAGGAGCGGAAGGTGCACGTTGCAGAGAGCCAGCTGCTTTTCTTGGAAATGAGGGGAGTGATCCCGGAAGGGAATTGGCTGAATTCATCCGGTTCTTCTTCTTTGACAACAAGGATATCTTGCTTGGTCTCGATATGCCTACCGATGAGCGATAATAGTCCATCCACTCGAACACAATATTCCTGCAGAGAAACATACAATGTCACTGCTCTTCAACACCGTTGCAGTTTCAAGATGGCACTGTTGTGTCTAAAGACCCTCAGCATTATAAACTGGAAGACAACACAGACTATCACTGGATTCGATTGATTCTATATAGATACAAAGGGTTCTAGACGTATGACTAAGGCGGACCTTACCTTATCCTTCGCTGCAATTTGTGGAGCTCAATGAGAAACGGCGCATCTAGCTCTATGTCCCTTCTCTCTGGAAACTTTTCGTCTAAATCCTTGAGTCGCTCGGCAAGCGATTCTTCGCTTAGTCCAGGATTGTTATTCTGAAATTGAAGCTAAATTTATAGACACCTACCTAGCAGCTAGCAACCTGTTTTAAATTGGATCAAAGAGATTCAAAAAATTAGTCAAGGTAAATGATTCAAATAAAGTAAAATTAAATACTATAATATATTATAATAGATAGCAGATTAATATATGTGACAAAAAATCATAAAAAACCTTGAGAAGATCTCTTTTTTGGTTTTTTGCACGCCTCTCTTCTCTCGTGATTTTCTTTCTCGGCGGGAGAGCCTAAGGAAGATAAACAAAAAATTGCATCTGCCAAATGTTAACATTGATGTTTTCTTGTGAATTCATATATCAAAAACAGGGCTAAGGAATCATTATTTATAAATGCGTGATGCTATGTTGATAGCAAAGTATTAAAATCATTAAGTATTAAAATCAGAATTGTTTATAAAGACAGTCATGCTGACTACGAAGCATTGCTGACTTTGGATAATGCAGTATCAATTCACCAACGCAATCTACAGTACTTGATGATAGAAATATACAAAACCAAACATAACCTGAACCCTAGTTTCATGAGTGAGGTTTTTGAAACAAGAAATGTACATTATGATTTGCGAACTAAAAATAATCTTTGCATTCCAAAAGCCAGGACAACTTCTTATGGTATAGAAACTGTGAGATATTTAGGTCAAAAACTGTGGCAAACACTACCTCACAGTATAAGAGAGTCCCAATCATTGGCAACATTTAAAAAAGAATTAAGAGCACACCCTATAGAATGCGACTGTAGATTGTGTAAAAAATTTATTGCTGGGTTAGGTTTTATTTAGAACATTATACCTTAAACCTTTTTAATATTGTATCATATATTTTTATTTCATACTAACTCTTTATAGATAGTTGGCCTTAATTAGCTTCTTTATAGCTATCAGCCGTTCATTTAGTACGCCAACTTTAAACAAATTATTTATTATTATTATTATTATATTAAAAACAATTGAAATGAGAGGAATCAATCAGGCACCAAAATCTCCTAAAATTATATATTGGTCATTCAAAGGAGAACAATTCAATTCTCTCTGAAGTACAATAAAATGCATCGCTTTACATCAAAAAAATTCTAAGGTCGTGCATTTAAAGATAAAATGGCGGATTTTCCACGAAAAACCATAGTGCATTCAATAACACAATTGTAATGAAGTATCTGTATTTCCCATGTCAAGAGACGAAGCAAGCAAAAGAAATACTGAAAATAAGATGAAAACTTACCTCAGCGGCACCACGTGATGTAAAATTTTCATTTGTCATGAGATAGCCCTTAAACAAAAGAGTATGAAATTTCAAATAATCAAACTAGACTGCACGCACTGAAACGCATTCGAGCGATGGTAAGACCTGTGGTTGTCGGACAGAAATGATGAGATTGTGATGACGTCAGAGAAATCGTACAAACTCAGGATTCTATATACAAATGACATGCATAACTATGCAAGAATTCAGCCAGGGTTAAATAAAACGTGCCTGTCTGCTAACTGAAGGCTAATCTCAGGCACAGTCCAAATAATTGACTGTTTCTACTGCCATCTCCAAATTGTTCTTTCCAGAATACAATTTGGTATTTGTTAAATGTAGCAATAAAAGGAAGACACAACTTACGAGATTGTCAGTGTCTGTCTCTGAGGCATCTTGAAATGGTGAAACGTGAAACTTATGAACTTCGCCTTCAATATTGACCGTCAAACTGACGCTGTTTTGGCTAACACAGCGCACGCTGATGCTCTCATTCAACTGCAAAGAAAAGGTACATAAAGTTTAACGAAAAATAGAGTGAATGTCTTCATCCAAAAAATACAGCTATAGATATTTGCCATTAAGGATTCGAGTGAATAAACTAGTTCATGTACTCTATTACTCATCCATTGGTCACATAACGCTAAGGTGGTCAATTGCAACCATCTCCTTTTCAGCAAGAGGTGGGATAAAACAAAGGTACATTTGCACCCATGGGTTGGGCATCTTTCTAGACATTGTGACTTGTGAAAAAACTATCGAAAACATTAAACACTGGAAAAATCCACCCCTTAAAAATTCTCTAAGTTACAACATCACGCAAAACCCTCTGCTACATGCTAGGAGAACTGGTTAAGTTAATGAACATTAGAAAGGAAAGACAAATCTACTAATCTGAGTTTATATAAACGAGGGCTTGTGTGTGTGGAGTAGCCTTTAATAAAGTTCAAAGCTATCCCTGGTGACATTCATTTTCCATTGATCAGCTGCCAAAAATTATTATTATTTGGCGACAGAAATAATAACTGATATCGTTAAACCAAAATATTGATTATCTCAATTATTTGATTTAGGCACATTTACTTTGCAGCTTCAACCGCATATCATTCAGGAAATCCTTACAATTGAATTCCATACCTGAACTGTTTCTGGGTTCATCATCTTGCCATAGGCCCATTTCCATTTCTTATCTGGAACCCCATCCTAGAGAGAATATTAGAGAACAAAAGAGATTAGCATTCATTCAAAGTCTTCTCAACTTCAAAAGATTTGTTGATAATGTTTACAAATAGTTATACATTACCCTTGGGTTGCAAACTTAAAAAGACATGTTTCGGTCTTTACCGATTTATCAAAAAACTTCTTGTTTTCAACAAAATAGTTGCTTCAGATAACTCAGAATGAGAATCTTAAATCAGAAATTCAAAAATGCAAATGAAAGAGGTTCGTTTTAACAAGTTACAAGTGTACGAATCTGGAATTAAAGATTCTTTTGATTCATTTGCAACGACAATTTTCAAGATATGAAACGTTCCTTTCCCTGCTTATTTAAACGTAAAATTAGTTAACGTACAATTTACGAAGAGAAATGTTCACAAGCAACTTGACTGCATGCAGTAGGGATTTGCTATACATATAGACAAATAAATGAATATATCACTCAGCAATGGTCTGAGCAACAACATGACGTAATATAATTTGTTACCTCGCTGTTGAAAGTTGCTTCCTTACTTGTGACCAAAAATCTGCCAGTAAAGAAACTTTTATCAAACTAAAGTCATGGAAATTCACGCAAAGATTATATCAAGAAACTATTAATTAAACATTTTGATTGAAATGAAAAACACCCACAGTTCATAATGTTTATTATTGATATCTAATTGCGTACGATACAAAATTACGCATTGAAAGTAATAATTTCCCATCTACATAGTCGCTTTGGACGGTTTCGAATGTTTGAGGCCAATCTGCCCAATGAAACTGCCCGTAGAAACATTGCTAATAAACTTCATTGTCGTGCAAACACAACGTAAAAAAGAAAATTGAAAAGAGCTGAGAAAAAATCATAAAAAACTTCTTTTTGCCCAATATTTAACTTGAATAGTTGATTCCATTAGAATCAGCAAAATGATTGCTCTTGAAAGTTTTAGCGCACCTGACTGATTTCTCTGAGTAGTTACAGCAGCCTCTTCCGGTTGGTGTGAAACAAGCTAAAGTTTTAGCATTTGGCTCATCACTGTATGCAAAGGTATAGAAGCCGTGGTTACCTGCCTTGCACTTGGAAGAGATTGCAGCGACTCTACCTGACTGGTAACTATTGGAAAGATCATTAAGGAAAATAGCTTCTAGTGCAAAACAAAGATGCAGCAAGTGAGACCAAGATAAACGAATGCCATTTAAAATATGAAACATCAATTAATGCTAGAGACAGTACCACTTTTTGTGCTGCGATTTCACACTATTTTGGAGGCGCCGATTCAATCGTGGGACACATTAGTTGTTGATTATATTTAAGATCTCGTGGGATTAAAAGAAAACTTAGATTATTGGAAAATCAGTTCGACATAAGCCTATTAAAAAGTAAATACTTAGCTCTCGATAGAAACGCACAAATATTGTTCAGGAAACCGTTCAGGGAAGATCAAACGAACGCACATACAGAGAGGTGTGGCATAGAAAGAGGGAAACCAGTTTTCATAAACCAGAGGTGATAGAGTAGTCTTTAAACTATAAAATGACTTTGAAACTACAAAAAGGTAACAAAAATACAAAAACATCACGGGCCTGGGAACAAGAGAAGGATACAAGCAGCAAGTGCTTCCATCAGGCAGTGTTGTCAAGAACCGTTTCGGTGCAACAGTCTGCTTTTGTGACAAAAACTTTGCCCATGCAACGCCCCGTTTGTATTTTATCGTTGTTTCCCTTTTTGCATCACCGTAATCTCTTTTAATTAACGGTCCATTTTCGTTGAGAAGTTTCGCCTTGTCTTCCTCTTCATCCCTGCAAAGTTGAAATGACACAAATTCAAATTTGAAAGCCATAGCAAATTAAAGCTTTCTTCATTGGGAATTTCTGAATCATCACTCTTCAACTCTCCAAATCAATAACGAGATACAAAGTTAACAAACCTTTGTTTTAAACTTTGTCTCAAACGTGTTACCATCCATTCAAGCATACTTTTTTGCTCTAAGTCTTCTGCTGTGTGTTTGCTAAGAACCCAGCCTAGGCAAACAAATAAACTCATTTGAATTTCAAAAGCAGCTTGTAAGATCCAGAAGACCCTTATATAAGGCACATTATGAAGAATCATGGTTAATTGTAGCTAACATAACATTGAAATGCTCTGGGAAGTTGCTCAGGGAAGTTGCTCAGAATTACATACCTTTATCATGACAAGCCTTTGAAGCCAAAGAAAAGTTTAAAATAGATCCAGGAAGAAATGTTTGGTTCTGGTTTGACACTGTAGAGAGAAAAATTACTTGTAAATTAAAAGCAAAATTTCTTTTTTGAATCTTTCATGAACACAAACACGACTCTATCTATTAATTACAAGTTTTGTGGATAACTAGCAATCAGATTAGAGAAATGTAAAAATAAAAATTCAGACAACATATGCTTCAAATTTCTACATACTTTGCATTTCCCATGTTTTTTTGGTTTAATACCATTTTCAGAAGCGTTTTTAACATAAAAAACAGGTAATAAGCAACAAAATAGCTAATTCCTCATGTTGATTGCTGAAACAGGCCCCCTAAAAGCCCATTTCTATTTAAAGACCTTTCTAGAACAGACATCATAGACAAAAATGTCCTGATGTTGACCAAATAGAAAAATGAAAAGGACTTACCAATACTTTTTTCGAAATTTGTCTCCCAGCCTTTGACAGAGACAAACTCATCTTCAAAGCTTTCATGAGGACCAACACTTATTTTGGCACCGGTTATTCCTTTTTGCTGTCTTTCTTTGTCAGCTATGAGCAAAGAGGGTGCTTTTGGGCCTAAAGAAAAATAAATTGCTACAAAGATCTAGAGTGTAATTAATCAATAATATGGGTTCATCAAGGAAGACTATTCTTGTCTAGCAAAATGAAATTAAATACATGAGCAACAACATAAGAAATAAGAATCATGGAATTCAAATAGTAGAATAATCTTCTCTCTTATATTTTTTTTACAAAATAACACTTTTAGTGTATAGAACATGGTGAATCTAAGTTGCTACTCCAAGTTCTCAGTTGCAGCAAGTGATTGCCTGTTTATCACATTAAGTGTAAAGCTCAGAGTAGGAACTTGAAACCATTCTGCTCTATACAGCAAAACGGCTCTGCCTATATGGCATGAACAGCTTAATGACTGACCAGTAAAAAGTAATTTTCACTCCTCTACAAAAACATGATTATTGAGGTAAATTCCTTGACCTGTGAGTTCTTGAGTTAAGAAGTATCTTGCTCCACTCACCTAAATGAGCCACCAATGTTATTAAAATTCTTTATATAGACTGTTTTTTATTCATATGCAGACTATGCAGAATGGGATACTCATAGTATATTGCACTTTGTGGTTCCATCCTTGCAATCTTTTAAAGTCTTTTTGCATCTAGAGTCACCAGTAAACTTGTCTTGTAAATTTTTATTGGTGTCAAAAATTTCTGACCCAAAAATTCAGGGGCAGTGGCCCCTAAATACCCCCTCCCCTACATTAATTTCCATCTCAGCTTTTGGAAAAAATTTTGAGAAAGTTCTTTTTGTGAAGATCTTAAGGAAATTTCCAAAAAATTCAAATCTAATACTATCCAGCAGTTTTATGTAATCTTTAAGATCCAATTTTTCATTATTTTGTGTCATCTCTTAACAGTTTTAATAAGCAGTGATACTAAGCCTGGACATTCATTTCTACACTTTGCTTAGCATGGCACAACTTAGTGTCAAAAGTTCTAAAATTCAATTCTAAATCACCATGTTGCAATCAAATCTTACATCAACATGGATTTGCACCAGACTGCAAAGTTTTGGTATGTGCAGGGAAGACAATAATACTTCCTCAAATCTCTGGTGTGCATATTTAAAAATTTAGAAAAATCTGCACAGTTGCAACACAGCCTTAATTTTCATTTGAATGCCCTACACAGCCTCACAAGGGAGCTTACAAATCGTATTTGGAAATAAGATCCCACAGTCTTCAACCTGCTTTGTTGTAACACAATTTGTTCCCATACAAACAGAAATGGCAGAAAAAAATTCCTGGTCACAAAAATAATTTGCAGTGGGGACTAGACTTCAGTAGTAATATGCCTTATAGTAATGACATTTACAACCTATATGACAATGTATAAATTCATGATGCAAATTTAAAATGAAATGTTTTAATTATTGCTATCATGAACTGTCAATTGCTATGGCATTTGCTCACATCAGATACTATTATCAGTTGCTCACAAAAACTAACATGCTTGATTTTAGAACCCTGTTTTCCAAAAAATAACCTTGGGCAGAATAATTTTGTTGGAAGTCTTTAGGAAATAGCAGTCACAGGGCCCTTGCTGTCTTGTAAAATAATTTGACAATTACATGGCCCTCATCTGTCTTATAAAACAATAATGAAGTAGATAGAGTACAAACCTTTATCTCTATCAGAAGTAACCTTGAACTTGTCTAATCTTGTTTTTGGTTTGAAAGTTCCTCCTGAAATTCTTGACTCACGACCAATATTGGTTATTGGTGGCCCTTCCATTTCAGCTTCAGCCACTGTGCTTTTACCATCAACGACATCTGAAGATGGAGGTGGTTTGTTACTCTCAGGTCGTCCTTCTCTCTCTTCTGTTGATACTTTTTGCTTTTCATGTGACAATGTCCTGAGCAAAGCAAGATCAGGGGATGACGTCAAAGATTGAAAATCAATAAAGTTATGACTGCTTTTAAGCTCTTGAAGGGCAGCTAACTCTCGGTAAACATTGGTCTGCCATTTTCGCATGACATACACTGCACCTTCAGCAAACTGTTCATAATCACAACAAAGCTTGGTGTACAAATCATCAGGAATATATAGAACTGTTCTTCTGTCCTCTTGAAGACCTTGGTCCCATTCTGATCCGTAAATTGCTTCTATCTCTTCACTTAGCTGATCAAGTTCCTCCTTCTCGTTAGTTCTTTTTTTTAACAATAAGATAATAAACTTTTCAATCTGCGCTAGTAAGTTTGGGGCTGAAAACCTTGCTTCTTCATAAAGAAACCTTTGTGTGTCTTCATCTTCATCATATTCTAGTTCATTTATCAATTTATGTTTTTTTCCAAGGACTTTTTTCTCATTGCCATCAGCAACAGAGTTTTCCCCTTCTTCTTCTATTCGACCATCACCTTTTACAAAGCTGTTTTCCTTCTTATTTTTAAATATATTTCCTAATCTATCACCAGCAAATGTTACCGATGGCCTTGCTTCCCTTAGCAACGTGATTGGCAAGCTGTCCGCAGATTTCTTCTGCCTTTTGCGCCAACGTAACTTTTTGTCCTTGTCAAAAAAGAAGAGCTTTTCGGGCTTCCAATGAGTAGTTAACATTGCATCCAAGATTCTACTGATTCATACGTCAAATTTAATTTTCTAGATAACGCGCCGAGGAATTCCACTGATATTTCTGATATCATGCCATGAGACAATGGTATTAATTATCGCACTGTGGCCTAATAATTGGTAACCATTGTCGTCAAGCTACAATTCTTTGCTGACTATCGATATGATCATAAAGCTAAATATCTACCACAATTTGAAATTGGCACTGTTCATGTGTCTCCCTTTTCTTGACAGTCCTCGGTTCCATCAAATAGGCATTTCAGTAACTCACGGAGATAGTAGAATCTATGATTGCTCATTTCGTTGCCACGGATACTTCGCAACTCTATACACCTCTATGTGTTCCCTGTGTTCCAAGGTTTTTCAACCATAGCCAAAAGTCAGCAGCCATCCCACCAGGAGTGTGTAATACTGGTAATTTTAGGCCTTTCTCTCTAGTCCATTCGTTTGATTTTCCTTACCTAATCACTCTTGTTTATCTGTAACTTTCCTTGCTCGTTCCGCATTTTTCTATCACGTGTATTAGGATAATATTTGCAATATTATGAGTAACTTCATACCTACGTCAATTATCAGCATGTTAAGTAGATCGCCATAGCAACCCAGTATTTTAGGATATCGCGCTACCCCACCCCGCTCGTTACTAAGTAGATTACTTCCTTTCACCGTTTCATTTACGTATGTCTATTGTTTTTGGTTCAGTATATATAGGAGCCCCGTACCTTATCTTAGGCAGTAAGAATTATGGAAAAGTAGCAGCAAGAGAAAGCAGTTTAGGCATGCACCGTTTTAGGGGCAAGATGCTTGTGAAAGATCTTGTCGCCTTCGTTTTGCTCATAGTCGTTTGGAAATATTTATAGGAGATATATCAGTTTTGGAAGACCTCTGGGATAGTTCTTGAGAAAGATTATGCCCATGTCACGCGTTAATCATTATGCCGTTGTTAGCATGCAAGTTATGTAGCTGCCGGGACGATTTTATCAAAAGAAAAGAAGGAAAGATTTAACCGATTTACGTCGCATCATTTATTGGCCATCCTCTGCTTTTTAAAGGTCCTGAGACTCAATCGATTTAAGCAACATTTTACATTGGTGACAGGAGAAGTGAGATTATATGGTGCTGGAAACAGACCCGAACCCAGATTCACGAATCAGTTTAGAACATGTACCTCAAGATGGAAGGCGACGAACAACTGTTCACGAGACGACAGTTCGAACACCCTGCATACCATCCCGAGATGCATTCGGAGAAAACGCCAATCTTTTTTTTAATCCATCCACTGGACTTGTCGACTTTTATTCACAGACTTTAGGCATTTATCAGACTTCAGTGAGTCACAATTTGTTTAGCACGCAGAAACGAGGACGTTTCTATTTTCTCGATAGGGAGGTATGTAATACTGGTAATTTTAGGCCTTTCTCTCTAGTCCATTCGTTTGATTTTCCTTACCTAATCACTCTTGTTTATCTGTAACTTTCCTTGCTCGTTCCGCATTTTTCTATCACGTGTATTAGGACAATCTTTGCAATATTATGAGTAACTTCATACCTACGTCAATTATCAGCATGTTAAGTAGATCGCCATAGCAACCCAGTATTTTAGGATATCGCGCTACCCCACCCCGCTCGTTACTAAGTAGATTACTTCCTTTCACCGTTTCATTTACGTATGTCTATTGTTTTTGGTTCAGTATATATAGGAGCCCCGTACCTTATCTTAGGCAGTAAGAATTATGGAAAAGTAGCAGCAAGAGAAAGCAGTTTAGGCATGCACCGTTTTAGGGGCAAGATGCTTGTGAAAGATCTTGTCGCCTTCGTTTTGCTCATAGTCGTTTGGAAATATTTATAGGAGATATATCAGTTTTGGAAGACCTCTGGGATAGTTCTTGAGAAAGATTATGCCAACGTCGCGCGTTAATCATTATGTCTTGTTAGCATGCAAGTTATGTAGCTGCCGGGACGATTTTATCGAAAGAAAAGAAGGAAAGATTTAACTGATTTACGTCGCATCATTTATTGGCCATCCTCTGCTTTTTAAAGGTCCTGAGAATCAATCGATTTAAGCAACATTTTACAAGTGATTTCTAAAAAAATTAACAAAGGAGGCTCCAAGGTTGATTTCATAAGAGGAGGTGCAAATTAATATCCGATGATGTGCATTTTAACGACAGTTTCTTCAAAGCAATGAAGATCCAAGAGATCATAGAAAACACAATTAATCAATACAGCAATGTAGCTTTGAAGGAATACCTAGACACTGTTAAAAAAGGTGCCTACGATAAGACTAAGAGAATTAACAATTTGTGTGCACCCATCAAGATCTTTGCAAATAATGCATATCTAGCCCTTTTAAGGACAAGGAGATTTTTTTGAAAGCAAGATCAAGCCCCCAACCCCAAAATCACGAAAATTTTTAACAAGGGGTTCCGCCCCCCTACGCCCCCTTGAAAGTCACCACTGCACCCTACATTGGCATATCTTTTTGCATTATATATTAATCTATGGTGTCTTTTTTCATAGGAAGATGGTGTTTTTCATTTTTTAGACCAATTAGGTTGAATTGGACAATTTTTCACAACACACCAGACCACGCACTTTCTGCCGCGACACAGGTTGAAAAATGCTGATCTAGGAGAGTAATTTTGCCAATAAATATTTCTCACCATGTTGTGGCGTAGTTTTTAGTGGTGTAGATAGGAAAATTCACCCCGACAAAAATATAAAAAACTTTTAAATATTTTCATAAATCTGAACATAACAGGAAGGCATTAGTACTGAAATAAAGTCAAGTGTCATAAATCATACTAATTAAAGATTTTCTAGTCTCCTCCTCTAAAAAGGCATTTTGAAGTCCCATACCTTAATGAAAGCGATTGCCCATCAGATTCAAAACAACGGAAGAAGTCGTAATAATAACCTTTAAAGCCTTCCCACTCAAAATGTAACACTTAGTTAAAAAAGGAAACCATGTTATATTTCAGACAAGAGCAGAAATTTTCCGACAAAATAGCTGTTAAGCTTTACAGGTGGGTTTTCACCCCCCTGACCCCCTCTATCTATTCCACTGTATTTCTGCTTTTACAGCATATTATGCAGGAGCGCTTCTTGTTATTCTAGCGAATTGAGGGACGCTAAAAGCATCCTAATTTTCTTCAAAAATAATAATATCCCTCTGCTACTTACTAACTAAGGGCATCGTGGGATGAGGGTAGGGTCCACAACGCTAAAATCTGACACGCCTTTTGTAGTTACATCTGCATCTTTTATGAAACCAATGGCGTGAAGCCCCTACCAATAGAAAAATCTTATTTCATTGGAAAAAAGGAGTGAATAGAGAAAGATCTGGCACAAAAGTTAATCACACTTTAATTTGATTACATGTATAAATATTAAGGAAACGGCCCTATTGCCAAGGGGCGATGGTACTAGCGGTTCGTGAGACTCCCCAAGGAACATTTCTTGCGATACTAATGCCCAGCTGTTATCACTGTAATATGGAATTGTCTCAGGTATTGGTGCCGTCGCTTCGTCCGTTTTTAAATTAGGTCCCCATACTTTAAAACAGTAGTAGCAAACGACCATGAAACACATTGAAAAATATACATTAAAGAAGACCTTATTGTTAGAGCTCAACATTAGGCTGAAAATGGAGCGTTTTTTTTACATAGCAACTTAGTCCTTGTTTCAATGAGAACGGGAAGAACTTCATCTCTTATTCTCATATCCTTTTATTCAGGACAAAAGACTTTTCCGATTTTTCCAGTTTATCCTACCCCATTCATTAAAGCATCATTATACAAAAAGACAAATATAAACTACCAGAATGGTTATCAAACTAATCAATATTAAAATCTATTTCATATTGATATTTATTAAAATAAATAGACTTGATTATGATAAAATAATTTAGACCAAAGGTGACTTCGAAGCTGAAGCTTCCTCAGAAGCAACTTCAAAACTTTCTTACTATTATTGCCTATAATTTGTTTTCTAACTGTCTTTAGAGCTATATTTTGTTAATTATTCTTTTGGGTGTCTTCTGCTCTTCCAGCTTTAGATATGTGTAGAGAGTAATGCCAAAGAAAGTGCTGCACACACCAAGAAACTGATGAGGTTTCATTGAATCGCTGAACAAAAGGTAACCTCCAATTAGAGTGATGCAAAACTTCATATGACCAACCATGTTATAGCTATTGTGAGTTAAGAAATAAAGTGTTTAACACAGATTTTACAGCAACTAGTAAATCATCAAACTTTGAACACAGGACTCGATGGTATCATCAACACAATAAAAATTCAAGTTCAAAATTTCACTGCAATAACTGAATTCTGAAAATGACAAAAACGGAGCACAGTGTGACGGGGAAGAGAAAACGTTCCCGAGTTTGACAGACTAGAATTAGAATTATCAATTTTTAAAAACAGCAAGGTATCTTGGTTAACTGCAAGCTAACAAGAGCACAATAAACCCAATACATTCACATGCAGTGATACTAAACAACAGAAATGCAATAAATTTAATGAATTGCTGGACACATTTTTTCTCCATGTTGCCACCAAAGCTGTAGCTATATGAAATAACAACAATTTTGGCAGGTTATTCTACAGAAAATCCTTCACGTTTACTAACACTTTGTTACTTCTTTTCCTGTTATCACACGAGCTGGCAATTTGTTCATAGAATAGCAAAGAGCAGTAACTGGGTTCCAGCCCACTTATATTATGCTGATCAGTCCACAGTCAGTCAAATAAACAATGTAAGCAACAAGCTACCATTAACAAACACAGACCGAATGAAAGAATACAAAAAGTTTGTTAACTACTTCATTGCTTCTCAAGAACAAAGATATTACTCATAGATAAATCAAAGGATACGTGACTGGTGAGGTGTTGCCAATGATCCAAAATATTGTCAAGTTAACTGAGAATGCAATAACACCAGAGAGAAATACCAATCCCTAAAAAAAAAGATTGTCCAAACAAATGATATTCAACTGATATTGTTTTTAATTAAAACAGTTATGGTGAGCGTATTTGTATCAAGCTTTTTAGGGTGGATAAAAAGTAATCAGCTGTCCATTTCAAAGTCTGTACAAAATTGATTGTTAACAGAATTAGCATTTGTAACATACCACAACTTCTGCTGGCCAGTGACTTAAAACACCACCTTTTCCAGTGACTGGTTCAAAAAATGGTATCATAACAAGCAGGATGACAGCAGAAAGAGGAGCCTGAAAACAAGACAGATGAAGTTTCATTGTGCACACAAGACAATGCAAACAAGTTTTGTACTCATTACATCTCCCTTTTGCAGTAAGAGTTTTCTGAAATTACCAAATGCATTTTAAAATTGTCTATCATGTAGTATCAAAAATGCAGAAGTTGAATCAAAAATAAGTCTGGTTACATATTTTTCTCAAATTTTTCAGTCAGGGGCACTGTGAAAGTTTAATTTTTTGGGGTTGAAATAAGAAATTCTAACAAACAGGCAAAATTTCAAAATCTTTTAGAAAACAATGATGTTCCAGGGCACAATGATACAATTTTGTCTCAGTTGGGTACAATGATGGTCATAATCATAAGGCAATTTTGAGACAAAATTATATCCTTTAATCAGATGTGTAACCAATGGAGAAATAAACCTGGCATAATAGTAACATATTTATTGTTTTTCAACATGTAAGGTTTTCATCAAACTATGATATGGAAAAATTAATGTTAATTCAATTACTTGGTAGTTTAATAATTGCATAGAATTCACTCCAAATTCCTGTTGCTTGGTACCAACCCACTGAAAGAAAGATATGAACAAACTATTAGATTCACTATAAGGCTGGAATTTCAACATTGCAAAAGAAAAATGAAAGGCTTGTTATTAATTTTACATAAATTATTCCTGACAATTTTCAACTGATGCTCATTGCTGTTTTAAATTATATTATCAAATCACTGTTAATTAGCAGCTTACCACTTGGTACAAGGAAGTGACCAGAACACCAGTTCCTGCAAATACTGTTCCAATTAGGTTGAACTTGACATCATAATAAGAATTCAAGAATACACCTAATGTGATTGGTATCTGAAACATATTAAGAAGATAGTTATATCTAAAATCAAAAAATGTATTTTAACATAATTAGCTGATGAACGCAGCTATAAATAGCTATAAATAAGCATAGTTATACAAAATTTAACAGTGAAAATGACAAGACATTTACTATTATCATGTTTTGACTCATAGTATCATTGATTGACACTTTAAGTTAAGCCTTGCTCAGTCATGCTGTGAACACATTTTTTTACTACTCTTACGCTGAATACGTAATGTGGCCTAGTAATATATCCTGATTGTATAAGTTGTTTTGTTATGTTCGTTCAACCGTAGTTTATCTTTCAAGATACTCTCTGTGGAATTCTAATAGAAAAAAACATCACAATTATATTTTTTACGATTTTCTTGTACCAAATCAGGAAGTAACGTGAGAAATAACTCAAATTCAAAAACCAACATTAAATTCTACATAAGCATGATATGAGAAATTCTAAATGGGGCTTGAGATCTCCCATATCAAAAATATATCAATTTTGGATTTTGGTTCACTTTGGTCTGACATGAGTCTGGCATGTGCAATATTTAAAAAGATAAACTAAAATTGATACTTACCAGAGTCAACTTAATATTTGTTGAATAACTTCTTCCATAAAACAGTGTGTGAATAAATATTATGCACGGTGTAGTCAATGTTTTTATGAGTTGGTATGTGCCAACAGTGTTATACTGAAGGCTCAAGTTTGTCAGCACAACAAACCCACAGAACGATAAGGATAATGGGATCATGCTTTTTATTGGCAAACTTTTCGGATGAAATACATTAAAGAATGAGCAGATCTGAAGCCCAATGGTTGTCACGATGAAGTGGAGGCAGGTCAGTGTCATGTTTGGGAATCCATAGTGGACATAAATCCATTTGTTGACAAAAACTATGCATATTGATGACAGCAAGTTACAGGCCAGTCCAGAGAATAGAACAAGCGGGTGCAATGGTTTATTCCCCATTGTTTATTGCTAAAGTTATTGCTTATTGCTATTTGGTTGCAATAAATTGAATCCGAATGAGTTTAACTCCCAAGCCTCAATAAATAATGTATTTACAGCCAAATACTCCGAATTATCTAACCAAAATAAATTTACGATACAAAGGCCCTTCTTTTGAAATATATAACCGCAGCCTTTCTATCGCTGAAATTGCCAGACCTCAACCAGATGCCATCCACTTTACGATAGAAGGAAGTTATTCTATTCTTCTTGTCTCTGGGATAAACTTTTCTTCTTTTCCGCCTGATAAGTATAGGGAATTGACAGCGTGGCAGATTATTCATTCGCCATTTGTTCTTCGGACGTATACACAAGGAGCATCGATGCGATTAAGGTGGCAGAAAATTTACAGACAGGTCATATTCATGAGAATGTTTTGACTACAAATCAAAAATTATCTGTAAAAACCAGATTATTTGAATCCACATTTGCTGGATTCGTGAAATGCAGATCACACATTCCAGATTTCGATTACCGATTATTGTCAAAGATATCACCCAATATTTTTCAAGGCTTGTTGTTTTGAAATTTTTGATAATTTGTTAATGTTGTTCTTTTGCAACATTGATGTATTTATTTTTCTGCATCTAAAACAATAAATTACTGATAAGAACGGCTCTGTTTTATAAGCTGCACATTGTTTTAAACTTTTAGCATATCGAGCCTCAAGGTTCTTAAAAGGCGAGTCCTTATTTTCTTTAAAAAAGTGCAACCAGAACAATTTCTGGTGGCAAAAACCTTTTAATGGCTTGGAAAAGTAAACATTTGAAGACGTGTAAAAGTGTTTCATGTGGCACTCTTTAGAGTATGAAACGTCAAAATAAAGATCGAAATTCTTAAGTCCTGTGGCATGATGATAACTCGAATCCCTGCGCGTTTTGCAAGAATTTAAGCAATATGACATCAAATTCATTTCACAACGTAAAATTGACCGTCAACGTAACACAGTGGAGGAGAAGAATTTTCTCGAGAGACAGGAATTGGTTAAGTAGCAAGGGAAAATGGAAAAATCTGGTATGCTTTTTCAAAAAAATTAAAAAAATATGCTTGGCATTTTGAGCATTTATGTGATATCAAATCTTGAGGTTTGAAAAGCGCAAAGTTTTGTATTGTACCCTTCCATGCCATTTCTGTAAATAAGACAGATAACTTGGGTCAAATGTTTCCAACTCAAGATGGCACACAATTACAACCAAAATGCTTTGAATAAAACGTAAGTTATTGCTGCCAAAAAGAAATAAAATCATGCTAAATTTCTATTCCAGTATCATACATTGATCTATAGCTTCGTAAAGTTTCGTAAAATCTTCATAAAAGCATTGCATATATAAACAACAGTTGTAAGTAAGAAAAATGAAAGAGGGGATCCGAGCTGTATCAAAAATTGTAGTATTAAATAGGCAAGCGACACTGATTGGTCAACCTCAATGGGCATGTGCTCGTGTTTCTGATTGGCCTATTTCGATCCACAACTGTTCGGTCTATGTTCTGACGTTTTAAACTGTGAAGAGTGTCCGACGAAAAGCTTTAGTTTGCTAAATGTTTGCTTTTTTCAAAGCCATTTTCAAGTTTTGTACCACCAAAAGATTGTTTTATAGAAGTCTTATATAAAAACACAATTGACTAAGAAAAAAGGCTTTGGTTGCCACTTTTACACGATTTGATAAATATGCCAGTGAACGGAAACGAGCATGAAAAAGAGCAGCGAAAACAGGGCCGGCGAAACGTATTTGAAAGTGGAGAAGCCAAAATATCAAAGTCTTGAAAAGGCTTAGGAAAGGCCACCACCATGGTTGGTGGCAAGAAAAATTTCAGAATTATGGTGTCTTAGGGATGGCCAGAAACTGTATCTAAAATGAATATTGACTAAAGGTGTCACATAATCGCATCTATTGTGGTGTTGACTTAAAATAGAAAAATTTTGCAAAGTTTTAGAATAACCACTACCATATGGCTCGTAATGAAACCCTTTTTTGATTTTGAAAGTACCCTAAATAAGATGGGGTAACCTAAATAACATTAACGTTGAAATATCAACAGAAGGACTATAAACTAAAAATAAAAAGTTAAGCAATTTTGTGCAGTTACGATATAACTTTGTCAAATCTGATCTTAACTTTTTCGGAAATTAAGTGTTTTAACAAAAATTTGAAAAACCTTCAAACTGGGCTTGACAAAATGAGTTTGAATAGAATTTATAATTTCATCGATATTTCCTCTTTCTTAGTAGGAATAGATTATCCATTTTTCTTTAGCTCTGCAGAAAATTGGGGGGTTTCTTCAGTAGAATCTCATATACAAATGAAGGGAAAAATTGCCAGCTAATAAAGTGAGTGAATCTAGGTATTTTCATATTTTTCTTTTCCAGAGACCAAAAGGACTGCCTTGGAGTTTTTCAAAGATTTGCTGCAATCAATTTTGGTGGCTGTTCGTCTCAACACACTTTTGGGAAACAGTCTTGCAACAGATGAAACATTACAGGTGAGTATCTTGCCTCGGTTTTTTTCAAATTCTACTGCTTTTAATTTTTGAATCAATAGGTTTTAGTGTTTTTGATGAATTTATCGGCTTCCCTTTATTTCTTGTTAAAATATTAAAATTCTATTTTTGAACGTCAGACTAGAACTGGCTGCACAAATCGACTGAATGATCAATTGACCGAATTCCACAAAAGTAACAATGAAACAATGGGAAAATGCGAATTTCGAATGTTTCTTTCTAATCGAATCAAGTATCGTAGAATAAGAACGATTTCAAATTCTGAGATATTCGTCTTAACGTTGGGTCACGAAAAGCAAAATGGCGTAGTTTCAAATCGCCTTAAAAGACTTGCTTGCAGTTGCACTTCAATAACTGCAACCTGATGAGTTGGGTAAAGGACGAGTGGAAGGATGGCCTTCCTAGCAGTGCTATTAGCAAGATTTCTGAGCTGGAAGATGAATGCGAACGTTTGACTAGGGATAAAAAATCTCTTCAGTTCCAGGTTGACAGTTTGCAAGCCTCGCTAGACAAAAGTCGAGCTGCCGAAGAAAATGCTATCAAAGAAAAAAGAGAGGCTGAGAGAGATGCAGCAAGCTTCATGTCAGAGCTTGATCAGCTGAAAATCGCACTGGAAAAAGCAACCTCCGGCGGAAAAGAGAAGGAAATCACAATCCTTAATCTTACAAATGAGGTATCAAAAGTCAAAAGAGAAAAGCAACTTGAAATAGAAAGACGGCATGAATTGGAGCGACAATGTGAACTCCTCGAGAGGGAACTCAGTGCTAAAGAGTCGGAAGTTGAGGAACTCTCAAAGCAGTTACAGGAACTGCAACATATCGATAAAGCCCAGGAAAATGCTGATGAGTTGGAGGAAAACAATGTTGAGCCAGAAACAACCGTAAAAGAACGACTTAGTGAAGAAACCTTTCTCATTGAAGATGGAAAAGATCTTGAAAGACAAGAAAGTTGGGTAATGGCTAAAGATTATGAAGAGGCAGACGTTGATTGTCTCCGAAATCAAGTCGAATTTTTGCAAGAACAGCTTTTGATGAAAGAGGAAGAAAATCAAGGTAAAATATGAGTTACTTTTTTCAAGGTACACTAGGAATGCTAAAAGCAAAAAATCAACGGTTTTTGGTGTACTGTTTTGCTTGCAGTGATAGTAGAGAGGGAGTTTAAGGGTTTCACTAATCTGTAAAAATAATTTTATTTTGGACATGTATGTCTTTTATATGCAACGCCGCTGCACAGGCGTCATGGCCTTCCAATTCTAGATATGACAAAAATATCGACTTTGGAATAAATTTTAGCATTAACTCAAGAGAAACAGAAAGAAGTCGGTTCCGGTTTTGTAATTTTAAAAATTCTAAATTTTTGAATTATTTTCTAATAAAAAAATTAAAAATTCTGTAATCCTAATTTTTTTTAAATATTTAAGGAAAAAGGCAAATAGCTCCTCTGCACTTTTCTAATTTCAAACCCCTTCTGTTCAAGACTTTTTACCATTCTTAAAAGGGATGTCTGAGAAGACCAATTCATTTTTGTTCAAACTTCTAAAAACATTTTTAGCTACTATTGTTTGAGCTTGTCTCAGATCCACAGATCAATCACAATGATTGCAAAATAAAAGGTAAATTAAAAACATTCTCCTTTAGCAAGAAAAAATTCACAATGAATGTTAATATTTTTTTCTGCATAAGCGCCTTTATTCCATTTTCTTTTTTTGTTTAGTAAAAGCTTGATTTTTGAAATTTCCATATAACCATCAAAGAGCCATTGTTTTAGTTAGGGAAACGGGTATGCAAAGCACATTCAAAACGCTTTCTCTTTTGGCTCAGAAAGTAACTCATCAAGAAACTTCACCACAACTTGTTTTCTTGTGACAAATAATTCTAGGTGCATCATTTGAGAACAGTAAGAAGTATTTTTCAGCGTTAGCAGGGCTCATAGGAGGGATGAATTTTCTTTAACGATAACATAGTTAGCAAATAAATTGAGTACCAGGATGAAAATATGATAGTTCGATTGTTAAAAACACGACGTTCCGAGCATGTATATGTTTTTTTGGATGAAGTACCACACGCAACTTACATATTTAGTGAATTTTTTTTGCTCCTAGTCAGCAGCCTATAAAAAATGGCCAAACTTTCTCTTTCTCTTTGCCTGCTATCTAGCAAGCCAAACTTAATAACATTGATAAATTTGTTGTCGTCAAATTTCAAACATATAGGTAAGTGATTTCAGACCACATCCTATAGCAAACAAAATTTGTATTTTTGGTAGCCATTATCCTGAAAGACCTTTTTAGTTGATTAAGTTCATTCCAAGTTTTGACTTGGAATTAATCATTGGTGCCCGTTACAAAACTTTTCTTTCCTTGCAACCCTTTAATAGAATATTTTTCGATCCAATTAATAGAATTCTGTTCCTACCACCGATACTCTATTAACTATGCTACCACCAAAAAGAGTTCCGCTTGATATGAGTCTTGCAAGACAAAAACAACAGCAATAAAAACATGTGACTCTGCGATCGAGCAGCATTTACACGACAAACTAGATCTCTCCAAAAATTATAATGGCCACATGTTTGTGATTATTGGTAGAGCCTTGGACGCCATTGCTTATACATTCAACTGGCAAGCAAGAGTCAATGGGCTCGAGTTTCTGAGTGGTTTATTTCGATCCATAACTGGGTATATCTATTTCCTAGCTTAGATTTTTCGATCTATGTCCTGACGTTGTATTTCCTGAAGAGTGTCGAAGGAAAAGCTTTCCTTGCTTTTTTGGAAGCCAATTTTTAATTCATTGATTAAGAATTGTTGTGGAGCGTTACGTTTCTACGAGAAATATTTTTAATGGAAACGATGGAAAACTTTTTTTTTCGAAGCAATACAATTTTAAACAAGGTTTATGATGCGTTATTAGAATGGCAGTTGTTTGGAGGGGGGTGGGGATCAATGTTTGCCCTCTCAAGCTCCTAGTATTGCTTTTATAGTGGAATTTCTTAGAAAAGTTCACTTAAAGTCCACTCTAAAATTTCCACTATGCTTCTGTTCTTTTTCAAAACTAAATATCGACAGAACTTTTAATCTTTCATAATGATCATTACAATTTCGTTACTTTCATTAAACAGGGCTTTTTGAGAAACTCGAGGAGCTGAGCATAGTTTTCGATTGCAACATGACAAAAGAGAGTGGTACAATCAGAGACATGGAAACCTCGTCCATGGACATTTTCAAGATAGATATAGCTGGAATTAATGAAGAGCCTCGCGGAATTGCACGAAAGATTTCTGCCATGCAGAGCCAAATATTTGAATTGGAGCAAGAGAATGCCGATCTTCGAGCAGTGGTCAGTGACCAGAAAACGAGTACTCTGTCAGCAGAAAGAATTTCTGAATATGCCGTGGAATCTCTTCGTGACAGTCTCGCGGAGCTTAATGGGCATCTTGCCAAGTCAGAGAAAGCACGCGAAGACATTGCTAGGCAGCTTCGCGATGAAAGAGAGATTTATATGATATCGGAGGATAAGTTGAAGAAGGAGATTAAAAGCTTGAAAGACAACATTGAAAGGTGCAAGGTACAATGGCAGGAGGAAAGAGAAGGCCTGCTTGAAGAAGAAAGACGCATGAAAAACGAATTGGAAATGTTTAAGAATGAAGACAGGGTATCTTTGAGTAACGAAGATCATCCGAAGGAAAGTGACCTTGCTAAGCAAATAAGAGGCCTCGAATTGGAGATTGAAGACTTAAATGAATCCATTAGTGCCCTACAAAACAAAAACAACAATCTCGAAAGAGAGAATAAAGACCTAGAAAACAAGAATACAGTGTTATATGCAGAAATACGCAAAGAAAAAGACCACTGCTCTGATGTTGAAGAAACGATGAAACATGACATCGATTCAATCAGATCCTGTTTTGAAGAGCAAATTGAGCAGCTGCAAAAGAGAAATAAAGAAATGGAAGGAAGACTCAAGAAAGAATTTTCAGCAAGCCAGAGTTCACAGGACCTGCAAGTGCAGGTTGAAGACCTTTACAACGAGCTGGACGAGGTAAACAAAATACTGGCTGATGAGAGGTCAAAGAGAAAGCAACTGGAAGCAGAAAGTCTTGAGTTTAAAAGAAAGGAAAGAGCATACGAGAATGCAATTGCTGCCAAGGTGGAGGCGGAAAATAAAGATGGATTTCCAAACCTTATGAAGAAGAGGTCAGAAAGATGGAATGATGACTCTATAGAGCTTCGAAAGAGGGTTGACGACCTTGAAAAGAAAAACAGAGAGCTGAGGAATGCCCTTGATAGAAGAGGTTGTTCTGTGGAGTCGATAAAACAAGGATACGAAAGCAAGTTAAGAGAGGTAAGGATAAATACATGCAAGGAAGTATTTCATCATTGGCTGATTTCATTGAAGAAAGGGGTTGTTTAAGTTTAGATCTCTTTAATAGGTTCTTAATGTAAAAACGCATGCATACACATATGTTCACAGAATCACGGTTTATCATTGAAACTTAGGCAAAACTATGTCCTGATATTATGGTATACTTTTAGCAAATTTCTAATGCTAAGAAGACTTAAAGAACTCACGGGGTCACAGAGACCCATGGGGGCTCAGCCCCTCTTGCAAGTGGCAAGAAGTGACAAAATTCTACTTTAAGTTTTGTTCCTGGAGTTATTTCAAAAACGCTTCTATGCTTTATTGCCTGAAAACTAATGCTATTGGGATTAATGTTTAATTATTTTTTAAATCACAAACGCTAAGTTTACAAAACCATTTATAAGTGTTTTGATGTAGATCTAGTTGGACGACACCGAACATGTTATATTGTTTAGAAGGGTTTAGGATGTTTTGAAGACCAAATTTCAAAGTCATTAGAATTTTTAATGCTTACGTTTTAGGAGCAACAGAGGAAGGGAGGAAGAGCACTTGCTACCCCAGAAAGATCAACTCCTAGCAATGAAGCAATATCGAGGAGCTCAAGTTGGAACACGCCTGTCAGTAGAGTTGGTTCCGTTACAGTGACTGAATCGGAATCTAGAAGTTCTGAGATATCGTTGCAAACATCAAAGAATGAGACAATAGCACAATTGAAGGCAAAAATCGTAGCAATCGAGAGTGACAAAACAATGCAAGCAAAACAAAGCCAAGCGAAGATTCAAGCTCTGGAAGACGAGATCGCAATGTTGAAGCAACATATAAAAGGCCATTCCACGAGTAAAAAGGGTGGTGCGCCAAACACTGTGGTTACACCGAGTAGGAAGATAAGTTCAAAGGAAAGCCTGGAGATTCAAACTTCAGCTGCACCGAAAGAAGAAGAAACAAATTCAAATGTCTCGAAGATAGAAAATTTGAATTCTGTTGAAGGATTAAAAGCGCTGGTCAAGGAGTTTGAATGCGAGTCTTCTGAACTTCAGGAAATCATCGATGAGTCAAAAGAAGCGATATTGGAGCTGAAGAAAGCTCTCCAAGGGAACGACGGCCTTTTCCTGGTCGACTCAGCCAACATGGAAGAGATTAAGAAGCTTGCCACCTTCTCAAAAACTGATCTTGATGAAATTGATAATGGGAATGCACAGAGATCGGGTTTGCCTTCACACGAAAGAGGCGAGGTTCCTTTTGAAAAGCAATCTTACATCCTGTCGCGGTTGTCCTTGACTGACATCGACGTCGACTCGGTTCTAAACAAACTGAGGATTGCGGTAAGTCAGCTAGAATCTCGATTGGCATCTGTGAATAACGAAAGACAGCGGGCAGAAGCGAAGATTCAAAAAATTAAGAAGGTTGGATCGAGAAAAACTGCTAGTCTGATCAATGTTTCGAAAAGTGCAGATGAGCTCACGGCAAAACCAAGCAATAAATGCATCCTCCATGGTAGTCGATCGGCAGTCATCGACATTGCACGCGAGAGAGATGCAATAATAACAGACGGTACCATCGACGATGTAGCACACGAAGAAAACTTACGACCAAGGGATGATAAGAGTTTCCAGCACGGGGTGCGCTGCAAGCTTCTGTGGCAGCAGCTGTGTGACGCAAAAGCTGCAATGTCTGGATACGAGAGAGAGATCGACAGGCAAAAGAATGTTTACGAAAAAGAACTAGCAGAGTTGCAAGAGAAGGAAGGGACAGCGAAAAGTGATGAAGTATGTTCAATGGAAGAAGAAAAAGTTCACAGAGTAGAAATTGAGAGAAAAGAGGAAGCAATAAGGGACTTGGAGATGCAATTACTGGAAGAAAGAAAGAGCTCAATTGCAATGCATGAGGAATTGGAGAACTATCGAGCCCAGCTTGATGATTCTAATGAGAAAAATTGTAAATTGGAGGCAAAACTAGAAGAAACAAGAGCATTGTTGCTTAAACATCATAAAAGCAGTGACAAGAAACTCGATAATCTGATGAATTTCATGCAAGAAGGGCTGATAGAGCAGATGAAGCAGGCAATAGATGTAGATGGGAAAAGGCTGGATTTCACTAGAGCATCCCCTTCTGAGCAACGATATCTGATGCGCTCTGGAAGTAAGCAGAGCTCGCGAAACACATCATTCCATTCGCCAGAGGAAGCAATGAACGGAGAGCATGCAGCGAAGAAGTCAAGGTCTCGCCGCAACAAGGAGATGCAGAGGGTGACTGCTTCACGTGCTTACCTCATCATGGACGAGGTCGAAGGAATCAAAGGACAAGTAAACTGGGTGCAAGAGAACATCAAAAGTTTGCTGGCTTGTATTGATCAGACACAAAGAGAAAAGATTAAACTGCAAGAAGAGTGCAAACAATTGCTGAGAAGAATCGAGGAGAAGGAGGAAGAGCTAAGAGCATTCGAGACAAGTATGGAGAAAGAGCGGCAAAGAATGAGTGATGTAGAAACGGAATATCGCTCAGAATTGGATGCATTGCGAGCAGAGCAGCTTGAAGTGTTTCAGGAATTTCGTCAAATGTGCGAAACAGTTAAGCGTAAGGATCTCGAACTGCTTAACAAATCAAAACAGATCAAGCTTCTTACTGCAGAATGGAAGGAGAAAGAGGCTAATATGAATGCACAGATCGAAAACCTAGAGAAGGAGAACAAAGCAGTTTGGACGGAGAACAACGAGCTTCGGGTGGAAGTGGAGAGGTCAAAGAGCCTCACCGAAGACTACACAAGAAAGATGAAAAACTCTGAAGATAATCTTAACAGTCTGTATAAGAAACTTTCAAATGTCGATAGAATATTTTATGAATGCAAACAAAAAGGATTATACAAGTAGATAAAATCTCATATAACATTAATTACTCTTGGCAACCACAATGGAATATATATATGTATAATTTATTGCAGTAAATACACTGGCAACATTAAAATGTGTAAGACCATCGTACTGAAAAAGTAAAACTTGTTAGAATCTGTATTTTGAAGGAATTCTCAAAATCCAACAATCAAAATAAGCAAGTGAAAGTTGTTGATTTATTGTTCAGTTATTCTAAACTTTGAATAAACTTAGAAAGGATAAATAACTTTTTGTTTAAAAGACGAACACTATTGGGCTAGGTTTTCCCCTAGGTTTGAGAAGCAAAAACGAAACTGTTGCTTTGATAAAAGCAACCAATATATCATTACTTAAATCAGAAGGAAACATTCTAATACCCAGGCCATTTCCTTCAACAGAAATCGATAAGCATTTAGTCTAGTTAAAACGTTTCTAGCATTGCTGTGTTATGGAAAAGCTCTGCATTATGTGTTATCGCGTTCACATCCTCTACTTTTTAAATAATTACAAGTTATTCAAATACATATCTCAGTTGCTAACCACAATCATTGCAGCTGCAATTTGGTCCATCCAATGGTTTCACAAGTCTCTTAAACTTTAAACTTTATTCAGCCAATTTAATTGTTTGTATTCCCAATTTATGGTCATAACGAAAGGTGGATTTTTTGCCTCGAAGAGCTGGTAAAATTATTTTCAAGAATCTTTAGAGCCGCTCGTTGAACTTCTTTTTTCCATCAACCTTCAGCAAAAATGCAAGACGAAAGAACAGTAATTCAATTCAATATTTCATTCTTGCTCTAAGATTGTAATCAGGTTGGGTGTTAACGCTTGCATAAATGCGCAAGATGGCTTTTTCATCTAAATTTCTTTGTGCTTCTTTTATGCATTAGTTAAACAAGATTGGACCAAGGACAGGTTCTTAAATATCCAGCACCATTCAGGATTTCACTTCTAGCATTTACGTTGATAATATGTAGTAACGGCCATGTTAATGGCAAAATTTAAATTTTATGCAACAGCTTTTCATATAACTTGGTTAACAGCTTTCCGGGTGCTTACAAGATGATTATTCGCATAAAAGCTTGCGTTCAAATTGAGGCTCAAATTGCTGTTCTTCTCTCCCTGTAGGCTGTTGCTTAAAGACCCATTGCTAACCGCGAGCCTTTGCGCGCTCACAATAATAAATGGCGGCTGCAATAAATTTCTACGGGTCACCTTCGCAACAAATACGGATTTACAATGCCTTGTGAACGCATAAATTTGCTTACAAAAATCTACTTAGAAAAATTATGTACAAAATTATGAAACTCTGAAGTATATGAAAAGTTTTATACTCAGAAGAGTGTCACACGAAAAAAGCTGAAGTTTTCTCAACTCAAATGTTTGCTTTTTCTTAAATTAAAAGCCATTCTTAAATTTTATATTACAAAACGATTGTTCAATTATGAAACTGTAACACTGGTTAATTTTCTCCTATCTGAAAAACCCCAACTAGAAAGTAAAAACCTCACACGATTTAAAATTCGTCACTGAGCAGTGGCCAAACTGCATATTGAAGTGAATTTTTATTATACTATCGACGTAGCCCACGCATGCGTATTTAGAAAAGATGTGTTTGTAAACAAAGAATTTGTTTCCTGGAAGCAGTAGGACTAAATCACTTTCGTTTTCTTGCATTTGAGATAATATTTCAAAGTTGAGCTTACGAAAATGTCGTTCTATACACCACAAATAAAACAGAATCAATGTCCGCAAGCAAGAAGTGGGCACACGGCTGTTAAACACAACGGCAACATCATAATACATGGCGGTTATAACGAGAGGCTTGCCAGTCGCCAACGAGTGAACGATATGTATATGCCACCGGACGAGCTATGGCTGTACAACATGGAAGACTCTACATGGAAGAGCAGGAAAACAAGTGGAAGCTTTCCAGGAACAGGAATATCTGGTGCTGCTGCATGCGTCCTGAATGATAGGATGATCGTGTTCGGTGGATATGGATGTGCTCTTGGGAGATTATCACTCGTCTATGAACTCGACCTTAAGACACTTGTTTGGAGAAACCTTACTAAAGAAGGAATTGTAAAGGGGCCCTACCCTTCCAGAAGAGACAAGTTTGTCACTTGGGTGCACCAGAATCAAATAATTTTCTTTGGAGGCTATGGGCCTCCCCCAGAGGCAAAAAACGGAAGGAACGGGGAGTTTTGTTATGATGAAACGGAAGGGCGTATTGCCTTGGGTGTTGGGTGGAATAATGATGTTTGTGTGCTTGACTTTTCCATTCCAGGAGAGATTAAATGGCGATATCCTGAATTATCTGTCGAAAAACCACTGCCAAGAGCAGCTCATGCAGCAACTAAAATCCTCAACAATGGATATATTTTTGGAGGCAGAAATAGAGATACGAGGGTCAACGACATGTTGTATTTGGATCTAGATAGTTTTAACTGGCACAAAGTAAACTACAACTCACCAGCACCTGAAGGGAGATCATGGCATGTAATGGGTAAAATATCAGAAAAGTCAATATTTTTACATGGCGGTCTTGATACTGGTGGTACCCCCCTTTCAGATATGTGGCTGTTCAATACTGAAACAAAACTGTGGACTGAAGTTATTTCAAATTCCTTTGCTACAGGGTCCCCAAGAAGGATCTGGCATACAGCAATTGAATCTGACGACGATGATGAAGTGATAATTTTCGGTGGATGCTCAAATTCTGTTTTGTCAGATGAGCCCAGTAAGCATTCAAATGAAATATTGGCGTTCAGGGCAAGCCCAATTAAACTTGAACAATTGTGCATAAAACAGCTTGCATGTGTACTGAACTCAACTCTATGCGGGTACGAACAATTGGCAAATATGCCTAAACATATACAGAGCAGGATCTCAAATCGTCTACATAAGAGAGAAGAGCCTCCTCATGATGGTAACATGAAATGTCAAATGATCTGCTCTTTACTTTAGTGCACTGTTAAGCCTGGTCTAATGGCTTTAGTGCACTGAAGTTAAAATGCCCTGAGCCTCTTACTGTGTCATTGGACACAGTAAGATTGGGCAGCTTCAGCCAAATTTGGTTGTTGTCATTGGTGCAAGTTATTCTTGGCTTCCAATGGCCTGAAGAATGTGGTAATATTTGAGCCATCCCTGGGATGAGATCAAAGCTGCAATTTTACCAGAAAGACAACTTCCAACGGCAAAATTAACGCAAGGGTTGGAAAACAAGTTGAGATGAATCGCTAATCATTAAAAAAAGTTCTCTAGACAAATGCTGTCTCAGGATAATTTGCACTTACATTGAAATGAATCCTTAAATTCACCTCTTCACCATTCCCCATGTTTATATTTTTGAAAAATAGAGCCAAGCAATGCCAACCTTAGAAATAACACACCATAAAAACTGCCATATTCACCCAAGTATAATGTGATGTTTAACAGCTCTCCACACTACATTAAAATAGCAAAACACAAATACACAAAAGATTGGGCACATAAAGACTTTGGGAGGGGGTTGGAGGGTGTCACACCCACCAATCTTTGAAATTCTTAGAAACAGCTGGAAAGTTTGAGAGAAATCAGAAAATCAAGTCATAATTCCAATGCTCATTTACATCAGAGAACAATATTACATCATCATGCAGATAAATCTTTGATCCAGAAAGGAAGCTACTGAACTGTATATTGTGTAATTAAAGGTTTATAAACTTTTGTCACAAAATTACAATTGGTTTATTGTCAGTCTAACATTTTGTAACTGTCACCCACAAAAATATGAATCAATTTATGCCCCTGTACAAGATACTGAGAGCAAAGGACTACCTTCTTGAACAATGTGTTGAGCACATTTCGGGTTACAATGAAACCCAGCAGAAACCTTGAAATATTGAAAATGTGAAAGTGTGGTCTAATGAAGTATTCAACTACTTTTGGCCAACGTTACATGCAATCTGATCTGCATTGATAAATCAAAGTGGTATTGGATATGTTCAGTGTTTTTTCAAGTTAGTCATATGACTTAGCAATGATGCATTCTTTAAATTTTTGTTCCTAAAGGGGTTATTCACTTAGTATGTGTGCAAAAGTTTTGATATTTTCAGCCCCGCACCCGTTGCATGCATACATTATCTTTGAATTTAAAACCCCTATTAGCAAAATTCCAACCCCCTATGCACATTTATCTGCCAGATACACTGTGCAAATGAATCAGTATGGTGTGAGGAACATTTTTGTAATGACAACAGTGATACAAAGAATAATACAAAAATGTTTACTCTGAGGTCCATTAAAAGCCCCAATAAAGAACTGTACCACAACCCATGGTTGTAGCTTTGAGTCAATAATCAGTTTGGAAAAACAGTATCTAAAAAATATTTTGCGTACATTCTAAAACTAACTCCATCAAACCCCTTTACCCCCATGCACACCAACATATGCTTTCTGAAACATTTGTTTAGTTAATATTTACTAATAATCTCACCATTGCAAAAAAGGATTATATGATGAAGCATTCTTTGGAAGAATTTATATAAGCCTTATGGGACTTTCAGGTGTGCCCCTATTACTAAATCACCATCATCCCCTATGTGAATATAAACCTGGATATAAATTCAATCATATCTCATAATGTAAACAAATTGTTTAAAGAAAATTAAGTTAAGGGTTTAGAGTTTGAAACTAGACATTTCCATAGTTTTATTTGCACTTAGAGAAAACATTTATCTCTTATTGAAATTTTCAGCAGTGGCTTCTGTGAAGCTTGCAACTTTTGAAATTGGTATCAGATAGACTGCTACACCTGTACAGTATTTCTAGTTTTAGTATAATAGTTTGAATGCTTTTGGAGACTTGACATCCAATTACCTTATACAAGCATAGCATGTTGTTGCCATTTTTCACTAATTATCTGCCTCATACATGAGCAACACCACACAAAAACTCACAGGTCTGATTTTGATCAGAGATTTTATACAAAAATCTTTGAGAAGTCCACCCTTTCCTGATTTAGTTACAGTTGTTTTTGGTTACACTAACTAATAAGGAAATTCAAGACAGGCAGCAAGATAGTTCTGTTGATTACAGAACTTCAAAGAAAAAAGTTTTTGTGGAAAAATAATTTCATTGGTAGCATTGCTATCTGTTGTTCCCTGAAACTCGAATAATTAACATTCTGTTTATTCTCAAAATTCAAATTTATTTGGCTAAAAACACTTAGCATAAATAACTACAAGAGGCTGACATTGGCATAGAAGCTAAATGCTAACAGTTCCTTGAAACAATTGCAAAGATGTCTGGAAAATAGTTTCAAATTGCAACTTAATCAAAAAATCTACCAAATCATTATGACAGATTAAAAAAATTAGACATCTTTTCCTCAAGCACACACTTTGTTTTGTCAATAGTCTGATATAAAGAAAAGACAACACTAAAAACAAAGTCATTGTTACAAAACTGATCCCTTCTAGAACATTGAGACCAAAGGATTGACTAGAGCTGATTTACAACATTGAGATCAAGTCTGGAACACGGCAAGTTAAAATTGTCATCCCAAGATGCTGCAACAAAATACAAATAAACAGGCATTCCCTCATCTCAGATGGACTGCTGCCTTCCTTGTACATGTACACTATTTCGCATGGTTGCGGATACATTGTGTTGCATGGTCTACTGGTTTATCCTGTATGCAATGGTTTAAAATTTTGCCTTCAAGCATTCTACAACAAAGAAGCCAATTAATTTAAAGACAGAATGATTGCTTTTTAGCCTTACCAATCGCACTTAATGAGAATGTAAAAGAATTGAATAGAAAGTTTTCTTTTCAAGGTGAAGTAAATCAGTCAAATATTTCTTTCAAAAGAATGGCTTTTTCGAAGCCAGTTTTTAGGATTAAGTTTTCCACAATCAAACTCTTTTAAGATAAACCATCAATAAGCAATTTACTCACATACCAATTCATCCATGCTTCTGCTTGAATTTTTCCAAATTTTGCTGTAAAATAATTGAATTTTTGAAACCAAAATAGCATTTAAATGGATTCTACGGAAAGGAAAACCAAAAACTTCAGCATAAACAAATAAGAAAAGGTATAAAATTTCAGAAACAAAGATATGATAGAAATAATTTACCAGTGGCATAACATAGATTCAAAGGGGTGCCAAAATATTTTGATAACCAAGTTTTTTAGACCAAATTTAACTTGTATTCAATACTATAAAACTACTACATCTGAGGCATGAACTCAGTTCTCCTCAATGAATGTGAAAATTATCATTTTTACATCTGCCCATTGGATTTGAAATGCTCTAAACCCTTGGACTGGACCACAAACAGTAAGTAAATAGGGACATGTCTCAGTTGTTTCCTCTATAAGCCACTGCATTTTACCTTGTGCAAATCAGACATCTGCTGATGTTTTGTTAAGATGTCTTTGTTCGGGAATTGCCTTTTGCAGAGTAGACAAGTAAGTTTATCCCAGTCAATGAGCTTTTCAGATTGATCATCATCAGAATCGTCACCATATTCTGCAACTAGGCTTGATCCTAGAAAAAATCATCATTATCTTAGACCTTCAGAAAAATTATTACAATGATATTGTTTCAGGCAAAGTAATATACAACAACTAGCAGATCTGTACATGCAGAAAGCTGGAGGTGTGTGAACAATGTCGTATATAGAGGAAGTTCATTTGGGCATGTACACTTACATGACAAAAGTATTGGGACCCTAATGATAACAGTATATATTGTACTGATAGGTTATCCTGTTAAAACATTTGATTGTTATTATTATGGCATGTGTGCATTGTGTGCAAAGCATTGCACCTATAAAGAAAGTCAGATAAACACTTAATTTCCAAGATATATTTAGTATGTAATCCAAGGAATTTTGTAAGAAAGATGGTACTAGATTATTTTGCCAAGAAATATATCAAAACACATACCAAGGCCTTTAGGATCTGTTTTTGCTGCAATCAGAGCAGCAAGGGACTGCCTGCTGTCATCTTCTTCAGCACTAAACAATGTTTTTGATGTAATCTATGAATGAGGCAAGAATACATTATGTCGATGAATTTCTGTTAGCAGAATTTCAATAAATTTTCAACTGATTGGGGCAATCCATCATCCTAGAGTCAAAGAGCATGCATAAAAAATGACTTTGCTCATTATGGATACTCTTTGACGAAAGGGTTTCTTTACTCACTAACAAACCTTCTCTTGTTCCTCTCCCCAACAAACACATGAAAATCAAATTATCAAACTTTGTCTTGAACATATGACTTTTCTGTGTATGTTTATACTTTGGTCTCATTAGTAAGAAGATACGTAAATCAAAGCAAACCTTGACAGCATCTGACTTGCTTTGGGCAGATGTGGCAGCAGCAGCAGCATTTTGTAACATGATCTCATTTTGTATTTGCCTCCTAATAGCTTCTTCTCGTGCTTCTTGTTCTTTTTGCATTATTTGGGCTTGTTTAACAGCATTATGTTTAGCCAATTTGGCCTCATTCATCTTCTTTGCCCATCTTTCCATATCCTTCGCAATCTAAGGTGTAAGATGAAACTGGAATAATATAAATCTAAAATGATTAATATGAACATAACAATGACAATTTAAACATAGGGATAAATTATTAAAAATACACAAACATGTGCTTGCACACATGCAAAAACCTCTGTATCCATACAAAATTGGAAGAGAGAGGTTCACTTTCACTTGTTCGATTCAACAACTGAAAGCATTTCTTTTGGATTCAGGAATTTTCATTTCATTCAAATTGTGTTGAATTCCACCTTTGACTTCTTAGTAATAGTTAAGCTGCATGATTTGGGTTCTGTGTTTGAACCATCTTTCTATATACAGCATAATGCAGAATGAGTTACACTTGTCAATCATTGCACATGCATTGCTACTTGCTTACTAGGTACACAATACGCAACTAACATTTTGCATCAAAACATGGAACACTAATCAACAGAATAAGGTTAGTTTCAGTTTTGGTATCATGGACTCACTTTTCTTGCACTTGAGCCTGTAGGCTTCGCTTTGACTTTTTCTGAAACAGAATGTGGCATGGCATGTTACCATATTTCATTAATATTGTCAAATCACCAAAATTTAAATACATAAATACCCCTAATAAAATAACAGCTAAATTTAATAACACCCGCAGAAAGAGTAGTTCAGGCCTGGCTGTATAACTTTTAACAGGGGAGCAGTAAACAGCTCTGAGTAGTATTCAGGTGAGCTATAAGAATAGCAACAAAGGAAAAATTTATTTCAAGGAGAGCAAATTTGCTTTTTAGAACAATTTAGGAGGGCAATCTCTAGCTCCCCTCCAGCATTTGAGGAGAGCCTGGAGGGGAGCAAGAGCTATGGCTCTCCTCAAATGGCAAGGCCTGTAGTTCAACAGCTGCCTGATGATGGCATTCAGCACAAAACTTGAATTCCAACTTGTTTTAGTACTACTTTTTTCTATAGACAAATGTGTATAAAACATCAAGCACTCTACGACATATCAGTAACCTAAATCTTAAATAGATGTATCAACATGAATCTATACTCATAGATACAAAATAAAATATGATATAAATGCAGAAATCAAGCATGGCATAGTGCTAGACTACCTGCTTGTGCTGCAGTGGCTGCCAAAGGATTGCCTTCACTGTCCATTGCAGACAAAGATCTGAAATAGGAGAAAATCATTTTAAAAAATAAAATAGATTGTTACAGGTCTGGCCATTTGAGGAAAGCCATAGCTCTTGCTCCCCTCCAGGCTCTCCTCAAATGCTGGAGGGGAGCTACAGATTGCTTTCCTAAACTGCTCTAAAAAGCAAATTGCTCTCCAAGAAAAATCAATTTTTCCTTTGTTCCTATTCATTTTTATCTACAAACAGCTCACCTGAAAATTACTGAGGGGCGCTGTTTACTGCTCCCCCACTAAAAGTCTGATGGCCAGGCCTGTTGTTAATATTTTGAGCTGTAATGTTTTGAAACTTAATGGCTTACCAAAAACAAGTGGAATACTTGAAAAATGTTATTAAATGAAACAAATAATAAAAAGACTCTTGCATCAGTATTATTTCCATATTTCTTTGGACAAATGATAGTAAGTGTAGAATCAAAGTCTTGAGTTTTCAGATCCTTATAACAGCCAAACTCAGAGCAAGTTTTAATGGAAGTTTGGCAGGAATGGAAAAAACTTATCTTACTTGTAAAATTTATTAGAAGAAAAATTACATCAAGTTTGCAGGACAATTATAGAGTTACCTATGAAATATTCTTATTCTATTAAAATTCAGGAAATGAGTTGTAAAATCATGCTCTTTCAATTAAAATTCATTTCTTTTGCATAGGCATATTATTTTGCTTATTTGATATAAAAATTGGACAAACAATCTAAATGACATTAAATTCCATGCTAGATTGAAAATCTTGTCTATCAAAATAAGACTTTTGTCAAGGCAAAGAAACAACCATTTGACACTAGCCTAGTGTATATAAATGTTGAAAACACAAAATTTAATTTTGAATTGGCTTGTTCATGACACAGCTGCACTAAGTTTTGCTATACACTGCTTCATCCAGCATTCTAATGAATATAAGCATAAGGAGGAACAATTATTATCTGCTTAAACCAATTCATGCAGAACAAATACATTGCATGCTTCACCAAGTTAAGAGCTAGACATCCGCATTAAACTAAACTATCTAAACTGTGAAGCTACATGTACAAGGTCATTCATTATAACACTTTCTTACCCATCTTGGTTGACTATATAGTACTGCTGTTGCTGTGCATCCCAGTGGAGGAACCTTCCTGTTGTTCCATTATAGTAATACTTCAATAGAAAACAAATATCATCAACATTCGAGAAATGAAAAGTACAACTATAATAAAGAAACAATTGCAACAAGCTCTAATTCAATAAACTACATTCTTAATGCAAATGTAATTAGCATTAAAGTGAATGGTCTAAGTTAAAAAGTGGGTTCTACAAATAATCCAAAGTTTACTGCAATTTAGACATGGTCACACAAGCTGTAGTCATAATTGATGAAAGAGACTCTTGCATGAAATTAGTTCATCTTTTTGATTTGCTGATAATCACATCCATGTGTGGCAAACAACTAAGGTCATTCACTTTAACAGTTTATCAAACATAAATCAATGAAGCAATTTCTTGACAACTTGAAACTAAGCCTAAAATGAATACCAACCTGAGCTCAAAAACACCACATGATGGAGACCGGCATAAGTTCAATAACAGGGGAGTGGATCGAGCCTAGAAGGTAGGGGTTAGGGGCCTTCCAAAAGCTTTTTTGACTTCACCCTTTTTAATGCTAGAAAATGATTCCAAATATGATAATTGGTCTGAGTGATCAAATAGCTATGACTGCTGCTTGCTAGTTCTTTTATTTTCACCAGATTACAATACATTGCCACAACTGGTTGACCCAACAATATCCACAGAATAACCAAAAATTCATAAAAATTTAGACCAAATAACTGAATAGGAGAACCCCAGTAATGAACAGCCCTAGCATAAATCATGGTAATTGGTATGACTTTCATGTTTTTATAGCAAGTGGGAACTCTATGCAGAAAATGTTGAACTTAAAATTAATAAAGAATCTTTAGCAAAAGTGTGAAATTGATAAAAGACAAACCCCTGTGTTTGCATCATAATAGAGACCAGTTGTGGAGTCATAATAATAGCCAGTGTTTGGGTCGTAAGTATAGTTAGCATACACATTCTGTCCTTGAGCAGGACGTTGCTGGGGCTGAGGCTTGTGTTGTTGCTGCTGCTCATGTTGGTGAGCTGCTTGTTGCTGCACTGCTTCTGTATGTGACTGTTTTTCACCATAGGCTATAATGAAAACATTGCATGATATAACTTTGGCTCTACAAAGAGGTTGAACAAATTTTCACATATTGTCATGTTGTCCATGGTAGTTGAGCTGAAGTAGTCAATACTGACTTGAAATTTTTATATCAGAAATACATATGTAAGACGTACAGTCTTGGTAAAGATTTCATGAACTGGAAAAAATAAGCAATATTTGGTGCTTCATGAAAATTAGTTTTTATCCAGTGACTTATCACTTTTCTTTTAGAAACAGGTAAAGCTTGCAAAAAATCAACAGAATTCTGCCAATATTGCTCCATGATGCTACTCAATTTTTAAGACAGAACCCAATGACCCTAAAGAAGGTTTGCCTGTATGATGCATGGGGATTGTTTGAATTTGTCTTGACTATTTCGATCCACAACTGGGTATATATTTTCCATCGTGTTCTTTCGGAACCTTATTCTGATGTTTTATGCTCTGAGGAGTGTCAGACGAAAAAGCTTTTAGTATGTTGTAAAATGTTTGCTTTTTTCAAAGCCATTTTCAAATTCTGTACCGCAAAAAAATTGTTGTCTTGACTTAATTAATAGCATACTAAACATGCATTTTTTTTCTTAGTCTTGAAGTTAAGAAGAAGATGATACCTTGCATTGACTGAGCAAATGGCTGTGAACCATCTGAAAACAAAAGAAAGGATAAAATGATTAGAATCTCGAGAGTAATAAAAATACGAATTCATCTTTCCTCCTTCTTCAACACTGACAGATTGATGAATGATTCCCATCCTATATAGTCATTCTATATAGTCTTAACAAATTATTGATTGCCCAGCCTCTAACTTGTCTTCAGATCTATACTATACTTTCAAGCAGAACTTTTAAATATAGAGAAAAACTACAGAGGGAATTTTTATCTAAGATAGTTATTACAATTGTCAAGTATGGCCTCTAGGAAGGAAAATTTGCTCTGAAATGTTTGGGATATTGTGAGACTGTAATGGCAAGCCGTCTGTCTGATATTTGTATTGTTTGTTGTCATAGGCTCTGTTTCCTGGCACATGTACATTTAGCAGATACAAACTCCCTGGCACTTCCTTCCTTTTTAAATTTATAGTTCATGTTTTTTGATGAAATGCAAGAAAATGCTAAGAGATTTGCAAAAATAACTGGGTCTCTTTAAAACGGATTGGCAACAAAGATTACATCAAGAGAAGAAAGTTCTTTAAACAGACAAAACCACAAAACAAAAACCGCTTTGTATATGTGCCCTGGGAATTTTAACAGAAATTGCCTTATCACTACTACTGCTATTGTTAGAGCATAACCAAATATAGAACATTCTGTCAATCTCAAAGACATTTTGGCAGAAAAACAAGCCATCAAGGTTGGATGTTGACAAATTTTTGATGGTTAATCTTCAGGCGGCTATGAGAACATGTTGATACTATACCTTTCCATACAGCTTACATGTAGTTGCAGATATTTATGGTGTCATACCTGTAGCCTGTTGAGACCCTGATACAGCTTGGGTGTACTGATGAAGAAAGAGATGTGAGAAATATTGTCAAAACTACCAGACCAAAATTGGACATTTCACGTTGTTTGGCCATTTTTATGGCCAGGTGATCCCATCTTTTTCAAAAAGCAAGCCACTGCAACAAGCTTGCAATGTGCATCTTTTCCCCCTGAATTTAAACTTTGGAAAATCATTGGCAGCTTGGGTAAATTAATGTTTGTGAATTATTGTAAGTCAGGTTAAGAGATTAGATTTAAGAAAGTTCAAGACAGTTTAAAAGAAAAGATAGGCAAAGAGGCCAATCAAATAGTGAAGATATAATGCAGGAAAGTTAAAAAAGGGTTAACATATTTAACCATGCAAGAAGCTTTTCAAGTCTGGTTACTGGAATGATAGATATGATAAAACCAGAATGGGAAGGTTAAGAAATGAAATGAAACCAAAAATAACTCCAAAAAACAAATTCTCTACAAAAAATTTAATAGAAAGTACTAATGGGAGAAACAGCTGAAACAAAGCATGCCAAGCGCAAAACTCTCATCTATATAAAACTGTTGATGCTAACCTGCTTATTTGACTGGGTGTTATAAGAAAATTCTGTAGGTTGTCCTTGAACCTGTGCAGCTTGGGCTTGAGCTATTGCAACACTTGCTAAATTGACATTCTTTGTTCCATGTGGCTGTCCAGATCCTGGATGGGGACTACAGAATACACAAAAGATGACTAAACTCCAGCCAGTCATCAGTCATACCAAAAATAGTAATTACAAACAATGATTTAGAATTTGAAACAATTTCAAAAACAAATAAGACCCAATATATTTGTTAAATGACACTGTAGAGAAAACAGCCAATTTCATGCTCCTCTTCCATGCCTAAAGAGGTGCTGTAGTAAAATTTGAGTTGAGTAGTAAAATTTGTTTTTATGATTTAAACTTGCTTGATAAAAATGGTCTTAATGAATATATTTCCTGACCTATGTACACTAACAGAATCATTAATGCTGCAGTCATACCCTTGTTTAGGTCTTGGCGGTGGGTGTGGAGTATTCCTTGCATAGCCAACAGAAACCCTTCTGCCTTCAATGAAATAAGCTGGATCTGATTCCTGAACTTTTTCAAGAAGTGCTGTTGCATCCTACGAGATATTGTGATAATTACACTCTTTTTGAAGGGTGGTATTTTTAAAAAAGGAAAGAAAGAAAATATGCTCTGTAAAAGGCCTTGAGGCATGGCAAATAGGCTTTCTCTATAAGGGGTCATTTGATTTTGGTGTGATCGCTGCAGTTTCATTTGATATCATCATACATTGTTGACAACCTGCTATTGGTGGAAACTGTTTTGTTATTCAGAATGAGATGAGTTCATGTAACCAATTCCAGGTCAATCAATAGCACAAAAATCATGGCAGCAGATCTGGGTAAGTTTGGGTATATCATCTCCTTTTACAATGACTCCATGCCTTTAAATACCAAAGAATGTTCCATTGCCTGTAAATATGATACATGAGTTTGGTTCATGAATATATCTCAATATTTTTTTCACTGTTTGATGATTTTTTCACTTTGATAGAAGATTTAGACACATAAAAATTTGATGAAAGATCCAAGGAAACCTTGAAACAGCCCTACCGCCAATCCTGGAGACAAGATTTTTGAATTTATTAGTATTCATAAGAAAATACTATGCAATGTAAATACCTCTGTGGAACCAAGTTCTATGAAACAAAATCCCCTTGAAATGCCAGTCATTTTGTCTTTTATAAGTCTTACATCATAAACTGGTACACTTGTTAACTCTAGCAAATGATTTCGAATCTAGAAACAAAAAACATCATGACACAAACTGGGTAATAAACAGGGCTATGAATAAAAAGAAGACACATTTGGTAGAGATTACTATAAAAAAATTAAGATATTTTCAGACAAATCTTATAATAATTTTGCACTTTTTCTGCATGAAAGGAGATATACCCTAAGCTCACTGCTGTGGGCAGGAATGGTAGCTAGGCAGAACAAAAATAGAAAGATGACACATAAGAGGAGAAGAGGAAAAGTACCACTAGCTTCTGATGTCATATCCTTATAAGCAGGTCCTCCAGTAAAGGTTTAAGTAGGTGCATGGCTGAATGCGCCCTGATGAAAAATTTTGCTTTTTAGCTTTTTGATTCATCACTCTTCTGCTATACTTTTTGCAAAGCAGAGGCGTGACAAAATTTGCACCTTGTCTCCTATAAGTATGGCCAAGGCGTGGGTGCACAATCACACACCACAAACTGAGAGGCCTGCTTATAAGGGTATTTTGGGGCACTTGTTGTGATGGTATTATAATAATTTGGATGATTGTTTACCGTTTCCTCTGTAGTATTTGTATCAAGTCCTCGCATCATCAAGACTGAAATGAAATTCGCACACTTACTGAACTGGCCACAGTGTTGAATAAAATAAAAAACATTAATATTTGCTCTTTAAAAAAAAGGAAACACAATAGCAATTTCTTAGTGTGATTTCAAATCGTCCTTTAAAAGAGATCTACAATCAGATCAATCTGGCTACTGGCACATGTTTCATTTATGGCTGCAGCTCTTCTTTTATGGCTACATTTCTTTGTAAACAAATTTCTTGACAAATGTAAAACTAGGTTTCCAATTTCAGCTGCATACAGTACAATGGTACCAATGCAAGCAGCCTTGTCAAAGAGACATCAATTTTCCACATTGATAGTCCGTAATGTTTCTCAGTTGCTTATAGATCAATACACAAATACTTAAACATTGCAATATGGCAATAATTACAAAATGTTTTGGAAAAAACTGATTCAAACAAAAAAGTCCTTCATTACCATTACATGGAGGTGCTGACATTGGAGAATCTCGGACATGGCTAACATCATCATAATCATAATCATCAGAGCCATCTGGATGGTAGTCTAAGCAAAAATGTCATGATGTAATTAACATGTTGGACCACAGTATCAAATGATCATGAAGACACAAAAATAAAAAGTTTAACACAATGGACATTATTTTGCAACATATTCTAAAATTGACTGTATTGATCATCACCAATCAAATTATTACTACCTAAGAAATGACCATGAATTAAAATTTAAAAGCATCAGGGAACCTATCACTATTATAAGGTATCCCACAAATAATTATTGGAACAAAATTTCAACTAGAAAATATTTAAATAGCATGAAAATGCAGATAATTTGTGCACAATACTTTGATAAGGAAATTCAACAAGATCAATAGTTTAAAACATAAATTGATATTCTAATACAAACTTCGGAAAAACCCAACAGGAAGATGGTTGGGGATTAAAAGCGCAGGGGAGTCACTAGGTTATATCATCAAAGAAGTGCCAGATGTGCAAATTTTCTGCTTTTTGTGCCATTATGATACAAATTCTCAAAATATGATTTGATAAGTGGAGATAAATCTTGAGCCAGTAGTCATGCTTTACTAATCAACAAAAAGAAAGAAAGTAATTTCTAAGTTGAATTATTACCTTTGCGGTGCTCTCCACAGGAGAAGCAAGTAACTCTTTTCCGGGATGCATAATTCAACGTTCTACACTGCAAGATAGATAACACACAATACATTGTCTCTAAATGATCTAATACACAAGCTCATAATCGAAGTTCTACAAATCTCATTTTGAAAAAAATTGAGGAGCCTTTGCCTCTTGTAAAGTTTGCATAGGTTGAAATAGGAGTTGATACCTGCTAAGAAGAAAATCTTGCAATTTGTCTACACAAAATTTGTAATTTTAAATGGAAAAGAAAACTGTTTATATTCACAGTTACCATTCCCTATCTATCAGCACTGTACAAGAATTCACAATATCAAATAAATGCTTACATTGAAAAGTGCAAAAATATAAAAAGAATTGACAAATTTTGTTTACCTTGCTACAGTACCAGTCAACATCTATTTGGTGATGTGTGAATGGCTGTGCTCTTGTTTTGCTATACTCCAAAGAAATTCGCTGATCCTTCACTACAATTGTTCCCTGATTCAAAATAAAAAAAAACAAGGATATTATTTTTTCAAACTGGAACATGATTTGGAAAGTGTCAAAAAATGAATGCAAATGCAATTGGGTAGCAACCTTTCAAACGTTTCTATCCAAACTGCATTCAATTGAAATTGGGCTAAGCAAAGCAAAAATAACAACAAATAGCAAAATGAATTGCATTCAGTAGAATTATTGAGTATCTTTTAAGCTCTGCTGGTGTCAAATAAATGTTTTTACTAATTTAAATGGAAATATTCACCCTTGTGAGTTTCATCCACTTCTCTGCTGTTGCAACATCATAAAAATCAACAAATCCAAAACCTCTTGATTCGCCTATTTTGTTAGTAAACAAAATACATTAAACTGACTATATTGGTTAGCTGTGCTTAAACACTTAAGAACAATTTAAAAGCTATTCCTATTTATCAAAACCAAGATAAAATAAGGAACTAAGATAGTCTAAACTAACTAAAACCCTTCCATTTACTTCCCTTTTCCCATCCCAATTTTTGGTGGGATGAGCTCTGTTGTCCAAAACAATACCACTTTGACAAGAGCAAGTCTTGCAGAGGCGAATGAGCTGTTTCTCTTACATTTCTATCATGATTTAGTATGGTTTCCAGCCACTTTTCCTTCACCTTTTTTATATGATTTTGTATACCCTTGGCGAAGGCAAAGTTCAAGCACTCAAAAAATGGGTTCTATCGACATGCATAGCTGAAAACAATTAAACTCGCGGCCAAAATTAGATCATGAATAGACCAAATTGTCATTTTGCCTTCGCAAAGGGCATACAAAAACGTACAAAAAACGAAAGTTGACGAAGAAAAAGTGGCTGGAAACAGTAAGAGCAACGGCTCATTTGCCTCAGCAAGGCTTGCTCTTGTCAAATATGGTCTTATTTCGGACAACAGAGCCTGTTCCGCCAAAAACTGAGATGCAAAAAGGGAGATAAATTGAAGGGTTTTAGTTAGACTATCTTAGTTCCTTATTTTATCTTGTTAAAACCAATAAAAGGCTTATTTTCAGAAGGAACAAAAAATTTCTTTAAAATATTGAGAAAAATATTGAAAAGATACAGTTATTAATGAATTAAGAATTGAGGCAATGAACCTTCAAAAAAGATCTACCAAATATACGTAGGGAGAAAAGAATTTTTGCATATAATTTGGGATATACTGCACACAAAACAATTTTAAAATAGATAAGAAATGCCCTCAGATGGAATAATACTTGGGTGGAATAACAGATGCACTCCATACACTCATCAAACAATTATTAAGTCCAATCCTAATTGACTGATTTCCAATTACCAGGCCTGGCCGTGAGCATTTTAGCAGGCGCGTGGTACATTGCTCTCCTCGTTAAAGTCAGGCGGGCAATTTTTAGTCTCTTGAATATCGTCAATAAATGTATATGGATAAACAACATTCTTTAACAGCTGAGTTTACAAAACAAGATGACAATTCTCAGACAAAAATATCGCAAATCAACAATATTCAAAATTTGTTCCATTGATATAGGCTTCAACAGCCGCCCTTTGCACTGCCTTTCAAAGCGGGTTCAAGAGAATAGAAGCTTTATGTTTAGCGCAAAGTTTGCACCAAACGACATCACCATCTTCTTTCCATCTATCTCCTCAATTTTTTTCTTCCAAGAACAGCCCTGTTGTCATATTTTTTGGAGCTTTTGAAGCTCAACAGTCGATCCTTTCTGGTTACTTACCATGTTGAAATTATTCGGGTTTCACGTGTTAGGAATATTCAATTGGCCTTCAAAATAACATTCTGGTTGAAATGAAACCATTCAAAGGATTTTCTTCCCTATTGCATTTAAAAATGCTTCATTTGTTTTTGCATGACTTGTTAATTAGTTAATGAGTTTACAGGAGTAGATGACTTCCTGAGAGATTAAATGTTATTTCGAAGTCAAAACATAGGGGATCAAGTTCCTATCAATATTTTAGTTTTACTTCAAGAGGTGTAGAGAAATGAAAGGAAGACCAAGGCGGGCGGTTAACATGCGAACTGACATTGAGGCGAGCGCTGAATAGCCTCAAACGGCCAGGTCTGACTTACCATGTCTATTTCTGACAATTTTGATATCTTGGTAGTCTAGATTATGGTGCTGCAGCTCTGCACCAATCTACAAAAATACATCAATAGCATATCTACAAGCTCTAAAATATCATTATAGGCTAGAGCAAAATGCAAGTACATAGAGCTTTAAAAATTCATCTTGTTATTCATCTTCCTCTTGGCATATATTGGTTTTGCTTGTTTTTATGCATATTTTTCTTTGCACAACTACTTTTATGAGTCTATCAAAAGAGTCATTTTAATAAAGTTTTTTCTATTCATGTAGACAACATGTGCTAATAAAAATCTAAATTCATATGTGGTAAGAACATCATAATTTTTCATTGTGCAGCAAGAAAATTTCTGAGCAACAAGCAAGTCAAAATTTAAATTTATTATAAATGCACACTCACATCGTCTTCTTTCGTCAATGCAGATGGTGAACCTCTCACCATGATATGAGCCGACGGTGAAATTTTTTCTCTATCAACATCTCGATCTCTGTCAACACTACCCCTCCTCCTTTCTTTAGAATATCTGTCATCATACTCCTTGTCTCTTTGCCTTACATCTCTGTCTCTTTCACTTCTCTAAGAAAGCAAATTGTAAAGCATATAGAGATGGTCAATTACTCGGCAGTTAAGGAAATATGAAGATGGCAAAAGCCTGGTAAGATGGAAACTTTACTTATCATCTGTGTGAGTGATGACCTTGGAACAAATGGTGAATTGATATGAAAACAGTCCAAAAGCTGTTGAAAGTTTTTGAGGATTGATGTTAATTGTTAAAAATCTTAATAAATGTTCACAGGTGAAGTTCTATATCAACTCATCATTCCCACAACAACAGAAAAAATTATTTTAATTGGTCTCCTTCTATCCACAACTGGTTATATAATTTCCATCATGTTCTTTCAAACCCTCATTCTGATGTTTTATACTCTGAGGAGTATCAAACGAAAAATCTTCAAAAAGTAGGTTGTGAAATGTTTTCCTTTTTCAAAGCCACTTTCAAGTTCTTTAATGCAAAAAATTATCCAGAAAATACTATAGAAACAAAGCCTATTTCTATAAGGTTTTAATCAACAAAGGGTTGTGTCAAAAAACTAACCACAAAAGGATTTAACTTAAAATTTTTTTTATACTTACATCATCTCTTCTTCTGTTTCTATCTCTGTCTCTGTATGATTCCTTTTCCCTGTCTCTGTTCCTTTCTCTATCTCGTTCTCTGTCTCTATCTCGCTCCCTATCTTTACCCCTGTCACGTTCTCTGTTTCTTTCTTTCTCTCTATCCCATGGTCTGTCATTTTCTTCCCTGTCCCTAGTTCCTCGGGCAGTCGTGTCCCATGTCTCTCTATCAGGTTTACCACCGTATCTTGCTCTTTCCAATTCTCTATCAATTTCTCTGTCCCTTGCTTTTACACCTTCATGTCCACGATCTCCACCCCCCAACCCTTCTTGCTCAGTATACCCTCTTTTTTGTCTCCCAAACTGGTCAGATTTTGCATAAAATTCACCTCTGCCAAAAATATCACCTTTTCCATTCCCTCCCTCTACCCCTCTTGTCCTGCCATCGTCAGAATGGTGTTGGTTTTCTTGACCATCATATGTTGAATTCCATTCCATATTAGAAGGATTAAAATTATCTACTTGATATCCTCCACTCTGATGGCCATATCCAGCTTGCTCTGTAGTATCTTTTCCATAATAATCTTGACCGGTTTTGCCATTTCTATCACTCTGATATGATTTTCCTTGATAGCTGTTGTTCCTTCCTTCCAAATAGTAACCTCTGTTTGCATTTTCCATTCTGAAAAGGATGTCAAGAAATCTGCTCAATATTTGTAAGAAACTGCAAAAGTCCAAACTTTAACAAACTGCTCAGTTTAAATATATGGTACCAGTTGATAAGAAAGTAAAGACAATTTCTCATTTCATGAACAGCTTTTTTCACATTCACAATTTTAGTTTGAAAGATGATATATTCATACTAAGTTATCAAATATAGAGGGAATGTTTCAGTTGATTACTGTTATAGGTTGTAATTGGAGCGAAAATGTTTACAATACAGAACCAATTCTTGATCAGTTGCAATGGTTAGCTGTTTCAGCAAGAATAGGTTTTAATAAGATGGCATATTGAAAAATGACAATTTTAAAACTTGAAAATCTTAATATAGTGTTTGTTTCATGATGAGTCTGTATTTTATTGCCATGAGTTTATAATTCTTGAGAGCAATGATTAATTTATAGTAGTGCGGAAAAAGCTATAAATATTTGGGGTGGGGAAGTTGTAAAATTTAAGGGCCTATGTGCAGATTCGTGTCATTATTAACATTAAATCACAAAACTAATCATATACTAAGAAAATATAGACTTCTCGTTATTTGGAAAGAAATGCCATATCGAACAGAAAGATCATATTATCTGCAGTTCGAGGGTTACAACGCTGTAATCGCGTAGCTTTTGTACATTAATTGTTTTTGTCCAAACCCTGTAAGATAAGTTGCCATACTTTAGTCAAGTAAAGATTTCGCTTGGATCAGGCAAAACAGCTTCCTTGCTAAAAAATTAGTAAACATAGGGATTAAAAATCAAACTTCAATGCAATATATGTTTTGAAAAGATATGCTCTAAAACCTTGAGGAGTTTGTATTCGCCCTGTCTCTTCATCCAGACATCTTAGTCCAGGTCCTTCACGATCGATTGACATAACTCATACGCATGCGTTGTTTCACCGGGCTGTGCCATGCTCTGTAGTTGTTGCTGTTGACGTTAAAAGTAAACAACATTTACCTTGTCATTGAAATTAGGGGCCCTGGGGCCCTTATAAAAATCATCTACATTACATTAGCAACAAAAAACTTCGTCAGTTAGATTTTCGGCAAATAAACTTCGTCGAGAACAACTTCGGACAACTTTTCAGAATTTTGTCGTGGCAAAATTTCGTCGTGGATTTTTAGCGCAAAAATAGCAACCTATTAACAAAATCTTAAGTGACAAACCCATGCAGGTTGCTTTTATATTCAATCCTATAGGGGTACCGAATTCGTGGAGACATGACATGTGAGCTTGAGCACCCTTTCAGAATTTGGCTTAATCCCCCAGATATTTTTTCACACGAAACCTCATGTCAGGAAAAGCCAAATTAAAGCGGGATATGCCCTAAGTTGATGCAAGGATGGAGTCAAGAGAAATGCTTTTAAAAAGTCTCTACTCTACATCTCTAAGGCATGGAAGTTTATAAACAGAGCATAATTAAAGTTATTTTTAGTGTGAATATAAGCACAAGATTCGGAAAGACCTCCAAAAGAAAAGGTTGGTCTCGAAATTGTGCTTCTAAATGGCTTTGAAAAAAGCAAACATTTTGTAAACTAAAGCTTTTCGTCTGACACTCTTCAGAGTTTAAAATGTCAGAACATAGATCGAAATATATATACCCAGTTTTGGATCGAAATAGGCCAATCAGAAACACGAGCACATGACTGTAAAGGTTGACCAATCAGTGCCGCTTGCCTATTAGAATGTTACCAGTGGAGTCCTAAGGTGAAAACGAACTCCTTTTGTCTACACAGTAGCGGTTTTTTCGTGCTTATGTAGATAGATTATAAAACTGCTAGGTGGAACGACGATCGGGCTTTACCAATAAACCGAAACATGTCGCCATTATAGTTTTTTGCACAATCTGGGTTTTCTAGCAAATGCTGCCCGATAGCAGAATCGCAGGTTTTAGTTGTTATTTTAGATTTGCAAGACCGAGATGGCTGTTCTCTTTGGGGATGTGTTTTGTTTCTAATATTAGATGGAACGTGTTGGACTCCACTTAGGAAATTAAAAGGATTGTAAAAGGATTGAAATGAAACAGGCGAAGAAAAGTTAAATGACATGACCGCTTTTGCTGCAGAGAGAGATTTAACTGACAATATTAAGCTTGAAGAAATTGTGAAGAAGAGAATCAATTAATTAATACATGATAATTAGTAATATACCTTTTGTAAATGTTTTGAAACGGATGAAATCTTTTCATGTGATAAAGGCGTTTTCTCAAAAATCGGGTAAAGTCATCCAAACAACCCCTCCAAGCACCCCCCACAAACACCCCAAAAAACTTCGGGACGTCCCTGCTCCGTTGAATGAAGTAAAAGCAATAGATATCAAATCAACTATCTCATTAAAAGTAAGAATATTACTAAATTAATTGTTTTCAAGATTTCAAATACTATGTTCATTCTAAATAAAAGTTCTATAATTTTTTAACGCCAAATTGGTTTTCAAAAAGACAAATCTGTTACCCTTGTACTCTCAGAACAACATAGGAAAGCATCCAGTAAAACTGTATAATTCATTTATTCAATCTTACGTTTGTTGTGCTAATAAAACGCTACTAGATTCAGCTCGAAACAGCTTAATTCCTGTGCAAAATTCATAGAAAAATCTGACAATATTGTTTGTCTCTCGAGAAGGAATTTCTTAAAGCAAGCAACCATATGATCTTTACCAGGTCAGCAAATTTTCTGATGGTTTCTGTACCCCATCATCTACCAACTCAAAAAAGCTATCAAAATTTATGTTTTTGGATCTCCTGGCTAAGTGAATAATATATGCGTATAAAATTGCACCTTCATCAATCTAGATTTTAGATATATTGACAAAATCTATTAAAATTCGTTTTGACCAGCTTAATTTGAATTTTTTTTCATTTCTGGAGTCCTATTTGTTAAAAGCACTTTATTTTCAAAAATTTTAAAATCTGTTTTTACAAAATAGTATTCAAACTTTGCAAAATTGCTATATCTGTTTTGTTTTAGTTTACAGTCATTCCGTTGAACTTTTTATGTTAAACTGTGTTTCTTTGGTTCTTTCTTTAATGTTAAAAAATAGATTACTTGCTGCACTTAAAAGTTTGTTCTTAAAATATGCAAGACCTTTACTCCTACTGTTTCATGTCAACATTGAAATAAAACAAATGAAACTATGACCTATGGGACACTGTGATAAAAGCTTGAAAATATGGCCTTGGATTTTCCCTCTGTTGGACTTTGCTACACCCTTTCACGGCCTTAACATTTTGAAATACGCTCGTCATTTTGAGTCTTTTATGTGTCATTCAGCATATTTCTATTCATATTCATTTTCATTAATCAAAGCTGGCATGCATAACAATGTAATTTCTATATTTTAATGCCGTCGTAACGAAATTCATATTGGGGGGCTGCCCATTATTTTGTTCCCATTAATTACACTATTATAAAGGAAATATAGCACAGTCTGACAATTATAAGCGGGCTTCAGCCCCCTTCTCCCTTCTCCCTCCCCGCTTCCGACGGCCCTCTTTAAAAAATTATTCTTGAAATTATTTTTTGTATTGCTGAAAAGGCAGAAAAAATATTGAGTTTTGTTTTTGTAACTGTAGCCTCCTTTGCAAAATACGAGAATGAGACCACAGAATACAACATTTCTACGGAAGCGGGGCGGGAGACAGGAAGGCAGTCATGAGTGTGCAAGAGATCGTTTTGAAGATAATTTTTCTAACAGTCGTAACAAACGGTATGTTGTTTTGACATCTTTCTCTATTTGATTTTTTTAATTCGAATAAATTAGAGAGATTTCTGTGTATTAAATAGAAAACGGGGCCCTGCTTATCTGATCCTAGGTATATATTATGTTAATGTGTACACATTGTTGCTTGATAAAATAACTATTGTTTTGAATTTGAACTCCCTTGTTTTTTTAAACTGAACCATATCATTTTCTTGTATCTCGTAGACTTTTTTAGCATAACATTAGTTGCTTACAATCTATAGTTGCTATTAAATATGATAAAAAGTTAACAAGGAAAAATTCACTAAAAGTATAAGACCGGTGGACAGATGGAAAAAGTTACAGAGCTATCAAGTCATTTGCACCGTAAGAGTCTAGATTTGAAAGTTTTCAACTTAATTGACTGAATTACTATACTTTAGTTCGATTTGTGTCCGGCTATGATTTACAGTCAAATATATTCATATGTTAATTTATATCTTATAATGTATGTTGATACTACACAGCTGCAGCCTTGATCAGGAATTGGTTAGATTGCATCATGTCTAATAGAAGTGGCTTGTTATTTTACAGCAATCTATCTTAATAAGTTAGGATTGCTTCAATCTCTTTCTCAAGAGACAAGCTTATACAATTCATACAGCAATAGTTTTTTGTTACATTGTAATGTTAAGCTTAGTAAAATAAAATAACTAAACAGGGTATGTTTGCAGACTTTAAGTATAAGGGAACTGGTTTTTGGAAGCTGAGTTCATGAGTATCACAGTCAAATGAGCAACTGAGTTATCTTGAAATCACTATCAAATGAAGATATCTTTATGTTGCAGGACAGCAGCTAACCTTCAAGAACTGTGTAGCCTACAATGCTATAAATGAATCAAATTACAGTAGAGACCCAACCTCATCAAATCCTCTTGGCTACTTCTCTGGTGTCTTGCCTTACACGGATGGGCAGACACAGAAGGTGACACCTTGTGTTGAGGTGAAAGGAATCCCTTCTACTGCTTATGTTGAAATCAAGGTATGGATTTCTCATTGGCTCAATGAATCATTCAAAGAATGCAGTCCACCGGGCAAGTAAACAGAACAAGCTTCCAAGCAATAGTATAACTCTAATCAACTGACAATTTTATAAAATGTGAAAAAGGTTGAAAATAAAGAATTAAATAAAAATTAAAATAAAAAAGTTAAAGGGAATAATTGTTTACAAAGTTGCATTTAATGCACACAACGTTTGCTTACTGATGCACCTTTGAAAAGCACTGGGTAAAAAAAGGAAACCAATTCTGAGTTGAAGCAAACTCTTTTTACAAGCTGAGTATTTACCACCCAGTAATGTGTTGCCAGAAAATTTAAAAAATGGTGGTTGCGAAGAATTTCTAAAAAAAATAAGACTAAGTAGGAAAGAGCTACTTTTGGCATTTACAAGGGTAGCCCAACTGATGCCCCTAGCTTTAAACCTCTGGTACCACGATCCTCATTTCAAGGGACTAGCATGTTAGCTATTTGTTTGTTATGCTGCTTCAATGGTATTTGGTTTGGTTACTTTAGGCGTAATTAGAAATTACCCTCTGGATCTTCAGGATGCTATCGATTAAAGTTTTAATATGTAATAGTTTTGTAGTTCTATCCCCCGCTGCATACCTTGTTTAGTTCCCAAATTACATATTTTAAACAATGGAGGCAATTTTTTATGACAGACAGGCATGTATACACCAGTTTGTGTAGTTGCTTGTGTGTTGAAATTTTCAAAACGGTTCAATTTTAGCAGAAACAGCCAGCCAATTCTCAGTTATTTGCATTTCAACAAGAACTGATTTACCTAAATATAGCTGATGATACCAGAGCATAGAAATGCTTGTAAATCTTGTATCACATGTCAAAGAAAGCTTTGTCATTTCAGGGATTACTTCCATTGTGTCATGTGAAAATCAGATTTGAGATTCATCTTGAACTTTGATCTTTGTTTCATGAGCAGCATTTTGGACCTGATTAACATCGCCCATAACTGCAAAATGTTTGGGCTAGTTTAAAGTAAATTTTACAATTAAAAACTGATTTCATAGTTTCATTAATGATGAAATGCATTGTTGAAAATTACTGCATTCAAAGGTTTACTGAGAGAAAAAGGTTGCAAGTATCTAAAAAGGAAAGACATCCACCTACTTGTGTCTTAAAATTAACTTTAGAAAGTCAAATTTTTGATACTTGGTTTTTTTCTAGTGTGAAACAAACACAGGGGGAGCAAAAATCTGGTAAATTATATATTTTTTTATGTTATATTTCTATATGTTAACTCTATCAAAGAAACAGATTTCAATGAAACGATAGGCCACACCTTGAAGCAAGATGCTTGTTGGAATATAAATTTAAATTAATTAAGTTATAATTTTTAACCAGATAAGAAGGAGCTCTAGATATTCTACAAAGGTTTAGTCTTTTCTAAATGTATCACTTGCAAGTATGATAAATACTATGATTTTATTCCTGTTTGACTGACGTTTTCAGAAGCTCTGGCAGTTAAGGTTTTCACAATAAGAAAAATATTTCCTGTTTTGTGAATTTTTTTGTTTTGCTGCTTTTAAATTTGATTTGTTGTACATTAGTCATCCAAGCATCGAGGAAAAGATCCAATATTAGGAAAGGATAAGAAAGGATCCAGGTTCTTTTTTGAAGCAAATACAATTCACTTGTATCTTACTTGTCAGCAGAAAGCTTGATTTATTCAGTCTTTTATTTTCTTTGACCTAAATGTCATCTCAATTTTATCAAAAAGCGTGCACATAACAGTATTGCATCTAAAAAGAACTTAACTATTTGAATTCCAGCGTTGGAGATGAAAACACACTTCGTGAATGTGGCCAGGTATTCTTTTTGCTTTTTTCAGTTTGTCTCAAAAAGCAATTTTGAACTTAGTTATGAAATTTATTACCATCCGTACATACTGTGCACATACTGTCGTTGGTCAACGGCATATTGAGGTAAGGTCACAGGGTGGCCAGTTCCTGCTCTCACTGCCTTGTAATTGGTGCTACCTGGCACTGAGTGAGCAAACGATGTGTGGAGGATTGAAGGCTTGAGCCTGGTTTGATGGCATGCATATCAGAAATACTGTTAACAAGTGTCCGTAGGGACTCTATTTTCATGCAACGCATCAGTGAAGCTAAATCAAATGATATGAGTCCATGAAAAGTAGAAATTTAAACGCCTGGTAAAAATCCACTAACGTTATTGGCCTATGCCTTTCGAGTCTTTCAATAATGATCATAAACCACATTAATCATATGTCTGTATTAAAAAAATTGGGGATAAAGAGCCAACGGTCACATTGAAAGCACCCATGTGATTACATGATGTTTTATGTGGATTCGTTGCTCTTATGATAGAACCAATAAGGTGGTTAGAACGAACAATGGTCTTTTCAAATCCTACCTAGCATTTTTCTTCGCTGGACCTTCGCTGGTCATTTGACCTGTATGATGTTTTAGAAATAAATAGAAAATTCGATCATTTTGTGTTTTATAGAAGTGCAGTAAGAAATGTGCATGCAATTTGTACAATCCCTGCCGAAAAATTTCGGAGCGTCCTACCGTTTTAGTGTTGAAAAAATAACTGTTTCGGGGAGAAAGGACCGACACTGCACCCCTTCTCCCCCAAAACAATGTTGGTTATAGGGTTAAATAGCATAGCTATCTGAAAGGAATCTATTGGACCACACCGAACCTTAACATTGCATAAAACAACATTTCAATACACAGAGATTATAGGTCATGATATTCTATTCAATCACTGTGTTGTTTTTGTAAACAAAGCCTTAAATGTTTAGGGTTTCACATGAAACCAAACATCTTGTTTTTGGAAGATAACTTTAAGTGGATGTTGTTCACAAGAAAAGAATGATTACCCTTTCGATTCAAAATGGTTTTTTGTCCCTAAGAGACATTTAATCAGTCGAAAATCGGTAAGTGCTAATTTCTTGATCCCAATTTTTATGGAAATTTCAGGGCCGCTTGAGATCATGCTACTCTGCACCTTCTTCTAATTTGAAGTTTGCATTTTACTGCGACACAGCCTGTGAACAAGTGGATGTCTCGTTCTGGTATAGGTTTGTGCCCAGTGAGGCCAATCGTAAGTTCTCCTTATTTTATGTTCTACCAATTTTACCTGTTTTATATTTTTCATCTAGTATGAAATGTCTTTGCCGAAGTTCCCTTTTACCTGGACACCTAGCTTCTTGGTGTTTTTACCCTGCATTTCCGTGCTACCTGGTTGTTTACAAAATAAAGTCTTTGTCTTGACGCTAACATAGAAATTAAAGTTCTAGAAATGAGGCACAATTAGGAGACTGAAATCTTTCCTGCTGGAAATAGTAAAAGCGTTTTCTGTTAGGTTTCACTTGCTTTGCACATCAGAAATACACTGAAAATGATTCAGTAGCGACCGTTTTCAATAGAACCAAATAGAGCCTCATGCAAAGTGAATGTGTTTTAAAAAATTATGAGGGAAATAAAAGTTTCCCCAAATTTCGAAGACATAGGTGTCTTCACTTCATTGTGCATGATTCATGTCTTTCAATGCCATAGTTGTTCGTTGTATTGAATAACTATGATTAAAAATTTTTATTTTTCGACGTATTTGAGCTGGTAGTTTAAAACTTTTCACAATTGGCTTAGTCTCCAACTAAATTTTTAGAACGTGTATATCAAGTGACGACATATCAGTATTCCTCTCTACCTTTCCGTTGCGTGAAGATAAAAAATACCTGAAATTGGTTAATAGTTCGAGATTATATTTTCCTGTATCCAATAGGCGATGAGATGATATTTCAGATGAGATTGTGGTGTATTTAATTTACAGACAATTGAAGGCGACAGCAGTTGCATTTACTCTTGCTTCCAATTGGGGTAGCAGCAATTTGGCTGACAGTTGTTTGTGATGTGAATAGGAAGACACTAATCTATGCTAAAAAGCATGGGTAGTCGACATAACATAGGTTTATTGACTGAGTAACAATTTTTTAAACACTGAGACATTCTCGCCATTTTTTTGTAGCCTCGGATCAATGGTGCGAGAATCGACCGAGTGACGACTACCCATCCTCGCTGATTACTGCCCCAACAAATTTACCGACTGCCTCAACGAAATCAAATGTAAATGGTGGAAGACTCGAATCACAACCAGCTCTTGAAATGATGTATTTAACTTGCGTTGCTGCGGTTCTGTTGCTCTTTTCATTTTGGACGTGAAACACTCCGATATCATGGAGTCTTGAGGGAGCTAATACACAATATTATTTCACGAAACCGATTTCACGAAACCGATTTCACGATTCGCATCTGTTTATATATATATATGTATCTAAAAAAGCAAAAATGGTTAACAATGTTATCGATAAAGAGCAGTTTGTGGGAGTGAATTTGAATTAATTTATAAACCACGCTATACTATCGAATTGGTTTCCATCCCTGAATTCAAGAAAACATCAGAGTGTCAAAACCACGTTTAAACAATAACATGTAGCGATATCATTTTCGCCCTTGTTTAGCTAATTTTGTTTTTGTTGATTGCCAAGAAGAATTTCGAATCTTTCAACTTCCAGAATACCACTTCCAGAAATTTTTAACTAACAGAACAGCAAACATAAAATTTTATTCGTAGGTCAACAAGCCACAATGAATTATCAAAGCGACCTGTCTCCTCCAACTTAACCTTGTAATATACCCGATAGCCAAAGTAATTACCATGAATACAAACTTCCTTTAGGAATCACGCTGAATCTTCCTTCGTTTCAAATCCCTCCTCAACGGTGACAAGAAATTCTATCACCGTTGGATCATTTCCAGAATCAGATTTTCTGGTAGTGATCTCTCTCTTCCATTGACTGACGTCACCAGGTCCCCTTTCTTGCCTCCCCTTCCCATTTCCTCTTGATTGTTTGTTTTTTACATGAACGTGAAATCAATACCACTCTGAACTATTCTTCCAGATTATTTCCATTATTTCGAGTACTTGCTGCAGAAAACAAGTTTTTTTCTTGGTCAGGAAGGCACATGTTTCACAATTATTGGTAAAACTGTTTAGATAATTCTCCCTCTGATTAAAAGGCTGCTGGTCGGCAATGTTGCACTCTTCTGCACAACTCTGGTATGCGATGCAAACACACCCAAATAAAGCAATTAATTGTTTGTCCTTTTCCTTCTTTTGCCCCCTCCCCTGCAATTAAAAAAGTTTGTCTGCCTTGTATCACCCCTTAAGCGAGTCTCTGCTGAAATTTCAATTAAAGTTGTCTCTTCTCACGTGATATTTCTTTTTCGTTTGCTTCGCGTTCACTCATCCTCTAAATATCTCAATTACCAGGTTTTTGTCCTAACTTTATGATTTGTCGTAGCTGTGGCGAACATCTATGATTATAATTTTGATACTTTATCGAAGCAAATTTTATACAGTAATTGTTTGCCTATTGCATGATATATTAGAATTAATAAGTCGATAGTTATTTCATTTAAGCTCCGTAATTTATTATTGCGTAATTCGTAAGATTTTTTTGGGTCATTTTGATATCTACTGTTGTCTATAACTAAACCCTGTAATTTTTGTAAATGGAAAAATTTTATGTGTTTGATAATCAACCTTTTTCGAGATTTTTTATTATGAATCATGATACTGCAGCTTAACAACGGCCTCTCATCTTTATACCCTTGAAAGTCGTATTACTTACCTATAAGGATGCCTATTTCTTTTAAGACAGGATGGTATTGCTTTATTCATACCACATACTCGGCACACACCTCAGGTGCCTCAAGCAATAGAGAAATTTCAGCTCAAGGCAAAGGGGGAAATTGTAAATGGTTTATTGTTAATTTTCATCATCCTCTTTTATGCTGTAACATACGTTGGCATAAAAGTTTCAGGGGTCTGTGTGTGCACAGGGACGATTGGCACATTTCTAACTGGCTCCGTCCAAGAACTTGGAACGCTCTGGAAAGCATGGGAATTTCAAGGAACGCTCGAGAATGCTCTGGAACAGCCAGGTGTTGCGATCCATTTCCAAAAGAAGGGGTCATCAAGGGGGTTAGAAATTTGCCGTACCACGCAGTCTTATGTTGAAATCCGCGGCTCTGGTGATTTCAACTGTTAAATTCTGTGCCCGGCAAGTGTGGATAATTTGCTATTGTTCTGTCCAGAAATTGCCAGATTTCTTTAATCCGCGACAGATTTTTTTGAAATATCGTTGTCCCGCAAACCCTGATGACCCCCCCCCCCCCCCCCACCCAAAGTGATATAAAAATTTAACTTCATGCAATCATTCCAGGGTAATCTGGGGTCAGGAACTCTTGAAACCCATTAATCTGTACCCCTTATCGAAGCTTTTCCCTGGTTGGGCCTCGTTACGTAACATTGACATCATCGTCATTTTCATCATCATCATCATATTCATCAGAATGCATTATCAAGAATCATAATCATAACTCGACTACAAAAATCGTCTTTGAAATATGATGACTTAAATCGAAAAACCCAACTGAGGAACTTCGAGACAATGGCAATGAAAATGTCTGGCAAACAAATCTAATACCAATTGTTGGAACATGTCTTTCCTCTTTTGAAGACCTGTTTACTTTTGATTAATCCATTGGATTACAAACGGTTAACGAATTCGATCGCCGACTGACTTTATTTCTTGAACTTGTGTCAGCCTTGAAAGGCCGTGAAGCAACAAATAGTTGTCATTCAGCTCTGCTGCGGAAATCGATCGACAAGGAATCTCAAGGATTTAATGAGCAAGCCATATCTTGTCAGAAGATGTAACTTCCTTAAATGGGCGATTGCTTACAAGCGCAGCAGAGTGATCAATTTTATTCAATGTTTCAAACAGTCAACAATGAAAACCATCAAGGGGACATGCCATTGATGGTCAGTAATCTTTGGATCTAAAATATCGAACTATTTCTAGTAATCTATGATTCTTTGTGCTGCAACTTTATCTTCATGTCACTTCAGAGTAGAAGAGGCCTAATTGACGAAGATCGAATATTTGGTTTCTGATACTATCGATTCAGCAAATGATAATGTAACGAATTTTGGCGCCTTATGAATTTGATGCATGCATAGAGGCGATGTTATTCTTATCTTTCAGGTCGCTTCGAATTCCGTTTCCTAGTGAAATACGTATCTTGTTTGATCATATACGCTATTTCAACACAAAAAGACGTATCATGAAGCAGGGTACTTTTGCCAAGGAGGTTTCAGTTAAAACTTTCACATCTTTTAATTGATAGAAACAACAAAATGGATTCTGGTTTTGTATCATACGAGCGTTGCGATTCAAACCAAAGCACTTCCAGTCGACCCTCGCTGATGCACTCTGTTACTTGGACGGAAATGGAATTCCATGAAAAGTGAGTTTAAATGCCTTCTTCCTTGTTTCATAGCGACGATTTAGAATTTAATCTTCTTAGAATCTAATTATCCAAGCTTATTCTTTGCATTAACTTGCAAGGTGCAAAATTTATGAAGGAAAGACGCATTTCACGGTGTGCTATTTTCGATTTTCTGCAGCAACAGTATAAAAAATTCATCCACAGAAATTTTCTTAGAGAAGATTTTAAGCCTTCATTTCAAGGTGATAGCAGGGGTGCAAGGCTGAGCCCCCTTGTTATAGGTGATACAGATATATTAGCAAAATGATTTGAAATGATGTTTAAATTTTGTTTGTGCAATTGTATGAGCTACTGAAGAGTCATATGGTTATCTATTTTCATTATTGATCACTCAATTTAGCATTCGTAGAAGGTAACACAGTGTCAGCATGGTACCGGACACATTTCTATAAACCACTATCTAAGGAAGAAATTGCCTTTGAAATAATTGTCTCTCGGCTAGGGGCGACTATAGCACTGTAGCTTTTAATCAATTCTTGGGGCCAGTTTGATTAAAATGGGTTTTACATGAAGCAAGCTTGTGGTTATAAATGAACCCTTGAAAATTCTTCTTGTTTCCCTATACTCCTTCGTTGCACAAGATATATTGGTCACTGTACTGCTGCTAATGGCGGTCTTTTAAGATGAACAGTAATTTAGTGCAATAAAAACACTACTTTGCAACAAAGCTGTCATTATTAAGGATAAACAGCGGAGGTAGTCACGCGAATGATTTTAAGGTTGGTTGGGATCTTTCAGGGAACCTGAACAATGTCTTAACTCATTAAGTATGAAATCCCCTTCCCAACTATTTTTATATTACATGAATATATGCAGTTTGTGGTTGAACCGCATGTGAAAAGAAAGAAATGCTCGCTATTAAGCAAAACGCGAGTCTACGGTTTGTTAACTGCTCTGGTCTAGGCTGAAATATCAGGTAGAACGCATGTGCTCGATATGTGACGATGAAAACTGTTCTTCTAACACGAGAGACAACAAAAGAAAGTAGCAAGAAGTTATTGCCGTTGCAATTCATTGGAACAAAGCCGCTATTTGCACGTATACCAATGTATATTATACGCTATAGCTGCAAGTGATTATAAAAGACAAAATGTTTTTAGCACACACGGCGTTGGAAAAAAGTTGGAGATTTGACTAAGCTAAACAAATTGGCTTCAGCTAACTTTGCCCTTCATAGAATTACGCAGATCTGGCTGATTTATTCTTTTGCAAACAGCAGTTTTTTGTGCGTTCAGTTTAAGAACCATGGATGTATTTGATGACATAAATTCGCCACAACCGAGGTAAACATGAATTATGCCTGTTATTTTCTATCGGGACAAGGGGTTCTTAGTTTTCATTCTCGACTTTATGTCCTGTTAACAGTGTACATTTATAGTATAATTCTGCCAAAAGTAGAGCATGCCATTTAGTGCATTTCTGAATGTGAAGCTTGTCCTATGTTATCAATTTCCTGCGGCCTAAAGCTGCTACAGTGTCTTGCTTGATGAAAGGCATATAATATTGCAGCACACAGGTCATTCTTAAACCTATTAAAACGCCAAGATTAGGGCTGACGAAATGTAGTTGACACCAACAGCAAAAGTTCCAGCATGCATAACATCTAGCATCCTCTGTTCTAATTTGCAAGTTTCCTTTAACATCTACTTTTACTCAGGTTTAGCGATCTATATTTTTATCTAGCTTTTCATTTTCAGTGCCAGTTTTGTTTCAGTTTTATTTAATGCAATAGAATGACTTTACAACTAGATTTTGCAAAGCTGTTAAAAAAGTGGCAGAAGAGTCTTATTTTCAATTTCGGTCCTCAGCAACATGAACTGCTTCTTTTTATAGCCAAGCTAGCTCAAAACGGAGGTAAAATTATTAACTGTCACAAAAACATCTAAAAACCAAAAGCCAAAAGAAATTATAATGACTTGTATTCCTCGTAATGAAGAAACCTGATAACGCTGATTGAGTTTTTGTTCTCTGACTCATACCTCAACCAAGACGCCCGTGCTAATAACAAATTAAATACATTAGAAACAGCTAAATTAAGTAGAGGGAAAATGAGGGACTACTAGGGTCGAAAAAGATTTATATATAGAATAATTTTAACATATAACGTTGCCAAGGTATTGACTGGTAAGACCCAACAAAGCATTGAAACAGTAACATTAGTAGAAGCATAACTTCAAAAACCTTGAAAATGAGACAATATGAGGCGTATTGTTTTCAATGCCTAAGAACGACCAATTCTTATTGAAAACTAGCAGATAGTTGACAGCGTAGCATTGTTTTTGCCTGAGAAAGCTTTCCCGCTAATTTGAACATAAAGCCTTTCCCACGTTATTTAATCGACGGTCATATTGTTTGCTGAAGTAATAAAAGAAAATCTTGCGAAACTGTGATTATTCAAAGAACCGAGAAACTCATAAAATTCTCGAGCACAGTTTGTTTCCAAATGCGATTGTATTTATTTCAGGCAGTTAGTAGTTATTATGTAAGATGTAAATTGATAGTTAAATGGTCACTTACAGGTATTTCTCACAACAGATGACAATAAATTGCAACAAATTTAGTGCAATTTAAGTCACGAATCTCCCAGCACTCAGTAGATCGTTAAATCTTAAAGCGGCAATTACTGCAGCCGGCTTGTACCTCTGTCTGATTGGATGTCAAATTGACTCTTGAATCGATTTAAATTATTCAAGAAAGGCAGGAAAAATATGAACATCCGATTTGTATAATAGGATGTAATTTTCGGTTTCATATGCAAGATTTAAATTCACGTAAGCCTAATTTAAATGATCTATGTTACTAACATAGAAGGTTATTTGTTCCTTCGTGTTTTCAACATTTCATAACGGGAAGCCATCGGGGTCACAGAAATTTATTTCTTGGAAAGAGTTACTTTATCAGAGTTGTTCATGTCAGGAAATTGTTGAATTTAAAAAACCGTTACAACAAAATCAAGATAAAAAGTCAATCGCAAATAGTGTTGACTTATAATAATAATTCGAGTATTTTTCATTCCAAACGTCATTTAATCCTCCTCAGAAAGTTGCCGACGCAGTATCGAGGTCATTAACTATATTTATATTCGACCCTTCAGAAAGTTGATGACTAATAACCAGTCAATTGAGCCAATCACAATAGTTTATCGCGTCACATGATTTCCTTGTAGTTGAGTTTTTTGTATCATAAAATGAATAAATCATGCAATGATTCAGTCCTGCTAATATCTTAAATGTCATCCTTTTCAAGGTTTTCCGAAGTTTGTTTTGCATATTAGTGTTTTTGTATGTAAGACAAAAACAGATTTCAATCGATAATGGACTACACAGTAGTTACCATGGGCTCCGACATAGGTTGGAAAGTGGGGATGCCAAGGGAAAATTTAACACCCATGATCAAAGATTTTGAAAAAGCTCTATTGTTTTGCAAAAAACTTGCGAGGCCATGCTCCCCCGCCCATTTGGTCGGATATAATTGAAAATTGTCACCAGTAGAAGAGTATGAAAACTAACAGTCTATAAGAAAACGTTTTGAAAAAGTCTATTCGGCATTCCTGGTACACCCTGTAAACCATGACATCTCTGCTTCTCCAGACAGTTGATAGAGAGGCGCGGGGGCTCGATTTGCATTTGTGCACGGTTAACAATACATCACCTGTCATTATTTACGAAAGCAAATGGCAAAAGAAATAAGTCGTATGCGATGAGGCAGCACAAATTTCGGCATTAAGAAACAACACAAATTATAAGAGTCACTAGAGCGATTCAATCAGCAACAGAATGATACCGCTGTAGAACTTTAGGCCCATACCTAACGAACCCAATTCAAAAAGGAATTTATTTTTACTCTGATTTTCTTAAAAGGATAAATCGAGGCAAAAGACGTTATACATTGAATTCAAACAGGCTGACTTTGAGGAGTATGGATGAAGACGATTTTGGAAATGGTAAGTCTGCTTTTTCGACATTTGAAATTCCAAATCTTTTAAATTCCTTCCGTATTTTGCGGGAAGTGACCCCTTGGGCATCAGAGGTCATAATGGTTCAATGTAGAAATTTGTAACCAAAGCTACAAACATGAATCATATTGGCCTTTGGTAGAATATCGATTCCAAGTTTGGCTCTTCTATATATTTGGAGTAATAGTCGTCTTATTAGTACAACGGTTTATAACGAATTTCCTCGTAAATTCAACAAGATTGAAAGTTTTAAGTAGTCTATATTAGGATTCAAGTAAATTAAAAAATAGGCGTGTTTAAGTTCAGCAAAATATGTACCTTATACTTTAAAAACATGTTCCATCTAGTTTTTAAATAAAAATATGATTTTATTGCGCTAAAAAGTAATTATTTTTCATCAAATTTGCAGATATGTCGAATTATACATAATTGCTGCTAACCTTCAAATGACAGCCTTCAACTTTGTATACAATATTCTTAGTTGTATTTTATAAACCTCTTCCTAAGCCGTGTCTCATCAAAATTTGAGGTATGGATCTATCAGTTGTAAGTGCGCCAGGGTCGTTATCTTTTTGTCAAAACTGTACATAGTTGTAGCACAGTTTTGCTCACAATGCATGAAAACAAAATGCTAAAAGATGAGAAGTTTTGGGTATGCTTTAAATTTTAGTTTTATGTAATATAATTTTTGGTATGTTTTGGGTTTGGGTAGGCTGCCCAGCCCCCCCACGCCCACCCCCATATTTGTGCGGCACAGGCAACATGCTTAAAAATCATACTGTTTACGGTCTAGGATGGTTTTTGAATTTCTTCTATATTTATTTAAATCGTAGCATTGTGTGTGAGATTGACCAAGTTCAGTCCTGTTTTTGTTGTGTAAAGAGAGGTAAATGTATTATCTGTAAGGAGGGGAAAAAAGATTGTGGTAAACATGATTGCCTTATTTCAATGACGGAAGACTAAAACTAATTTCTGAAAATTTGACTGTCTTCCATGCAACCTGTGTGACACCCTGAATCTGCCCCTGGTCTTCTTCCTAAAGTATGGCATCTCAGAACCACTTGAACCACTTTGAAAATAACTTTTCAGTGACATATCAGTCTTTGGTGACATCTGGTCAAATTATTGATGGAGCAAAAGCTTGCTTCCCTTTGGTAATTACTTGAAATGAAAAAGAATCATTGTGTCAGCTGCAAAGTTAATTTGATCCAGCTGTGTCCCTTCACTGCTGGAACAGTCTTGCTATAAATCAATTTTTTGTGTTATTAAATGTTTAAACAGAAAAACAAGGAAGCAGGAAAGTAGATTTGAATTTCAAATAAATACACGTCATGCAGATCCTTAACAGTTTTACTGCACCATTTTTTAAGCTGATATGAAACTTCAATGATTTTCATTGTAAGTGGTATGTACAATTGTGGTATACCAAAGAGAAAAATATTTTTGAAAACTTATCTTATTTTGATACAGAAAAGTTTTACATCATTTTACACTTGACATGCATTCACACATGATAACAATGGTGATGGGTGAGAAAAAGCAAATATTATTGAAATTGGTGTTATAAATATGCATTGTTAAAACAACAGATTGTAACAGTTACTGTATCACCCCACTTATTGGCACACCTCATTTAAAGATGCAGTGCACTTATTATTGGATCTTAATCTTATGATTTTTGGAAGAAAGATGCAAAAACAAAAAAAAGCAGTATGGCTATCCATTTTATTTGTATTATCCATTTGTATCTGAATCATCTTTTTTGTACCCTGAAATTGAGAAAATCATGAATTTTTGTTTATAAGTGTATGTGCTTTTAAGTGGGGTAGTAGGGTATCTGATATGGGGTTTAAGTAATAATTAAAGAAGAAATTGAAGGTGTAGATAACTTGGAGAAAGCAAGGGTTTAAAATTGATGGAGAGGCTGTACTCATAAATTGTAAATTTGTCTGTGTAAATAATCTTAGAGGCAATATGATGAATGGCAAGGAGCATCCTTTAATGTTGGATTTTGTGGTCTTTTCTGTGATGATAGCAGTGGCCCAATGTTGTACTTTACAGTGGGCATTTTCAGGCATTGTTTGTTAATTTGGTATAACATCACCACACCTAAAAGAGGTCATCCTTTCTTCCTAAGTAATTGTTGCAGAATTACTCCTCTGCTTATAGCGGCAAAAATCTGCAACAAGTTGCTGCCTAACCACCTCCCACCTGCTCTTGATCCTATTCCGAGAAAGAGCCAAGAATGAGTTTTTTAATAGGTCTACTTTAGTAAAAATTCTCTCTATCAGACAAATTCTTGAGAAAGTGAGAAGATTGAATACTTAAAGTTGTAACGATATGTTTTGTGTACTTCTGCAAGCATTTCACAGGGATCAAATGTTCCAAATGCTACTACTCTACAGTATCCGTGATGAAACAATATGTGCAATCAAAGCACTTTATCAAGACACTCTTGTTTACAGTTGTCTCCCCTGGTAGGCTCTCCTTTAATTTATGTTATTTTTTATTGGAGGGAGGGGGGGACTAAGGGACATAGTCTCCAATGACTATTTAAGACCTTACAGCATGCTGCCTTGCTCTTGGTAAAATAATGTATAACCTTTCAAACAAAAGTAACGTTATCAATAGTAAAAAATAATGCTTCTCTGCTGTACAGTAAACGAAAAAACTGAAAAATATCATCCTGGAAGTAGATAAAGATTGCTCCCCTGTTTTTTGTCAGGTGAAGATGTTTGAAAGGTATATCCGTAACCATGACACCTGCTTTAAACTGATGTAAAATTCAGATCAGAGAGAACATACCTGTTTCTTTTTGACAGGGCGAAATTTAACAGACCTGTTTATATTCCTTCTTTCTCATTGAAGTCACTGAATATGTTTGGCACAGTCTACGTCACATGAATGTGCTCGCTGCGAATAGAAAATAATTTTTTCGAGTGAAGATTGGATTCTCCTCTCCCGCAATGTTACGCTCTTTTGATTTTGTGTTGTATTATCCCCCGGCTTTGATCGAAAGATAAGAAATTTAAAACACAATTGCTCAGTCCGTATGTGTCATGGTAATATTTATAAAGCTGTCAATTCTCCTCTGCTATAAGGCAATAAAATACGAAGTCTGACTATTGCTTGAAATGAGATGGCTATGTCCACCACAGCGCCAGTCGTTTTGGTGACCGTGAAGTCTAGTACTGTGCGGCGACAAAGCGTAACTCTAAAGAATCAGAGCAAAGCTACGTGTAAGTCGATATTCAAGGTTTTATGGTTGAGAAGTTTGAAGTTTTTATATCAACTAAATTTTTATTCAGTAAAATATCGGCAGCTGAACTGAAAATTTCGTTGCACTTTGGTGTATTAACGTAACCGTAAAGAGATAATGTTGCATAATTCAAACACAATATGCTGTTCATCGAATCCTTCTTTTCATTCGTAAGGTTTATCAAAGACTTTTTTGTTTTGGCCTATATTAGGACATTTTTAATGATGTAATTATAAAACACAAAGAAATCATCGTTTTCAATGTATCACGTCATCAGGGAATTTCCGTATTATTTCTTGTTTTTCACTGAATTTTGCGAACGAACGGATTGTTTATAGCTCTTCGCTCTCAGCAAAAAACCCTTGATACGAGCCTTTTGAATTTTTCTTAGCTGTATAAACAGGTACAAATCCTGACAGGTACAAATCTTGACAGGTACACATCTTGTGAGGCCTTTAGCCTCCTCTTCAACGCAAAGCTAGTTCCTCATGCTTCCTCGCCTCCCTCTTTTCTTTGAAGCATTTTTATGAACTCCAACATTCAAAATTTTTCTCATGCAGTCCTCTGTAATTTTTGTTAGAGAAAACACTATTCCTGTCATAGCACTTTCACATAAGCGTTTCTGTTGCAGCCTGCAGAACAGGGTGCCAATGTCTGGCTGATTATGTTGTTAATGACAAGCCAGCTGGTCATTTTTAGAGCCCTGTCCCTTAAAAATTTCATGTGAATGCGCAGGTTTCGTTTTCTGCAATTAAAAGGCAATTCTTATTATTTTATTGTCTTGTTGCGTGGGTTTGGTTTCGCATGTGTCAGGATCTACAGCATTTGTTTCGGCCTAATCATAACTTCTTTCGACGGCTAAAAACGACACCATGTTTCGGACAAGTAGCATTCAAAAGTTTTTTGGACGTATCCGCTCAAGGAGAGACGGTATGCTGCACAACTTATTGACTCTACATTCAGAATATATCTATTTAACCTTTCTTTCCACTGAAACTTATCAAAAGTTTATGATTATTGCTAGTCGTTAGACTCGCTGTGGAACGAAACGACGGGGTATACTTTAAGCATTCTAAAATAAACAGTCCTCCTTGTATAGCACGGGACAACTTTTAATCTTTTATTTAGGTTCATGCTTTTGTCTAAAGAAGAGTTCATGTATGGAACTCGATATGTTTCTTTGGCTGCCTGTTCTAGTGCTGTTTAGTTAACAAAAGCGTGATGTTGAATTACTTGTACAGTAGTCGTTGAATAAAGCTTGTAGTCCTCTACAGAACCTTCTTGTGCATAGCACAATATGATTCCGTTGACGTCATCTTAACAATTTGCTAGGCAACGATTTCGTGACCCATTGGCACCGCCACGATAAGAATTCCAACCATGAGAAATTGTCTTGACCACAGTTTGGAGCTGAGTAATTTTTCATACGATTTCAAACCGTTTCTTGTTTAATATTTGAATCTGTCCATTCAAGCCTGTGGTGGAAAGTTAGGAGGGCGAACTGTATCGATTGTCACGAGTGATCTTCTGTCTTGTCTTTTCTTTGTCAAAAGAACCTGGTTGGTTACAAATCATCATACCTGAAATAACTTAAAGAGGGCCATCCATTTCATAGTTACGTGTTGCGAGATAGGATATGGATATTCTCAGCCATTTATGTCGTAGATCCACGCTCTGGAAATCATCATTTGGGATGATTTGCATTTTATCGTGTTTGGGTGAATCCATTGCCAAAAGTGTTGACCACTGACCATCAGTGAGTGTTGTTACAGTTTAGAATAGGGACGAAAGGGGAAATTTAGCCAGGGTTAATCAAAGAACTTTTAATGCTGTTTCAGGCATAGTAAAGGGATATAGCGAAGCTTTCCTTTTTAAGGAAGGGGCAACGGAGGAGTTGCCCTCAATAACGGTACTTGCAAAAAAGATACACTTTCAGACGATGGGAAAATTGTCACGTGGGTTGTTGTCAACGTGGGACATTAAAAAATAATTCAAAACAAATTGTTCCTGAAGCCGCTGATTTATACCTATCATATTTGTCATTTTTTTGCAGATTCCATACAAAGTCATGGACCGACTATCAAAGATCAAGAACACGTAAGCCTTTTGCTACTTTTCAAAGACGAAAAAATTGAGCTATTGTTTTCTTGTAAGTTTCCAGAATTTCAACAAATGTCTAGCACAGGCATGTCTTACCTTTAATGATTCAGAAAATGCACGAAATCCCAGATGAGACATTCGTATGTTTTGCAATATGCTTTAGAGTTGCTACTATTTCTCAATGTGTTCTACAGCTCAATTACAAAAAATCTTTATTTTGTTCATTTGAAGCCAAGTCATTTGAGGTTCTTTTAAATGTAAAATTATAGCATGAAAAGGAGATAATCCAATTTGCCAGTAATGTCCAATTTTGTTAAAAATTTTCCTGAGGATTTTATGTGTTTCATCTGTTTTACTTTTGATTTCAAAACCTGTTCTTGATTTTTAGATGGTACAAGACCTCAAGAAAGAAAACTTCGATTTAAAGCTTAGGCTGTATATGGAACAGAAGCAAAATGAGGTATTCTATCGCTTTTTTCTTTGAATTTGTCAATGCTGCGAGATCCTGACGAAAATTTGGAAATATTTCAGCATAATTCAGGAAATATTTCATCGTTATCCAATGTTTTCTCAGGCAGCAGGGGCATCATTATATTTTGTCGATCAGGAGGCATTACTTAGTATCTATTGATACACGTTGTGTTAAAGAACATCTTGCTGCTGGTTGATACAGATATGTAGCATACATTTCAGCTGAACTTTTCAGATACCTGCCAACTGACAGTATCAGATACTGATAGCTGATTCACATCGTGACTGTTCTCAATGTCAATAACAGTATCTTCTGGTCATCTGTTTATACTTGTCTACGACCGTTCTTCTCTGATTTGACCTGTTCAAATCTCTTTGATAATCTGTCTTGGGAAACTGATCGCATTTTTTTGTCTTGTGGAAAAATTACTTTAAAGAGTCATTCTTTGGATTATGGGGCTGCTACAACGTACACAAATTGTTAATACCTAGTATATAAACAAATCTATTGCTTTGGTAAAGAGTTTGATGACCTCGAATTGTCATTTATTGTAACAAAGTTTTTGATGACAGCCTGCTGTGTGCACTTCTTTAGCAACATAGAATGATGAACAGATACCATAAGCATAAGCAGATAAGCAGATACCAAGTTGTAATATTTACGCATAGCATTGTGTATAGGATTTTCATATGATTCTGCAGACAAAAGAAGCTTTTATACAAGCAAAGAGAAATGAAAATATGAATTTTCAATATCGGTCTTCTTCTATGTAATGAAGATGTATGAAGTATTTCCTGTCACAGCGATGTCTGTCTTTCAACCTCAAATATGCAAATGTGGCTAATAATCTTGTAAGTGCCAGCGCTATGATATATTGCTTGTACGAACGGTTTCTTCTTTTATCAATTTCGATAGGCTTCATTCAAAGCCAATAATCCCAATGCCCTCTGGTAGAGATCTCCTATAAAACTGACGAACTTTTAGTTGGAACTGTTAAAAATTTGGCACCTGCTAATTTTGAATAAGGAAATAAATAAAAAATGTTGCATTTTCATAGATCAGTTCGTCCCTCAAACTGAAAATTCTGGACCATTTTAGGGTCGGTAATTCACTGTTAAATGTCGAAGTGAAATTAAAACCAAGTATGCGTAGCTGGCTAACGCGCTAAACGGGTTTATTATATCATACTTCATGTTTGGGATTCTGACTAGCCATTTTTATTGTATTTTACAGACGTCAAGCGGCAAACTTGAGGAGTACGAACAACAAATTTCACAGTTACTTGACAAATTGGAAGAGTCATCAAGAATATCGAAGGCAATGGAGGTGGAGCTGAAAGAGACACGGCTTAGAGAAAAGACTTTAGTAACGAAGCAAAAGAGACTCGAAACAAAATGCGTTGAGCAAAATGAAAAGATTCATAATCTGTCCGCTGACCTTACGAAAATGCAATCGTTGAGCATGCAAGACCTTTCCAGCATCAAACACAGCACGCCCCTCAGACATGCCCAATCAGAATTCAAGCTGTCCCCCCATTTGGAGGATGACGTCAGCGATGAAGAAGATGATGACGGCGAAGAGGATTGCCATGAAAGTAGTAAGCCGCTGTCCCCTGTGACTCCTATGATAAGAACCCAGTCGAGTGACTCGAATGATGCTGACTACATTTTTGAAGACGAGGCTGAAGATGAATCGGGGCAAAGGACAAGGGAATATAATGAACGTGGAACAGTGAATGTTGAAAATGTCACAATCCACCAACGTAATAACTCTTCCCGAAGTTATAATAGCCAGTACACTCCGGTTAGAAATTTCTACAAATACGAATATCCCGATGGGCGCCCTATCGCAACAACCATTCCCCGTACAACAGGTGAACCAGATAATATCGGCGTTGTTCGTCCAAATAATTCAAGGATTGGTATCGAGGCTAACATAGAGACATACAGTCCGCAACAAACTGGTGAGAAGAAAAAGAAAAAGAAAGGACTGATGAGAATTTTCAAATTATGTGGCGGCGGAAAATCATCGAATTTGCAGAGAAATAATAGTGTTTATCACAAGACAAATATACGAGCAATGCCAATACCGGAAGAGAGGCCACCCGACTACAGGTTATAGTTTGAAGTGTGAATCCAATAATAATCAACTGCAATATATATATATGTATATATATATATTAATCGCTGATCGATGATTAGTTGATCACCGATTGAGCATTCATTTACCAATGATTGCTCCTTTAGTGATCTTAGATCTCACATCATTGTGAGATTTTCCAATTTATCATTCGCGATGATCACAGTCTCACTAGTCCCTGCATGAAAAGGCTCCTTAGATTAAATAACTTAGAATTAGAATGCTATTAAGTTTTTGATTTTGCGTTCCATGTTTGCTATCCGCTTGAATCTCAACTTTACAAATCTTAAACCAGACAGAAAATATAACGGCAATTGGCTATAACGTGCAATTGCTCAATCTTGAAAGGCAGCAGTGCATGCTGGTATGGATGATTTGTCAATGTCCAATGCTCTAGTCCCTATTAGCTAGAATCGTTAAATACCAACTTAGGCGGTAGCAAATGTATTTTTCAAACGAGCAACTTCATTGTTTTATTGGTTTTAGAATTAAAGATTACTAGGATATACACACCAACGGGGTCCTTGGTTGCGCATGCGATAAAACTTGATTTTCACACATAGGTGAAAACCATTTTGTAAGTTTTTGTACGTTACTCTTCACACTTGTTTATGCCATATAACAATTGTTTATTTCCACGTGGTTAACAAGAACATTTCACATGGCAACTTATCTGAGTGAACTGCTCTTTAGATCGACTTTCCAAAGTCGTTAAAAAGTATTTTCCTTTTGTTCTCTGTGAATGAAAATTTTTTTGCTCTACCAAGGGCCGCAAGTTGGATCTTCAAAGTTAATCTTAAAGATTTAGTAATTATGTTTTTCTTGCATTTTACGTTGAAATATATTTGTTGATAAACGGGTAATAAAGGTTCTTTCACTAAGATTTTAGCATTTTCAATAAGATTTGCATTTTGATGTTAATGTTCGCTACCCTGGTGGTAAAAATGCCGTTCAGTCTTTAAACTTTGAGCGAATTTGCATCACTCCTTACGCGCCGGACTGGTATGTCCTCTTCTAAGCAAAATAGGAAACCAATAAGCATAAAATTTGTAACGCAGTCCAGAACACTGTTTGACAGATACACCAACAAAACACTACGGGCCTTCCAAAAACATTTAAACAACGCTACTCCTAGGTGTGGTACATAGATTGGTTTTGTTTCAAAGACGGTTATATTGGAATATTTGTCATTGAATGATTTTTCATTTACAACCCCAGTTGATTTTCAGAGGCGTGTAAGGGGTATGAATTCTCTGAAGTTGTCAACCTTTTTGACCGTGACTGTTCTTGATTGGGTATCTGTATTTGTAGAAATCTTAAATTTTTGTGTATTTTGCGAACACAATTGTACGTGGGTCGAAATGTAAATATTCTGAAGAATTTGGGAAATTTGTTTGAATTAAAAAGATGAGTTTTTGAATGCGAAATTGCTGGTAAATAAACCGCCTCATTTTTGTTGTATCAACTTGCGAAGCATTTGATGTAATACATAGTCTGTTGTGTGTGGTATCTTTTTTAACATGTAGGCTTTTACTAGTGGTGAATGGGGGGGAGGGGGAAATGGGGCAGCTGTGGGTCTATATTTGCAGACTACTGCCAGGCATATTTTTAGGCGTTTGTTTTTCGCATAGTGTGCATTTTTGAACTGCTGCTTTATTTAGTGAAATGAGATACAGTAAAAGGATTTTGAATACGACCAGAGTGTTTAATTTGCTTGTTCCTCGTTCCAAAGAGTCGGTTTTCATATGTTTTTCCAAAATTTATGACAATGAGTATGAGAAGCATCTATACACTGATAGCCCGCGCGCAAACTCCACTATAGGAACAATTTTAGTCTGCACGCAGGCTACATACAGCCTAGAAATTTTAAGTTGAATTAACGAAAGGACCTTCGCATCCTTATGCGACCCTGTTCCTCTGTCACGCCCCTTTTCTCTTCAGAGAGTTGGTGTCTTACGCAAATCTACAATAAGTTAATGCCACACATCCAGTGAATCAGCTTAGTTTAGTAAAATTGCGTTTAAACACAAAAAGCGTGGTCACCAAAGTTTCCCCTGCTAGGGTAGGTGCTCCCGCCTTTGCCCATTGCTTTCACTCCTTTTTTGGAAGAAAATTGTTTGTAAAAATATCCAGACTCGGAATCATCCAATTTTGAAGAACATAGCTCAGCCTCGACTCGCATGGCTGTGTCTCATTTTCCTGCAGTTGCGAATTTTGTCATATTTTAAGAATATATTCAGGTTCAAATGATTTAATTTATAGTATTCACATTAAAGAAGAACTTACCAATTTGGCTACTCTTCTGCACCCTTGATTCTTTTAACTATCCATGTTTGTGTGAATGGAATCTAAAACTCAAAGGCACAAGGTTGCGGGGAAACTACAATGCCTGCCAAGAGAACTTGGAACACCCAGCAATTCACGCTGCATTTGATATCTTTCATTCCTTTCATGAAAAAAACATTACTACTTCCGACCCCTTCCCCCTGAAACAATGTTGATGATTTAGAGAAATATCATAAAAGAAGCGCAAAAGAAAGTGCTTCCTAAAATCCTAACCCGTTTGAAAGTAAACCAACATTGTTTTGTAGGGGAGAGGGGGATGATTGATTTTGTCCTTGGAAATTGATGTCAGTGTTCCAAGACTTTTGGCAGGCATTGACATTGTAGATCAGACTTTGTCAGTGCGCAGGACACGATTCTTGGCCTCTATGGCTACCCTGTTGATTGCTCAATTTTGTCGTCATGACAACGGCAGGAAAATGGCTACACAACAGGAGAATACCAAGTGCAGAATCAAATCCACTGATTTGACAAAATTATCTTAAGGCAGAGGACTGTAAAACCAACTGATTGAGGACAGATCTTTTTTAATATTGATTTTATGAGTTAATTTGCAAATTAAAATGCTTTTAGTTCGGTGTTTTTCATCAAATTCGACGTAGAAATTGTGAAAGTGGCCTGGCCTAGGAGAAGCAAGCCCCTGGCTCGTAAACGGATCACGAGCTTGTAGTATTGAAAATGGGAAAGCGAAAAGTTACTAAAGAAGAAGGAGAGCATGAAGTTAACATTACTGTAACAATCGCTAAAGCCTCTGAAATTGGTAAATTTTTATAACCTCATTTTTATCTTATAAATTCGATGATATGATGTAGAAGATGTTTTGTCCAGGGTGTATCACTCCGATAATTGGTTAAAGTTGGATGTACAGAATTATTTATGGAAGCTAAGAAGTTTATAGGAAGTGTAGCAGGATCAAAATAGCATGCTGACAAATATGAACAACCAATCAAAGATAATGCTTTTGTTATTTGCTATCCTCTAAATAAAACTACCTATTATAGTTAGAACATTTTACTTCAGGGGCTAGATTTCTGCTATTTGTTAGCATAGAAGGCTAGTTAATATCTCTTACATTGACATAACAAAATATACAACTTGAATACAGTATTCACTTTGAATAAGATGAAACAGGTTTAACTTAAATGTTAAACACCATGATTTTAACTTAACTACATATTTCAGTCAATATTTTACTCACAGACTATGACTTGATGACTAGTAGCCTGAAGAAGAAGGGAAAATCTATTGAAGCACCAAAAGCTCAGACATATTTTCATTGCACATACAAATTGCTACCAGATGACAAAGAGAGTGTCAAGACTGATGTTGTGACTTATGGTTTTGCTGCAAAACTTTATACAGAAAGTGATTCAAGAGTTTTGAGAACGTGGGTGGATGGAGGTAAAACTTGGGTAGCTTGGACAAACAGGTAACTGCATTTAATTCTGAAAATGAGACTATTTGGAATATAAACTCAATTTAATGTTATTTGTAAAATCATCTCAGCACTTTATATGTTGGTTTTTGCAATTGATTCATAAATTGACAATGTAGGTCAACTTTAAAAAAGGGCCATCAATTGCAAAATCTGTCAAACTAGATAAGTTAGGACTATCCACTAGTTGTTTAAACTAATTCCCATCAGATACAGTTCATGATTAGAATAGCAATACAAGGCAATTTCTTTATTTGTGATTTTGAAAGTGAATGGACTGAATTTAGTGTCAGGTAACATGCCACGTAATATGCAAGTGAACCAGAGAATCAGCAATGTTTGAGTCAAAACATATTGAAAATCAAGACAGTATTAGCCAGCTCATTTTAATCCTGCTACATCCTTTCCATAGACTAGTGGTGCTGCAAATCTCAATATTATAAATGTTGTGATTCATTGTGAGTTTTGCACAGTGGCGGCACCAGCTACTGCAGAGTGGGAGGGTAATGGGCATGACCAGTGAGGCCACGCCTTTTTGCCTTGTTGCAGTGCTTTGTGCCAGGTGAATTTTCCTTAGGCATTAATATGATTTACCCCTCCCTACCTTATACTTTTTTAATCAATTTCAAGAAGAAATTTGTGAACCCTGTTTTGACGAAAATGGTAGAGTTTTTACCCCCCCCCCATACCCCGCTTGGTGCCACCACTGGTTTTGCAGCAATCATTCTTCAAGGGACTCGAACAAGACAAAATAACATGGAAACATTACATACTCTCCATGTGCTTTTCAATGTATAATATCACACTATGGAACAAAGCATGAAATTTTGCAAGTTTTTCCCAAATTTTTTTGAAGACTTTGCTTGAAATGCAAGCATCTTCTTTTGAAAAGATTCATTTTCAGAATGCAAGAAATTTGAGAGTTACAAAAGAAAAAACAAATAAATGCGTCATTATTAAAAGAAACACAATATTTCGTTGGAGACAATTTAAAATTCCCCTGTAACTTCCAAGAAAGCTTTTAATAGCAACTGCCCCTTATGATTGTGCATCTTCTTTTATTCGCATGTCATTTAGTATACACATTGCATATGTCAAGCACAAACGGTTTTGCAAATGAAGAAGACGTCTGAGATGATTTTTTGTTTCTTTCCAGTCACAAAATCAAAGTAACTAAAGATGTTTTATTGAAAATGTTCAATCATTCATTGGAGTTGAAGATTTGGGATTCAAAAGAGAGGGTTTCACCCAGAGCGAGGTTTGACCGACCAAAAGCATTCAAACTACCGCAGCTTCGAGCCGATGAGGAATTCGATATCGAAAATATTAAAAAACTTCTACGAAAACACGGGGTTTCTCAGAAAGAGGCTGCTCAGATAACCCAATCAATAAACCCAGGTAAAACCATCTATCGTTCGTTTTTCTCGAAGATCAGGTCCTAGCAGGCAACTTTTTTACCATTTGCCCCGAGGAAGCTGGACTTATTTGCAAGGAAGGGATTTCAGAAGCGTATTTTTTTCTGTAATGTATACAGAGATAGAAGAAGCTGTATAAATTACTTGAAATTCTCCGAAAGGTATTTTCAATTAAACCCTTTTGGTGAATTATAATTTGGAATTGGAAATGTAACCTCACAAAATAATGATTTCCTCGAATCTTTAAGGCTTGATTTCTCAATCTATTGTCACAATTATATGGTGCCTTTTCTGGAAATCCCTCCGTAACTTCCTCTGGTTTCTTTTTATCTTGATTGACGCAAGTTTTTTATTTTCGTTTTACGATGATGTTTCAATGATGTAAATTGTTTGTGAAATTATCTCTTTTCTCCACATGATAAGCTTTCCCTTTTTATTTTCGCAGATAAGCAAGCCGAGGCGATGGAACCAAAAGATTCAACCCATGGCATGAAAACAAGGACTGAAGGAATGTACCCAAACGCAAAATCAAAAGTAAGCAATCTGCTTTGCAATTTGCCAAAATATGGTTTTCGTAGCGGCAAATTTCTTCAATAATAAAAGTTGCACACTAAGTTCATTTCAAAATGATGGCACTCGAGTTCTCGCATCGTGATGAGCAATATGGTAATTTGTAGCTCAAACTGAGTCTCTCCTTGAGTTTTTGTTGAAAGCGACCCCCCCCCCTCCCGAAAACTTCATAAGTTAACAAGATTAGTCATTTTATTCAATGTTATGCATTATATTTTTAAGCATCTCCTTCGTGTTTATTCACGAAAATTGCTTCATCTTCATTTCAGGTAAGGCCCACTTCGAAGGCTACAGATTTCTCAACCAGTCACCACATGAAAACAGACATTTTGCAAGAAAAACCTGGGGACAGAAATTTAGGGGGCTTTGAAGAGTCCCCTGATACCCCAACTGCAGATTCTAATAGTGTTTTGAAAGTCAAAGTATATTTGAATGACGACAAGGAGCCACAGATGGGGAATCTAATGAAGCTTGCATCGGTAGGAATTAAAGAAGAGAAGGATGACGACGAGGAACTGGATAATATTGACTTGGTAATGGCAAGAAAGACAGTGAGCAATCTAGGCAAGAGAAGTTCATCGACAGGTAAGGGAAAACCACAATGATGTCTTGTAAGGGAAAACCACAATGATGTCTTGTAAGGGAAAACCACAATGGCGTCTTGTAAGGGAAAACCACAATGGCGTCTTGTAAGGGAAAACCACAATGATGTCTTGTAGGGAGTACACTCTTCTTTTACAAGAACGATTTTATAGGAACAGGAGCCTCAAAATTTTATAAGAACAAGCTGAGCCTGATCTTCTGTATAATGTAATTTTGAACAATGTTTCATCTCATAAAGGAGGAGTTTTTGCAAATTGAAGATTTCTGTAAAGATGTCAGATCTATGGAATGCTAACTGTTTGTTTTTGTCTGGTAGGAAGAAGCTCAAAGTCAAAATCAGCTGCAGCCACAGACAAAAAAGCTGAAGCAAGAGCTGCCCACATCAAGGCGCACGGCCTAACCTCCGTTTCAGTGAAGTTGTCTTCATTCTTTACCGGCGTCTCTTTGATAAATGGCAGGCTTGAATCCCCTATTGGCACTGTGGAGGATCTTGTTATTACCTTATCTGTGGACCAGCCACTCTTATCAGAACCGCAAAGGAAAGCGTTAAATCCATTGATAATTCGCATCTTGTCTGCAAACAACATGCCATCACAACCGGTGTCTTACAATCATTTACGCAAAAGGTTAGTGGGATCAGTACCATTCTCGGGATCTGTACCGCTCTCGAAAGTTCTAAAGTGAATTTGTGTAGAATGTACGTTGACAAGCCAAGAAATAGAAACACTACACATATGTCTAACACCTTTTTTTGAAAGAATCGTCAGCCCCTAAACATTTGTTGGTAGTCAATCAGTTCAGTTGGGCCCCGGTTCTTTGCAGAAAGGGACATAAACGTAGGCATCATAATTCATGCAGATTTCTTTCTTCTGTTATGAATATGTTACAAAAGTCTGGAATGGACTCAGACACTCTTCCATATGTTCATAATCTGAGGATTTAAGCTAGTGGTAGACCAAAAGAGCTTTTTGATTACGTCTTTGAAGCTCTTGGATGTTCCAATCAGAGCTGAGATTGTAACACGATACAGCATCTTTTTCTTCGTTCTTCTGCATGTAATATGCTATGATTTTTCTTTCATACTTTCATATTTTCATGCTATGTTTTCAAGCATAGCGTTTTTCATTGGTTTGGTTTAGAGACTTTTCATCATTGGCCAAATGTGTATACAAAGTGGCCTGTCGATTTACGAATGTTTGCCACTGATAAGAAAAGTATCTTTCATTGATCTTTTGGGATTTTGTCTATTCCTGTCTTTCATATTTTTTGTCATTGCATCTTTTTTTCTATCATGTCTTTTTAAGATATTTTAGCCAAGTTAACCGTAACAATTTCCCGTCACATTCAAACATGCATTCGTTTTTCATAATTGACAAGGGACCATGTTCATTGTTGCCTTCTATGCATTCCTAAGATCTTATTGATTTGCATCTAAGACTTCATTTAACTGACATTTTTATATTTTCACAGGTGTTTGCCGCCATACATTTCTTACAGTTTTCACGATCAACCGTTGCACAAAAGTCGTGGCTGTGTTCATGCTTCAAAAATCGAATTCGACGACGTTTATGTTGTCCTCTTGGGTATTCAAGAAAAAGAGAAGCTTTTGGAGTATCTAAGAGGTCCGGGTCTCCAAATCGAGGTTCATGACCGCGATCGAGATACTAGCCAGAAGAACGATGTTCCGACGATATTTGGGCAACATGAAGATGACAACATGATCAACAAAGCCAGTTTTGTTACTGGTAAGACCTCGCTAATATGAAGATGTACCTTCTCCGTCCATTCTCTTGTTCCTGAAATTATTTCTTATTGTTTGTTAGAATCTTTGGAATTTTGATTTTCACTTTGCATCAACATTTTTTCTAAGCGCTAATGCACTATCGTGAGGTCTGGATACAGATAAGCGTCCAAGAGGTACGCTAGTGCATTATCTGTTTCAAAGGTTTCTGCTTGTTTAAGGGGAACTAGAATTTAGTACCAGTCAGGTCGTGTAACATAAAGCAAAGTTGCTAATGATACAAGTTCATTTGCAGAGTACATTATTGACTGTTGTTAGGTAAATACCTGTGTTCTTAGATTCATTGCGCATCCTTGCCGGCTTGTGCATCCAACTGTCTGAGCTTACCTTTTCGCCAATTGAAGGATAAATAGGCCATTAGCACTACTCATTCTGCTTTGGTCAAACATTTCTGCAATTGCAACGCAAGTTTCATCTCTTCTGCAATTTCAACGCAAGTTTTGCAAGTTTAGAAGATTTCTTCTTTAGAAGAGCCCCCTCAAAACATGGTAATGCTAGACCAAAAGAAAATAAGATAGCATCTGATGTAAAAATACAAATCTTTGTGATAATATATGCTTTTTTATGTTTATTTTCGAACTTGCCCTTCTAAAGCCAGACGAAATACCCCCTCGTTTAGCCCCAATCAAATGTTTTCATATTGTAAATATTTCCCTGGATGAGCATCTCTCAAATTGTCATAGACAAAGCGTGAACTTGTAGCTTCAGCCTATTAATGTTTCCCAGTTTTGTTATTATTATTTGAACCTTGCTTCAGGGCGACGGACTGACCACAATCCATTCACCCAAAAAGACAAAGTGTGGGATCCTTATGGCATTGCAACATTCAACCTCTCCGATTTTCTCCTTGGTGAAAAGATTATCGAAGGATTCGTGCCCATACGATGCTGCAAAATTCCAGATGTTATTGACGGGCGCGGAATTGGCAATAATTCCGAGAAAGTTGTCGGGACACCCGGAAGTGTTGATGGCCCTAGTATGTGTTTTCTAAGCCTGAAAATTTCAAAATTTGATTGATGATTTTTGCAACTAGGAGATTGTGATGTCAAATTTTCTAATGTGGAACTAAGATAAATTGTCTCATAAGAAGACGTTTTTGTATCATCTGTTAAGATCATATTTCGTTTTTTGTATCAATTGTAATCCAAAGTACACAGGGAACCTTTTTGAAATCTAATGAGACTTTAATATTGCATCTAATGAGTCTAACGAGCTTTCAAACAAAGAATCATACTGATGAAAAGAAACAAAATAAGAACTGTTTGCCTTACCAACATATATTGTTTGGTAATTGGCAATTGTCCTTGGTACCGAAGATCCTTAAAGTCATTTTTGTTTGCTTGTATTGTTGCTTTCTGCTCATCTGACACTGGCTAGCTCCAAGATATCTGAACTCTTTTACAGACGAAATGCCTATGCCTGTTGCAAACTACATCGAAGCTGGAAGTGAGCTGAAAGCTAAAATTGAACTAGCTTACCCTCTCAAAACCATTCAAGATATTCAGCTAAAGAGAACAGTCGCAGAACCAATGGAGGTTGTTCTTCTACCCATGTCTTTGCATATTGTCATTTTCTATCCGCGTATTTAAGTGTCTCAGTCTAATCTTTTCATCTTAACAATAAATGGCCACTGTAGTCCTCTGGGTACGTTCCTGTCAGTGGCATAGGTTGGGTCCTTACGTCGGGGGTGAAAATAAGAAGAATAATAGAAAGTGAAAAAGAGGCTCAATAGGCCAGCCCCACTTCAAGTAAACAAGAGCTATCGTGTTTGAGCCTTGTTTCAAGAAGGATCACTCCAATTTATACTGCTGAACCTCCCACAGTAATATTTCAAGCCAATGAAATATCAAAATAGAGATTCTGTGACATTGCTGTGAGAAGGAGTCATACCACTCTCTCGTCTACGACTTAGAAAAGTCACACGGGCACGGGCCATCCAAGTTGACCGTTTGGGTGGGTGAATCCCTCTTTCGTCTTTCCAGGTCTGTTACCACTATGAACGTCTTTTTCTCTTTAAAGGATTTATCCATTTCATTATTGCATTGTTACTATAAATATCAAGAAGGGGTTTATCGTCGCACCCTCAAATGAAATTTCGCGAACCAACTTTGCAACTAGTTATCGTAAATTTTCATATATTTTATTGATATCTGTCCTTGGTTTGCAGTAACCGAAAATGAAATGAAATCATCGTTTTTTTAATGCCCTTTTAGTGCCCGTTCTCAAGAATAGTTTACATTTTCGATTACCAAAGCAAAGATTTTCTGCAGAAGATTCAAAGTGAAGTAATGTCAATAAACGCAGAAACTTTGCAGTTAAAAGACTTTCCTCAACATGTAATCGAGGCTGCTTTATCAACCTACAAGCTCAGCGAGTAAGTATTGAAGTAGTTGTTGGTGTGTTGATGACGTAGATGTAGTCGCAGCTACCAATAAAGGTTGCTTGTGCAGTAGGAAAGAAAACCAGAGAAACCCGACTCTTGCTAGCACAATCAACCCCCCCCCCACCTCCTAACACCCATTTGGGAATACTGGCTTCGTCTCTGTTGTGTACTAATAGTCTCTTGTTACAGTGTCACCGAAACTCCGCATTGACGTAGATCTAACTTTTCTAAATATGTGGTAGCTATGAAAGGGAATAATGTGGTTTACAGATATGGCATGAAAATGTATTTTTAAAATGGTTTGCTTTTGAATTTGTACTGTAATGTTTTTAGCAATAAAATTCTGAACTTATGAAGGATGTATTTCTTATGACGTTTTAAAGATTCAGATAACAAAAGAACCCCTTTAAAGCTCCACAATGTATGTGAAAAGCAACTAGAGAGGGTGTTATGCGCGGTTTCAAAGATTTGTCTTTGAATTTTCTTAATCTTTGATAGTTCTTTGTTCATTTTCTCTTACAAGTGCGCAGAGAATAAGCAAGTCGCTGAACATAATCACTGGCTTCCAGGTACTTCTAGATTGCTTCTTTACAGAATATTCCCTAAATTGATTCACAAGAAACTTTAGAAGTTGAAAACCAGATTTGTTTTAACTAATCTCCCCCTCAATCATATGCTTCTGGTTAAAATATGCTCCAGTTACGTCTTGTAATGGAAGTTGACGTAATTGCACGTTGCATTCACACTTTGCAGTGGATGCCATCCTGGTGTATCCTGTTATGATGGGCCCCTTTACCCTTAAGAACCTACAAACGTATTCATGATGCATTCTTTTACTCAAAAATTCAAGGTTTGTTACTCAAATGCTCAACAATTCATTTCGATCTTATTTGTCATCATTGTCTCCGTTATGCAGATCATTGATGGAGTGCACCATATATTCGTGCTTGAAGGCCTTAGGGACCATGGCATCAAAACATTGTGGGAGAATTTGTCGCAATCACATTCAGACGGTGCGTTACGGACTTTGTCTTTCATTTAATAATACTCTGTTTGCCGGTTTATTATGTTTGCCCAGATATTTTATTGAATATCGTAAACATAATTCAAGATAAAGTTTTAGTTCGCTTCCACGAAGTACATTCACTTTATGCATTTGGCTTTAGTTTTGTAGAAGGAGGCAGACGTAGCTCTTTTTCCATAAGAAGGCTTATTCAATATGGAACGGTCTGCTGTGGTTTTAGAAAAGGAAATGTTTGTTAAAGTAAGGCCTGACAACATTGGCTTACCTTTCAAAATTTTGATTGAAGGACAAAACTGAAAAAAAGTCCATTCTCCAACCTTTTGTAAATAAAAACTCTTGAAACATGAAAGAGAAAAATTTCCGACAGGTCGATGCTAGGAGGCAACAGCCCTATACCCTTTCTTCCCCGACATATTTTTCATCTTATTTACCTTTAATTTCTTTGAAAATTTGGTTTTACATAAATTGTTTTGGCAACCTTCATATCATTTGATGACTTGGTGAATTGTTTTAGCAAGGTTTTGTATGAAAATTGACGTTGTTTTTTATATCAACTTACAGGAAGCAATGTATTGTCATTGTACAACACCGACATAACGTTTCAAGAACGAATATACGCATCGTTAGATGTTGATCTAACAAGAGTAAGGCTCCATCAACCACTGGGTGCCATTGTCAAACTGCCTCTCTTGTATGTCAGAGACATGATACCCCGGCTCTGTCTTGAGGCCGTTCTTAAACTTTATGACGTAAGTTAGAGATTCATGTCTCCTTTTATCTCAATGTTTGTTTAAGTTCTCTGCAGTATTTTTTCAGTACGGAGTATCTTTGCGAACAATTCATGATCAAAGGCCAAGCTATAATACTTTAGTATCATATCACTTAAAGTTCACTTCTAGCAAAACGAACTAGCCGCTAGTTATCAATCTTGGGAAACTAAATGAAGATAGTCATTATTCAAAACACCAGGGCAGTACACCCAGTTTGAAAGTCTAATTTGCAGCAGCTGGGTTCTGCAAATAGACGTTAAAATACTGAAGTGAAGATACAATTTTACATTTAGAGATAATCCGATTTTGAAAGTTCGAATTTCCCAACCAACCTCAAATCCCATTTCTTGAGGAAATAAATCTGTGGATTCTAGGCCCCAGGAATAATTTAAATGATGAAATTTTAATGAGTAATTCTGTTAAGGTTATCTCGCTCTCTTCATATATTCTGCCAAATATCCAGTCAGCTTTATCTGCCTATCTTTTTATCTTTACAATATTTTACATATCCAGCTGTTATCATGCCCGAGACTAAGGGATGCCATTCGCAATGATTTGTTTCCAAGTGATGCAATGATAGCATCTCTTAGCAGAGAGTTTGGAATTCCACTCACAGTTGAAGATCTTCAAGGTAAACTTGTCAATACCAACTTGTCTTATTCTCGAAGCATCCATGCACGTTGTCTTAATAAAATTACATTTGACTGTTGCTTGCCATTCTGAGCTCTCTCGTTATCTACATGTGAAGCTTTCATGTCAAAATTGTCAGTTTGTAATCTAAGCTAGCTTTTTCCTCTTCTCATAATAATAATCTTAACTGTTAAACTTAGCAAAAAAGTGTAGTTTAGTCATCTAAATAATTCTACCGGCCGCTTAAACTAATGCATTGCGATTGACATGCGAAAGAGAATTCTTTCCATAACAAATGCATTCAGATTATTTTCTATAGAAGCTATTTATAAATTATAAGGCAGTGTGACTGTTGTTAGTGCTATTCCTTTCTTGTGTCAATGTAAATTATTGAGTTAAAATTGATATATAACTGGCTGTGTGTCACTTCGTAGCATTTGCAATTACCGACAGACCAGACCCCCTGAATATGGAACCTCCCTCTTACGCTGGTGGACAGAGAACAACGATAGAGGAAAAGCCTTTTAAAACAAGTAGACCATGGACACCTTTGCAATTGAAGAATGAAACTTATGAGAGTGTTTTGAAAAGCAGAACAGAAGCAAAAACACGAAAAAATTTTCTATCAGAAAATATTGTATGTCTATTTGATTTTCTTTCAGAGTTGTCATTTATATGATAATAACTCGTTGCATTCTTGTTTTTTTTCATTATTTTATGCTATGAATAAAAGTTAAGTCTATTTTCACAGTTTCTAAAAAGTATTCTTAGATACACATTAGTGCAACCGCTGAAAATTTGTTCCATGTCAAGTTTACCAGCTCATACTTTTATGTGTTTATAACAGTCAAGCGTCCAGCAAGTCGAGCCAATCAAAAGAGAAAAGACCATCACGTGTGACCCAGCCTCTCTTGGTAATCTCGAAGCGCATAACTACAGTATTCAGTCTCTGAACACGTCAGAGATGGCTAAAAGAAAACTGCGCAGCCTCCTCGCAGCGGTAAAATTTGTCTCGGCTTCTTACGTATTTGTTGAGTGTAACATTTTTATCGCCTGTTGTTGTTGCCATTGCTGTTGTTAATGGCATCTAGTATCGACATTACACATGAATTATAAGAGATCCTTGCTAGTTTCTTACAAATGATAATTTTAAATCCAAACTCTCTCTCTTGTATCAGTGCTTTTAATTCTAAATCTAACGGCCTAAAGTTTGGTGGCTAAAGGTGGCTCGTTAGATGCGGGTATCCAGGCTTATTTATACCTTACCTAATATTTTCGGCTTTCTAGGCTTTAAAAATCTACATATTTTCAAGATTCTTTCTTTCCAGGATCCGGACTCAAGGTTTACCTACAGCCAGGAGTTTGGCGGCGCAACCGTGCTGCCTGACAACCTTGATGATGTGAGGAAAGAAGAGGTCGAATCTTCCAGGACAAAGTGGCGAACAGCAGATGGTTTTGTCTTTCCTGGTCGAAAAACATCACAGGAATCTAACAAACACCCAAGGCACCCCGATGGCGCCCGTCTTGATGAACTGAAAAAGGTTTCATTTTCATAACATACTTCTGGCCATTATACTGAATGTGATCCATCAAAATGAAAATGCATAAAACGTTTTCTAGTTGCTTTTCACGTAACCTCCGCTTAGTTAAAAAAATTCTGTTTATTGTTCTAGAAGTAAATTTTTAGCTTAATTTTATATGTAAATTCATTAACTTAAATAAACTTGTATTTGCCTGCTAAAGTTACTTTCCTTGGTAATTGGGGCCAGTTTTTATATTTGTTTTATTCATTCTAGCCCTGGCGAGAGAATATTCTCCATGCTAACAAACTGAAACCGACAGTAGATAGGTAAAAAAGTTTTACCGTTCCTTTGACTCTTGAATATGTTTTGATTTCTGTTTTGTTCAAAATATTCCAAAGACTTTAAAATCGTTTCAATTTAATGTGTACCTATAAATGTTAATTTGTCCTCTCCGTTGCTAGCAATGACATTGTGTATAAAACGATAGTATGATTTTGCTATTTTTTTGTAAAGGATGAAGTTTTCATGGGAAGAAAGAAAATGCGATTTCGATATTCTTAAGAAGCCAAAGGAGTTTTTCGGCAAAGCACCCCCGATAACAATTCATTTAGCCGGTGATACGCTGAAAGGAGAACAGAAACTAGCCAGTAAGGAGGAGCAGAAAACATGGGAGCGTTCATTGGTGGTTGATGACATGTTTATTAAGATGCACAGGTAAAGCGAATATCAATATGTGCGTGTCTTTAATAATTTGCAGGGATTCTCTCACAAATGCAAATCTTCTCCCTGGCAGGTAGAGGCAATACGTATACCCTTTGTAGAAAATAATTGACAGATTTCCTACAGATGTATGGTTTTGAACCACAAGAAAAAGGAAATTGGTCACCATACATGATCAACCACGCTGTGACTGCTACATATTTTAGATGCGTTTTTTGAAATGAGCTGAAAGCCATCAACCGAAACTAATACAGGTTGCGTGCAGTTTTATTACAGCGTTATCCATAGAGCGCCCAGGGTCTTGAAAAGGCTTGGTCATAAATTTCGTTATTTATTTATTCTAATTATACTGAAATGTTGTCTCGCCCGATATCAACCATTCGCGATCACGGATACAAGAAGAAGAAAGCTAGATGTGACTGGTCAAAACAAAGACACTAAAATAAGGCTCAAATGAGTGAAGCTTCGTCAACGAAATAATTGACTTCAGATGTCCTCCAAGGCTTTATTACCATGGTTTTGCTGCATAAATCTTTAATATCAATCTTGTTTTAATGGCAGTTTTTTAATTGGAAGCTAGTTTCTGCGCTTCGCCTTTTACATTATCTTACCATGCGGCATCGATGCCTTTTGGAAAAGCTTGCCTTTTATAACATATGTGCAATTATTGAATTTCTAGGGCACAATGCATAAATACGCAAATCGAAAATCTGCAGTTTTAGATTTTAATGAGCTACCAGATTTCCTTTATTCCTATTATCTGTAGATAATTTCAATGCCTGACAATTGATTTCTATAAAGTGCCGAACAAATTATTTATGTTTTTATTTTACTATTTTTGCCTCATCATTTTTATATATTTAAACAGTTTCATAAACCTATAGTATTCATTTATGTTGATGCAGTTGCTGCTACTCAATTGGAGACAAAAAGAACAATATTTTGTTTCATTTTTACTTTCTCCACTTTTACTTTTCTTTTAACTTGTTCCTCTTTTTACTTAAGTCAAAACAGCCATATTTCAATCACAGCTAGTTATTGTTAAACAACTCTTGCCATTTTAGGTGTGCCACTGAGACAGAACTGACTTCAAAAGGTTTCAAGTCTTCATCACAACTTGCGAGACTTGATGATATTCTGAAAAGTGAACCTAGAAAGTACGCTTTATCTGCTCCTGGATTGCGCCTCAAGAAAATCCCTGCATTGTCGGTCGTTCTTAACCCAACCGTCGACTCTTCATTGGGTTTTTACGAGCGATTAAAGCTTGACGCAGACAAACAGGCTGGTGACGAGAGAAACAGTGGCTATCATCCTGGGCCTTTTGATAGCAGAAGCTGGCTGCTTGACAAGAATAAGATACCAGTCTCTGATTATAATCACAGTTATTTTGAGAACATAAAAGGCGCTGATTTCAGGTAATACGAGTCATGATCACTACTGCCGCATTGTGCTGCTGGCACAAAGGTTCCTTTTGATGTATGGAAGAGGACGGTTCTGAGTTGCAGTTCTGAGTTTCACGCTTAATAAGATTATTAGGCAACTGCTAAGTTTCATCTATTTGTTACAAAATTTGTTTACGAGCGAGGGTTATTATGAAATTCAACGATATTAACTATGAGAGAACTTGTTTTTCCTAGCAAATCAACAGTATTTTCTCTATTTTTGCAAACGTCTTTGTTCAAAATTATTTATAACTTAGAAGTTAACTTTATTGATTTGAAACGCCTAATATATATTTAGCCCATATTTATTCTTTTGACCTGTTTTTCTTTCTAGATAATGTGCTTGAACTAATTCAAATTTAACTCATTCTAATTCTAGGCCATTCTATTCCTCGAGAGACGTCGTTTATAGAAGATCCATAAAGCCCTTATCAAAAGATGAAAGAACAATTATTACAGACAAGCCGACAGAAACTGTATAATGATAACAACGTATTCAATTATTCCCCATTCCTTTCTTTTCATTCATACAGAAAAGTGGAAATTTGGCAGAAATCTTCTGAGTGAAACTTTTCAAAAGGCTCACTCCGAACTTCAATTTACTGTATATTTTGTACATGTTTAATAATCTTTAATAATCAATGCTGGAATTTTTAAAAATAAAGAAATATACATATCTTTGGTATTTGTTTTTATATGATAACAACAACCTTGCGAGTGAATGCAAACTAATTAATATCAGTTGTTGGATGAAGTCAAGAAATAAAAATTTTCATACGCCATTTTGAAATAATTTTTTTTCAACTATCATTATTGTACTAGGAGTAGCGGAGGCTGTTGGAAACACTTCGGCTAATTCATGAAAAGCATATTTTCTATTTCAGTTTTTTTTATTAGTCATAAAGATTCTTCTAAACGATATTGCAGTTATTTTTTCTTAGGAACAGGATTCAATCCACTTTTGGATGTTTCTTCAATCAGCGAGATGTGAGCGTTCGAACATTCCGACTAACCATCCTTCCCAAAGCTCGACTTCTAAAAAATATTCACTGGCCTGGCGGTTGGGCATAAAAAAACAAATCCAGAAACAATAGGCCCATGTGTCCACTGTGCAGATTGAAAACACTGATCTTAAAAAAGACTGGACCGAGTTTTTCCTGCCCAGCGTTGATCTCATATTGCAGTGCCAATGTTACAATCTCGCCGTGTTGCTTGAGACTAGAGAGCAATCATTTTAGTTTAACCTGCTTTTTCATAGCAAAATTCAAAATAACCATTTTCCCGTGGTATTAGGTTCAGTGGAGGAGAATCAACTGTTCACTCGTTTTTCTAGGCCTGTTGCTTTTTAGATTATTCAAGAATTGAATGATTTATGCACAAGTAAAAGCGCAGCTAGGTGTGTGTACCGCTTTACCCACGGCAGCCCTAAGCTTTAGGCGGGAGAGTCCCCAACATGGAGAGACTCGATCACATCCTCGTGCAGATTTAGGAGAACAATAGGTTGTTCGATCCAGCCTTTCTAGAGGAAACAAAAATTGCTCTGTATAATATGTAGGATTTTATAGGCCCAGGTGGAAAATCTTCCCAAATCAATAATATGTTAAGAATAGTAAACAATCCATGGTTTGATTCGAAAACATTGAATGCAGCGGTCGCTTTAATAGCTTCCTCATTGTATGGTTGGTTGCGAAGTTCCTTTGTAGGTGATACTTTCTTCCCTTGTTTTCAGAGGAGAAGTTCGAAAAAAACAGGTGCTCTATTTGTAGAAGATAAGATCATGTGTAAGTTTGTATTTGGATGAAAAAGAAATGTGCAGCGATCAAATCCTTCTGTCTAGCAACTAAAAACTAGTTACCATGGATGCATGTTTGTCCTAATAACGATGAAAGAAGCATTGTTATAGCTAACATTATTAGGCAAAGAGAGTGGAGGACACAATGGCTTCGACCAAAACTGTGCTTGTAATTATTGCAATGATCCTGCTTCTCACTGGTCAGATACTCCTATACAGGGAAGCCAAAGAAACGAATTTAGTCATTTCTAAACTAGGGTCATTCATCGGCAGATGTAACTATACAAGCATAGATAAGTATCTATTCGACTGGAAAGCATTGATGAATCCGTGTAAATCTTCAATGTCATGGCTAAACGAAAGCTCGATAGTAACCAAAGATAAGTTTGGAACGAAGGCTAATATGACCAAGATAATCTATCGCCAGATCAATCGAGAAGGACAGTGTAGCACGGTGATCGTGCAGACATATTCAAGGAATGGGGAACCTAAGAACATTGGGGGTGATTCGTGGCGAGCTGTGTTGCGGGGAAAGGTGGTGCACTTTGCGTTTGTGTTTGATCGTATGGATGGCTCTTATGAGGTGCATTTTTGTCCATTTCAAAGTGGGACATATTCTCTGGAATTAACTCTTGAATTTTCTTTGTGTGATGGTGCTAGGGATCCACCGAGAGGTTGGTTTGAAAAGGGAGATATCCACGGCCATTTTCAAGAGCAAGGAGCTCTTGGAGTAAGCAGCTCTTTTGTTTTAGATCCCGCCGTCGCATTGCCGGTCGAGATTCCATCTGCTGCTGATATAGCAGCTCTTCCAAAGAAACGTCCAACTGAGTCACTGGAATTTGGTTGTCACCATTTTACAGATTTGAAGATACCTCAATGCAACATCATTTTCGATAAATTTGGTTACTGGTATGGTTTCAAGAAAAAGTACAAATGGGCAAGCGGTCATGTTGTTAATCAAAGCGAGAAGTCATTGCCGTTCAGACGCTATAACAAGCTATGGATATACGGGGACTCACTAGGGCATCGCTGGTGGAAGTCAGTGTCAGGCCAAATGTTATGCAAAAAATTGTTTAATTTATGCACGCATACGTTTACATACACTTATGAATTCAAGGAATATGATTATACCAAAGTCAAAATTGGAAAGGGTTTCAACGAAACTAGATTTTTCGCACCAATTCACTCAATTTTTAATGACTCTGAAATGAACAATAGAAGTGTTCTAGTGATCAACTTTGGCCTTCATTTGATTATCAGTTTGAACTTTTCGCAGTGTCAAAAAATCATTGATAGATTTGCTCAAATTGTAAGCGATCTAAAGACGAAAAGGAATCCTGCTTTAGTGCCATTAATTATTTGGAAAACGACAACATTTGCTCCATTAGAACAAGGCAAATTCCGAACTAAATCGCATTCTCGGTTCCTTACAAACCAAAGAATTCGACTTTTTAATGCTTATACGAACATGAGACTTTGTTCCGAGGGAATACCCATTTTTGATGTGTACCCGGTTACTGCCTCGTATCCGTTAGGTTCCATTGACGGTTTGCATTACCACGAACATGTGTCGAGTCCTGCAGAAGAGGCTTTGAAAGACTTTCTTGTCATCAACGCCGGATAACAATTGAGGCGAAACAGGCATGTTTTTGTAGTTTATTTCTTGACATATTTTGCATATATTTATCTCAATCCTTCAACTTTGCAAAGTTTCCAACACTGATGTTTCAGATTTGTCCTAATTGGCACCATCAACACCTAAAAGCTTCTATGGCATCGTTGAGCTAGAAACCCTTTTGCGTAGCACTCTTCATTCACGATTTTCCGCTGGTTCAAAGGAATTTTCAAAGAAGAAAACAACAGTATCTGATTTATATTTCGGACTGTGCATATTCTAATTCTTCCTTTACATGACTTACTACTTACACATAATCAAAAACCAATCCCAATGATGGATTCAAGTTACTTCGCGTTTGTAATTATCAAGATATTGAAATGAACTAACAACTAAGTTCGTGTTTAAAGTTGCAAATTTCTCAAACATAATATATCCGTGTGCGCAACTTTAAGAATATGTACACATCCTAGTCTTATTCATACGTTGCCCCTAGATTGTGGGGGACACTAAACTACGGTAAATTATGCAGAAACCGGCGTTTGAGCAGTAGGCTTTCATGTCAAACCCAGACTTTGTCAGTGCCATTGAGATGTAAAGTCAGGGTGTGTAAAGTTATAGTAATTTTAAGTCCATTCGTTAGGCAAGCTGTTTATGAGATAACATGAGGTGCATGTTAACTGAGTCACAAATAGGCACATATCGTCTAGAAGAATCATTTCTAACCCATTATAAAAATAATCACTTTTAGCTTCAAGGGTGATCAGCGCTATTGATAATTTGTTTTTAGACATCCTGGGCACAGAATAGAAAATTGACAGAAGGGCAACCCTCGTAGGTTCCTTTGTTGTTTTTGAAGCCTTAGTCAAAAATAAAATTTCTAAATTCCCCTTTAACCTTGATTTCATTAGACGAACTTAGCCATGATAAATTATTATTCATTAATCTGACAGTAAACGAATTATGATACATAATTGAATTTGTTTACTATCATGGTGCATTTCGTCTAAATAAAGTTGTCTATTTTTATCCTTTTTTTAAATATCCCCGACAGATACATGCTAAGCCCCGTATAATTTAGCGCATGCGCTAGAATTTTCAGGCTTCACCTGATGGGCAGGAGTTCCCCTTTTGCCTAATTCCTATTCTGTGTCCTATGAGTTGGTTTTCTTACAAACGAGGTCGTACCTAAAAGGTTCGTTTAGTTTCGACCTTCTTCTGCTTTACCTTTGTGTCCATTATTCGACATTTATACTTTCAGTTGTCACTCCTGAGAAGTGTAAGGAGAAAAGTATGTTAGTACCTTTGTTTCCATTTTCTGTGGAATCGTTTCCAAATTTTGTTGTGCCAAAAACACATTTGATTTATATCTATTTCTCGTTACTTGCTACAGCGAGTGGTAAGTAAAGATGATGCTAATATTTGTCAATGGCTGCAAGGCTATTTTCACTGGTGCCAATTTTGCGATGCAGAGTTACCTGTGCCAATGAGATTCGATGAAAGCACCAGGCAGTAAGTCTACAAGCAATAAACTGTGGTACGTCCCGCGATGTCCGAAAATTGTCCAAAAAGTTGCAGCTGCCAAGTCCAATGGAATGCCGTATGTATCACTAATGAATACATATTCAACAGATCGCTGTTAAGCCGTTCTTTGGCATTGAGCTAAGTGCCATCTTGATGGAAACATGAATAGCAAGTTAGTGCATCATAACACATGTAAACATTTTAGGACACAGTGTTGAAATTATGCGTAATCAGAAGATGGAAGAGCGAAAATATATCTTGCTATTGGACTGCTCACGATGTTTCTAGAACGCTTTTTCAGTTATTCTTTCATCGACATCTAAGGAGATATAACAATAATATTTGCATAGGTAAGCATTCTTCTGTTTCTTCGATTAGCGAGTCCTCTTGCTTTTTGAAAATTGTAAAAAATCAGTTATGAAGTATATCTCAATAAACTAAACAACTAATATCAACTGCGGGCCTAAGCCAAAGCGAATATGATGCTGCCCTGTTTTATCAACTTTTTCCATTCCTTGCTTCGCTGCCCAAAGATGGCGAAGAAATTATGTTCTTTTTCTTCTTCAAAGATTGTTGAAGAAAACCGAGTAGCAACAACAGAATCTCTACAAAAGAGATCAAAGATGCGCCAATGAACAAGCCCATTTGTCCTCCAAAGTCAGTCCAAACATTCATTATGCTATACTTCTCTTCCTCTGTGTACCTAAACTCGCTGATTTCTTCGTAGTAAATAGTTAGCTTAATGAACGTTTGCCTTATTGTTGAACTTGTGGAGTTTGGGAAAATGCGCGTAAGTTCCTCTGCTTTCCATTGTTGCGGCCATGGAACCCGACTTGTTTGAGTCTCGTAGACCACTTCGTCACAATAGACATTACATTTACAATTCACGGCGTCGACACTTTGAAGAACCTCAAACATGCAATCAATCGTCTTCTTATCGGTAACATTCAAAGTATTCGGGTACTCATTCTTGTTCATAAATGGACGCCATCTTGCATCAATGGCATGACATATATTATACTGTCGTATGGCTAAACAGGAATATAAACAGATATCTCTACGAGCCTTGCCAGAAAAGACATTGAAACCAGTTTTTTGACCAGATTTAATGCAATTGGAAGGGTACGGACTTTCTTTCCTGCGGATCACCTTCTTTCGAAGTTTTACAATGGTATGATACCCTGGTGGAAGGGAAATTCCGGAAAAGGCCGGAATGACCTCTCTCTGGTCATGAGCTGTAACAAACAATCCTTGTCTCTCATCTACAAAAATTTCATTCCCATACCAAGGAACTGTCTTATTTGGCCTTTTGCCATATATCAGCAGAAGTTTGAGCCCAGAGTTCAGGCTTTCTCGTTTCTGCACCATCGTTTTGTTCTTGTTCAGGGTTACGCATGGCCAGAAATTTGGCAGAAATGACGCATTTTGTGGGAATGATATATTTTTGGGACTGAATTCGCCCATAATTCCACCATGGAACCAGTGGCAGATATCCAGAAAATACTTTCTATTAGTTTCCGTTTCAAAATACTCTGCATCAGTGTACGAGCAGTTTTTTGGCAGAACTTGATTAACAGCATAATCATCATCATCACCAGAATAAAAGTTGGTGTTGCAAATTGTAATAGCTGGTAAGCTCATCTCATGCTTTGGAATTCTTTCCTCTTTTATATAAATCTCAAAATTCAGATGCTTTCGTATTGCGTCCGACATGAAGTATATAAGAAATACCACTGTTGAAGTGCATAATAAGGCCCACAGCACTCTTGAGAAGTATGACTTTGTTGTGAAGATTTTAGGCACTCCATGTATCGTCAATGAATTGACTTCTTCCATTTTTGATTCTTCAGTTACAAAATGCCCGGTTCTTCCTTCTTCTTTCATTTTGTAAATAATGGAATTGATCTTTCAGAGAGCTAAAATTTCTTGCACAGTCTTCACAGCGCGATGTACCCGTATTTTTATGTTGATGATCTAGTCCTTTCTTAATTAAAGACGATAGTGACCTCGTTCCAATAAAACTAGCCTTACTCCAATTAAACTGCTTCAACTGGTCACGGCGGGCCATCAAATGTGCTTTGTAACTTTCACTTCAATTAAACCGATGTTCATCGTAAGTCAAATTATAATTAGAAAGATCGTATTGAAACCAGATGCCAAGCAACTCGATGCCAATCAATTACAATAAGAAAGATCGTGATGAAACCTGATGCCAATTAATATTTTGCTAACAGGTGATTTATCGCAGATCTTAATTTAGTTTGGATAAGCATTGCTGATTTATGTTTTTTAAACGCTTTTTATTGACCTAAAGCTCTGAATGTGATTTCACTTTGTGAATGTGCGGGACCACGAGAAGAAAGTCCGTCTAATTATCTAATCAGCAATTTTTGAGGCATTATTTGTCTTGTTATCACGAGTTAATTATACCAATGCAGATTTTCAACGTTAAAGGGTCCGAATGATCTCAGTCAATGCATAAAACTGCAGCATCTTTTTCTACAAATAATTTAAAATTGAGGGGTATTTCAATTATGATTTCCACAAATCTGATGATAATCCTAATTCTGTTGCTTGAAAAATAATCTGCAACTTTAGATATGCAGTGAAAGTGTCCCATTGAAACTTTTTCCTCGTGCTAGCGTCGACCGTCCCAAACTGTCACTGGCCATCCTTTCTGTCACAGTCCAAACACCATCCTCTTCCATCCACGTCCATCCCATTCTTCCCACTCTGTCCATACCAGTCTCTTTCATCCCATTTAAGTTTCATAATAGTGTTTCAAAGGGTTACGTCATCAAAAATCTATGGCTATGTTCACATTGCTCCGTATTCGTTTTTATCCGTTTTCATATCGATCCGTTTTCCCTGTTCCCACTGCTCCGGATACATTTGAAAACGGTATGAAAACGATGACGCGTTCACATTGCTCCGCTCTGGATAAAAAGGAAAACGCCACGAACTGGTTTACAGCACTCGCGACTGCTAAAAAACTTTTTAAACAACTCACTGCCACTAATATTCCTCCGAGTAGTGTACTAGTTTCGAGTGAATCAGCCATGTTAAGATGAGTTGTTCAAATTGCCGCGGTCTTAGAATCTTGCTGTGTTGTTGTTGATGTTAGCGTTTTCAAAAGTATCCGTTTTCGGTGTTCACACTGCGTTTTTGCGTTTTCCTTTTTATCCTTTTTATCCTTTTCTGTTTTCAAAAGTCTCCGTTTTAAAAGTGCGTTTTCAAAAGTCTCCGTTTTCAAGGTGGAGCAGTGTGAACGCAAGGCACAAACGGATACTTTTTTATCCGTTTTCATTTAAATCTGGAGCAATGTGAACGGGGCCTATATCTAAGTATTTGAATTTTGAACACATTTCCTAAAAGAACACCATGGAATACATTTAAACAAGGAGATTCAGATATATATGTTGATAAATAGGTGAAATTAGAGATAAAGTTACGAACCGAAACATAAATACGGTGGCTTGATGGGAAACGGGCCTGTGCTCATGTGGCCATTGTTCAGTATATTTGTAACATATGCAACTGATTCTGCATATATAGAAGACTCTTTTCGTCTCAAACTAGTGCCATTCTATTTTCATTTGTTTAAGAGATATTTCAATGTCACTTTTTTGATTTGATGGTTACAAATGCTCCTATTTCAATGGCATGAGGCATATGGCTTCTGTCCAATCTGAGAGAAACGTACTAGACAGAACTCTGCACGTCGTTCAACTTTTCTTTCTCTAACGGTTGCTCCAGCTCCATCGGCCCGTTTAAATACTGATTATCTTGAAACTTTCCTGCTTGTTATTTCTTGAATTAGTTTGCACATTTGTGTATTGCAGTCATCGTCCCCTTATAAGAACTGTAAACATAATCTTTATCTTCTAAAATCTCAAAACATTTCTTCGGCTGATTTTGTTTTAGTTGATGATGTTATGGAAAGGCTGATGAGCATGTAGCTAGGCCCATTAGGCCCTAATAAGGAAAATTAGCACTCTTGTTTCTTCTCCAAGAGATCCTCAAAACTTCCATATGCTTTGCTCCTTCTAAACTTCTTTGTTCTTTTTATTTTTGTATTAGCCTATTCAGCTTTTATCTAGACAATCGTAGCTTCCTATTGCTACGTTTTCAACAATTCCAGCATGTCGAATAATTTCTTCTTTGCAGGTCACTTGTGCCCTTTTTTTCACAAGCATAACCTTCGCGAAAATCATTCAGATAAAACTCTTAGAAAAGTTGATGAGTTATGTTTCTTATTCGTTTCTTTGTCTTTAAAATCCTATTGTCTTCACATCTATTCTTTTTCCTAACCAATAGCTTCCCACACTCAACCCTTGATTCTGATTCTACTTGCTTATTTTTGCATCAAAATACTCCATTGATATTTTGTGAAAACATTTTTCGTTTTTTTTTGTTGACCTACGATTGCATCAAGATCTCCCATTGAAACAGAATCTGGCTTGTTCTAAAACGGTTTAAATTTTTCATAAAAACCTTCGAAAGATGGTTATAATGTGAAATTTCAAGAAAATCAGATACATGCAAAAGTCATGAGAAGATATCTCAATGAACTAGAGTAAAATTGAAAATGAGATCATAGACGGAACAAAAAGCTTACCTGGGGCAGCAAATTGCATCGGATATTATAACAGCAAAAAGAAGTTAACAGATGAATAAGAATAGTATGAGTTTTGTATCACGACTACTCAGGTTTGTTTTGTATTCAATCTACTACTTTATGGGCAATGCAAGGAGTCTTTCGGCCTACTGAAGATCTGTTTTGTAATTTTAGGGTAAAATGTGTGGTTCGTGGAATTTTTATTGCCTTGGTTAATCTAGAGGTATTTAAGGTTTGAGCATGGAGAGCTTTCTTTGTTGGTGAAACCTCAATACAAGTATGTGGTTTATTTTCCAGCCATTCCTCCCTCATTTTGTCTTATTGGGAAATGCCTTTTCGGTATAGCTTTGTTATTTGAATTTTTACGGCATTGTTCAAATCTCTAAAACCTTCACTTTTTCTTTTCCTCCCAATTATCAATCAAATTTGGGAGTTATTGTGTAAATTCCCTTAGTAACCCCTTTCTGTTAAAGATTTATGGTAGGTTGAGCGATTTGCGCTGATGCACCAACGTCCCATCCCAACTCGCTCTCGATGATGTGGGAACATAGCCTCATGACTGACCTTCTGCTGTCTATGGCATGTTTTTCTGAGGAGGCTTTTTGCCCTTTATTTGTATTGGTGTTTTTTTCCCGAATAAGAAAATTAATCCACGATAAGAGCACTAAGAACCGTATTTTATACACAAATTACTTGCTATTATAGAAGTGGCTCCTCTATCAAATGTTTAAACGGTAGAACGTAAAACTCAAAAAAACACTTTCAGCAATTAAGATCAACAATGGCATTGTAGGGTTATTCATATCATTGGACACAAGATGCTGAAAATCGTAGCGTAAAATAGACACAGATTGCCATGACCTCAAAAGGGTATCAGTTGTCATAGTAGCTTTATCATAGTAAACAGATCAGAAATAAAAATCAGTCAGCATGATCTGTGATAGCAAATAGATTAGAAAGCTGAAGAATCTCGCTAAAAATCACAAGTCGTGCCATAGTTTTTTCGATATAAAGAAAGCCTTTGTTATGTTCCGATATTTTTGGTTACTTTTACAGACTGGAATCACCCACAGCTGCGATACCGATTCAATGGCATTACGCTGATTGGCCCTCTATTCCATTTGTAACAGGGGTTAGACTTCCTCTAAAACCCTTGTCACTCCGAATAGTCAACGAATTGAGAGTGAAGACAAAAAGCGAGCGACTCGAGTTCAGGTTAAGTTTTATATACAAACGAAAGCGAGGTTAGCATAATAATTAGGTATGATAATAACATGAATTCCTATTACACATTACTGGAGGACGCAGGACCTAAACAGTTTGAGATACTCTCTTCTTTTATAGTGCTTATCAAGGGAAAGAATAGCAAATCTTGGCTTGGTCCTTTTACGACTAGAAGACAGTCATTAAGATTAAACTACATTAATTTTCTTCTTCCAACATTTTTTAAGACAACCGAGCAGCAACAACAAAATCTCAACAAAAGAGATCAAAGATGCGCCAATGAACAAGCCCATTTGTCCTCCAAAATCAGTCCAAACATTCATTATGCTGTACTTCTCTTCCTCTGTGTACCTAAACTCGCTGATTTCTTCATAGTAAATAGTCAGCTTAATGAACGTTTGCCTTATTGTTGAACTTGTGAAATTTGGGAAAATGCGCGTAAGTTCCTCTGCTTTCCATTGTTGCGGCCATGGAACCCGACTTGTTTGAGTCTCGTAGACCTCTTCGTCACAATAGACATTACATTTACAATTCACGGCGTCGACACTTTGAACAACCTCCATCAGGCAATCAAACATTTTCTTATCGGTAAAATTCAAGGTATTCGGGTACTCTTTCTTGTTCATAAATGGACGGAATCTTTCATCAACACCATGACAGATCTGATAGCCTCGTAATGCTAAACAGGAAAATAAACAGTTATCTCTACGAGCCTTGCCAGGAAAGACATTGAAACCAGTTCTTTGACCAGATTTAATGCAATTGGAAGGGTACGGACTTTCTTTCCTGCGGATCACCTTCTTTCGAAGTTTTACAATGGTATGATACCCTGGTGGAAGGAAGATCCCGGAAAAGGCCGGAATGACCTCTCTCTGGTCATGAGCTGTAACAAACAATCCTTGTCTCTCATCTAGAAAAATTTCATTCCCATACCAAGGAACTGTAATATTTGGCCTTTCGCCATAAACCAGCAGAAGTTTGAGCCCTGAGTTCAGGCTTTCTCGTTTCTGCACCATCGTTTTGTTCTTGTTCAGGGTTACGCATGGCCAGAAATTTGGCAGAAATGACTATATTTTTTGATATATTTTTGTCGAATGATATATTGTGGGAATGATATATTTTTGGGACTGAATTCGCCCATAATTCCACCATGAAACCAGTGGCAGATATCCAGAAAATACTTTCTATTAGTTTCCGTTTCAAAATACTCTGCATCAGTGTACGAGCAGTTTTTTGGCAGAACTTGATTGACAGCATAATCATCATCATCACCAGAATAAAAGTTGGTGTTGCAAATTGTAATAGCTGGTAAGCTCATTTCATGCTTTGGAATTCTTTTCTCTTTTATATAAATCTCAAAATTCAGATGCTTTCGTATTGCGTCCGACATGAAGTATATAAGAAATACCACTGTTGAAGTGCATAGTAATGCCCATAGCACTCTTGAGAAATATGACTTTGTTGTGAAGATTTTAGGCACTCCATGTATCGTCAATGAATTGATTTCTTCCATTTTTGATTCTTCAGTTACAAAATGGCTGGTTCTTCCTTCTTCTTTCATTTTGTAAATAATGGAATTGATCTTTCCGAGAGCTAAAGTTTCTTGTACAGTCTTAACAGCTCGATGAGCCCGTATTTTCATGTCGAACAACTCGTTGAGACATTCTCTCGCTTACCTCCATTCAATTAAACTAGATTCATTGTAACAAGTCACAGAAGGTCACAAAAGGGTCTTTGAAACTTTCGTTTCAATAAAGGCGATGTTCTGAATTGTAAGCCAAATTACAAAAAATAATGTATTTAAACCAGATGTTAAATCACTCTTGAAAGCAATTTAGCGAATTTGTTCGCGGTATGAAATATTTTGCTTTAAGGTCATTTTTCACAGAACTTATTTTTTTAGTTGAAATAAACATTGCCGCCTTTTCTATTAAAATTCTAATTATTTACTCAAGTTTCATTAGGAGACAGCGCGAGGCAAAGAGAGAAAAACCCATCTAATTACCTAATCAGCATTTTTTAAGCAATATTTGCTTTGTTACCATGAGTTAATAAAAGCAATGCAATAGTTTATTGCTGAAACATTCTATTTGTCTCAGTCAATACATAAATGCAGCAACGCTATTTGTATAAAATTGTAAAATTGAGGGGATTTCAGCTATAATTTCCACAAATCTGATAGTAATTGTAATTCTGTTGCTGAACAATAAACAGCAGTTGTTGATTTGCAGTTGAAAACAAATCTCCATCCACGTCCGCCCCATTTTTTCCCTATCCGTACAAGTCAATACAAGTGCCATTTCCTGTTGATTAAAAGGCATTTGTCCCGACGTTATTTCTTCTCAAGGAATTTTTTTTTAAATTTCTAGCGCCGTTGGAACATTGATCAACGTAGTCAATAATTGATCAATCTTTCGTCTACCGTGATTAAGTCCTACTTAACGTGCACAAAATACGGAACCAGTAAAGAGACTATATGCATATTTCGTGTCTTGATTTTAACTGACAAATTAAACTTACAAATTAATACACTTTTATACATGTGATGTTTCTAAGATTTTTTGTGCCGAACAAGGATAAGTTATGATGATGCAATAATGATGTAATGATGATACAATGATGATGCAATGATGATGCAATGAAGATGCAATGATGATGCAATGTGATTAGGAAAGATCTAGGCTTGGGGGCGAGAGAGTCAGCACGACTTAGATGAGTGGAGTTGATAAAATTGGTAGAAGAAATGTTCTGCGGTATACAAAGCAGTGGATGACGCAACGGTATGTTATGGCGATGGTGAAATCAATAAAGGAGTAAGAATATAGCATTTTTGCAATATCAAAATAACTTCAAATTGACCTATGTCGTGTTTCTTCTAAAGTTATTTCCTATCTTTGTTCTTGTATCTAATTTTTCTATCCAATCGATGAGCACTTCTTACTCCTAATTGTTCACTACTCTAGCATTGAGAAACATTTGATATTTGTTTTTTAGCATTTTATTTTATTTTTGCCGTGGTATTGGGGCTTCTCCGTGTCTACTTGCGACTTTCCTCTTTTCAATCATGGTCTTTGTAATTATCAAGCTGTAACTCTCAGAAGGTTTGACAAGTCGTCTGTTTTTTCTTTTTCTTTCCTGACGATTTGTTCACCTGCTTTTGCATTAAATCTCCCATTGGTATTTTGTAATTGCATCTGCCCTGTTCCTCAAGTGCCCAAAAACGCCTCATGACTCCTTCGAAAAATGGAATGAATATGAAGTATAAATAGAATCAAGAATGTTAAAGATGCAATAGTGATGGAAAGGAAATCTCAAGGAACATGAGTCATAAATAGAGAATGGGGTCATAGACGAAATCAATGAATATGCAACGTAGGTCAGCTGATGATATCCAAAATCGAAGCACATTGAGAAATCTCCAAGAGATAAATAACAGCAGAATGACAACAAGATGCGAAAAACGGCAATATGGTGAAAAGTCAATACCCTTCAGTTTGAAAAGCTTTTGCTTTAAATATTTATACAGAGACGTGTGCCAGCAATGAAATATGGTGCTGGAGCATGAACACTAACAGAAATAGAGGCATAGACCGGCAAGACGTACAAAAGCAATCACATGGCAATGCTTTACATCAGACGCCTAGTTCAGTAGGAAAGAAAAATGAAAGTTTAAGATCATACATCAAAGATATTGATGTTGTAGAAAAAATTTAACATGGAGTGGACAGGCTATGCTGCCCGAATGGTAGCCAGAAAATGGTCTAAGAAGACCACTTAATGAATACAACTTTCAATGGAAAGAGGACGCAGAAGATTTAAACAGAGAAAAAAGGTTATCTAAGCGATATTGCAAGTATCATTTGGATGGCAGTAGCACCAATTCTAAAAAATTGAAGAGAATTGTGGAGGCAGGTGACTGTAAGTGGCCTGAAAAGTTGGTTATTAAACCAGTAAATTGTTCTTCAAAGTCGTTTTCTTGCTATCAAGAACACCTGGAGAAACTGAGGGTGAAAATTACGTAAAAACAATCATGTAAAAAGACACAAAACACAGGTCATACTGAATTATGTTTCCAACTTTTTGAGGGCTGTTTTACATTGCAATTGAAACTTTTGTTCTTATGGCATCATAACAGCTCCTCTATGATAAGAGCGCTAAGAACGGTATTGTATTCATATATCACTATCTAACATAGAAGTGGTTACTCTTTCAAATGTTCAAACGGTAGAACGTAAAACTCAAAAAGACACTTTCAGCAATTAAGATCAATAAAAGCATTATATGGTATTTCATATCATTTGACACAAGATGCTGATATCGTAGCGTAAAATAGACACAGACTGCCATGGCGTCAAAAGGGTATCAGTTGTCATAGTAGCTCTATCATAGTAAACACATCAGAAATAAAAATCAGTCAGCATGATCTGTGATAGCAAACAGATTAGAAAGCTGAAGAATCTCGCTAAAAATCACAAGTCGTGCCATAGGTTTTCGATACTTTCAGAGGAATCTCTTATAGATGAAGAAAAAAAGCCTTTGTTATAGTCTGATATTTTTGGTTACTTTTACAGACTGCAAGCACCCACAGCTATGATACCGATTCAATGGCATTACGCTGATTGGCCCTCTATTACTGGAGGACGCAGGACCTAAACAGTTTGAGATACTCTCTTCTTTTATAGTGCTTATCAAGGGAAAGAATAGCAAATCTTGGCTTGGTCCTTTTACGACTAGAAGACAGTCATTAAGATTAAGCTACATTAATTTTCTTCTTCCAACATTTTTGAAGACAACCGAGCAGCAACAACAGAATCTCTACAAAAGAGATCAAAGATGCGCCAATGAACAAGCCCATTTGTCCTCCAAAATCAGTCCAAACATTCATTATGCTGTACTTTTCTTCCTCTGTGTACCTAAACTCGCTGATTTCTTCGTAGTAAATAGTCAGCTTAATGAACGTTTGCCTTATTGTTGAACTTGTTAAACTTGGGAAAATGCGCGTAAGTTCCTCTGCTTTCCATTGTTGCGGCCATGGAACCCGACTTGTTTGAGTCTCGTAGACCTCTTCGTCACAAAAAATACCGCATTTGCAATTCACAGCGTCGACACTTTCAGCAACCTCCATCACGCATTTAATCGTTTTCCCATCAGACATATTTAGGATATTCGGGAATTCTTTTTTGTTCATAAATTGACGCATTGTTACTTCTGTGCCATTGCACTTTTGATAAAGTCTCAAGCCAAAGCACGAATATAGGCATTTATCTCTACGATCTTTACCAGGGAAAAGATTGAAAGTTTTATTTGGACCGGAATGAAGGCATTTTGAAGGATACGGAGCTTCTTTCCTTTGGATGACCTTCTTTCGAAGTTTTACAATTGTATGATAACCAGGAGGTAAGGAAATTCCAGAAAAAGAGGGAATGACTTCTCTTGGGTCATGAACTGCCACAAACAATCCGTCTCTCTCATCTTCGTACATTGGATCCAAATAAAAAGGATTTTTGCTTCGTCTCCTTTCGTCAAACACCATAATAAGTTTTAGCCCAGACCTTTGCTTCTCTCCTTTCTGGGCAAGAGAACTGTTTTGGTTTAATGTTACGCATGGCCAGACATGTGGCAGTAATGAAGCATTTTGAGGGAATTCTATTCCATTGAAGTTGAACTCGCCCATAATTCCACCATAGAACCAGCGGCAGATATCCAGAAAATTCTCTCTGCTAGTGTTGGTTTTAAAATACTTTGCATCAGTGTACGAGCAGTTTTTTGGCAGAACTTGATTAACAGCATAATCATCATCATCACCAGAATAAAAGTTGGTGTTGCAAATCGTAATAGCTGGTAAGCTCATCTCATGCTTTGGAATTCTTTCCTCTTTTATATAAATCTCAAAATTCAGATGCTTTCGTATTGCGTCCAACATGAAGTATATAAGAAATACCACTGTTGATGTGCATAGTAAGGCCCATAGCACTCTTGAGAAGTATGACTTTGTTGTGAAGATTTTAGGCACTCCATGTATCGTCAATGAATTGATTTCTTCCATATTTGAGTCTTCAGTTACAAAATGCCTGGTTCTTCCTTCTTCTTTCATTTTGTAAATAATGGAATTGATCTTTCCGAGAGCTGAAATCTCTTCCACAGTCTTCACAGCGCGATGTACCCGTATTTTTATGTTGATGATCTCGCCCTTTCTTAATTAAAGACGATAGCGACCTCGTTCCAATAAAACTAGCTTCATTGTAACTGGACACGGGAGGCCTCAAAAAGCCCTTTGTAACTTTCGCTTCAATTAAGCCGATGATCTGAATCATAAGCCAAATTACAAAAGAGACTGCATTTAAACCAGATGTCAAATCGCTCTTGAAAAGGGAATCAGCGAGCGAAGTTGTTCGCTGTAGGAATTAGTTTGCTTAATGGTCTTTTATCACAGATCTTAAATTAGTTTAAATAAACATTCGCAATTTTTGTATTAAAACTCTAATTTTTGATTCAATGTTCTGAATGTGTGTTCATTAGGAGACGACAAAGAGAGAAAATCTCATCTAATTATCTGTCAGTTTTTTCAAGTCTTATTTGTTTTGCTCTCATCATCTAATTATGCCGATGCAATTGTTTATTGTGCAAAGGCTCGATTTGTCTCAGTCAATGCAAAGATTGCAGCAATGTTTACAGTTGCATATTGCAAATTTCAGAGATTTTGTAATCAGAATTTGCTCAAATCCGTTGCTTATTGTACTTTTATAGAGCTTTTAATTCTGACGTCATAAAAATCCATTCTTAGAAATTTGAATTTTGATCACATAACCTAAAAGAATGCCACGAAATAGTTCTTTATGCGCAAAATCAGTTAAATACATCGGGTAAGATATGGTCAATGAAAGATTCAAAGTTTGCTGACGATTGTTGATTTGGCTCTATTCATAAATTTATGAACAGAGACAAAATTGCAGAGGATCGATTGAAAAAGAGCCTTTGTTCAACTAGCCATATCTCAGCCAATTGGTAACATCTTTAACTGATTTTGCATATTTAGAGGTAATTCATGATGTTCTTTCAGGTTTTGGGATCCAAATTGAAGAATTCAAGAATTATAGTTTTGTGACGTCATCACTTAAGAACTCTTTTGCTGAATAGAAAGGGATCCCAAATGTGGTATCAGTTGTACTTGCCACGGTTAGATTAATAGTGTAATATATGGACTAAGAATTCGAAATTGAAAAAGCCCTCGCTCTCTGACACTGCACCCTTTGCTCTTGCGTCAAACACTTATGGTGTGATTGTAATAGAAGGTCATGTTTGATTTGACTCGCAATCATAGACCACCGGCTATCTTCCAACATTTGAAAATGCGACTTCTCGTTAGCTAAGGCCAAAACCATATAATCTCATCCCCTCCCTAGCTAAGAACGCACGTTCACGTTTATAACCTGGTTACTGTGCAGCGCTAAATAAGAAGTTTTTCAACCATAATCTAGTTTCATTGCAAAAACTCTGCAGAACAAAACCCACACTGAGGACTGAGCAGTCTCTATTCCCCAAAAATTTAGTCTTTATTGCTCAGACTTCATTGTGCTCACTTGAAATACTATGTTCTGTAGATGATGTCAGAAACTTTAAACGCACATAGAAAAACAAATCATCCAAATATCAATAATACCTTATCTATTTGGTTGGACATTATTGTAACAAAAACACTCTTGCCGGTTCTGCGCAGAGGCTCCTGCAAAGGTAAAAGCTTGATAAAATGTAACGGGGTACGCCTTTTTCTCTGCCTCCCTTGGGCTTTTTAGGGCACAGATTGCACAATTGTAGAGTTTTATGCTCATAGCTGTGCTTGAGTAACCATTACATTGTGTCTTTTTAAAGACCAAAGCAACAAGCGTGCAAGTGTGCATTGGCCTTGATTATAAAGACTTAATAATGGTATAGCTTCTTCCTCACACGATGCACTACAACTCAAAGTTGGAAGCTTTTGCAGCCCTACCCACCCAACCATGTCATTGTATTTTCAGGTTTTTATTAGTATTACTCACTATTTATTTTCTTCTTGTCATTGCTAATGGCCGAATGGCTTGCAACTTTTGCATGCAGGAAGAGACCATTGTTTCTTCTTCTCAACACCCCTCCCCCCCAACGGTTAGGGATTTATTTATGTCCGTCTTTGTGATTGGCGAACCAACAGCCCAAAAAATAATTGCTCCAAATGATGAGAGAACGACACCTACAGTCTCTATTAACTATGCTCAGTCTTCCGATTGAAAATGGTCAATAATTCTGAGAACCTTCTTACCCTTATTTGTTAACATTTTGTATGATAACCTAGAACAAATATTAACATTCATATTCATTTGTTTCAAGCAAACTTTGGTAAACCATCCAAATTTGTGTTGCAATCAAGAGTCATTTGGTGCAAGGATGTCTCAATGTTTAGGGTTGTGCACTAATGATTCAAGGAGTGGGGTTGGAGTCCCTGAATAACCAAACTTTGTCCAAGAGTGAAGAAAGTTACTAGCTCTCTACAATTCCATTGCTCGATAAGCATACCTTCTCAGTGTCCTGTGAACTATCTTTAGATGCTAGAAAGAAACAAATTTAACAAAGAATGACAAGTCACACGTTATTCCCCGGAATGCTAAGAGGTTTCGGTGCTACTAACGGTCAACCCATCCAAGCGATCAAGCTTTGTTTATGCATTGCCTTGTGACCTCTCCGTGAATTTCGACACAGTCTCGGTTTATTTGCTTACTCAAGTTAAAGTTCACAGTTTAAGTTAAAGTTTTACTGATGATAGAATGAGATAGGATTTAGGCTTTTATTGATCAGAGGGTTTTTGATTTTCTAACCCCAGTGGTGACGACATGATTGTACTAACCCTCTCCCTGTCCCATCCCGGTTTTTGCTTTCATAATTATGACGCAATCATCAAATATTGCGTGGATACGAGATTGGTGCAGATCGAGGTCCTGTTTTCTTCGAAAAGCAACAACGAGGTGAAGGCACGTAACAACAAGAGAGCACTGATGAAATGATCATTGGCGATAAGCAGGTTGTCCACCAAGTCTATTAATCATTTAAATTGTTGAAGTACTCGTGAAAAGGTCTGCTGGAGAGAGAAATTCTCATTGAAAATGTATCGTGCGCACGTAAGTATGACTTCCATTTTGAATCCGCACAGTTTCAGTGTTGTCTAGCTCCACCGTTCGCTTGTTTTTATTTTTCCTTCTTTTCAAATTCATGCCATTTGATGATATCTTAATGTCAGTAGCTTTTAGATAAGGAAGCTAGCCTCTGATTGCAATTCTCCGTGAATGCTTGTCCAAATGCAAGTTAGGTAAATTCTATCTAATTGGTGCTCCAAAAGTGGATTATTATGTTGATCCGGTTGAGTTACCTTTTGATTTGAAAATCCCACAACTTGTAAAAGTCTTCCACGGACAGCTAGAAATGAAGATAAGTACATTTCATTAAAAGATTACAGTAAAACATGGCATTGATTTTGCTTATTGGGAAGTGTATCTGTGTGTCATTAGGACAAAAACTTCATAGCCTTGAAACCATTTTATCTTGCATTGTGAGAGGTCAAGTAGTATTTAGGAGTAAGATGGCCAAGTGCTGTCATGCTGTCACTGTGTATAGATGTTGCCACCAATTTCTTTTTAATTGCACAATAATCAGTTATGATTTAATTAAATCATCCTGACAGTCTAACTGCAATGGCAGTTTCCAACAAGATACTTGGGTGCACAAGAGCAAAATTTCAAGTGTGAAAATGTGCACTTTGGTAAAGGTGTTCAATTTTCTCATGCACAGTAGTGTAACAATTGCGGGGTCTTCTTTTGAATGTGAACTCTATCAATAAAGTAGACTGATGGGCTAAGTCAATGGGCCTAGGCCCTGAATAAGTAGCATGCAAAAGCTACTCCTTCGTTGATGTTATCACTGTTATTAAAGGAGTAGGATTAACTTAACATGTGATCAATACACTTATCAGATAAACAAAAACTAATTAACAAATTACAAATGTCACACTACATATTGACAGTAAACACATTGCCACGAAAGGCGTTCACCAACACAACAGGACTTAACAGAACATGTGACTTAACCACACAACTAAACATTGCTAAATTGATTAAGTATAAAAGCCAAGCCAACTCTACTATAGCATAATGATTTAAGATAAGAATAGAAAATGAGCAAAGTAAAAAAATGTATGCCATTGACATTTCTTTTGTTATCAAAGAAATATTCTTTTGTTATGTCAATCTTGAGGAGTCCTAATTCTTCATTGGAATGGGACAGACTCTTGTCACACCCAGATCTCACGGTGCTACATCCTTTATCAGATGTGCAGGGATTTTTAGAGAAGTTACTCAGGTGTGTATTTGCCATACTTTGCAATCTGACCTGATAATTTTTTATTTGTTTAAGAACCCTGAAGCGCCAGGAATGCATAATTCTGCTGGTGGATACACTGCTGGGTCAAGATTTGACAGTCACACAAAAGTTTCCTACCGAAGAAATGCAGGATATTTTGAGAGAGTTGGCAGTAGTTTTTGTGGTGCATTTGTTGGAATCTTCATCCTCCTGTCTGGATTTCCATTACTTTTTTGGAATGAGGTAAGGGTTTCATTTATGAATTGTTTATTCTATTTGCCATAAAGTTATTTCCTTATTCAAGCCAATATGATTTTTCATCTTGCTTAATGTCATATGTGAATCCAAGCATTGACCTATTCACAATTTTCCAATTAATGACATTACCAGCTATAGGAAGTTAAGAAGTTCCTTTGCAATCTTTTTCATTTGAATGCCACTTCAAAATTGTATGTTGTGGTTATAGAACTGGTTTTCATGTCTGAAAATTTTAGTCTTTATTTGATAAACAGGCTTAATTTATATAATTGATGAAATTATTAGGTGATGTTCAAAAGCTTTTTTCCCTTAGCTTTTTTAAAATTTGGTTTGATGAAATATCTTGCAATTTGTTGTTGCTCAGTCCATCCTATCCTTTCACAAACTCAAGAACTGTTTTATATCCAAAATGGTAGCTGCAAGCACATTCCATTACCTTTCACTTGTCAAAGGGTTTTTTATTCTTAACAAGAATCAGTTAACCGTAGACGTTCAAACAGAAAAACTAGGTAAGTGGCCTAGAACATTAAATCTTGAGTGGGAGGGGAAGACGAAAATGGTGACTACAATGCCAAACAGTCATTCACAAAAACACATTCTAATCACTGTATGGCCTTAAGATTTTGATTTAATTGCGAAAGATGCAAATTGCGTCTTAGTAATATTGATGCATTTTGCCTACACTGCTTGTTAAATTTTATCATTTGTCTTTTTTCTTACCCAGGGCAGAGCTGTGCAGACTGCTAAGTCTCTGGATGAAGGACTTGGGGCAGTTATTTCCTTGCAGTCAGCTGATGCTGTTTTTGAATCAAATAACAACAAACTGGTGCATTTAACTGGTTTGCTCAAAACAGACATGGTATGTTTGGTTCTGTGACCGAACAGCCTCATTTTTGAAAGAGTTGTATCTTTATTACAACCTAAAACAACATTTATTTTTCATTGTTTGATTCAATGAGCAGTCAAGCACAGGATTGCATGCAAAGTTGTAATACTACATTGATAAGGATTAGTTTCCTGTCAGTCAATCATTTAAAGCTTATCTCCAAATGGTGTTGAAAAGTGTTTTCAAAGAGAAAATTTATAACCTGCATGTTACCTGAAAATTTATCAAATGTAGTATATAATATAACTTCTGGTCCTTAATATTGTTATATTCAATTTTTGCAGCCTCTTTCTGACAATGATTATGGGGTATCAATTTATGCTGTGAAACTGCACAGGAAAGTTGAAATGTACCAGTGGGTGGAGCATGAATCCAAGAGGTACTGTCATTTGCCTTCTAAAAGTCTTTGATAATTTGGGTTTGTGTCTTTCTAACCTTTGTTGAAAAGATCATGGCGTCAAGTTAATATGATTGTGAGATATTTGCTCCCCATGCAAAGCCTCAGCATGAATTGTATTTACAAAAGGGTCGATTATTCAGGCACTGCAGACAATGAGAAAAGTTGGGAAAACCGAATTAAAAAAGGCTTACTGGTGGTTCACTTCTTAATATTGTTCATTTTTCTGCTAAAGCTCCCCCAACCCCCACTGCTCTATGGTGTCTGTCATTACTTGGTGAATTTTTGACTATTTATTTTAGAAGCCATCATTCCCTAAATTATACTGAAGGATAAGTTCACCCCAGAATTTATTTACTTTGTGCCAGGCATTGTGATGAGTATAAAAGCAGGCCCTTGAAAAACTGAGCACCTTAGCTCCTAGGAAAAATGTATGGCTAAATTCAATAGCCTACTAGTTCAATAAGTGTTAAGTGGTAGTTGAAAAAATGAGGGTTGTTTGGTTGTAGTGTTACATGTATTGTCTGTTAAAACATTAATATTTGTCAAATGCTTTGAACAATAGGATTGTGCCTTTAAAAATTTTAATGTTGTCTAAAAGAGTCACATAAATGTTCAGAGTTCTTCAGTCAATAAAAAATGCTTTGTTTCGTTCTTTATCATCATGGTCTGTTTCACATTGCAAACGCAATTGACAACAAGACAAAAAACTTTGCATGTCCACACTCAACCAAAGAATGCCACTCAAATGTAATACAAGGTAAACAAGGAATGGGTGATTACTGTGAAAGAGACGCTGCCACCATGTGGCAAACAAAAGCAATAAGAATTCCATGAACATCTGCAACTTAGTTTATAGAGTAAAGAAAAGTAATGGTAGTGAAAATATGACAAGACATAATGATTTATGGACCCTATTTTCGAAACTGAAATTACCGAAACATAAATTCACTGTAATAATTGGGTGAGTAAGAATAGTTAGCTGCTTGTGGAATTGCTCAATCGAGCATGAGTGCCTCCCCTCACAAGGCCTTCATTAATGTAATAATATTTGAGGTACTTCATGTATTACAAAAGTTATGGGTCTGAACAGTTTTCAGTTACCGGTCATTACAAATGTGACAATACTGGGACAACTGTGACAAGTATCGTAAAATACTCACTGCACCATGAGTGCTGACCAAGTTCATGCCTTTGTTCATTTTTTATATGCTCTTTAAACTAGTTGATAGTATTACATCTTTATATCAATAAGATTGCAACCTTTTATTATAGAGAATACAATGAAGGTGACAGGACAAGAGTGGAGACAACATATTCGTATTGTGAGTATTGTCAATTTTTCATACTGAAAGTCTTAAGAATATGGTAAGACATATAAGGGAGAAAAATACCACTTTGATGTTGTTTGGGCAAAGTTATAGAAATTTTCATGTCTCTTTTTTCTATATGTTGTCAGTTGTTATCATAGAGTGACCACACAAAGTCACATGAACCAATAAATTGCCAGAAGTATTTGTATTAATGGCCTGTTGAGTAAATTTTCTCTAAAGCCTTATTAATTTAATCCGGTGTTTGCGAAAATGGATAATTTTATGTTTTTTTGGTGGAAAGATGAAGTTGATTATGTGTTTGTGACTTGCTTATAAGGTACTAGGCTTTGATACTGTGAAGATCAGAGTAAGACAATTTATTGATTCTGTAACCTGCATGTTGCTTGAAGTCATAATATATGTCACAAAAAAAACTTGCAATGCTTTTATAAAACCAATGCTATTTGATCTTCTTTATATTCAAGATAGCAAGGGCAGATTTTGTAACAATAGGAACTTTGGACTGTTTACATTTAGTTGACTAGCCAATCAGAGAGCTCTATTTCTATGGCGTCTTCTGACTGTAATGTATGACGTCAAAGTATGACGAAACATACTTTGGCAAAAACTAAAAAAATTTTTGTACCCATAAAGAACAATGAATTTCACACATTCTCTTACTGGCACTAAGCTGTGTCCTTTTGCTCTTTGCGCAATCGTTCGCTATTGACTCCCTGACCCCCCTAGCCGGACAAATCACACTTCTTGATAAAAGAACAGTGCACTGCAATCACGCTGCCTGCAGATGAAAGGAATGTTTAAAAAGGTTCTTACAATATTTTCACAATCAATTTTCAACCTAAAATAGCTATTAGGGTGGATCTGCAGCGCTACACCCTTTATGTGTTGCCCCTCAAAACATAGATATATGAATGGAATTTATAATGATTTGGAGATAGGTAATTCGAAATTGTGCTTGCTATTCAAGATGAAACTTTATCTCTTTCCATTGTCTTTTAGCTAAGGAATGGAGATCAGATGTAATAAATAGCGGCCGTTTTGATATGCCATCAGGCCATCAGAACCCAAATTCGATGCTTGTGAAGGCATTCAGCAAAGAGGCAGATCCAGTTTACGTTGGGCGATATAGGATATCAAAGGGTCTGGCAACTAAAGTTGGAAGTTTCAAGAACTACATCCCAAAGGTGGTTCCAGAAGGAAAGAGTGACGTGAAGATTCAAGGGGAATATTTTTATCACTCTCTTGATCCTTTTAGGGCACAGGTTGGTTCTTTAATTGTCCAAAGCTGTTTACAGGAAGCTGTTTACATTTCCAGGCATTACCCTTATCATTAGTTGATGTTGTCTCAGTGGTGAAGCCAGCAAAAAATTCTTGGTCCTGCTTAGCAGCACTGGCAGGATCTTTTTCTTTGCTACTGCTTGCCATTTGTTCAGCTTTTGCTTACCTAACACTCTGTAATTGTGTCAAATTAAGGTTTAGTTTTATTTGCTTTTCCTTTTGAAATTTGGTCTTCAATGGTTTCTGTTGGTTTCTGATAGTCAAATATATACAATAAACGTCTAATATATACAATAAAGTTTTTTCACAGACACTGTAAGTTTTATGGGGTACATCTTGTTTGCTATATTGGAAAAGTGTGCTCAGAGCCAACTCCGATTTTCTTCACTCTAGGAATATATTTGGTAGTAATCTATATTGTTTGCTTTATGGGTTGAGGGGTTTTCAAAGTTATTATTTCATGAAACCCACTTTCCATATAGGTTGGGGATATCCGAGTGATGTTCCAGTTTGCTGGAATCAGTGGAGAGAGCAGGCACGGAGGCATTGATAGGGTAATGCATATTAGCATTTTGTTTTGATCTTCATAACAAGTTTTCTTTTTTAGGCAAGTAGTAAGGTGTTATCATAAATGACAAAGAAAGATTTTATCTTAAGATGCTTTTAAAATGATCAAAATTTTTTTATTCAGATTGAATGAGATATATCTTGTAACAGAGAGACTGTTTTCAGATATCCAGATTGTCGAGTCGAACAACAAAGTGATTTATTCTTTTGTTTTTTCAGGTCAGCATAATTGCAAGACAAAACGGAGAGTTTCTATCTCACTACCAAACCAAAGCAGGTGACAGGCTAGAGATTTTGTATGATGGTGACTTTACTGCTCAGGTATGGATCAGTCTAATTTGTGTTTTTAACATTGGTTTTCCTGTATCATCAATTTTATTAGCCATCAAAATTAGATTGAAACGAAACAGAATCCTGCTAGCGTTAACAGCGTCTAAAATTATTTTGTTGTGGGGCAAGATTTAGCATTATTTTACACTCAATCGAGCTCATTCATCATGTCCAAAGTACATTCCTGTTAGTTAGAGAAGTAATTGGTGTTTACTATCAAAACGTCTTTTTGACGCTTCATGGAAGAATAGACGAGGAACAGAGGCAAGCTGTGTGGCATTGAATGACCTTATGATATGTTTGTTCGCAAAACAGTGGTGACTGCAAAGACCTGTAATAATTTTTTCCGAATAAATTTTGAGTGACTGATACTGTATATAATTAGAAAACAATTTTAAGGTGATGATAAAATCTTTTCTCGGAAAAAGTTGGTGGGGCAAGGCCCCCATTCGCCGCACTTGAAGCGAGCCATGTTAAGTTGACTTTATATAGATATAATCACCCTATACAGGCCTCAGTCTCAAGCTGTTCCCTGGTCACCTTTCTTTATTCTGGCCCTCTGCAGGAGTTTTGGCCAGGTAAAGCTTTTTTTTAACTTGATTGGTGCTTGGGAAAGGTTGATTTCTCATGTTTAACTTGCTGAAGTATAGATCGTAATTAACCGAATGCAGGTCAATAACAAAAGAAATCCCTCGTGAATATGTCTTATTGCCTTTCCCAGTTGTTTCTGTTACGCTTTTGCGAACTTGTCTTCAAGCGTTTTGATGACTCAATGGATGTTGTTCTGTTGATTAAAGGAGCAATTGTTAGGAAAACAGACAACTTTTTAATTATATTTTTAACCGAATAAACGTCGGCGAATGTTTATTAAAGGTAGTATGCCGCAAAGCAGTTTTTTGGTGCACTTTTGTGCTTCGTGTTTGATGTTACATTTGCTTTTATTTATGATGTTATGCATATATTGCAGGAAATCTTTGAAAACGAGCATCGCACAAACACTTTTATAACTTGGCTGGTGCGAGGCATAGGCTGGCTTCTGATGTTCATTGGAATGCAAATGATCACAGATATTGTTCGCCAGATTGGTATGAATTTACATCGATTTTGAAAGTAATTGAAATTAAATTTAGATTTTAGGGATTTTAGGCTGAGAAATTGAATGTGCAGCCTAAAAAGTGTCAAAAAAGTATGGAAGAAACCCAGCTGCTCTAGCCAGGGTGTCTGAATCGAGAAATCGTATGAGTTTATACTGATTTTTGTGCTAGAACAAGGTGTAACATTTTTATGCATAATTTAGCCAATTGAATGAAAAATTAACATTTTATATCTAGTCTATTTTGGTTAAGGTAAGTAAAGAATCCATACTAAAACCAAGCATTTGAAAAGCAGGAAAAGGTTCCCAAAATCTTGCCACTTTTTAAAATTCTCTACTTTAAAATCAACGGAACCCTTTTCCTTTAGTTTCATTCATCCCAATCATTCGTGATCTGGTTGGCTTGGCTACTCTTTTGCTCTCCTTCACACTGGCAACGTCCTTAGCCCTACTAACTATCGCTGTTGGATGGTTCGCCTACAGACCGCTGCTATCACTAGCTATTGTTGTTGGAGCCGCAGTGCCGATCATATTATCGAAACGCAGGGCAGCAAGTCAAAAGGTAGAAGAAGAAAAGAAAGGATTCCATTGACGAGGCTTGCTCTTTAATCTAGGTTAATAGTTTGAAATCTTTAATGGATTTGTACAGAAATTGCAGAGGATTTTAGGTTCGCAGATATTTTGTCAGTCTGTAAAAGCATCGTTTGTTGGAGTTGTATTTTAGATTAATGAAAATGACTTCTGCGTACGAGCTATAAAATGCTTATGTCTCCCATGAAACGTCGATACACAGAGATATATTGATTTAAACTGAGTTGATGAAAAATAAACCAATTAAATTGACACACATGGTTGTGGCAAAAGAAGTATCGAATATCTGCTATGCTCTCTACAATTTCAATTCTTTATGATCATGAATTTTGTAGAATATTCTTAATGGAATGTCAGCGATCCCTTACTGCTAATATAAGCTATAATATAAGCAATATTTTACATAAACATTATTTTCGAATTAATAACTGAAATTTACTGAATTGTCTTTTTGAAATCATTATATTGAAAATGCATAGACGCTAAGTGATCGTTTTTCTTGTTGACTATTTTTGGATTATATGACTGTTAATAAAATGCATGTGACCAGCAGGTCTGTAGTATGATATAACAGGGAATACATACCAAAACAAGAGTGACCACAGAAAATACAAACGCTAACACTAACAATGAAATATGAAAATACATTACGTTAATCGTTTGCCTCAAAAAACTCATCTTGAAGTCTTCAAAGCTATTTCATGTGTCGAAAAGAAAAGTTAAGGATAATTTTCATTCCTTTGTTCCAAATTTCCTGAATTGTTTGGGGCTTTTTTGGACGGTCGTCTTGGACCCAGCTCTATAGCCGTGCTATAAATTGTTATTAGTTGAGAAAGTTTGAAACGAGGCTAAAATGATTCGATGTCTTCATTTGTAATAACTTTATTTGGTTTTGTTTAGCTATTGTTTATAAACATGAAGATATTATAAACGTATAAATAACAATAATAGCTAATGTAAGCAAAAGATAAAAGCAATTTGCTAGATTTATAGTAATTTTTAAAGAAAAAATTGATTTGTCTTCCTAATAATTTTGGTCAAGAAACTATTCATAACTCCTTGAAACAAGGGCTTGAATATTTAGAAACATGTTTTTATTTTGATTTACAATATTTTTTTTAAATTCTAATGTTTTCTTTCTAGGCTGAATTTGGCAAGAAAGTAAGTGTATAGACTTAAAAAATAGATTTTACGTCCAAAAATCTTTGAATCAGAAACACTTGAAAATTCGCTGAAAGGGAATAAGGATACTTCCAAATATATTTCTATTTTACTGTCAAAGAATTTCTCTTATTTTGTAAAACTTTTCTTGCAGATTATTTTGGCAAAAAAGTAAGTGTATAGGCTTGAGAAAATTCGAATTTTTGCCCGAAACAGGAACAGGAGAAAATTATCTGAAATGGAAATTAGGTTACTTACAAATGTATTTTTAATTTTCCTATCCTAGAATTTTTCTTATTTCATAAAAATTTTCTTGCAGTCTATTTTGGCAAAAAGGTAAGTGCATAGGCTTGGGAAAAAATATATTTTTGCACGAAAAACATTGCCTTAGAAACAATAGAAAATTATCTGAAGTGGGAATTAGGTTACTTACAAATAAATTTCTATTTTACTGTCAAAGAATTTCTCTTATTTTGTAAAATATTTCTTGCAGATTATTTTGGCAAAAAAGTAAGTGTAAGCTTTTGTCTCAGAAGCTCTTTGCTCGAAATTACTCGAAAGAAAAGAAGTACTTCAAAAATGTTCTTCTTTGACTTATATCTTTTCCAATTTTTAAAGTTTTCCTCAAAGTCGATTTCGGCAAAAAGACATTTTATAGGCTTTGAAGTAATTCGATATTTATTGAAAGTATTTTTATCAGAAAAATTTGAAAAATACCTCAATTTGAAGTAAGGATGTTTAGAAAATATTACTATTAACGTTTCTAGATTATCTCTTATCTTCTCAAATTTTACTTGCAGTTAATTATGGCAAGAAAATTAAGTGTTTAGGCTTGGAAAAAATTCGAATTCTCAACAGAAACACTCAAAATACTAAAAAGAGTGTTTCTATTCAAATTTTCTAGATTATTTCTTATTATTTTAAATTTCATTCATAGTTGATATTGAAAGAGTAATTGATAGACTTAAAAACCTTTTTTTCGTCTAAAACATCATTTGTCTTAGAATAAATGCTTAGAAATCAGCTGACAGTTATATCATGTTGTTGCTACGCTTAGAAAATGCCGAAGTTTTTTTGCTAGATGTAGAAGTTTGGCTATCTTTACAACCATTGAGAGGTGTCTGAAAAGGTCTAAGATATTGTCATCGAAAAAAGAGGAGAAAACAAAAGGCTAAAAAACATTGCCCTTTCTAACAAAGATCTGCTGATATGAAATCATGAATGCATTTGCAACACGAAACATCTGACTTAAACATTCACAAAAAACAGAACATAAAATACAGTAGGTTCCCGCATATAAGAAACCCCCTTGTATAAGAAACCAGCCTCAAATTCTTTCCAAAGGGCTCCTTTTATAAGAAACAATTTTAGGTCTGAAATTGAAATGTTTCTTATTTTCAGATCCGTCATACTTTTTTCCTGTATGCCAAAAAATAATCCCCTAAATTTTGAATTATGTATTTTGTAACTGTATTCTACCTCTTGTCTCCACAGCGTATCTCACCGTATCCTAAAAACCACTTTATACTTATAAGGTGCATATTTATAAGAAATTTAAAACACCTTTTGCAGAGGAAATAAATTACTTTATGCCTCCTTTGATAATAAATAACATAGTTTGGCATAAACAAACACGGTTCAACACTTAAAGCTTAGTTGCTTACTTAAAAAATGTGTAACCTATATATAAGAAACTTTAACCCTGATTATAAAAAGCTATCTTAAAATAATAAACGCTCTGACGCCTCAATTTCAAAAGTGGTTTCTTATATGCGGGAACCTACTGTATTCGAGTAACGTTAACATATTAAGCTGAACAAAAAGTAATGAAGATTCTATTAAATCTTAAACAGACAAGGTTTAATAAACCACGGAAAGATAAGTATCGATAACAGTTCAAGAAACTGGGAAAAATCAAAGAGTGACAGCGTCTCTTAGCAGATGGTCCCTGAGAGACCAGAGAGCGTCGGTTGCGCTGCTATGTCCAAAGGTCTGACCACCTAGCCAATGCACTGGCAAAGCGCCCTGTTGAGATGACCTCGTCTGGGATTCGCTCAGCTCATTCCAGTTAGATAAATACTGTTTACCGTCACGTAATCCCTCAATATACCTGCATTGGTAAATAAAGACAATTGAAGGATTAAAGTTTGGTAAAAAGGTAAGGAGGCTTTACTGATCTCAGCTCATATAGAATGCGAGAAGTGTAGGATATTGTCAACTTAACAGCTTCAATTCAACACCCTGTCGTAACAGTGGGTTGCCCTAAGGCGGGAATAAGTGCTCTCTCTAACATTTTTCTTACTTATGGATAATTTACAGGACTCACCCCTTATCTTAACAGTATAATTAACTGCATTGCAGTTCTATGAAATCTAGAATATGATCAATAGCAATCGAAATTAGTGCAGAGTAAACGAACGTGAAATCCACTCACCGTAAGTACGCTTCAGAGTGCCTCAGCTTTGTTGTGTTTGGCGGAGGATCGACAAATAACGGATTTTCTTCAGCATCTACTTGTTTTTGTTGTTGTTGCTGCTGTTGTTGTTGCTGCTGTTGTTGTTGCTGCTGGTGCTGCGCTGCCATTTGTTGAAGTTGTTGTTGCAATTTTTGAATTTGTTGCTGTTGCCGTTGAATCTGCTGCAGCAGCATTTGTTGTTGTTCTATCGTCAATGATTGCTGAAGCGGCATGCCTAAAAAACAGCAATATCTTAGTATTAGTTTAAGAAGCTCTGTGTTTGAGGCTAAAACATTCTAACAAAACAAAGGAAAATCGCGAAAGTGATGGAAATGGTGGTACCTGTTTGTTGTATCCCTGGCTGCACAGGCGAACCGACCGTGGTTACAGGAACCGGGGTGCGTGTAAGGATCATTCGCTGCTGTTGCTGCTGTTGTTGTTGTTGCAGAAGCTGCTGGTGGGGTGTCACTATAAAGAAGCATTTGTGGATTAATTGAGGCAGCTGTGTAAGGGTTGTTTCAGTCTGTTAAGTACTTGAGAAAATGTGTTGATATAGCTTAAGGAGAAGGAAAGGAGGGGATGGGGGAGGAGAGGAGGGGAGGGGGTGAGAGGGGAGAGAAGGAAAGGGGATGGGAGGGGGGGGGGGTTACTAAAAGTATTATGATAAGATACAGTTAAAATCAAATCAAACCTGCGTTAGCATAAAAGGGTAAAATTGAAGGCTGAAGTTGTATTTCAGTAGAAAAGGCGCTCGAAAATGGTAGGCCACTTTGGGAAGGAGGTCTGTTGACAGTGGGTTTTGGCAATGAGAAAGGAGAAGCTGCTTGGGCCACGTGGTTCCTTGATGAGAACGAATCCATTGAGCTTTGATCGTCTGCACCAAGAGGGGTACTTCGGCTTTCGGCTGCTTGATTCTTGGGGAAATAATTGCTAGAGAGATAAAAAAGGAATGTAAGCAATTATTCTTGATATCTCAACACTTCTAACAGCAATGAACAATTAACTTTTAATTATAACTGTCATTTCTTGGTGAATACTAAGGTGTTGGGCCACTTTGCCCCAATATCCAGAATATCCAGAAACAACATAATTTCAAACCTGCTCTTTTGATGAGGTTGAATTCGCTTGGCGGCAACTTTGAAGTGAACTTCCCGTACATGTCGAGCGAGCTTTGAGTGGGTTGGGAATGGCCTAAGGGGGCAAGATAGGATGCAAGCTAACATGCGAATATGAAATACAATGTGGTTTATATCATAGATGAAGATAAACAAAAGCAAGTCGTCTACAATGCCTTAGAGCACTGACGTCAGTTTTCAAGGTCAAATTCAGCAAAGCCACTCCCCCCAGGAAACAGTGATTTACTATTTTAAACGGCAAGGAGATTACAAAGTACCTACTTTTCGTTACTTGTTTGATATATGTCTAAACTATCAGCGTTGTTCTTAGTGAAAGGGGAGCAGAAGTAGTAGTTTTTTGGAAAAAGAAATGAAAGATATAAAACACAACGCAAATTGCTGGGTGTTTCAAGCAAATTTCACAGGCATTCTACAAAACGGTTGTCAATGTCACAGAATAGGGAAGTATAGACCAACAGAAAACATAGTTCAGTGACAAATCTAGAATAACTAGCAATTGGTGAAAATCCATTTACTCAGAAGATCTAATTTGGGCAAAAGCATCGAAGAAATGTTTTTAAAAAAATTCATCAGCTACAGGTTTTATCATTTCAGATCACTTCAAGGCCAAGAGCTGTCAGTTCAGAATATCAGTTTACACTTAAAGCAATCAAAACATGAAAGAAAAAAGCGTGTGATTTAAAATAATTTGAAAAAGATGACTCACGGAAGACCACGTTTGCTGCGAATGCAGTCAATCCAGTTGCAAGGGAATTCGTTGTTGTCTGAAATAATTCAAGTTAATTATGATGGAAGCTTTTCACTTTCAATTCAATTGAAACTACAATTACAAATTTCACTATTATAAAAGGTAATTTGCAATTGGCTAGCCTGTGTTTACAAAGAAAAAGACTATTACAAGCACAAACAAAATAAATTAACAAAAAAAAGAAAAAGTGTGTTCGTCATTGTTTATTTTAGAAGTTGTCAGTAGCAGAGATCGTTTGAATTGAAAAAGCTCAGGATTATTCCAAGATTTATTTCTGCGGCAGAAAATGTAATAGGTACTACGGGTAGTTAAGTTGGATAGTTTGAAGATGATGAAGCGGATATGATTCTCGCTGATATCTAGAGCGTTGGACATGTCGATGAAAGAGATAAAAATTATAATGATAACAATAAAATTAACAAAAAAACCAATATTAGCATAGGAAAACCTCAATCAAAAAGCCACATCAACTTAAGTCCTAAGAAATGCTCATGGATGAATTTGCTTTGTAAAAAATGATATATCGTTGAAATATTGGCTCCCAAAGAACTTTAACGCGCTGATAAGTAAAACGTGATAATGCTACAATCCTACCCGTTAAGGAAACAAAAACGAACAAACTAAAAAAAATTGCTAACAGTTCGGATCTAAACAGTTGCAACAATATAAAACTTGACTTATTGAATTATGTTGAGAAATAAGAGTTCCCGAAGAACGAGATTCACCTCCGCCAAGATGTCCTCCATTTTCCATGACGTGAATCATCAGATCCTGGATGTCCTCGTACTGGTAGTCACAACCTGACCAACCGCATTCGTAGATGAGCAAGCTGCCATCATTGGGGTCTTCCGCCTTCACAAAGGCATCAAACGTCAGATAAATTCGTTATGCAGAGCTTTTGCAAGACTCTCAGATGGTCTTATCAAAATGTTACTTGAATTAACTTTGTCAAATAACTGACGTTTTTAACGAAAACCATTTCAAGCTCGATTTACCTAAATGTATTGGTTAAAAATTCAAGTATCACAAAAGGGGGCATGCAAAACTCACTGAATATTACTCCTATTATCAGAAGCATATTAATGATGATCCCAATGACAAACCTCTCCATAAAAGCATTACTATTTCCTTTAAGTGCATATATCTTTTAAGGCACACAAAATTAAGTTTCTTTCAAAACACTACCTGGAGCCCCTGTGCCCTTGCTCTTGCTTCGAGCTCAGCCTTTTTGGCGCCAGTGAGGTTGCGCCACTGAAAAAGACAAAAGCAAAGTGACGAAACAGAGCAGAAAGCCATTACAAGTTTTCATTGAAATAGAAGATAAAGATCCATCATCAGAGACATTTAGAAGATTGCATCTCTTCTATCGACACCATTATGGCTGCTTAGATCCCGTACAAGATGAATTGCATAAATGGCTTTCACACTTCTTTCTTTGATAGGTCAGACTGAAAAATTACATCTTTGGTCAAGATCGTTGGCATCACGGCCTATTTTTGCTTCCCAGATGAACCCTCACCCCAAACTCTGCAGTTGCTCAAATGACAAACCTCAGAAATTGAAACTCTTTGAATTTCCTCGTCGCTGACCTCCGGGTTGCTCCTTCGCATCATCAATGCGATTTCGTTTACAAACAATGCGAAGCCTGCCTGCTCTCGAAGTCTTTTGAGACCCTGCAAAGTGCGGTCATACCTTGAATTTGATTTATAATTACAAAAGCCAAGCATAAAACTCCCTTTCCCCCGATTAAACTCTGAACACTAGGTGTTCATCTAACTTTGTACCATTCGGTATAAATCTATGGTATGCAATCTTTAAAACTTTGCGAGATAAAAAACATTCATTAAAGAAAGACCTGGGTGTTTACTTGAAGAAAGACGAAAAGTGAATAGAAGAAATTTCTATGTTTAAGTTATCCTGCAAAAATCAAAAGGCCAATTTATCAAGGATAGAATATTCCTTTCTAGTCAAGTTAAACTTCGGATCTCAACAACGCTATAAGCTCTATAATAAGCTTTCCCTTGGGTGCGAATGTGCCTTTTACTGTAAGTAACAGTAAAAATCTAATTTTTTTAGAGATCAAAGAGAAAGAGACTACAGACAGCTCAACATAATCTTAAAACTTGAATTCCAAGGAACAAGAAATTAAAAAAAACTTCAATGCACCTTCTTTGCTTCGTCATTAAGCTCATTTTCGCTCTCGTCTGGAATCTCCTCAACCGAATTTGATGGAGCTGTCGATGGCCGGGCCATCAATAATGGCGAAGGCCTCTAAAATAACCAACAGTTGTGAGAGATTCTAAGCGCAAAATGTTTGGTCACGTGGGGAGAATAGAAGGCATTTAGATCAAGAAATATCATAGCAACAAATATTAAAGAGGATACTATTGAACTCATTAAAGGGGCCACTGGGGTTCCATTATGAAGTTATCATTTTTGGACAAGAAAAAAAACTCGAACTATTCTACATTTTTAAAGCCAAAATAAACAATAAGATAGATAACTTTAGAGTTAAATCTTCTCAACAATACAGGTGTTGCTAGCCATTCAATTTGTGATGCTTCATGAACACAAAAAAGGAATACAAAGACAACTTGCAATGAAGTCAGTGTTTGAACTGCCAAATATTTCTCTATCTCTAGATTTTAAAACCTTGGGACATTTAAAGTTCTCACTCCTGTGAAAATTACAAAGCCTTCCAACAATGGAAATTTTCTCTGCTCTTAGGATTAGCTTGAATCAAAGAAGAAGTGGCATATGTTTAGATCGTAATGGTTCATTGGCAAATTAGGTGACTTACCTTTTTAGGTGAGTATGATTGATCGAAGTAGTAGAATTCATAGTCACGCACTAAACTTGACAGCATTGGTCTCTGAAAGATATTTTTACAAGGAAACGATTTTTCATGGAGATAAGGCTATGTAGTAAAGGGCTTAACAGAAGCAAGGATTTAAAAACCAGAGGCTGAGTGGGTCGGCAGGTAACAATTGCGAACAAGCTTAATGAAAACATGATGGGGAGCAAAAGACATTTGAAAGATTAAAACATACAGGACCAGGTTCAAAAAATAAATCTATGCATTTATCGTGTTTATCTCCCCACAGTACGTTGAGGGAATAAAATGTTACGAAAACCAGAGGCAACATCTTGAAATGATATAAAATGAAATCCAACAAATGTTTGGTATCAGGAATTATTTCATTTTTACCTTTATAACTTTCATTTTCCGTATTGTTCCGTCACCTTCATCGTATCTCGATTGGCAAACATAAACATCCCTTTCTTGGATTTCCGTTGGGCGACCTGGCAGAGTGGAAGAACATGAAGATTTGAGGGCATTCAAGGTAAGGTGAGAAGCAGACTAGAAAATTGGTAGCTAGTCTCCGGCGAATGAATCTTTCAAACTTAACAGCAGGTTCTCACACGTTGGATGGAAAGTGAGGCTTTTTGAGTTTTTAATGTAGATCTTAATTTTTTGATATTACATTTGGTGCAAAACTTTATAAGTGATCTAAAAATAGGAATATATTTCAATTTTCAGGCTGAAGATTGGAGCTAAATTCTAAAATCGAGTCCTAGCTGTATGACAAATGATTGCTGCTAGGTTGAACACAAGATTCACCATCTAAAACCCTTAATAACTTCATCTCCGAGGACAAATGCTGACTAGCATCACAGAATGGAGGCATGTCACTAAGGCATACATATTTTACAATACCTAATTTAATTTGCTGAACTAAATGGAAAGGCAAATGGGCTTACATGCGACGTAGTCTTTCATGTGCATGATGAAACATAGGCCCATTATACTAGCCATTGGATTCGTGTCTTCAATGTTACTTTGAAAGCATTCCTGCTCAAAGAACATTTTTGTTGGCATGTGCTTAGCCTCTTCTGGGCGTAGATACCAGTTTCCATGGAACCAGGCTGCACCACTGCAAGAAAAAAGCAAAAAATTATCATCAAACAAAGATAAGCCGGAACGAAATACGACTTCTTGGCAAAGAGAAATTACAATATTAAGATTCTTATAAAAAAATGTTTCTTCCAGAGATTAATAAAACTACAAATATACTGGACATAGGATGCAGTTTGCTAATGCCCGAAAACTTTACAGACCTTCTATCCGTCCATATTTTGTCAATCTTTGCCATGTAAGGGTACTCTTCGTCCGAGCGCACGTACACGCTGTCACCTAGATGGGGAAAAAGTGAGTGAACATATATCAAGCGAAAAACTCTGTAATGTATTAAGCAAGCGAATGCTAGAAAAGACAATGAAGGCAATACTTCTATTTAGAATATGCTAAAAGATGAAACGAGAATAAAGCCTTATCCATTGATGCGCTTTCGTGTTTTGAAATGATAGCCACAAATTTATCAAAATTTCTCTTTCAACTTCGTTGTTAAATTGCTTTTGATTCTCAAGAACGATTCATACATCTATTTTGTATTTGATCTACAAATTCAAACATGCCTTGAAATTACAGAAGATTCAGAAAGTGCGTGGTTGCCATTTATGCCGATTATCTGAATTTTGAGTATAATGGTAATAGTTTAACATTATAATGTTTATGCGACACTTTGCAGTTTTCAGCAAACTGTGAGAAAGTCGATTCGAATCAACGTCACAGTTAAATGCTATAAAAACACTATATCCTCTTAATTTGTCGGTAGAATATTTCTGTAAAATTAAAACTGCATACACAATGTCATTCATTTTACCTATTTTGTAGCAACCCGTTGCAGTGCAGTACTGCTCATAATATGTGCACCCTTCGTCTCCACCTGATGTTTCCCTTTCCACGTTCTACATGTAAAAAAGAAACAGAAATATTATGACGAGTGCAAAGCAAAATTGATATAGAGGGCCTTTAGCTTTGGCAGACTACAGCGACGATTCCAAAATTTTGTGAACTTTAGCGTTCTAGAGAGTAAGAAAACGAACATTTGCCCGAGAGGTTGTTTCCTCAAAACAGACTTGCTATTTAGTGAAGTGAAAGAAACTTGACGACAAACCCTTACCTTGGGACTGTCAATCGCTGCATACTCCTCCAGAGTGGTCTCATCAAATTCAGCCAAAGCACCCTTGTCGTTTTTGGAACTTCTGTTTTGTGCATCGGCAAAGACCGAGGCAACTCGCTTCAAAGACGGAGCCGAGGCACGCGGAATCATATTTAAACGACTCGAGTATGGCCATGTCTGGGGAAAAAAATATTAAAATGTCAGAATATAGTGAAAAATTCAAGGAAATTTCAAGTACTGGCAATAGGCTTCTCATAAACCTCGGAAAAACTGGAACATCCTTGCAACTTATGTAGTCGGCATTTGATCAATTATGTTCCATTCAATAATTCACGAGATTCTAGCTGAAGAGAGTAGGAAGGAAATGGGGGCAAATAAACGACAAAAATAAAAGCAGTTATGCTGAAGATGATTCGCAAGGAGATTTCAAAGATGGAAATTAAATATATGAACACAAACGGAAAGGCTATGGGTGAAAATTATCAAGTTAATCTAAATAAGGTCTTCTTAAGAAAAGTTTGCTTGCTAAACCAATTTGTCAACAACTTTTCGATTGTTTGTAGCTCACACTGGCAGAGAGCTAATTTAATCATTAACTGACCATTCTGACTCAATGCAAATGACTCGGTGAAACAAAACTTTAACAATCACAATAACAATTGAATTACGCATTTACTCTGCCTACTGAAAAGTTTTTGAATAGTTTGGCTCTTAAGGTCAAAAACATTTGAAGCATTTCTTGACTGAGTAGTCCCTTGAGAAAGAAAAACGTTTTTAAAAGAAGTGATGACGTCACACGCATACCTTAATTTTCTTGAAATTCCTTGATCGTACCGTGTAGCGGGATTCACAAACATAGATGTCTTCTTCTGGGATGCCCTAACATAGATCATTAAAATGTTGCTAAAATGGCATTGGATATGCACCATAAGAATATACACTCCCAAGACAGATATACTAAGATAGCTTTCACGAAGCCTTGGACACAGAACGAATATCCAATAAAAATGTAACCGGGCCAGGCAAACATGGTTGAAGCAATAACGATTCCTCGTTTTATCTTCACGCAACTTAATTTTAAATACAACAGGGAATAAGTCTCTATTTCTTACTATTTCATTCCATAACAATATCATTTCTCTAATATGAATATAAGATGTTAGTTTGTTAGATCCGATTTTAGAACATAAAAATAATCCTTGAAGCACGACAGCCCCGAACTTATCTTGGCACCAGGTATGAATGAAGTCTTTAGTAATGACGTGATGATACCTCAGGCTGGAACTTGAAATAATCTTTGACGGACATAACATGACATCGTCCGCTGATTTTTGTTGGCGATATGTGGCTGTAGTGATCGCTTCTAAAAAGCTCCTGGAAAAACCAGAAAAAACATCAGACAAAGTTGCAACTATAAATAGATCACAAAACAAATAGTTTCCAATGATGAAAAATCGATATCATTAAGGCATAGCTTTAAACATACCTTCTCCAAGAATTTTCTTGAAGCAAGATGGAAAGTTTCTTCAGGACGATAAAACCAGCAGCAATACATTCCCTAAAATTAAACATCAAAGAGGTGCAAAATATCAGCTTCAAGTCACTATCTGCAGGAAATCCCAGCAAGAAAGAGCCTATTTTTTCAAAGCTTTTCTTAGGTCTTGCTTAAAGGTGTATGAGGGGTCATAGTGTCAAAACCTCTTACATTATGCTTCATATAAACGTATATTTATTTACTTATAGATAATGAACTTGGTTCGGCAATATAAAATTCTCTTTGGGGCAATGGATGGCTCGAGAATTGTCGGGCTAAAATAAGTTCTTTAACACAAGGATTTTAAGATTGTCGATACATCCCTTAAGTTACTGGATTTATCTATATAAACTCTTACTTTAATAATTATGTTAATGAAATACACATGAAACACTATTTGAAATAGCATACATTGAATATCTACAAAAAGTAATGAAACAATGATAGGAAAGTCATGAAAAGAGCAAAGTATAGCGTGCACAACAAAAAAGAAATTAAATGCGCGCCCAAATATCAATCTGTCATCCCATCAGCCTATGTCTTGCTACACTCAATCAACAACGTGAAATAAATTCAGAAAGGGAAGTGGCTGGAGATCGCTGTGAAATCTCCCCGCATTGCAAGATCATTAAAAATCTTAAAACTGTTACCGTGTTGCCATGTTTATCTCTCCATAACTTCTCAATGAAAACAATGTGTGGTTCTTCCTTGCTGAAAAATAATAGATATTCGTTGTTCGCTGCCGTTGTTATATTTTAAAAATCTAGGAAGACATGAACAATTTGAAGACAGCAGAGAAAAGTGTTGAAGACAGCAGATGACAAGATCATATCATTAACAGATTTATCATTGATTATGATGATGATGATGATGATGATTATGATGATGATGATTATGATGATGATGATGATCAAAGACTTCAAGGCCCAATATGACAGCACTCAACAACAGAAGACCGCACTTACCCAGTTTCTACATACACAAAATCTCCAGGTCTGTACATTTCTGTACCAAGGACAATATCATGAACATACTCCATCTCATCTTCAGGAGACATCTTAAAATCAGATGAAATTCTCATCAAATTTCAGTGAAAAGTTTCATAAATAGCAGGTACAATTAGCAGGCACATAAAATGAACAAAAATTAATACAATTAAATAACAAATTAGCACACGAATGAAAGACATGTACGACGTTTTGATAGCTATTATTTTTTACCTGATGAAGAGTTATGCTCGAAACAACGTACTACCTTTCATTTTAGTGCATAGTCGTTATTTAATTGTATTTATTTTTGCTCATTACTAAACATACAACACGCTTAACTACATTGATTATCACATTTTTAAAATGGCCATCCAATTTAACATCGTTTCACGGTTTTTCAATACTTCTTTACATCTTTCTTTAAAAAAACTCTCAACTTTTGAGAAATCTGAAAAAGCTCGTTGTTTCTATTGAGAACTAGCTCCAAGCAATTTTAAGCTTTTGAAAAAGAAGTGCAAATATTGGATAGAAACTGAATGAAAGTAATGCTACTGTTAGATATACAGAAAGATTACAAAACCTTATCAATCATTTGCTTTGGGCAAACAGTTAAAACAGACAGATCAAATTTACTTCATTCAAACTTTAATTCAGGCTTTAAAACAGTTTATCACTTGTCTACAATCAAAATCAATTGCACTATCAAGAAAAACTCTCCGTTAATGGCTTACCAAAACTTCATATTTTTGAGACTGTTTTCTTGTATCGTCGACTCCAATTTTCTCGTCATCTTTTTCTTCCTCTTTTTGTTTTGCTTTCTTCTCTTCTTCTATTTGACTCAACAGCTTCCTTTTCGTGAAATTCAATGCAGGTGACATAAACATTTGCCCGTCTTTACAAAACGTGTCTCTTTGGGTCACAAAGAAAACTTGGAGTTCGGTAGCATCTTCGTACATCTGCAAAAACAACAAGTAGAAGCAATCGCGAGTTTACGACCAAACCTAAATGATAAGATTTAGGCCTAAAATCAGTTGAAAAGATAGGCCATTCATATTACGCCTGAAACGATAGAAATAATCTCCAAATACAAACGCAAGTATCATTCACTGGTAAGAATTCAACATATTCCAAAACGAACACTCACCTCGGAATCAGTACGACTCGCTTTTTGTATTCCTTGCAAAACTGTGAAAATGTCTTCTTGCAATCGATCAAGCCTTGTGTAGAAGTTCTTTTCCAGCAACTTTCCAATAATTTCCAACGAGAGAGGTTTGCTGAGGAGAATCGATTAAAATTACATTACAACTAAACATTTTTTCATAATGAGCAAAAATTAATACAATTAAATAACTTTGTACATGAATGAAAGATAATTACGACGTTTCGAGCATAACTCTTCATTCTGAAGTTTCGAGCATAATTAATTTTTTTTCATTACTCGATGTACAACACGCTTAAATACCAGTTTTTTCATAGTGTTTGCCATGGCTAGAAAATAACAAATTACGGAAAAGCAAAATACGGCAGTTTTACAAATTACAAAAACAGGTTCACACAAAGCCATTTCAACAAAATATTGGAATGCCTTTAACTGCTAATTTTTTTGTAAGTTCTTAAATAGCAGCTCCTAAAGTCGTTTTAACAAAAGCGATCGTAACTACCTCGGACCACCACTGGGCTCCGCTTCATCTGACATCACTTCAAACTCTATCAAAGAGTCACTGTAGCATCGACCCTCTTCATCCTACAAGCAGCAATATAAACATTGGCAATACGCGTGTAGTAGTATACGAGAGCCCCTATTTTGAGCCAAATGTTTGCCAAACGTCAACAAAAATTGGTATTTATAAACCAAAAGTTTATCTTTTATCGTTCTCATCTTTTCCTCGCATATTAAAATCCTTCTTGAACAAAAACGCGACACTTTCTTGCAACGTACATTATCACACGAAGGACGGAAACTATTGTCCTAACGGTGTCCGCTGTAAGAAGGTTTCACTGTGATTGGCCTAAATTATTCTCTTCTAGGGAAAAAACAATCACGAAAGAATGACTTCCACATTTCCACATATAGCTAATGTATGTTAATGCCAGCATCGTAACAAACATCGTTGCCATCCAGATAACAATGATAACATCCAGTTTGAAAGCTTAGAAAAACAGAAAATGACTTACATTATGGGCAATAACACTATTGAATAATGCACGCAACAGCTTTTGGACGATGTCCTGAACAACCGGAACGACGCTTCCAGCTTCACCTAGACGAAAATACGTAAAGATTTTATGAAATGAAATTGCAATTTTCTAGGAACTAGAAAAAGAAACATTTCTCGCTCTTTAAGCAAAACAAGAGAAACACCTGCCTATTATTTCTGCCTTCTTTCGAATCATTTCCCTTTGCAGCGTGAGTGCATCCTAAAAAGAAGTAATGAGATTGTAGACTATTGTGAGTTAATTTCACAGCGGAGAATAGCGACAGCCTAATCTTCCACCAAAACGATATTTCTGATAATTTGAAAAGAAACGGCAGACGTACCTTGTACACCTGTGAATCTGGCTCGTTGTATCTGCATGCGTTATCAAACATAAGAACGAGGTCTTGTTCTAAATCGTCCATGTTAGCGTACTAAAACAGATGGAGAAATCAAACTTAGCACCGAATACATTTGAAAATAAAATCTCCTTTCATCAACAGCGATTCCTAAATATGCAATTAACCAGCCCTCTTGTTATTTACCAATCCTGTATTCCTTCCTAATCAAAACTGCAATATCCATTCCTTCAAATGTTGGTTGTTTCATGTTTAATTGTTGTGGGTCTCGTCAGACTATACCAATCAACATTCTCGATATAAATTCAATTCTTACGGAAACCTTTTTCACATGTTCTCAAGATATCCCTATTTTCTTTGGGCTGCTTGCAATTAATCCTTGTAAACATTGGTAAAAACAGAAAAGAAAAATACCAATTGAAAACAGAAAGACTAACCTGTCCAGACTCAACTTTGGCCGAAATCTTCAGTAAATCAATTGGTTTTTTAATCAACACGTAGTAGTCAGGATAATCCTAGGGTTATCAAGAGCAGAGTCTTTACATAAAAATTCCCTAGTCCACTAAACAACGTGAAGAATTGTGCAAAAAATACGGCTCAATACTGAAATTTATGCAGAAATAGTCCTTTGAGAAGCAAAGATTCTCATATGAATTCAATATTCGTGTGGAACAAAATTACCCGTTTGCTAAATCTGCATAATTTTCAGCCTCTTCGAATTCTCTACAATCACTAAGAAATACATCTAACAAAAAATGACTTAACTTTACTTTGCGCTCTATCAGCCAATCCATGATATCATTCTAACCTCAACTTGCAAAATTCCAAAATTCAATCTCCTTGTAGCATAATTCTAAAATTGTGCTGAAGTGGTAGCTCGGAGACAAAAATATAGTGATTATATCGTTGCCATTGAATTTCATTCTTGTTTCTTCTTAAACACGTTACTTTATATTTCTTTACGAAAATCCTTACTTTGAAATAATTATGCAACTGAAAATAGAATCTAGAAAATGACCCCTGCAGTACTCACCGTTTTTGTTGGCAATTTATCAAAAATAGTGCAAAGAAGACGACCACTGTTTTCCTGCAAAATAAAGGATTGTTGATCGCTTTATTTAAGTCAAATAATAGCATAATTCAAGATAACTATCGTTGAAATACTTGAAAATTGAAAAGATTATGTAAAGCTTACGAAATGATGGTATATATATATATATATGTTGAATGAAATGATCTGAAAAATATGACATCAATTGAGCTAAAATAAACTGAATAAAAGAGCTATCTGTGTGAAAAAAGACGGAAACACGAAAAAAAATTATTGTCGATCCTTTCTTTCAAATTGTTACTTCAGAATATTTTTTTGGAAGTCATGGGTCTTGTGACGTAAAAACCGAATACATGAAGTTAAAACCGAATACATAAATGTATTTTGTACTCACTGTGTACGTCTTTATGTGATGCAAAAGCCGTTGGCACTCACTTGCAGGAGGGGGGCTTGAGGCGATCGAGGGACGTTTGACACTGCTGGCTGGCGACGATCTGTGGATTTCATAATAACGCTATCTTGTAACAAACAGGAACATGGAACGAACGTGCAAGATTATCGCTAACTAACTAGCAGCTAATATTATAATTTTAGCATAAAATCTCTTTATAATCATTACTTTGTTCCCTATGGAGTAAACACAGTTTAAAATGACTTATTACTTTCTAAGGGAAGAGTGGTACAAAAGAGGCTGCGCAGGAGAACACAAAGCAGAGAATAATAAAAAAACAAACATATGAATATTAGTTACACTGATTTCTTTGGCATTGGATAAGGTTTCAGAAAACAATTTTTAAAACATTAATAAAGTGAATCAAAGCACAGTGGGGGTAACAGGGAAAATCGCCAAGCCAGAGCAGGGAGTTAGATGCTCCCTCTAAATAAAGGTGGCATCTTTTCCGGGGGTAGGTTGAAAATGCGAAAGAGAAATAAAAACAGATTTACTACGTACACAAGCTTCTTCCCTGGGCTTTGCTTAACACTTCCGTCTAGAGAAAGAGAGATCCTGAATTAGAGGCGGGCCGGGGAAAAAATATATGGCCAGTGTGGGTCTCGAACCCACGACCTTAGCGTTATTAGCACCACGCTCTACCGACTGAGCTAACCGGCCATGTGTAATTTGGCCAATCATTTGCGAAATATTCTTAGTAGGTCAGAATAAAACTGCAGCAACGAATGAAGATTTCCCATATTCAAAGTCCTTACACAATTTAAATACATTTAATATATGGAACTTACAAGGCATAAAAAGCTGAACAGCAGAATTTGGATATCACAGTGCATTTAGACAAAATGTCTACGATCCAGACCAAGCTACATATATTTCTTTCTCCTGAGGTTTATAAAGAGGGGGCTTCAGAGAGAGGGGGCTTCAAAGAGAGGGGGCTCAAAAGAGACGGGTATCATGCAACTACAGTTAGAGTTTGGATCTCATCAGTTTGTAAGACTGTACCGCAAGCTTGACTGACCATTTTCCAGTCGTACTGCAATTTTGCTTTGATACAAGGATGTTTGAAGAAGAAGCTGCTCGAGAAAGGTTTGACTGAAAAAGTTTCTAACGTTAGATGTCGGTAATATTTTCGCGAACAAACCAATCTATACGGCCCAACTTGTACGAGATGGGGGAGGGGGTGGGGCTTAATAGAGAGGGGTGCTTATTCTAAATGTTCTTCGAATAGGGGGTGATAAAGAGTGGCTGGAATAAGAAATAGCTAATTGGAGCTTTCATAGTAAGAGTATAAAAGTATTGGAAACTCAACAGTGGCGTAGCGTCCGGGTATTCAAGGTATTCAGTGAATACCCTGAGATTTCTCAGAAAAAATATTAATACGACGTATAATTGTAATAAGTAAAAAATGTTTTTGGGCTATTGATTCTGGTTGAATTCGTTACCTTCGATATTCTACATTTTGTATAAGTACAAAATATCACGAAATTGATGAAAACGATAACGCTGCGAAGCATAGAGAACTGGGAGATCTTTGAAGCTAATTTTGAAGATTGAGCTACTTCATGTTGAATAGAGATCGGTCATGAATACGCAGTGAATACCCTAGACGGTACTTTAACCAATCAAAATGCTCCTTTCCATGGATAATATTTACCGTTAATCAGCTAAAACAATGCTCCTGTACGCTGAGAAATATGCAGCGTACAGCCTCAAAGTTAGTTCAAAATAGTCTCGTTTTGAGATCGATATAAACAGTTAATGGACGTCGGAGCCGTTGGAGTGATGGAGCTTCATGAAAAACAGTAAATATGACTTAATTCAAAAACTATTGCAATGTCCGTATTACTGATTCATAATCATTCTCTCATTTGACCCCTAATCTTAATCTACCAACAGCAAAGTGGAAAGGTAAGGTAGGCTTCTGCATAATACTACACTGACTCAGATCTGTGCCCTTTAGAAATACCAATTTTGTTATTGCTTGTCAATCAGGGATGCTTCTGTTTGTATTATGTGATAGAATTAAAGTAAATGCAGATTGGCTTGGATAATATCCTTATAGTTGTCTGGTTCATTCACTTATATTGTTGGCCTTTTTTGTTTGCATTATTCGAGCGCATTCAGTTGCATTATTGTGCAGTCCCGTCTCATTACCTTCGATTCTTTCAACCATTAATTTGTATCGAAAATATCACTATTAGGTCATGAAGAAAAAAGTCTTTACTGCATACCACAAACCATTTATAACTCGTGTAATGCTCTATGTGAATAATTTCGAAACTTTCGAAAGCCCTTTTGTATTAAGGCATCAAGAGTAGGTGTTTACAGTTACTTCCTCTTTACATCAGTGCAAATTTTAGACGATTCAACAACAACCATTGGGACTTATTTCGACCAGTAAAATGTTACTGACTTTCAATGATATGTTTTGATTTGAATTACTTTTGATGAAATGGTTAGTGGTAATTTGATGCAATGTATGAGTTCGAAGAGTATATTTGCGTTGCGTTCTTCAGCAAAGTATCGTTTTCATCATAGTAATGCCCTGACAGTGCAGTACTTGCAAATGAACCAAAAAGAAAATTAGATAAAATTTCAATAGCTAGTCCTTTTAATCTTCCTATTATCCCCTTATTTTCATCAAGCCCCATTGAGCCACACCCTGCCCCACCCTTTTGTTGAATAGAGAATACCCAGTTGAAAAAGTCACGCTACGCCACTGAAACTCAATTATAAAAATTATAGATATGATCAAACCTGAGTTAATAGCACCAAGAGACCTCTTCTTCTTTCGTAATAATTTCTCCAAAACAACTGAATCTTGATAAACCTGCGAATCCTCTTCATTGTAATGACGCGCGTTCGCGAACAAGATCTCGAAATCGTGCATGAATGCTTCTTCTGTCGTGTACTGGAAAGAAGGGTAGAACCATAATCAAATTATCAAAGCCAACCACCCCCCCCCCCCCCTTCTTCAATGATTATGCACTTTTTCTTCCCTTTTTCTTTTATAAAACATGCTGATTGTGAGGCAGCAGACGCCTTGTTTTTCATACAGCTCTTCAAATTTGACAGAACACTTTTAAAACTTATACCAAGAAAATCTCAATGTTTAATTACTACTAAAAAAAGAAGAACTTCAAAGCATTAGGAAATAACAGCAATTACGTCATATAGAAAGCTTTCCTGTTAAACATTGCAGCTCATAGCACTTCATATTTAAATCACTTTAGCAAGACATTAGAAATATGTTAGGTACCTTTCCTTTGTTGATATTTTCTTCAATCGTATTCATATCAATAGGCTGCATTATGACTTTGTAATAATCAGGATATTCCTTGAATAAAGACAACAAATAAAGTTATTGTATAATACAAGTTGTGTTTGATAATACTTGAAGTTAGCATTACCTGCGTCATAGGTCCTACGAGGTGCTCGATAATCTACTTAAGAAACGAGGAAGAAGCCATACCATCTTTTTTTGAAAAAGAAAGACAAAGTTTGTTGGTAACATGCATTTATGTTTGATCGTCATTTTCTGCAAAACTATAAATGAAGATCCAACCAAGCTTCATAAGGTAATCTTTAACAAGTAGCAATTTGTTAAATCGATTCGAACATAAAAGCAAAATCGCTTTTTTTGTTTGCCATGTAAAGATATTTGTTATTCATATCAACATATTTTCCGATTTTAGTATTAACAATAGTATCTAAATCTTTCAAAAAGCACCAACGAATTCACAAAGCTTATAATTTGATGAATTTATGTGACTCTTCGAGCACAGTCAAGTTATTATGTTTCTGAAATCACTTTGCAGCTGAAATGAATCGAGTATACATAACAAATTAGCTGCATGTGCCCTACTTTCATGATGCAAAGAGACACACAATCCTATATCAACAGCACAAGTTGGAAACGCAGCAAATGATCACCAGTCGAATTTCGATACGAGAGTCAAAATTAATAAAATCACGCACGTACTTCTTCAGACGGCAACTCTAGAAATATATCTGACAGAACCCGGCTTTCCTCGTCCTAAAAAGATGAACATAATCAATGAAATGAAGAGAAGGTTGAAAAAATCACGAAAAGGTTGGTTGAAAAGAATTAATATCAGTAAATGGTCCTGCAAACCTGATAATTTTTAACAGCAGTGAGCATTTGTTTCAGCCTTTTCTTCAGAACCTTGGGGTCAACTTCAGCATTTTTGCCGCGTTTTTTCTGGGCTTGGGTGACAATTTCTTCAACTTTTCCAGCCTTTGGCTATATAGACAATGGAATGCAAAGTATTCATAATGAACTATACGCTTTTGGTGTAAAGAACAGGACGGTCCTTAGTTCTTTAGTTGCTAATCCAAGTTGCTACTCCAAGTTGCTACTCGTTTAATGTACTATAGATTATAGTGTAATATAAAAAAGTACATAATATAATATATAATGCAATATATAATATGATATATCAAGCTATTTATAAAAAAATAATATGAATCGGCCCAGATGCTTACAATAGCAACTCCAGCGTCAACTTTTTGCAACTCCTTCCTTCGATCTTTCACAAAATTTTGTAAGGTAACGGCGTCCTACAACGATGAAAATATGAAATGATACCAATAAAAAACATCTAACTTTGTTTCAAACAAATCATGATCGTTTTATCCAGTCATAAGTCGTAGCACAGCCTTGCCTTACCTTAAATAGCAAAGAGGTTTCTTCGTTGTATATTTTGGCATTTGAGAATACCAGCTCTAAATCTTTCTCAAGACTGTCCAGAGAATTGTAAGCATGGTTCTGCAAATAACGTAGCGCCCGTTAAAAGAAAGAATTTCGCAAAAAAGAACTGAAAAACCTATATACATAAGACCTCGTAAATGAGATTGGTTACAGACAGAAAGCAGAGTGCTTTTAGTTTTCTTTCATTATAAACATTGTTATGCAAGTGGAGCAAATTGGTTTGTGAAACATCTCTGGATACTTCATTGACATACTGTCTTCAATGGCTACTTCTGGAGGAGTTTTTAATCACATGAACGGTGCCAAAAATACCTTTACAGAAATGGCATCATCATTCATCTGAGAAATGAACACAGCAGGGTATAGCATTATTCCCTTACAAAACGCTGTTTAATAACTGCACACACAAAAATACTGCCACATATTACAAGAAACACTTTTGCTACTAGAAAGGTCAAAAGGCAAATAAAGATTTTTAGCAAAAGAAGAAATCTGACAAAAACATTACAAACAAACAGAAACGAGAACCAATGTATTCAACATACTGCAATTTTCTGCTTGATCTTCAGAAGAGCCAGCGGTTTCTTTATGACGTTATAGTAATCAGGATAGGCCCTTAAAGGGAATCAAATGTATTTTTAAATGAAAAATTTTTGGTTAAAAGGAACAATATGACTGTGTGCTATTGTCATTCTCAAGCCATATTACTCTCATATCCGTTCTTGTTTGATCATATCTTGACAGAGTCGAGGATAAGGACACAGTAAAAAGATACGCTTACTTCTGATGATACACTAATTTGAACAATCTTTTGGCGGTATATAGCTTGAAAATGGCTTTGAAAAAGCAAATATTTCACAAAATACTACTTAAAGCTTTTTCGTCTGACACTCCTCAGAGTATAAAACATCAGAATAAGGGTTCGAAAGAACACAATGAAAATATATACCCAGTTGTGGATCGAAATAGGCCAATCAGAAAAAAGCCTATTAAACTTTTCCGCAGCGGGAAAATAAAAATATTTCTGATAAATGACACATTAGATGAGTCCTACTGAACGTCTGTGGCGAAATCTCTCAAATATTTACTTACCGTTTTGAGGGCAGTCGCATGAATGGCTCACAAAGAAGTCGGCCATAACTGTCTGTGAAAGACGTGACCGAGTTATACAGATTTATTTTTTCAAGATTCTCTTCGTCGGCGTCAATTCGGATGGTATGATCATCGCGACGACCTGAACCTAGAAATAAAACCAAGTCTTTCAGCTAAGTTTTACCAGCATCAAAAGCCAAGTTGGCAGCAGATTGAAAGACAAATTTACCAAAACCTTGGCATTACCATCTTGAAAAGGAAAACTTACTTCTAAAATGAAAAATTCAAGACAATGCAACAGAACCCCATACGAAGAGGTTGTTTGTCATTGCTTTATGAAAGAGTGATGTCCAATAAAATGAGGGATACCTTGAAATAATATTAATTCTATTTTTTTTCATTAAAATGGATGTCTTGGAACTTTTGAAAAAAGGAAGTGCAGAAATTCCATATTTGGGACCAATATTCCGTAAATAAAAGAGGGAAAAGAAATATTGGTAAGATACCTTCAGGATTGTCATCTTCAGTTGTAACACTTTCTAAATCGGAGTCTTGAGACTGGTGTGAAAACGTTCTGCCAATCTGTCGGGATCTAAAGTAGCAAAAAATAGTTGAAGTAATAAAGAATATTCAGAAATCTGATTCGAAAAAGTTGATTGGCAAATCCGAATGATCTTATTTTCTTCTTTACATTAATTCACTCCATTCACTCACATTTATTCCCTACACTTATTACATAAATGACAGTCTGCTAGTTTCCAAGCTTTAGAAACGACACCCCAAGCGTCTTCTCGACGTCTTTGAAAGTTTCTTGGGTTTTTCTTTCACAGAACCCCTTAAGAATTGTTTCATTACTGATTAATACAATTAATTGCCATCTCATCTTTCTAACTTCCAAACTACTTCATAAACAACATAGTGGAAATATCTAACGACCTTATGAAAGTAAGTTAAGATAATTTTAACAAAAATACAACTTTGCTGGAACTTGGCCAAGAGCTTGACTCACCGAATTCTGTCGCTTATTTTGGCCCCTAAAAGCCCTTTTTCAATTTCAACTCTCTTGCTTGACACCGTTTTCTTGATTAAACTTGCATCCTAAAATTGATGAACATTTTACGACTTGACAAATGAACAGGCAATAAGACTTAAAATGATGGACAAAACATTTCTAAATACATCTAAATTTGAAAGCAGCAGTCAGGATTATCGCCAATTATTACCTTGTATATTTGCGAGCCCCTCTCGTTGAACGTATGAGCATTTTTCACCATCGTACTCACGTCCTTTTCTACTTCAGCTAGGGCTCCATATCGATTTTCCTGCATTAATTAATAAGAAAAGTAAACACACACAATCGAAGAAAAACCAGAATAAACAGAAAAAGTTAGACAACCAATTAATGCTTTGTAATTAATGGGTTTCAAACTAAATGTAGTTATTAAATCTGAAAGCAGAAAGTAATTAATGTTTCTCATTTCTTATATACGAAAATTTAGCAGTTCCTGCTTACCTTGATTTTCTTGTCAATTGACTGGAGGTCTATGGGATCCTTTATCACTTGGTAGTATTCTGGATAGTCCTAGGAAATGATTTTTTTCTATTTGAAACCGGGACAGCATCAATATTTATGAGAATCACCCACATTAAAACAAGCCTGACCAAGTATCCTTTGGTAAACTCAAATTTGGTTGTAATCACAGTTTGTATCTACAAAACTAATCATAATTATTTATCTCTGCTCATTTCTGCTTCCTATATGGGCTTTTGTTAACATACTTGTATTGCTAGCTAAAACCACTTATTTGTTCAGTATCTGTTCATTCAACAAACAGTAAAAGATGCATCAAAATTTTAAGCTCAATCTAGGTTTGCTTTTTGCAAACAGTAGGAATCGCTAGTTTGATAAGAGGATAAGAATTGGAATTCAGAAATGCTACAAACTGAGTGTATCTATACATTTGATGAAATCGCATCAATGTCGAAAATGCATAATTGAAAAAGTCAAATCTTACATCTCGCGAGGGAAGTTCTTCAAACATTTCCCAAACAGGTCTACCATCACCATCTTGCAGCTCATAAACAGCCTCCAACAGAATTCGAAATGGGCTTGCAGCTAGAATCAAATTTAGGTAAATTTGAAATCAAAGACCAGAATTACACGTGCTAAACTGTTTGTAGAAAACATTCTGCCAAGAAAATAGCTCTTTTCAAACTGTGGAGAGCAGAGTAGCTCTAATTAGAGAAATATTTAACTAGAAGATATAAAATGTAAGCATGCCTGTAAACATTTAAAATATATTTAAATTCTTGGTCAATGCAAAGTTGACCTGTGTGGATGTAATCTTGTTAGCAAAAGTATTTTAATGAACTACTCAAATTCAAAAATGACATTGAAAAAAATTAAATTAATCTAATTTGAGATTATTGATTCTAAACTGTACCAACTTACAATCGTTTCCTATTTGTGCCTTTTTCAAATTTTGCAAATGAATTTCTAAACTAGTGAGGTCTTGATGTTCTTCAGTAGATGGCTAGAAAACAAGAATTAGATTGAATATTATCTTAAGCTGCGGAACAGAAAAACATAGAAAATCATAAACAAATTTAAAACAACCCAAAAATCAAATTTCTCCACTTGAAATGCAAATATTTGAATAAATACTTTTTTCTTAGCTTCAGTCTTGTATTTTATGCAGTTTTTGATGGATGCTGCAAGATTTACTTCTGTACCAAAAAGAACAATATATGTGCTAAACATTTACCCCAAACATATAGATTAGAAAAATCATAATTTTCCTGCTATCGGAGTTTGGTCAATAGCACTGAAAGGTGCATGCCAAGGTGTTCAAGCAAATAAAACTTTCTCAGAACAATGATCTGAGAAATGACCAGATATTATCAATATATATTTCACTTTCCATTCTATATTTCTATCTTTGCTACAGCAGCACCAACACACAGAGCTGGATTATTTAGTTAGGAAACAGAATAAATTATGATTAACAAAATCCTCGTTATAGATATTACAACAATATCAGTAAAAATACATTTCAATAATCTCAACAAGCTATAGATCATTTCAAAATTGAAAAAAAATCCATACAAATATGAAAAATACCTTAAAGTTAAGGACATGTTTGAATCCTCTAACTAACACTGTTAGATCTGAGAGCAATACATCAACATTTTCATATGCACCCCTTCGTGTTCTTTCCTTTGGGTAAAAAGGATTCATTAATGTATTGTAACAATATGTCTGGTTTTCTAAAAGGTACCATTTCTACATTTTCTTTTTTATCTAACAACTCTTCTTTTGTTTACCAGTTGATAGCCATTTAGTAACTTAAAGATTACATAATCTTCAAAATGGGTGAGAAGACCATTTTCATCAACAGTAAGACATTATCAGAGACAGAATGCAATAACATTGAAGCGTCTAGTTGACAAAAGAGCCAATGATCTTGCATTGTTCATAAACTAATTTCATTGTAATGGCTCTTACTTCTACTTTGCTTAAGGTCGGGAGGTCTTTTCCAGTCAGTTTGCTTTGGCATAACCTGGATATAAAAAATTACAATATATAGCACCCATCAATAGAAAAATGGCTGAAGTTACCATACATAACATATCAATTTAAGGTGATAAACAATCATATCTATATATGTATATATTTGACTTTAGTATACATTATATTATATATTATATCAATTATACATAAATCTATATATTTGTATATATATATTTGATATTATCATTTCAAAATGAAATACAATGAAATTGATTATAATTATGAAAAAACATAAATGAACACCAAGGAAAGATTTGGGTTCTTTACTAACCTATCTCTTGAGATTTTTTCTACTGCCCAGAAAGGGATGCGACCAAACTCATTTTGGAAGCTCTTAAATGAATCTAGGGTTTTCTGTAAATGCTCCAGCTAAAAAGTAAAATTATTGAATTCTTCATCACCTCAGAAGTTTTGAAAAGCTTACATATGGCTTTAGAAAAAAACAACATTTATTTTTTCTTTCTGGGGAAGTTGAGTTCATATAACTCTAGTAAACGCACACCTAAGGCCAAGAAAAAATAAGAAACTATAATTCCTTATTTTATCTTGCTCAGGCCAATCTTCCAGGAGTGGTATATGTTTTGATTCCTTAAAGGAAAAGGATTCCAGTCCATTTCAATTCATCTAATTCATGCAGCATACTAATATTTATAAATATTTGCAGAAAGAAAATTAATAAAGTAATATTGATTAGATGCAGGATGATTGGAAATAATTGATTCAATATGAAGACTTTTCATTAAGTCCAAAATAACAAACTAAAAAACAATGCACTCAATTAGATAGAAAAAGGTTTGTCATCACTAGAGGTTTGAGACACATGAGATGTATAAAAATTCCTTTAAAAAATAAGTTCTTTTGCACACTACCTCTGAAATTGATTCCAAATGTTGTCTCTTATTATCACTATTGTCAGCTGTATCATGAAGATCCTCCTGCTTGACTTTACGTTTGCTCATCTTGAACTAGGATGCTTAAAGATAAAAAAGATTAAAGTTCCAGCTTAACACTGTTCTTGACTTGAAAAGATTGTACTGTAATTAATTCAATACTGCTTCAACAAGGCTTCATCTTCATTAACAGATGATTGAAAAAGCTTTCAAGCAAGAAGATACAGAGTTATTAAAAATAACAAAAACTTGTCTTGGAAAGACAACATTTATTGGCTCCAGATTTGATTTTAATGTTAGACAAATATGGCTTTAAAAATTGACTCATGATTGATTTCAAAATAAAAATAACGAGTAGGCAAAAAGGATAAGGCCCAAAAGATAGGATCATAATATTCTGAAAGATGAAAGATCATGTTCTTTTTGAAGATTGAACTGATCGTGAATTTTTCTAATAAATACTACTATTTAAACTATATATCTATACACAATAAAGTATCTTGTGAATAAAAATTAAGCCATAAATTGCTATATTTACAAATAGAACATAGCATAAATCTCTTGAAATTCGTGGACCGAAATGTTTCTTTGTTGTTTTTCTTGACCTGGCCTACTGCTAGTGTAAAAATCAAGGCAAAACTTGCCGTTTGATTAAAGTAAAACCTATCATACAATAACTCACTCGAAGCACAACTCGTATTAATAACCTTTATAAATCGTTTTCATGTAATACCATAAACCAAATGGAAAATCTTTTACCTTTAACGCACACCAATGTCTCCTATCCTTTGTGTATGGCCTAACGTGGTCAAATAAGTTTGTTATGAATGAAAATTGCGCCTTTGCTGACAAGGGCCTGGGAACGAGTGATTCAAAATTTTCAAGACGCATGCTGTCTGTTGTCACACATTTTTCATTACTTTGACCACTAGTCTGACCCGTATTTAAAGATTTTATGACCTATTTATGCTGAATCTGGCTGCCCGGATAGAGAAATCACTGTTAAATTGTTTTTTATTTTTAATTTCTATTAGTACATAATAAACTTGGTTTAGGGACAGTAGTTTGCATAGTATGTTGCTAAAGCTGGGAAGAAACTTATTTTGATGCTATTTCTCATTTCTCATTCCAAGCGATGCAAGATACTTTTTTAAATGTCTAGAGATACATCAAATGGGTTCCATTCATCCTGGTGCAAATTGTCTTCAAAGATATACACCAACTATGGGAACCCCTTTATTACCAAATATTTAGCAAATCTATCTACCTCTGTGATAAAAAAATTAAATATAAATTCAAGCTATACTTATCAAAACTTATAGATGTTGTCTGCTCGAAACAAATATTTCTAGGGATGTTTGATGTGAAACACAATAAAAGGCATCAGCTCCATTTCGGTTCATGCAGAATATATTGTGGAGATAGCAAGGAAGAGAGGAAACAAAGTATTTTAAGTCATTTTCTTCAGTCCTGAGAATAACACGTTGAATAATGAGTAATGACGAAATGCAAGCAGAAATTATGTGAGGAAGCAAATGAAAAGAAACGTGTAAAGAAGACCGAAGAGTTTGGTTGGTTCCTTTTTTGCTAATCGGCGACATTGACCTTCTCACCTAGTTGAAGAGTCCAACAGACAAAAAATTACTCTTTCTGGCTACACAAGTCGGAATTTTATGTTCTGACACAGACAGATTCCAAAATACCTTAATAAAGAGTCAACCTTGTTTGCCAAATGATATAAAATTCCGTCATTATATGTTTTGCCATACTGAATTCTTGACCAAATATTGACCTTTGCAATTGTTTTCTTTTGCGCAGTGGTTGTTTTTCTTTCGGAACCGATTTTAGCCTGATGTTCAAAGGAATATGGAACATGCTCTGCAATTCTATCTACTAGTTTCTGACCAGTTCGTCCTAGATACCGAGCAGGGCTGTCGCTATGGGCCGCTACGTGGGGGGGGGGGTGTACCATCTAGGGGTGCTTTTTATGAAAGTGTTCAGATTTTTCGGTTGACAAATAAATGATGGTTGACCAACTTAGTCGGCAAATGGGATCGGAGCACTCCCTTTCAGCACAACAGACCCTTCATTGGCCCTGATTCCGAAGTTCACAAAGGCATGAAATACTTGACTTTGTTGATTGGTAGGAACGCATTTCCTTTTGAAGCATGACCCTAATACTAAACACCACATGAAGGTCGCGTTGGAAGAACAAATGTATATGACCTTTTGTACTTGGCTTTCAAATTTGAAAAATGGTTCAAACTGCTCAAATTTAGCCGAAAGTTGTGGAATTTAGGTATTTTTTTAAAAATCATGGAATATAGATAAATTTACTGATAAAACTAGACATTTCACTATGAGCATGTAAGCTTCGATATGGAAGTAACGAGTCGAGTAGTGAGTCCTGTGGAACTCCTTCTCTAATACGTTTGGAAGGCGAGTTCGCTCCACTGAAGACAACACTGTTTAGAGGTTGCTGAATAAGTTGATGAATAATGCTCTTAAAGCTACAAGTGTGTACAATTGATTGTGTACAATAAAATAGAATGATATATGGTATTAAATGCTTTAAATTAATCAACATAATTTTACTTATCTACTCTAGGCGACAATGCTTGCAAAATGTTATCGAGCAGTTTAAAATTATACTAGAACGATCTACACCAATTAGAATCGAATTAAATAGAGAGTATTTTGTTTTTTAATGGGAAGGGATTATTGCATGTTAAAAAGCACTGATTATTTTATTTATGACTTAATCATTGAAATGCCTCTAGTGACAGAAAACGATAAAAAAGGCAGATTAAATGGGCTGTAGAAGAGCACTGGCACATGCATTTAAACAATGCATACTGAGAGGGTGCAACTAGTCTTTAAGTTGATAGTCGAGAGTGGGGATTGAAAAGTTGAACTACAGGACATGTTATTGAAGTGACAAGCGCCATGCAGCCATTGGGCGAGCAGGAGTTCTAGCCCCCCGCCATCTCCTTTGCAATTATTGGTTAGAACGAAAGAATCCAAGCATTTTGAAAGGAGCATTTTCTGGTGTTCTAAAGGGCGTGGCTACGAAAGGTTTTCAGGGGCAAGCCCCCAGCCCCCACTTTGGGCCCCCACTTTTAAGTTGGTGCGAGCTGCCTGCCTCTGAAGTGATCATTGTTACTGTGCATTTCTCCTTTATTGCCAAGTTAATGATGCTTCCGCTCCTAAACGACATTATAAAGATCAGTGAAAATGTATGCCTTAGAGTTAACTTCAAATCATGTATGCAAGCAATATTATCTTAAATCTACAATTTATCATATTAAGTCTAAGACATGCTATTTTTTGTCAATTACTTCGCCCTTCTTGTCAATTTTTTCTTTCTCTGGCTGCACAGGGTCAGTAAGAACATCTGGCTTCACAAGAACTTCTTCTTCACAAACTGAAATGGATTCGCTACTTGATGACATCTCAGACGATGTTTCCATACTCGTGTAGCCTCTGTATTTATTGTTTCTGCATGTCAGGAGGCTCTTAAGCACAATCTGCAGGAAACTATTGGCTGGGAAAAGAGCGATGAAGGCACGTGATAAATGATAAAAGATAGTGAAAATAAAGATACAAGAGAAGTGACGGATACAAGGAAAAAGAATGCATAAATAAATCTAAATTCAACTTAACACAGGCATACACCTGAATGCAAATGAATCATGTGCTTCTATTCCAGAAATATCTTGACACACTTACCATGCTCATATGCCACGTCATTGTCTAATGTCAGCACAAAACAAAATATTACGAATCCGAAGAGGCAGATGAGGAAGACAGTTGCAGGGACAACACCAGCACCGAGCTTCTCAAAAAGCTACAAAAAAGAGGAACTAACAATTAGAGGTAATATGTGACTAAAATATATTAGAAAAGGAGAGGTTATTCGCGGTTGTGACAAGGAAACGTTTTTCAACTACCAACATTGAAAATTTTCTTATGTTTTTAACGGACTTGCTTTTGAACTAAAACTTTTTCTTTTAGAGCAGATAAACAGCACAAAAATTTCGTGTGGAGATTAAGACTTCTAGCTTCAGAAAGAAAAGATTACGGACTTTTTTAAGGCTTTTTCAGAAAATGATAAAAATGGTAAATCAGTGGAATAACCTATTGGACCGGAGGGATTTATATGCAATTAAGTCATTCAAGATTCCGATTAGCCGCAAAGGAGTTTTGGTATAAGTATTTATAAGCATAAGTTTAGTAACATTGGTATTTACCTGGCCAACTATGACCGGCATCGTAAGTTCGCCAAGAGCTGCCATCACAACAAGTGTGCTTGTGCTTTGAGCTGTAAAAAGAATGTCACATAAAAAACGTTTCGATAAATAGGCAAAATAATTTGAAGGTTAAGGAGAGAAACTCTTTTTCCTGACGCTGTTAGTGAATGTGAACAGCAAACATGTACAATATTTGGTTATACATAATTAGTCTTAGAAAAGGCTTGAATCCCTTTCAGTTTTGATCTTCCTTTCTGAAAAACTGCCATTTTTGAAAACTAATAAAAACGAGCAAAATCCAAAAAGATGAAAGATAAAATGAAGTGATTGCAAAGAGCAGAACTTACTCGATAGGTCGACATACTCTTTGGCCATGGAAATAATTGTCGGTCCAGCACTACTTAAGAAGAATCCCAAGCCACAAGACCCTATCCATACCGCATAAAAATTTGAGTGTCCAGCAACCAATATAAACGCGGACAAGAAACATCCAATCTGTAGGAAGTTGATTGAAATTCAAAATGTCGTATTGTAATACATTCATGAGACCTTAAATGAGCTCTTCTCTGCAGATGAAGGGCATGGCTCATCACCTAAGCTGCAATCCACATCAGTAGCCCTTCGGAAGTCCTTTGCTTAAAAACTGAGCTTCAGTTAGAAACGACAGGCACCATCCCCCCCCTCCTCTTCCATTAAAACAATGTTGGCTGTAGAGTTAAATATCGTAACTAATTTGCAGGAATCATTTTATTTTACTCAACACCTTGATATTGTATTAAACAACATTGGATCCCGTATGAAATGGCCAAAGTTTATTGAAGTAAAACAAGAATTTTGTGTGAGATTTTATCATATGTGCAAATATTATAATTCTTCAAGCATATATGTCCTAAAATTTTAAACGAATCAGCTCCCTGATTAAAAATACCAACATCTTGTGATATCGTGGGATATCAAGTGTCATATTGGGAAAAGAGACAGTTTTTGAATTCCTAAATAAAATTGACTTACAATTTTTTCACAAATTCAACTTACAACATTTGCAGATAGCATCGTCTTTGATGCCAGAAAGAAAGCTATGGGTATGCAAATGAAACGCCCGATGGAGAAGAAACCCTGAAAAGAAAAGATATTACGGAAAGGGTTTGTGTAAGGTCAATAGAGTCAATAAGGTCAGAAATTCACAAAGGTCAAAATTAAACGACAGGCTTTTCAACCCTTATCTCAGTGAGCATTAACAGAGAAATGATGAAATCAAAATTGTACATTACTATTAATTGTAATTACATTTTTCTATTGATTAGATGTTAGCTAACTTAGTGGCCTAGAACTCGTATTCTATGTTTAGGAAACCAACAACCTTCAAAACAATTCAAAGGTGGATCGTGATAAAAAAAATAACAAACAATGGCTTGGTGTTCTACTCTCCTTCCGCCAAGGGCTCTCTGCTGGAAATAGCTAATGCAGAAGTGTAGATTTTTTAGGCTTTTACAACAAGGTAGTTAGAGAGTTTGAAAAAAAGTTTGGTATAGATGTAAAGAGTACGTACCCAATAGAATGACGTCAGATAGGCAGCCTGATCTGATGACATAGCTACGTCTCCTTTGACAGCATACGTGTATGCGTAGCCTCCAAACATGGCCTAAAAGAAAACATGCGCACTGTGGACTGCACCAAATAGAAGATTGAATACTCTTAAAAGCACTTTGCGAATGTCAGAAGGTCATGGCAAATACCTTCTGTGAGAGAAAGGCATAACAATAATTAAGAAATAACAAGCCCCTTTACGAATGATAGAAAGTCATGACTAACAATCTATGCAAAGATGCAATCTAGCCGTCAAGTCTGTGCCTCAAAATAGTTGTGCATACATCTGGATGCCTTGTAGCATCACAGAATGTGCAAAAAGTGCATCGAAGGAAGCCTTGTCGAGCCTAAAATGCCAAAAATGAGCAAGTAAGTAAATGGAAAACATTTCCTTTCTCGATATTTGCCTGTAGAAAAATACAAAAAAGTAATGATAATCCAAGTTTTTTCTTTCATGTTGCTATTTTGGTAAATACTTTTACTAGATCATTTTTGGCCCAAGGTTCGAATTTTCACACACTACTCTGTTTAATTAAGAAACAGATAAATTGTACAAGTGCGTTGAGAAACTAGTCGTTAGGAAATCAGCCTTTCTATTTTAGGAAAAAGAAAGAAAACCAATATTACAAAATACAGCACAAGTTCATTTTGAATTGAAGGACGTGCACTTCAGTTTGTCCTGTACCTAAGACTGCTCTTACCATCATTCCCTCATAGAGGTAGATTAACACTGAACACAGTGACGTCACAGCCATAAGCCTCCTCTTCTCGTTTTTGCGTATTTTCTCCAGCACTGTTGCTTCAGGGTCGTACAAAATCATGTCCAATGAAGAGGCTACAACAAAAACTAGATAATCTAATAAATCTGATAGTGAAAAAATGTCAAGATTCTGGAAACTTTATGCAGGAGCAAGAAATACTTTTACTATGAGATGATCCGGAGTTTTAAGTGATATAAAATAATTATTCAAGATATGTGGCCGTCTCTAAACAGGTTATGTAGTATCTATTGCCTAGAAAAAAACAGATTTGCATAATTAACCATTTTAAAATTATACAAGCATAACACCGCTATTCCACCTCGTTCGATATTTTATAATTCTTTATTGATTAGTAATGACATGAGCTGACTACTGCGCATGCGCCTTGAATACACTGACGTTACATAAGTCAGTCAATGGAAGATTTCATCTTCCAAATGATCAGATTTACCTTGCCCATTAAGATTTTCAAACATATGAAACTAAGATTAAATTAAAGTGTTTATGCTGTTTCTGTTTCCAGATTTCAGTGAAAGGACTCCTCCTTAGAGGCCTTATGTCTAAAAAATACTCCTTCTTGTCGTGTATTACTGAAACTAAACATTTATGTTTTGATTATCAGAACACTCTTTCACATCTATCTTTAGTTAAGTAAAGGTAGACTAACACTTACGGACAGGCTCCTCCACAGTGACATTGTCGAAGCATTCTCCCAGGTTATCGATTGATCCAGTATACATTCCTTGCTTCTTTTCCAGCCTTTTTCGAAAATACAACCAAGAAATCCCAAAAATGACTGGTATCTGTAACGAAATAAAAATCTCATATATTTCATACATTCATTCCAAAACATATAATTTGTGCACCAAGCATGTTATTTGATTCAAAGGGATTCTTTCATAGGAGACTTGCTATGAAGCGCTACAATTTTCTTTGATATGACAGAGCTATCTAAATGCTAATTATACGATTATGAATTGAAGATGGGTTTTTGTGAAATATAGCTGAAGTTTCTCTTATCAAGGAACTGACTACTAATGGAGCAAGGCTGACGTATGAATACTCACGTGACTGACAGAAATCACCCAATAGGCATAGCAGATATCACTTGTCATGTCAGCAATCTCTTCGACTGTATTGTAATACCAAAACCCACTAGAGTTATCGAACGACGTGTTCATAGTTGAATTCTGGTCGATGACGTAATGAGTCGTGTTCAAGTTGAACGTGCAGCCAGGCCTGAGAAAGGGCCTAGCCACCAGTGGGCTTACAAAAGCTCCAAAGCCATAAAAGAAATGAACCCCTTGAAGAAATGGTGCAACCTATGGTTGGAAAAATACTTTTCAGTATTGAAAAAACGATGTTTTCTGATATTCCATTGGGTCCTCTAGCTGTGAATGCCAATAATTTAGCCTGGACAGCTTAGTATAAAACTTGCTCTTCAAAGCATTAACTGCAAACAAGCTAGTTTGAGGTCAGAGGACTAATTAAAAGACCAGACTAGATATTTGCGGTGTTTGAAAGAGAGAAGGATCTAATGAAGGTTAACAAGCATTATGTATAGCTAAAGAAACTATACCTCACGACCAAAAATCTTGACAAGCATGACATTTGTTAGACAATCTGGTATACCAAGTGAGAGACCATATCCCAAGACGAGTATAACCATTGTAGCAAAATCGTGCATTGTAGGTATGAAGGTGATGCACATTGCATTGCTGACAAGACATATCGATATGATGAGATTTGTGTCAACCCTGCAAAAGAAGCAAGACATTGGACAGTAGTAAGAAGATTTTTACCTTTATTTTACAAGATAAAAGCAAAATAAAATTTATTAATTTTAATTTGACGATAAAATTATCTTCAATACTGTCCTACTGAGTATGCTTGCGAAGAAGTTATTTTTAACAAGACACTGTTGCAATGTGATATTTCCAATCTTCTATTTGGTATTTTGAAGAACTTTGATTTTATTTTGAATGCCATGCCAAAGACGGACAATATGTTAAGCTAAATATTGGCTTCATTAGCTCCACTGTAAACCAACTCAGAAAACAGCAGATCTGAAAATATGGTTATTCTTCTTACAAAATACTTTTTGTTTGAAATGGTTTTACGTTGGAAGAATTATAAGCTGAGTTTCCTTCACCTTGAAAAGAGCCTAGCAAGTAAAATAAAGTTTCTAAAGAAAGCTTGGAAATTCTTTTAAAGATTCACCCGCTAAATTGGAAAAGACATAAAAGCAGTTTAATAAGTAAAATAGGAGGTCTAGACGCTCTTTCATGCGGAGTATATGAATTGTATGTCGACCAGCTGATTTTAACATTGCTAAAGCGCTGGTGGGGAAATTTATCTGCAGGGAATCCGTTGATTACAGAGCTAGCAATGCTATAACTTAGTACAAAAACAAACAAGACCAGAGATATCACTTGAGAAAAACATCTGCTTAATGTAAACCAAAAATCAAGTTCTAAAGGTTTGATTGTGGTATTGTATTTTGAGCTTTGAACAATCTTTGTACAACTCTCTGCAAAAGCTAAGAAGGAAAACATCTATTGTGCTCTAGCGCAAATCCAGTGATCTGCTTTCTTTCCTGTTAAGATTTTGTAGCATTCAAAGATGGTTTCAGATTGAAATGCTTACGTCACAAAATGCGTTATTGTTAAAATAAATCACTAAATCGTGCAAGTCTCTTTATCAAATGCAAGCAACAAGTAACGAAATGTAGTTCTAAATGTTGACTGCCTTTTCTTACAAGAACCATGAGATTGCATGTCAAAATTTACTTTGCATGTTGGTTGGTTTTCGTTGATATTGGTGCTTATTCCGTTGCAAGGCATGAGCCGCATCTGTGACAGATGCAAAATTCAGAACAAAGGGGAAGTCTTACAGACTTTTAGATACTAGAATATTTATTACGCTCTTTGAGATTCATTGATACCTTGCAGCAAGGAATCCACCAATTAAAGTACCAAATAAAAGTCCAAGGTCGTGAGAGAAAAAGAGCCAACTCATTGTCTTCAATGGCTTCATAACGAGGCAGCTGAGTTCTATCAACGTTGGGCCTATTAGCTCATCTGTCATTCCGTAGAGCATGAAAATACCACAGTAGCATAAGATCAATGCAGTATGCTTCTCGCTGTCAACCAATCTCTGCCAGACCGTCTTTTGACGCCGTATTTTTTCTTTTCGCTCACGCTTCCTGGTGGATGCAGAACGCTTTTTCTTCCCCTTTTTCTCCATTTCTAGATGAGATGAGATATTCACTCAGGTCTTCAATTTTGCTTTGGCTAAAAATTCAAGAAATCTGAATGAACACAACAGTAAACATCACATCCAACTAGATAATCAGACCTCTTGATTCTAATTCTAAAAAAAATACATAGCAAGAATTTAAATTATTGAACATCGAAAAGGACTAAAAAAGAGACTGAAGAAGAGATTTTGCAATCCATAACACTAAAAACATTTAAAGACATTGACACAAGTAATGAATATGGGAACACACAAATCCATTCAGCCCTTGTACAGAGGATACTGGACAAAGTTCCGCCATCTAGCCAATATATTCACTGCAGGCTAAATATGTCAAATACAATGCAGTACAAAACTTAATAGTGACTATACACTAAACTTAATGACAATGAGTGCTATTGCTAACTGCATTGATAATTGTTTTTGCTTCACTTGATTTGATTTATCTTTGCATCAAGGTCTAGCTGAACAAAACTTTGCAAAAGAGCAACACAGAGTAAAAGCAGTTTCAAACAGGTTACTCTAAAATTAAAACCAACGACCTTAAGATATATCTCTTCTTATGCAATTTGTAGTAATGAAAATTTATAAATTTGACCTTTTTTAAAAATTTACAAATAGTCTACATCTTAAGTACAAAGAGAGAGCTGTGCACAAACGAAGTGACTGCTTTGAAATTGGAATAGGCATCGTCAGTATGCTGTAGTGTTATGTGCAGAATTAAACAGAACATCAATTGAATAAGGCCCAACCAACAGTCCTTAGAACCATCCTGCCCTATGTACCAGAGCCTAGCTGTATATCTTTACCATGTTGTCAACGATGTGTAGCGATCACATTATTATCAAATATCGTATGGATATCAATATATATCAATTTATAAGAGAACATAATTAAGATAATGACATTAAAATTACTGAATGAAATGAAATAAAGTCACTTCAAATCAACAGTTCAAGTCAATCTGTTAGCCCTATAAACGCTCTGTTTTTTATTCTGTTTATTAGCAGTTTAAAAATGGACTAGCTAAATATCATGTGATTACTTCAATGTGCCTTTTAGTTTACTAATATAATGCAAGTACATTTACAATCTATATATTATAAAATTCAAGTTTCTTTCGACTAGTGATTTATATACTGACAAGCTAAAGGAAAATTTAAATATTTGAGCTTAAAGTATTTAAACAAGCAAATTGGACGAGTAAAATTCGACTGGCAAATTCTATATAAAATCTTCAGCCTTACACGAAGGTATTTTCAAAACACATTAGTAATTGGAACATTGATTGAGACTTACTTTTCAGAAGTTGTTTGCAACAGAGAACGATGATGTAAAAAGATATATCATGATTCGAATCATCAAATTGATGAATAATGATCTGCAAACTTCTATAGCAATTTGATTAAGAATTTGAGCATTTCTTTTGCACATTTAAGCCAAATAATTAAAAATATTAATTCAATGAAGATAATTGCTAGTATTCGTATTAGTTCACGACAGTTTTTTCACGTAAAAGACAATACATAACTCGTAATACGTAAAGCAGGTAAAAGCCCTAGAGTACACATTTCCATGATCCCATTATATCTCGTAATAAGCTCATTCATGACCAACCTTCAAACATGTATTTTTTCTTGTAGATTCAAACAAAGTAGAAAAAGCTGTTAACTGCCAATTGAGCTATGAAAGTTTGGAAAATCTGTTCCGAATGATCTTTTTTAAATTTCAGGTCATAAATAATTTTCTGACGCAAATCGATCATTTTTTAAAGTCATACGCAATTAAACGATAATCGAAAACCAGGTGCATTAAGTATTGAAAGCCTCGAATGCTTGATGGTTGAATCTTTATGAAGTGACTTTGAGAAATCAGGTCAAACTATTCAAGTTTCTGACAATAACATCCACCCTACAGAATAAGATTGTTTATGTAACGAATAGGCGGTGTACAGAGGATGTTATGTAAGTAAACGAAAGCATTACAGTTAAACCCAAAGTAATTGTTATGTTAATTCTAAATTATTCCCTGTGCTGTGCTGATAACGATTTCAAAATATTCTCACCTGATAAACAGATTTTCTGCTGATAAACCACTTTTTGAAAATCACTTCAACATCATTTCGGTAGAGCAAGCTCAATTTTGCCTTTGGTACTCGTCCTTGCAACGTTGCAATGGCGTCCAAAATAAAGCCTGGTTCTTCTGACAAACTTTCCCAAAGATACTGACTTTTGTGTAATCCACCATCTGTTAAGAACCATCTGACCATGAGCTCAACTAATTACAAGCAGTTTGTACACCCTAGATTGCTGTGATGACATTTGCCTGCTTCAGGAAGACGTCTTAACACCATAAAATTATAAATAATTTCTATCTTTATCATCAAATATCTTGAAAAAACGAGAATTCATTTTTATGTGCTCGCCATTAGAATGCTTAAAAAGTTGAACTATTTTCAGCTCTTCTGATCTTGTTTAAATATTAATGCCATTTAAATTACCGTGCAAGGAATCTTCAACCACAACACAGAAACATCTGCTGATTGGTTAGACCGAGCAACTCAAAGTCATTTCTACTTGCTGAACTTTATAGCACGCAGTTTGTTTATACATTGTTGTTAAAACCGAAAGAATCAATGAAAATACTTACATACAGCACATTTACTGATTTTTATTGACATATAGCAGGTTTTCTAGACAGAAGTTCGTACATTTTGATATGTTTGTACTTCAGATCATATGTATCATCCTGGTGTCTGAATGATAATCTTAAATCATAGTTATTTTTAACCAACTGTGACGAAAATTTGTTCAGCATTTGGCTTTTCTATATTGACTGATTAATAAATCTGTCGTTTTGATAGCATTTTCTTAATCATACAGTTTTTATTCATCATTAATAGCCTTTGCGAGATAATTTTCCTAAACAGAAACTTAAAGCGGAAACGATATCAACCTATAACAAGGACTGTACACAAGTGCCTTTGATTGGCAATACCGCAATGCTTCTGAATGGTGAATTGAAAAAAAACCTCGTATTCACTACGAGAGACGAGCTCACGCTTGATTGAATTTGAATGAGCAAGTTCAAAATGTTGCATTGCATGACCTGCTAATGCCCAGCAAGTTGCAGTCTACGGAATAACACTTAAGAAAACTTTAACAAGTATACTCGGAAAATAAAGAAAAATTGAAGAGATATTCAAAATAAAGAAAGAAAAACAAATGGTATTGGTATAAATAGTTTAGGGACACTTTTATAAGCGATATCATCCTGATGATGTCTCATTCGAAGCAGAGAAGATTTCGTTAATTAGATGTTCATATTTATCATGGAATGCGACTTTGCTATTAATTGCAGAACGTTGCGGCTATGAAAAGACTGGGAAAGACCCAAGGTTCTTATGAAGCAGCATTAATCTCAACCTTAACCAAAATTCTGTTACCAAAACGTTGCAGAGAGGTCCAATAACTGCGGCCTAAAATACCGGCATCAGGTAGAAGCACGGGTAATCAAAGTAAAATTTCCCGTCAGAAAGACTTCAGCAGAAAATAAATTGTTGGGTTGGAAACAAAGGACGAAATAGAGGTTAATACAAAAAGAAAGATTCATTGCTTCCTGCAGGATTGATTCATTTTCAAGTCATAGAACAATGGATAAACCTTCGCCTTGTAAATCCAGACCACATTCAGCTGCAAATACTCCCAAAGTTCCAATTAGATCATCAACGATTGAGAAAGTCGAAAGGCAAAGAAAACAAAGCAAATTACAAGAGCACAGAAGAGAGCACGTTGCTCAATTGGACAAAAATAAGGAAGTTAATGTGATTAACGAACAACATCAGAAAGCTGATAATGAAATTTCGCAGGCCGGTACTGCAACTTTGCAAATTGATCAGAGACAAATAAACCCGGAGACGACAAAGCAAAGTTCTCCTGTTAAATCCGTTTCTAATGTATCCGATTTCGAAGAGAGAGAAGGCTGTTGCACGTATAAAATACGGAACAGTTTTATCCTTTGTTGTGGATTTTTATGTTTTGGTGCATCTATGGCTATTATGGGTCCGACAATTCTAGAGTTAGGCTGCCTTATTGGAAGCGATGTTGGTTCAATGAGTTGGGTGTTCTTTTCGCAGTCTTGCGCTGCCCTGTTCGGAGCCATTTGCAGCGGGTTCATCATTGACCGGTACGGCTTATTTTTCTATCTACTAAATTGTAATTGAAGCAAAAGTTCAGTTTTCAAACTTTAAAGGTATTCGAAATCGATGACTTTTGCAAATTTGTACCTCTACAGACTGGATTTCTACTTTGTTCCTTAAACAAGTACAAATACATAGACACTGAAATGCTACTAACATTATATCTTCAATGAGGTCCTGTGGTCTTCAAGACCCGTAGGCCCAGCAACCCTTCCCTTCTATTCTTTTCTTCTGTCCGTTATTATCTTGTCTTTGCATCTCAAATTCTAAATGCTATTATTTTGCTAATTGATATATTTCTATCGAGCTCACAAGCAGACTCGGTATCAGGTCATTAGACATTCAAATGAAGTACACACAGGAGAGGGGGTCGCCAAGTAGAATGGAAAGGCATTGGCAGGTTCCCTTCTCTGTTCCCAGATCCTTTGACCCTTTGAGGCTTTGGTATGTGAAAAATTGCTTTAGGCAAGCAGACTTTAGTCCAAAAATGTTTTATCTTTTAAGCATTAAAAAGACATTAAATTGGTAAGTTAAAGGAGCTTAAATATTTGCACATTATTAAAGAAAGATATAAAATAATTCAGTAACAAGACCGTACGATAGGTATAAAATGCATCCTTTCTGGGGGAGAATCCTGGAAACCTTATTGTGCTGACACCTGGAATAAAAACGTAATGGAAGTTATGAGATAACTGTTAAAACAAAAGGGGAGATAAGAAGTCACAGGGGCCACAGAGCATATTGTGGATTGAGGTTGTTAAGAAGCTTTAAAGGGAAGGGGGCTAGCTAAGAGCAGTGATTTTTAATTTGGGGGGGGGGGGGCGGCAAGTTCACTTGCAATCACTGACTAGTGTTTTTTAAAATACATACCGTAAAATTACTTAAAACCTTGAAAATGATTATTGAATATTTACTCACCCAAAACCTATTCATTGCAGGTATAACATAAATTACAGCATGTACCTGGCCGTTGTCATCACTATCCACGCGGCAGCCTTAGCAGTTCTCCCCTATGCCCGTCGACTTGGTTCTCTTCTAACGTTAACTTGTCTTCACGGCCTTTTTGGTGGTTTCCAAGACACGGCAACCAATCTTAGGATGATTATTATGCATGGTCAAGAGGTAAGACCTTCTTTAATCACACATTTGCCTTCAAGTACACAGAAGTATCTCATTCATTCAGTAGCAAGTTGTTTTGAGGAGAGAGCCAGCTTAGCGCTAATCTTGAGCAGAAAAAATTGCCTCTGTTTTCAAAAGTCTATATTTTTTTTGTTTACAGACTTAATAATCTGCAAATTTACAAGAAGAAATCATTGTATGCTTTTTTGAAATTTGCAAATTTTTTATCTGTTTCCTTTTTTCTTTGTAGGTTCCTCCATACCTTCAGGTGAGAATTCTTGCACTGATCAGATAGCACTTTGAAAACTGTTAATTTTGCCCTGAATTTTGAGTGTAAAATAGCATAGAACGACTCTTTAGTAATGCAAATGACTTGTTCCGGATCATACAGAACAGCAGATCTTTTGCCTGAGGTACTGCTGTGGTTCGCTGAAAATGTGTATCGACACGCAGAAGTAGAACATAATCTCATTGACTTAGGCTACTTGAAAGATCTCATTGACAAACTCATCGATTTTTGTAAACTTAACAACAATCTGGCTTTGAGAAATGTTGCTGAAGAAGAATTCGTTTTAAAAGCATTACTGTAATAGGATAACAAATGTACAAAAATTGCGTTAGCAAAGCGGTACTGGTAACTCTTAAAGCAATTTTCAAATATTTCCTTGTTTCTTTGTACACAGACGCTGTTCTTTTTCTACGGTGCTGGTGCGTTTCTAAGTCCACTGGTTGCAGGAAATTTTCTAAGTGACGAGTGCAATAAAGGAGATGTTGACGCTATAAATGAGTTTGCTTTCGCAAGACGAAGAAGGCACAATGGCATGGGAAAGGCCCACTGGTTCAGCAGAAACACAGAGAATGGGCTTCATTTGGCCGCTGAAAATGCGAATCAACACGACATCATTCGAATCACTTCTTCCAATGTGCATTATGCATACTGGATAATTGCAGCCTTGCATGTAAGTTGAAAAACGGAAAAACGGTACCACAGTACAGGCTTGCTCAACCAGTTGTGTCTTTTCTCCTAATGATTTCTAGGATTCTTCCAACATAGGAAATCTAAGGCACTTTAAGAATCTTGTAAAAATTTAGACTTTTACTCGATACCAGCAACGTCTATATTGTTAACGACTGTAGAAAATATGAAGCAATAAAAGACAACAAATATTCTGAAAATTGAAGGATTTACAGGGACATAGCTCTTGTGGGAGGAGGAAGATACAGAAGGGGGATGCAGTAGATGACTTTCTTCTTAATCTACTAAGGCTTGATCTTCCCAGAGCAATTTATATTAAGAATGACAGGACAATTATTCCATGTCCTCGCCCAACCACAATATCATGCTAAACCCGTGTTTTATTTTTCGTGTCAGCTGATCAACGCTTGCTTTTAAGATCACAATTTTCTGCTTTACAGATTATTGTCGCAATCAGTCTACTATATTTCTACTTTTCGGAGAAACGGGAACGCCAAAGGCGACTGGAATGGGAGATGTCTAATTCTGTTGCATCTGATGACGGTAGTCAGAAAGGTAAACATTTCTTTCTTGCTATTGCTAAACCGTCAATCCCCAAATCTTCATAGTAGAGCTATAACACAGGTACTCAACCAGAGTAGCATCACACAAAACGTCATGTGCAGTGAAATAATCTCTGCCATATGTTCTTTTACATCTGGAAATGTAAGACTCAGCTTTATTGGAGCATGAATGCAATAGCTAGACCGAAAAAAATTTGTCGACCAGACCAAAAGTATTAATTACTAACACACCCAAGATATTAAAAGCAGTTTTCAGCAAGGAGAGGCTAAGACAATTCTCGTAAATATTTGTAGACCAGAAGGAAGTAAAATCACAGACTCGAATAAATTCACCCTAAACCTAGCAATTAAACTTAGACCTAAGTCAGCAAGAATCACCTTTCTATGTCATCGGCAAATTTGAGTGAATCCTGCAGCTCTTGACCCTTGTGACGATTGTTCTTGCAGATACAGTGTCATATGGGGATGAATCAATGAGTTCTGTTAGAAGCGAAATCGACCCTGAGATCAAAGGACCGGTCATCTGCATAACAGTGTGGATAGCAATGATGGTCTTCATTTCAGACGGTCTACAAGGCTCCTTCGGCGCATATATATACACGTATGCAATCAAAAGCGGCAACAATGTGACTCCTGATGACGCAGCCTACCTTAATTCATTGTTCTGGGTAAGCGTTCACTCTTGGGTATTACTGTAACTTTAGCATAAATGCTGAATTCAGAGCTTTTTGCTGCGAGCGCGACTTAGTGCGATCGACCTATTGCGTACGCTTGCTAGTTTCAATTTCCATTCGTAACTCAATTCGCGCGCTTGATTTACCACAAATAAAGGCGGCAGAAATCAACGCTCGTGATTTTAAGGAGACTCAAGCTCTTGCTTCTGTTACGTCTGCGTTTGAGATGGAATGAAATGAATGCGAATTATATTTTCATTGTGAACTAGCTGTAAACAAGATTATAAAGTTAAGACATTTTCACTTAAATTAAATGTTGAGCATACCTATATGCATAAAAACAAACCAACATGTGAGGGGGAAGGTATAGATAGCTGTGGGCCTATGCTATCAAATCAACTTGTTAGGGCATATGGCAACATATCATTTTTTGCCTTGCTCTTTATATGACCTTGAACCAGCGCCAGTGTTCCACAAACAGGGTTCGTTTCTGACAAGATCTAAAAAACACTAAGTATCAAACTCGATGTGAATAAGGTTTCATTCGCAATATTTTCTGCGCTAAAACCACCAGAATTCTCGGCGACGCCATGTTGACGGTCATTTGAAAACTTTTGCTGTTTTTGTGTTGGACTGGCTCGTCTTGGTGCGATTTTTAAGGATTTTGATTGGCTAGTGATAATTCTATCAGGCGATTGATCGCAAAAAGTAGGATGGACTTCTTCTTTTTTGTGCAATTGCGCGCTTCAATTGAGCGCATAAAAACATCGTTGCACGCAAGCGCATCCATGTAAGCGATCGCAAAAAGTCGCGCGCGACAAAAATCACTCAGTGGAAATCAGCCTTAATGCTAAATAAATTGCTAAAGGAAGCTGAGGAGACGTGTTGGTCGCACATGTGAAAGTTGCAAATAATAAGCTACTTGGTCGCGAAGAAACGAAATTCGATGATTTAGTTTTTAATTTGGCACAAAAAAGCACTAGAAACCTTGTACCAGAAATCCTAATAAGCAATAGTCATAATTATTTTTTCAATCAATCAGTGATCGACCACAACAACATTTGTCCTCATGCCTGCCTTCTATCATAACTTTAACTCGACCTTTCACGTTCCAATTTGATGCAGAGGGGCAGGATAAAGAGTGCAAACAATACAAGTGACAAATCTTGAACAAAATTTACGTTGGTTTTGATTGCTTCATGTATACGCAGAGTGGTGAACGCTAATATTCCCTCACTCTAAATAACATAATTCTCGAAATTTTCTTTAATGTATGAATCAGCAATCAGCTGATAATGGTTTCTACCAATTCTCTGAACGTAACTTTGGCTTTTTTCTACTTCTAGGGGGCCGTGGCACTGGGGAGGCTATTCGCTATATTCATATCAATATATGTCTCACCAAAGATAATGCTTTTCGTTGACATAGTAAGTTCATTTCTTTTATACGTAGCTTTTAAACATATTCATTTGTCTTATAAACAGGTTCAATGAAGAGTTGCAAAATTGACAAAACGGGTTTCTGTCGACTCAGTTTTCAATGATATCTTTCAAAATGCTGAGGTGAAGCTTTCTTACGTAGTCAGAGATAGAAAACAAATTCTGATTAATGGTCGCAATCATTAACTGCAAATACTAGATGTCAGTTGAATTTTAGTGTTTTGAGATAAAGAGATCGTTAACGGGAAAGATTGATTATCAACATGAAAATTATCACCCGACCATGATTGATCATGACTGATCATGATTGATTACCTGATCATGACTGATCAGCCAAACATGATCGATTACCCGAACATGATCGATCACCTAAACATAATTGATCACCCGAACATGATCACTACCAGGGTATCTTCATTTGCAAATGCCTCCCAAAAACGGACGCCTCTAAAATGGACAGTAACCTCGGTCGAAAAGATCCGTAGTATGGGGTTTGACTGTGATCATACCAGGCTCATTGTTTATACCAGATCTTGTTTTACTACAGGTCGGATGTCTTGCGTCAACAATAGTGATGTATGTGCTACGGCATCAAATTATATCGCTGTGGGTTGGCACAGCTACTTTTGGGCTTTGCCTAAGCAACATTTTCCCTACTAGTGTCTCAATGGCAGAAGGATATTTCCGATTGACAGGTTTGAATTATTTCCCTTTAACTTGTACAACGAACTCTTCTAACTGTAACAGCGACTTTTAAAGTGCATTGCTGGACAAATTTTCTGAAGGGGAAAGACAGTAAATCACCTAATTGATCCACCAACAGTATCCCGAACTTTCGTAGAAAGCTTTAGATAAGCTAACATGCTAGCAGCTTAAAAACCCGCTATTTACGACAACGTTTAGGAAAACGATTAGCAGATATATAAACTGTCTCCAAGAGATAAAAAGGAACTTTGGCTGTTTTTCACGAGGCAAAACGGTTGTACCCAGACCAATTGTTTTAACCATACCAATGATACAAATAAGAAAACTGTTAATCGATCACGTTTTCTGTTCCAGGTACCATAACATGCATATTTGTGGTATGTTCCGGATCAGGCGAAATGACCATTCCTTTGATAATAGGAAAACTGTTCGATGTGATAGGCCCATCTGGTTTTCTTGGTATCAGCTGCATCCTGTGTTTTGCTGCAGTTGGGATTTATGTAGCAGTGATTGTTACTGGAAGAGGCCTAGCCCGGAAGCAAAGTGAACTAGGTTGGTGATAAAATCCTTTACTTGAAGAGCTTAACTTTATCTACATTTTTACAGAGTGAGGTAGAAAGATTACTAAATAGAGAGAGAGAGACTTGTAACAAGTCCAGTAGAAAGCATGAGATTACACCATGTACTGTCCAATTTAAACACAAAAGCAAATCCATAGAAATGATCTGGTTTTAGAGCTCTTTAATGAAATTAACGTACTTTGAAACACTATAAGAATGCTCATATGCTCTGCATTAGGGTATAAACCGTTTGGTTACTGTTCGTCGCTTTTTAACAAATGAATCTTTGATGAAGACCGACAGTAGCATACAAACAAAACATTCCGGTTTTCGGATGCTTGATGCTTTTGTAGTGAGACAGGGCTCTTTTACCAAAAGGCATTGTAAATTAGCCCCTTTCTTCTCGTAGAATTTTGCTTGCATGTTCCTAAAATCGTTTACTTTCAAACCTTAGCATTAACCTTAAATTTCAAGTCCTTTTACTTACAAATTTGTTACACTCTTTTGTTTCAGTGCTAAGTCGCTATAACTCGAATGGAAGCTTAGATGAAACGAAAGGGTTGTTGTCTGAAGATGAACAGAAACCTGACGATGGCCATTTAGAATTACACATGAGTTCTGGCAGCAGTAATGGAAGCAAAGGTGTGCATGTGGAAAGTACACCAAGAACAGACGATAAACAATCCGATAAAAAAGATTTTAGCTGATATAATCACAATTATAATAATATAATGAAATGTCAGTAGCACAAATCTCCAACAATTACCACTACCCATGTTTTCATGAATAAAGTTTTTACTGAAAGTTTTATAAACCTCTTGCAAACTAGTAAAATTTATTACTGGCAAAGAGAACAATGGCAGTACGGCCAAAATCTCATGAGTCTTGTAGTAAAACAAAAATCATTTTAGAAAATATCTCATTGAAAATATTTTATAAGAAAATAAAAAAAAAAGGATAAATACATTGATAATGAAATTATGATGAGATCTTCTAAAACGTTTTCTTTCCAAACTAAGCTGCTTTCCTGGCAGATACCTTTCACAATGAGCCTTTTCAAAGTTCATCTTTCTTATCTAAAAGATGAAATATGTATCAAGAAATAAACTTTATAAACTTCGAAGGGAGACTTAGAGAAATATTAATCTAGATATAAACTATTGAAAATTGTAGTTTGATTAAACCAATAAACATTCCTTAGACAAAAAGGCTGGTACCAAGTAAAAAGAATATGGGAATTCAAAAAATATTTTGAAAAAGTAATATTTTGACCCAGCATACAGGGCTTTGTTAAAGGAATACTCAATATATTGGATTCTTGTCACTGTTTTGATCACAGAATCTTATGGATAGCCGGACTGTTTCTTCTGTAATAGCCCCCCCCCCTCCCACAAAAGAAATTCAGCATTCTATTATCAATATATACACCTTAAATGTTGCAAGTTGGAAGCATTGGTTATAATCTGCTTAAATAAATTCCCTTGCTTAAATGAATTGTTTTTAAAACACTTGGATTGGGTACAATGAATAATCACGTTCACCACTCAGAGAATGTTAATACAAAACATAATTTGCATTCTCACATGCTTGGGAAGGATGTTAGAGACTACTCTCAAAAGCAAATTCTCAACTAGATGTATCACAAAAATATACTAAAGTCGGTTATAACTTTACTAAAAAAAATCATAACTTGTATAGCTAAATCAATTTTGCTCCCTTTTATCTTATTACATGATTTTGTAATTTTTTTATCTATGATAAATTATATAATGAATGACCCTAGACCTCTGTTCAACTTATATAATCTGTAACATCTTACAATCTACAAAAAGAATATTTGATATTTTTGCCAATATATCTTTCTCCAAAGTTAAGTGTGCCATTTTTCAACTTTACGAAGGAGATGCAAAAGCAAAAAATATGAGAAAACAAACCTTTTCCTTTAAAATTCAGTGAAGCTGAATTGATGCAATAACGCTGCCCAGTAGGACGAGGACCATCATCAAAGACATGCCCAAGATGGGCTCCACACTGCAATATATATAACAGCTATGTTAATATATTTACACTAAAGTACAAGTGAAATAAGATTGTGATGCTTTGCCTCAATTTTTTAACTTAGAGCTGATATAAAGACAAACAAAATGAGCATCTTCCTGCAAGGTTGTTCTGGAAATTTTTCTTTGTGGCAAAGTTAGCAAAGCAAGTGCTAACCAGCTAGCTTAGCTGCCCTCTGGAATTACTACATAAAAATTTTCTTTATGAAATTTACAACTAGCTATGGCAAATGACTCTGCGAATGTTGATGAAATCAATGCAAAAATCAAATGAAAACTTTTTAATTTACATTTGGGTTGAATTGCTAAGTTACCGGCTCTATATTAGCCAGCCACTAGCTGGGGGTATGTCTTTCTTGAAATGCACCATACCACGCATTCAAGCAAGGAAGTGATAACATTTTTTGGAAAGGAGGGCTGAATTTTGGGGTAAAGAAACAGAGACAAGCATTGCAGTTTTTCAACAATCAGGAAAATGTTTGTTTGAACAAATTATTTGAGCAACACTACCACTTTGAAAGAGGTAATAAATAACTTTGGCAGATAACAAACTTTGAGAAATCTAAGAGTTATCACAAAGTTGGGTTTTCAGTTTCATGAACTAAAAGCTTCAAAGTAGTTTTTCCTTACACGTAAAAGAAAAATAAATGCATATACGTAAAAATCTAATTGATTCAATGTAAATTTTAAAAGGATTCTTATTCTGAGAAATTCTAACAAAGTCTCAGGATTGATTAATGAAATTGAAAGTATTGCAGTTCATGAAATCTAGAAAATTTACTTACATTGGCACACACAACTTCAGTACGAATCCTTCCATAAGATGTATCTTTTATATACTTGATTTTCTCCTTGTCCAAAAGATCAAAGAAAGCTGGCCATCCACAGCCAGAATCAAACTTTGTACTTGAGTCAAAAAGATTTTCACCACAAACAACACAATTATACACCCCTTCCTTCATGAATTTATCATATTGTCCAGTATAAGCCCTGAAAAAGAAGTATTTATTCACAATTGTCAAGTTCATTTCATTTGCAATGTTACATGCTATTATCTCTTTCTAAAATACCCAACCAAATCATAGCACAAAAAGATAATCTTGTTTAAAATATTGGTATGCTGATCATCTTTAGCAATTTCTTTACCAAGGATCATAAACTGAAGAAAAACATTTTGCACATCCATTTCATAGAGAGCAACCACAAATGGATTCCCTTTCACATGGGCCCATAGGAACTGTAACTACTTTCAACAAATTACAGAGAATTCAAATCTTGTGGCCAATCAACGATTTGGAACCTATGCTGGAGAAATGCAGAGCTTATGCTTTGGTTATGTGGACCCATATTTCCAATTGCTAAGCAACTTCAAAAAAACTCCAAATGAAATCAGTCCCATATAAATGCATACATGAGGGTTAGAGTGGCCAGGAATGGTTCCAAACAGACTTGTTCAATTTTTTATGCGTTAATGCAGCCTTAAGCCTGGTTCATAGTTCTGAACTTATTAGCTTCCGCTAAATTCTGCACAAGGATAAGCTTTGAAGCACATGCCTTTTCATCTTGCATATTCAAAAAACCTAAACACATGGGTTTTCCGCATGTTCATGCCAGAAGCTTGAAACAATATGCCATAAGCTTTTTCAGTTCGTAGTTTCCAGACATGCCATGAAGGAATGTTCCTCTTGCCCTTCTACTTGTATGGAGATAAAAAAAAAAGGAACAGCAAAGTATGCTGGTATATTCTACCTATAAATACTTTGAAAAACCATTTGCGGGGATTGTGCCATCATTGTAAATGATTGGCATTTGATGTCAATGATCCGGTATAATAACAATTTTTCTTACTCCTGTCCAAGAATTAAATATTTGTCCCGATAGCTGGGGCCTCCTGCAGAGAAATAAGGCGTGCGTGTATAACTTTTGATGTAATGCATCAACTATGCACTGGGTTTTATTTGTTGTCCACTGTACACTTTTTTCTTTGCAATTAAAAGAATGTTGCTGGATTTAATGGAAAATCATTACCTATAATAAAACCAGGTTTCAGAGAAACATGGCAAAGCTTAACTTAAGCCTCGGAAAGACTTAACAACATTAAAAAAAAGAAGTTAATGTTCTTACTTTTCTGTACCACTTTCTTGAGTAACATGGTATTGTTCTGGAGTCAGTCTTTCTTTAAGCTCCTCTTTAGAGAACTGGACAGGAAAACTTTTTGGTCTTTCTTCCCCCATGCTGTTTCCTGTGACAACAAATAATTCATAACAAATAATTAAGTTCATTTGCCTCCTTTACTTACAATGATCAAAGCATATTTGAGGAATTAAATCATCACTAGATTTTTTTACAGAACGATACTATACAAAATGAAACAGCTTCTTTTTCAAGAGTAATCCTTGTTTTGTGTCGAATAGAACATTGTTTTGTAGTTGCAACGCCCTAATAGAAAAATTTGACGCCCAGCCCAGCCCAGGCAGCGATCAAAACTTTGGTTTTTCTTTAGCCTACTTTCCTTTCAAACTTTGAAGTTGTGTGATTGTAATTTATCCTCAAAAACGTACCAGAAGTTGTTACCATTCGCAGCAAGTTCATTCCCAGAAAAGCTACCAAAGGCGTTGAATAAACTTGACTTTGTAACCTCAATTTAGGCCGGTACTTCAAAATGCCAGTTGAAATCCTTGGAACCAGAGCAAAATGTCTCATAAACATTGTGATAAGTATGATAACTACTCACCAATTTCTAAGGCGATTAAATGTAATCTTTTTGTTAGTCAATGAACTGACGCGATGGGGATTTATTGTTACTGAACACAGCTCCTCAGCAAGTTTTTTGAGCGTAAAGAACAGTAGGGTTGTTGTTGTCCCCCAACAGGAAGTTAGGACCGCTGAGGTTTTCGGCTTTACGATCAGCAGAGGACTGGACCAAGACATTGCTGACTCACCAATAGGAGGGGATGTGAATGTCCTTCCAGCTATCTTTTCCATTTCCGAATTATTGGCATTACTTTCTTTGATTTGAATAACTCCATTATCCTCTTCACAATACTTAATTCATTTCCCCATCTTCATGTTAACTCACTATTTATCAATGCATGTATGGATTCCAGTAAAACATTTAATAATTTTGTTTGGTGTTTTTTGAAGATTTTATGGCTCATTAATAATGCAGCGCCAAATTCCACCTTGAGCACAGAATATGTAAATTTTAGGATTATTCACCTGATAGTTGAACGATTTAAACAAGACGATACGTTAAAAATTCTCCTGCATTATATCATGGTCCTAAAACAACTTTTATACTGTAAATATTGACGTTCTTTATGTAAAATCTCTAAGGATTTGCATCAGTTGAATTATAAAACTCAAAGTGCTAAATTATTTTTATTTCTTAAAAACCTATGATTGATTTAAAAACCCATTGTTTTTATTCCTTTTTCTTTATGGTCTCTTGTACAACGCTTCCTCGCGCTTTTCTTGAATCTGCTCTATTAGATTATGGGCAATGCAGGAGTGGCGGCATGGGGGGGCAAGGGGGGGCTTTAGCCCCCCCTAGATTTTTGTTAGCCCCCCCGTCGGCAGCCAATCAATTTTTGCTTTCTCAATACCGTCGGCACTTGATGGATGTCACCCGGTTTACATGTTGTTTGAATGACATCTCAATGGCTTTTCTTCGGCAATTTTACTATCATAGTGGCATTATATCCTGTCGCTTCCGTGAAAGCTGTGATTTAATTTCATGGTGCTCCTTCGCATGACCCACAATACCATCGTGCTCCTTTCGGTTGAAATCCCTGTTGCTGCTCATGCTAATGCCAATTCATGCGAAACGTGCAGAGATGCTTGATTTGGACCATGTTTTGGATCGTTTCAAGGAAATTTACCCTAACAACAGCAAAATCACGCTGTCATAAATAAAGTCTTTAATGAATTTTCTTCTTAAGGGATTCTCTTTTCGTTTCAAGACTTATTATTGCCAATGAAAACATTTCGATCATGAGCACATTTTGCGTAATAAATTTTTCAAAAAGCACTTCTTGTCCTTTTTCATCAACTATTTTTCAATAGCATTGTTCACCGCATAGCTTGCGACAAGCAAATGGTTTAGAGAAAACCATCGATTAACTTCTTCCAACATAGATAGGAAGAAATATTCAACAATAGGCAATATTTGCGCATTAAGTTTCTTACAAGGCACAAATTGCCGAGAAAATCTCGTGGAGTTCCGACATAGGTTGGAAAGTGGGGACGGGGAGGGGACAAGGGAGAATTTTGCACCCACAACAAACGATTTTGGAAAAATGCTCTATTTCTTGCTCTATATGCTTGCTTGCTCTTGGAAAAATGCTCTATATCGGTGCCCCTTCATTGGAGGTGCTGCTCAGGGGCGTCGCGACTGGGGGGTTGTCACACCCACCCCAATAGTATCTCAATAGGAAATTTCAGGTAAAATCCGCTCGGTGGAAGAAACGCTTTAGGTATTTCAGAGACCTTCCTGTCATAAAATCAATAAAGGTTCAAGCAATCTTAGGTAAAATTGTGCCTCGTGTCCATTTCTCCTGAAGTTTCTCAGTAGAAGCGTCAACTGCAATTCACTATGAGCTCCAGATTTTTCTTAACATTCATAAGGCATGCTAAGATGGAGAGAAGGACCTAAATTTAAAAGTAACTGACAACCTGGTATTTTTCAAGACCACGGCGAAATTGTTGTTTTTATCTGCTGTAAAAAAGTTTTGCAAAAAGACAATAATAGGATTAGGAGGATTGCTTTAGTGAAATTTGCTTTAAAAGAGTGCATTTTCCAGGGAACTAGAAGCATCACAATTCGAAAATTTCCTGCCCCTTCGGCGGCAACCATGGTGCCGCCTCAGGTAGTAACGATATATTTTGCCCGTTGTTACGGTACGAAGATCGAACTTCTATCACGTGCTGGTCCACGTGGTTATCAGCGTGAACATCCTTTTATTAACTTTTATGCTTTTTAACTATTGTTCTATTCTAGTATCTAATTGGCTGTTATCATGTTCTGTTTTGTTATTGGCTAGCTGTATTTTAGAAAGGGTATAAAGGAGCTTGCCTGTTTTAGAGTAGGAGGCTTTTTACTGTGGGCGTTCCCGCCTTGCCAAAAGAATCGTGGCCGCCGTTTCCCGATGAAAGTCGAAGCGTGTGTCGCTTGAAAGACGTCGCTGTTGCCATTCGAAGTATTTAATTCAGAGACGCCACAAGTCGCCAATACTAAAGCAAGCAAGCTAAAGGTCGTGAGTGCTTTGTTTTCATTGTTATTCTTAGCTTTTCTATATTCTTTATATTAAACATTTGAGACTGATTGCCTATGAAGTTATTCGTTGACTCACAAACTGTTAGACTTAAGAGGCGTAGTCTAATATTGGTGCCCCGTGTGAGGATTACTACTTTCCAGGAAAAGTTTTTGGAAAATTTTTGAGAGAACAGTATATTTTGTTGCAATAGTTTTGAACTTTAATGAAGATTACGGATACAAACTCTTGGGAAACGGAATTAAAGGAATTTGACGAACTTGCTGTTTTTCTTATTGTGGCAACATACTAACGTAGTTTTATGGAACTAAAGAAACTGAGAAATAGTAAAAGTCGCTACACTTTTTGAAATAAACCTGTATCGTGATATCTCAGTCTATTTTGCTTGCGTGTTTTGTGCTTTCGTGACACATTGGTGTGATATTGCGTATGTTTAACTTATTGAATTGAACTGCGTCATTGAGCAATTATCACTTATGCTATACGCCAAGATCGTTGCCAGCTCATTTGTTTGCCTTTAACAATCGCATTGTTAACGGTTGTATCGACTTTCCTGTTGTTTATAATCGAATTAGCGTAAACAAAATGGAGGAACAAAACGCCGCTTTCGCTGCAACAATTAATGACTTGCAAAATCAAATGACTGCTGTTCAAGCAGCGCTTGAAGGAAATAATCAAGTCACTGTATTTAAGCCTCGTTCTTTTAATGGCTTACCCAATGAGGATTTGAATGAATGGTTAATGAAATTTGAACGTTTCGCAAAGTTTTATAATTGGTCCAATGCCAAAAAGCTCGGCGCGATTTCGCTACTTTTGGATGGCCCTGCGTTAGCCTGGCTACATACACAAAATCCTGACACAGTCAATAATTACAACAACTTGGTAGAGGCACTCAAGTCTCGTTTCGGCGCTCAAAACCTTGATTTTCTATTTCGCCAAGAGCTTTATTCTCGAAAACAAGGACCTTTAGAGCCTTTATCACTGTATACGGCCGACATAATCAAAATGTGCCAACGTTTAAGTATTTCTGACAAAGACATGATGAACATTTTCATTAATGGCCTTTCTAGTGAAATAAAAAACTATGTCATTCTTAATCAGCCAGATTCGTTTGAAAAAGCCGAGAGCCTCGCCCGTTTGCGCGATGCAGTTATAAAGAACACACCTGATATGCGAAATTCCAGTCCTTTTCAAGACCAACGTATTAAGGAACTCGAAGGACAAGTGAATTTATTGATGTCTTCCATGTCGGCCAAACGTTTACCAACGCAAGCATTACCAGTACAGGCTGTTGGATTCGAAAACTTTTCCCAGCCTGCCCCCATACCTGTAGCTACTGCTGCTGCTAATTATGTTTCACGTAATGAGCTATCTGAATTAAGACAAGACATGTTGGCAGTTATGGATGCTAGGTTGAAACAAAATTTTCAAGGAAAAGGGGGTCCTAATTATTTTCCACCACGTCATGGTCGAAAGGATGTTCGTGGCCGCAACCTGCGCGCAACGGACGGCCAACCAATTTGTAATAAGTGTCAGAGAGTTGGTCACGTGGCTCGTTATTGTCCAGAGTCCAATCAATCATTTAACAAGTCTCAGAATCAAAGTTTCAGAAACGGTCAGCAACATTTAAACGGAATGGGACCTTCTCGGTGGGGTCAATGAAGGTCCATAACCGCCCTATTAATGTATTTCGCCCCAAAAAGAAAAACTCTAAACCTGATAAAGAACTGCAGACGTGGTTTGACAATCGAAAACTTTCGAAATCCTGTCAAAGTACTAGTAATCGTTTTGTACCTGACGTAACACAAACTTTTGGCCGTGAATGTCAACCCATTCAAACTGATCTTGCGAATAATTTGGCAGTAAAATCGATTTATCAAGAATCTAACAATGAAAAGGAAATACTAAACAATGATTTGCCGTTGATTTCATCTGAATTATCTTATTCGTCGTCGACTCAAAGTAATGTCCTTATCTGGGGGATTGTCGAGAAACAAAACTTTAAATTGTTGGTTGATACTGGTGCAGCTGTAACTGTAATTAGTGACAAATTTTATAACGACGTTTTGCGTGTAGCCTATCGCGTGCGCCGACAAGAAAGTCTTAACAGCGTGAAGACTGCGGACGGAAAAGAGGTTCCTGTTATTGGAGCTGTCTCGTTTCCAATACTCGTAGGATCGGTTTCCTATCAATGTCATGCTTTTGTGGTAGCTGGTTTAGCTTATAATATTGTACTTGGTCGTGATTTCTTGCATGAGTACGGTGCAGTTATTGATGTCCGTCAGCAATTTGTCGATTTTTCTGGTAAAAACAAAATCAATTTTGCTTCAGGGGAGTACCCCCCACTGATCTCTGACGTAAGAGTTTCAAAAACTTTTGTTATCGATGCCCAGAGTGAATTGGTAATTCCAGCTCGTTTAGAAAAATTTGCTACGTCACATGTTGTTGGCTTAATTGAAGCAGTGCCTAAACTTTCTGATCGTTATCATCTGTATGGGGCCTGCTCGTTGTCTTCTCCTAATGAAAATGGTGAAGTGACTTTTCGCTTACTAAATCCTTCAGACACACCTGTCATTCTGTACAAAGGTTCAACTGTAGGTAGATTTCATCAAATAACATCCCCTGATGACATAATTTCGCTAGAATCTAAAGAGGTATCATCCATGGAAGCTCCTTCGCAGAGTCAGTATAATTCTTCTCCTCGTGAATTCAGTCTTCAGTTTAAGTCACTGCCTAGTCCTTCACTGTCTACTGCAGAAAACACTCAGCTGAATGAACTTTTAAATGAATATGCTGACATCTTTGCATCATCATCTCTTGATCTTGGTCACACAAATATCATTGAACATGAAATCGATACTGGTGATGCTAGGCCTATCAAGCAGCAGCCTTATAGAGTTTCTCAAGCACAAAGAGCAGAAATCGACCGTCATATTTCGAATATGCTTGAGCAGAAAATAATCAGTGTTTCTTGTAGTCCTTGGAGCTCTCCTGTTGTTTTAGTGAAAAAGAAGGACGGTACAACTCGATTTTGTATCGATTATCGAAAACTTAACGCTGTCACTCGTAAAGATAGTTATCCTTTGCCTAGAATTGATGATGCCCTTGATGCTCTTTCTGGTTCCAGATACTTTTCAACTCTTGATTTGCAATCTGGATATCATCAAGTTGCCATGCACGATGATTCTAAAGAGAAAACTGCCTTTATTGCGCATTCCGGATTGTACGAATTTAATGTGTTAAGTTTTGGCCTAACAAACGCCCCGCCGAACTTTCAACGTCTAATGAGCAATGTGTTACATGGCCTCGATTGGAAAATTTGCTTAATATACATAGACGATATTATCATCTTTTCGGAATCTTATGAAGAACATCTCGCACGCTTGCGTCTCGTATTTAATCGTTTGCGTGATGCGAACTTGAAACTTAAACCCTCGAAGTGTCGTTTCGCCAGTCAGTCTGTTGACTTTCTCGGTTTTGTGGTTTCATCAAAAGGAATTTCACCTGATTCCAGCAAGATTGAAGTTGTTAAATCGTTTCCAGTTCCAAAATCAGTAAAGGAGGTTCGTAGTTTCCTCGGCCTTTGTAATTACTACAGACGTTTTGTTGAAGGTTTTTCGAAAATTGCTTCACCTTTGAATCGTTTAACTCGCAAAGATGTTGTGTTTGCTTGGACACCTGAGTGCCAGTCTGCTTTTCCAACATTAAAGAACCGTTTGTGTTCTCCTCCGATTCTGGCCTATCCAGACTTTAATTTGCCTTTTCATCTGTTCACGGATGCAAGCCATTCAGCGTTAGGCTATATTTTAGGACAGATAGTCGATGGTAAAGAGCACGTGATAGCGTATGGTGGTCGTGAATTGAGCTCTGCTGAAACTCGCTATAGCACTACTGAGCGTGAAGCCTTAGCTGTTGTGGATGGCATAAAAAAGTATGAGCCTTATTTGTCCGGAAAAAAGTTCTTTGTTCATACTGATCATGGCAGTTTATCTTGGTTAATGCGTGTCAAAGACCCTACTGGCCGCCTTGCACGTTGGGCCTTACGCTTGCAACAGTATGATTTTGAAATTATTCATCGCCCTGGTGTTGCTAACGGTAATGCAGACGCCCTTTCTCGTCGCGTCTATTCTGCATCTCCTTCTGCTCATGAGGTCTCCTCTCTCGATTTACCAGTAGCAGTTGTCGACCATCCTTGCCCACCACCATCTACCTTGCATAAATTACAACGACAAGACAAAGATCTTGCTGACATAATTCAGTATTTAGAAACGTCGGAATTGCCAAGTAGTGACACTAAAGCTCGCGCGTTATTGCTGTCTATCGATTCTTTTTATTTGGATGAACATGGAATCCTTTGTCATCTATGGACACCTGGAACGCGTCGTGCTAAGTCTCTATGTACTCAGGTCGTTATTCCTGCGTCTCTTCGTCATGAAATTCTTGTTTCTCTTCATGATGACCCAACTGCCGGACATCTTGGCTCGGAGAAAACCTACGAAAAGGTTCGTTTGAGATATTACTGGCCAGGAATGTACAAAGATATTGAACACTGGTGTCGTTCTTGTGTAGATTGCGCAATGAAGAAAAGTCCGCGAAATAAACGCAAGGCTCCGTTACTGCCTATTCCGATTGAAGGTGCTTTCGATCGTGTTGCTATGGACATTTTAGGCCCGTTTCCTGTTTCAGAAGATGGAAACCGTTACATTATCGTTTTTTCGGACTATTATACGCGTTGGCCAGAGGCATTTGCCCTACCATCTACGGAAGCTCCACGAATTGCTCAACTGTTAGTTGACGAAATACTCGCTCGGCATAGTGCACCTCGCACTCTACTTTCTGATCGTGGATCTAATTTTCTGTCGTCTATTGTCAACGAGGTTTGTAAAATAATGAACACGCGCAAATTGAACACTACCGCGTACCATCCGCAGACTGATGGCCTTGTCGAACGATTCAATGGAACTCTTGCTGAAGGCTTATCAATGTATGTCAGCAGTCATCAAAAGGATTGGGATCGTCATATCCCCATGATTCTCTTCGCCTATCGTGTTTCGCCTCATGCTTCTACTGGTGAGTCGCCCTTTTACTTACTGTACGGTCGTGAGCCTCGTTTACCTGTAGATGCTGCCTTGTTATCGCCCTCCGCTCATCTTTCGTCGTCTGTCGCTGAGCATCGTGCACGCATCCTTACAAATTTGGAGAATGCGCAGCGTATCGTTTCTTCTAAGACGCAGTTGGCTCAACAGAAAATGAAAGAATACTACGACCGACACAGTCAACCAGTTCTTTACGATATCGGAGACAAAGTATGGGTGTTTACCCCGAAAAGCAAGAAAGGCTTATCGAAAAAATTATTGCACAACTATCACGGTCCGTACCGTATTGTCGCCAAGCTTTCTCCGGTCCACTTTCGTTTGCGAACTCTCGATAACCGTCCGGTATCGGTTCCAGTCCACGCCAATAGATTAAAGCCGTATTACGATCCGAACGATCGTCCAATCGAGCCACCCGCGGATTTTGACAATTCTAACGATCTCCCTGACAATGATTTGCCTTCCGATAGCTTCGATAATGGCCTGATATCAGAAGAACCGGCTATAACGCGCCCGGAAGAGACACATACTCCGTTGGAGATTAAGAACTACGTTGCTCTCCCAAACCAGGAGGTTTGAACTTAAGGGGGGAGGCATGTTACGGTACGAAGATCGAACTTCTATCACGTGCTGGTCCACGTGGTTATCAGCGTGAACATCCTTTTATTAACTTTTATGCTTTTTAACTATTGTTCTATTCTAGTATCTAATTGGCTGTTATCATGTTCTGTTTTGTTATTGGCTAGCTGTATTTTAGAAAGGGTATAAAGGAGCTTGCCTGTTTTAGAGTAGGAGGCTTTTTACTGTGGGCGTTCCCGCCTTGCCAAAAGAATCGTGGCCGCCGTTTCCCGATGAAAAGTCGAAGCGTGTGTCGCTTGAAAGACGTCGCTGTTGCCATTCGAAGTATTTAATTCAGAGACGCCACAAGTCGCCAATACTAAAGCAAGCAAGCTAAAGGTCGTGAGTGCTTTGTTTTCATTGTTATTCTTAGCTTTTCTATATTCTTTATATTAAACATTTGAGACTGATTGCCTATGAAGTTATTCGTTGACTCACAAACTGTTAGACTTAAGAGGCGTAGTCTAATACCGTCCCGATATAGAGATTTGACAAGACTATTAGGAAAGTTGGTTATTATCATACAGAGTTAGATTGACAAAATGTATTGCAGAGGTTTGTGACACTAGCTAAAAAGTTTCAGGCAATAATTTTTAAATCAGGTAAATTTGCATTCCACAACCCCCCACCCCCCCCAACGAGGCTTGCCTCGCGACGGCCCTGCCTGCTATATGGGGCAAATCGATTTTTTTTCTGTCGGCAATTTGACACATCCAGCGTCGGCAGTTACGGAGAATATAAACTTCGGCACCTTGAAGGTTTGTCTCTAGCGCCACCCCTGGGGCAATGCGGGGAGTCTTTCGGCCCCCTAAGAATTTGATTTGTAAAGCTGGGGTAAAGATGTGTGTTTCGTGGCGTTTTCATTCCCTTGGTTAATCTAGGGGTATTTAAGCCTAATGGCATCGCTAAAACCTCTCACACCTTTAGGCATCTTTTATGCTTTTTAGCGTTTTTTGATGCTATTAGGTAGAGCTGGTGCATCGGCTATTGGTGGGGAAAATAAGGCTTTTCCTGTCTATTCCCTTCAAATTATCAATCATATTTGGGCGTTATTGTGTAACTTCCCTTAGTAGCCCCTTTTAGTGATTTATGGGAGGTTGAGCGATTTGCGCCGATTCACCAACGGCCTAACTCTCTCTCGATGATGTGGAAACGTAGCCTCACGACCGACCTTCTGATGTCTATGGCAGATTTTCTGAGGGAGTTTTATGCCCTTTATGTTGCATTGGTATTTCATTCCCGAATGAGTAAATTAAAGTGACTACTTATAAAGCACGGCTCAATTATTTGTCTCGATACTTTACCAGCAGTGGAAGTCGATCTTTCTGCTTGCCTTGGTTGTCAACAAGGATGAAACAGCTTTCGTTTATTGCAATTAAACTTCACATGCAGCTGTAGCTCCACTCAGATGTTGTTTTCACAACATTCGACTGTGTAAAGGACACATGCCCGTAATGGCTTACCGTATTAGCTTTTTAACATCTTACTTACATGAGGGGAACATTGTATAAGAATGGATATAGCAGCAGGCTCAACAACAGGAATTTACAAGGGCAGGAGCTGCGTTCAGAGTGAGCACCATACCAGCTAACCAGCCCTGATACAGATAGAAAACCAAGCTGATGCAACAGAAATGCACCACTCAGCTTGTCAAATGCAACAGCATAAGTGTTATCAACATCTTATCTAGTGTTATCAACAAATATCTATTCTCGAGTCTGAAATAAAAGTACCCCTCCCACTGCTTATTAATTTCCAAAAAAAATAGTTATCTCTATTCCTATGCGAATCTGTGGTGGAATGAGATACCTTTGCATATAAGAAATAGCCCAGCAGTTATTCTACATATATTTATTTTGTTTATTCTAGACTGGAGAGCAAATATTGCAGTAATCGTCATGAGAAACTATCAATAGTGGATTGTTTATGAGCAATCTCACTTTTGAATACTCCCTAGAAACGTGACAGGCAGGGTGTCAAAAAACGAAAGAAGTTCAATCTTTTCATTTTACAAGACCATGCTTTCCAATAAAATTTCAAAGCTTAGATTTTAAAAGCAAATATATCTAAAACATAAGAGTTTTATTCTCAGCTGGCCAAATGCATATCTGTGGCCAGAATGGAGTCGCGTGTTCCGCCGAGGGTGTTAAAAATATATCGAAATGGTTTTTAGGCAAGTAAATACTGAATTTAAACCCGAATGCGAAGTAGTAAGGGTTTAGTAGCTGTTGTCTGTAAAAACACATAGTCTGTCGGGAACTCTTCATTTAAGTAACCTACCTAATAAAGTTTCCATTTATTTGGCTTAACTTTCATTTTTACAGGCAACTTTCAATACTTTGCAGGCAGGTATGGTATGTTCCTTTGTTTTGTCAGTGATGTGAAGTGTTTTCGGAGATTATCAAACACCTTCGCCTTTAATTCAATTTATATATGACAAATGTGATAACGATTTCCTTGGGATTAACACTGACCAAATGTCGATAACAAATTACAATAGACCTATCTTTTTATTTCTTACGGATGCACTTACGGAAGAGAAGGAAAGTCGATGAGTCAGCTTAGAGCCTTAAAGTGTATCATTCTGAATGCTACTCAGTTACTGAGGCCGCATCTTTCATGTTGAAAACAAAGTATTTTGATAAGAGCTTGTACTTAAACAAAGCAACAGGCGGATTTGATTACTCGTGGATGCGGTGTTAGGAACAAGCTATAGCGGTGAACGCGAGTGTTTTCGCCACCTGCTATATCGTACAATTCACAAACAAGTAACAATGGAAACAGACAGGCTACAGAAACATTTCCACAAACATCAGTTCTGATATTGTTGAAGAGAATCACAAATATTCTAGCTAAACACCAGGATAATAATTGTCTTGGTGAGTAAAGATTTATGACTTTCATGTAAATGCATATCTTAAACTAAAGATAGTGTTACCAAGAAAACTCTCAAGGAATAAAGCAACTATTTAAAGAAATGAATCATTACTTTTTAAGATGTTTGCACCTGTAAAAAATATTTTAAATAATGTATTTGACTAAACGTGTTGAGAGCAGCGATAATTCATTTTGTTATCTATTTCAAGAGCATGTCCTAGATGTTGAATTATCATGTTTTGATATGATTATCACTTTTGCCTGAGATTGAAAATTATTTGGCGAGCTTCGACAGTGAAGCACCACAAGTTATACAATAATTTAGATTTAAGCTACAATTTGAGCTTAAATATAGCAAGGCAGAGGAAAAAAAAGTATCAGCTCTGTTTACAAAGATTGAATGAGGGTCTGTAGTTGTCACGCTAACTAGTAGAAACATGAAATACAAAAACAAAAAAACAATTCACACAGAAGGACTTAAAATGTGGAAAACCTGCTTGATGATTTGATGATGCTTTTAAGATGTTTATGGCGATATCTTATATAAAATAGTACCCGAGATTTGAAGAATAATAGCTCAAAGCAAAGCTGCTAATTGCGAAGTTGTTCCTATTAACCATCGTCTCTTCCTTGCTTGGACAAAGAATCGTTAAAGAGTATAGCCACAATTCTGTGGTATAGCTTTGTTGTAATTTTCGCAAGCAGCAATGGTGTTAATTCTAACAGGAATAGCTCATTAAACGTGTAATAAATGTAAACAAGGCAGTTTGAGCGCAGTAAATACAATATAAAAATATAGAAGAGATCTATATTCTAAAAAGATATTGAAGAAATGAGCAGCAGGAAGCTACGCCATTCACAAATTTATATTTGTATTCCTGAGTTCATCTGCTTCTGTTAAGCGTGGGTAGATATTTGACCCGTTTCAATTGAGTACATATATTTAACTAAAAGGTGCTAGTTCTTAAAATTTCAGCCAATCTTATTTACTATCCGAATACGATAAGATTTGGGTTTGGATCACTCAACGCTGATCCGCTATTGAAAACGTAGGATGCTAGATATGAATTATTGAGAGACCTCATTAAATATTCATTACGTAGGTAGAGCGTATTCTGGCAATGGTTTAAAGCTGATCAATGTACCTTTACAGGTTATTGGCGGCAATAGTTGAGAAAAAGGATTCGAAGGGATTGTGTTACTTTAAAAAGGGCAGACGATCGGGTAGCTCATGAGCATATTGAAAAAAGGGTTTCTCCTGGAGAACTACTGCATCGGCCTGGAAATTGTTTGAGGTATCTGAAAATGGGAGATACGTTTCGGCGGATAAGTTTGAGCCAACGAAGAAAGGCTTCCACCAACTCATTTCCAGATGCAAGGAGCAGGAAGCGATCTGCATTCGAACAGAGAACACTGAGCAGCGAATCAGTGGAACACTGCGCAAATATGAACAAGCGAAAGATATCACGGCCGATTCTAAGAATGAATAGTGAAGAAAGACACGAGACAAAAAGTGACAAGGACAGGGAACAAGACACAGCTAGCAACTGTATGGCTGGCATCTCTAAAGAGGTAGCCTTCTTGCATAAGGAGTTAGAATGCAGTCGCATGGAGGCAACGAACGAACGAAACAACAAACAGTGCAAAGGAAACGATGATGTAAGCAGGTTGAGTGAAATACATTCATGGGTAAAGGAGACCATTGAACAAAACGAGGTCATGATACAGATAGCAATAGTTTTGCCTATTATTTTTACAGCGCTGTATATAATATTCGTTGAAAAAGGTTCTCTCTACGTAACTAAAGCAGTTTAGTGCAGATGTCAATGTGCTTTAGCTGTTGCTGCCAAAAAAATTCTTGAATTAACTTTATAGTACAATATGCAGGTACAGCATGCCTTCTCCTTAGTAATGTTAATTGCACATTACTCAGAGCCCAAAACTCTTTACGCACCTGTGTTAAATGTGTTTATTGTACAAATAGTGGTTTGCTTTAATATTTAAAAAAGAATGCGCATTTGTAATACTAAGTTCTTACTTGTTAAATATTTAGAATTAAGTCCACAAGGCTACTTGGACAATCTATACCGCCCGTGGAAGCCGTTTATGAGCAATCAATGTTTATAATTTATGCCTGGTTGTTGTTCCTATCAGCAGAGAAGCAGCCTCATATTCGCCAAAGCCTCTTATTAGGTTAAGATTATTCTGTTGGTAATCTATCTGCATTACCGGATTTGCACATCGACAGCCTCTGTAAAACAGTATTGCTCTAACATAATTAAAGACTCATTGCTAACAATGAGCCATTGCGCCACGCAAGCATCCCATAATGCATTTTTAGACAGTCTGAAATCAACTTTGGTTAATCCGTAGAAGTTTACTGCCATTGTTTGGATCGTCGCCACGCTCGCAAAGGCCCATTGTTAGCAATAAGTCTTTAAGGTAGTAATGTTTGAAAACCATTAATATGTTTAATGCTAAGCATAAAACAAAATCGTGACACAAAGTTATAAAAAGATAATAGGATCAAGACATAAACTATTAATTCGGATTCAATGTTAAAAAGTCATTGAAAATTTTGCCTGCATTATTTAAAGAATTATAACACAAAATATCATCATTTGTAATTGGATAAATTAGGAATAATTACACAACATTTTCATAGACTTCAATAAAATTTTTTCTTCTAAGTTAAAATATTGTTTTAGAATTAAATTCAAGTCAGACAATTAGCCAATCATCACCTTGAATGTAGTTTTTGACTTGATGAGGACTTGAACTGGAGTTGGATTTGCTTTAAATCAGCATAATCTAGAAGAAAAACAGAATAAAGCGGTTCAATGGATTTTCATACTGTCTTCATCTCCTGCCTGGGATAGACATTAATCACCCTTCAGTGATCACCTAGCCTTTTCTACTATATAATTAATGCTGCAGCACAGAAATACCTTAATGGAATGACACAAAGAGGTTTCAGGCAATTTTCAACTTTCACCTTATTCTTTTGAAAATGAAATTACTCAAAACCTGTTAGCTTTTTCATGTTACAAAAGTTATCATAGTTTCAAGATCCCTTTATCTGACCGAAATACAAATAACAGCTACGAAAGAATTGCAAGTCATTTTTTAAATGTCCTTGTTCTGCAGCCTGTTTTTCTGTCTATGGGTCGCTTCAGCGTCACTGCTCATGTGACTGAAATTTAGGCAAAGTAATTTTCTCGTGTCACTTCATAGCAAATTGATTTGAGTCGGTTTATCAGCAGTGAATGTTAAGAGACTGAAAACATAGAACGCATAGAACCAAGCAGTTTCACTTCGAAGAATATCTATCAGCTAGGTGCCTATACATTATCGTATCGTATTCTCCTTTTCACTATTTGTTTGTAAACATTCATTAGGCCTAAATTTTAAACAATCTTTTCAGCTCTCGTTATATGTGTTGGTCCTCAACAGCTGCAAGCATTGTAGTAAGAGGAGAAATAAAACTTTTATCAAATTTTTTGATAATTCTTCAAGTCATATTATCATATCATTTTATTTCTTCGAAGTGATATTCAGGCTTAAGAGATGTAGGCGCCATTAGCAGTAAAAAGTGCAGCCAAGGAATTAAGATAAAATTTGAGGGTGAAGCATTCCGTAAAAATTGAACTTTAAGACGATGCTACTAAAAATAGAAAAAAAATTTTGCTGGCGAAAATCATATAAACCAATATTTAGTTAAACTAATGACAACTCTAACTTTATCAGACGTGCAAAAGACATTTGAGGTTCACCTCAGATTTTAACAATTTTCTTCATTGTTTTATCATATCTGATGTTTTACCTTTCATTTGAAATTTAAAATACATTAATTATTCATTTAAAAACACTGAATTTTTGTTATCAGTAGTGCTTTTGAAGACATAATATCTTTACAATGAATGAAAATGTATGCAAAATTACCATCAAAACAAAAGACGCTTTCAGCATACTCTTTTCTCTTTTGGGCAATAAATTCCCTTGAGGTTAGTCTTGTGTTTGTCTGCAAAATCAATCAGTGACCAATTTGTTATAGAAGTGCGTTTAATCATATGAAGATAACGGGACGAAATATTAGCTACAACTGATTTACGTCTATTTGTTGTTGTTTATTCTCGATTTTTAATTGATTTTTTCACCACAAGAATTCTATCAGAGTCCGTCGAGCAGCCTGCTTTTGTGGCCTTTCCTTTATTCACATGTTTAATCATAGTCTATGGTTTGATTCAAACATATATCAAAAATACAAACTCCTCTTAAAAACATCAATTTTTTTGCAGCTCCAAGCCAATGTTTGTCATGTCAAAACGTGGCGGAGATTCAATCGATTAAAAGAAAAATGCCTCTTTTGCAAAGAGTCACTTTGCTTTAGCCATAGTCTATGCTTTAGCTAAAGACTTACAGCCTTGAAAAAGAAACCGTCTCCTCCATTCCCTTTATGAGAGAGTTGAATAGAGTGAGGCCTTGGAAAAACACAGCCAGGGTTTATATCGCTTTGTAGTTTATATGGCAGCTGTGTTTCCTTGATATACTGTGACAGAACACCTTCTACATAGCAGGTCACTCTTCATTCCTGAAGACATCAGCAGCATAACAATAAAAGACTGGTAATAACAAAATATTTAAGACTCTTACTCAAAGTTAACACGTTTTTAATTCATGTTTATCAAAGTAAACAGCTGAATAACCTTACAAAGTTCTCAACTATCTTAAACATTGCGGAACCACCAACCATGAACTGCTACCCTGCTGATATCGTCAGGAAAGAAGGGTAACCTACTACATAGATGGTTTTCTACAGGACGATTTCAAAGAAACACAGCTGCCAAACAAATGACTAAAACGAAAACCCTGGAAACATTGGAGGGCACATCAAAGATTAAGGAGAAATATTCTTGCCTTGCTTTTAGGAGTAATCTTTGACACAGACATCGAACAATTTGGAGACTTCCATGGTGTCTTCTTTGCCCAGTTGCCAACACTGTGTTTCTTTATTTTGCCGTATGATGTTATATCTTTCTGAACAGCTGTATTCCTTGCTTTTGTCGAAGGCCAATCACAACGAATGTTCTCTTTTATTATCTGTTCATTTGATGCCGTATGAATTGAAGTTTTCTTAACTTTAGCTTGATATGTTTCATTTGTAGGTTGTTTTTCTTTGGGGTCCTCAACCTGTAACATCTCTTGTGAATCATTTAGATCTGAACAAATATCGAACATGAATATTTCGGAATGATCATCTTTCTTTTCTGTTTGATTACGTCTTTTGGGTCTTCTTATAATGTTGTTATTGATATTATCTGGAACAAAGCCATAATCATTCATATTTAGTTCAAGTCCTTTCAAAAGCAAGCAAGTAACATCTCAAAGTTAGTCGAAATTATCAAAACAAGCAATAAAATAGCTAGCAAATATATTGCAGACTCTCACAAAGTAAAAAGTATTTCAGAGGCTCTTACCATATGTTTAATTTGCAAAGATTTTTTCACATTACATATAATCATGGTTATAGCGTAACTTATGTGAAAAGGATAGGGATAAATGGAGGAGATTGCTGAAAGCTGCGTGCTGGTATTTCGAAACCAGACAAACAAGCACCTTCCTTTATTTGGTTTATTCCTTTGGCGGGATTCAACTATTCCCCTTCCTTGATGTCATACTGGTCTTTTATGTAATCTCACAGTGACAAAATTAAATTCATTTAAAACATTTCACAGCAAATGGTGATGACAAGTATTTCTGATATAATGTTACCATTTGAAGGTGTATTCTCCTGTTTGATAGTAACCCCATTAACGATAGGAGAAACGGCTGCAACTGGTGAAGAACTGTTTACTTCTGAGAAACAAATCATTCTTTCAGATGGTAGAAGATTAGAGAGCGGTTGCACTCTTTGATGTTGCAAGGTCACAATTGGCCTTCTGATCTGACAATGTTGTAGTTGGGTCGTTGGCTGGTCTATTGAGAGAAAATAATCAGATCTTGAATAATTAGAGAACATAAAAGAGTTTTAGGTATGATTTTTGAAATTATCTTAATAGTAAAATGAAAATTAAGTACGGCTTTTAAAAGATCGATTCAACCTTGCTTAATTCCAAAAACCTCTTGAAACGCAGTAAAATAAAGGTATTTAATTTCCATAAGCAAATATTGGATATTTCAACTTATGCGTAAGATGGTTATGTCGAAGGCATTGTGCTAGTCCGACTGAATTCGACTTATATAAAGCTGTAAAATGAAAGAGCTATCCAGAATACCAAGAAAGCTACTATGCTAGCTCAGCATCCTGAATTCTTTTGAAGATAATCTTTGAGAGGTCTGTTGAATGCAGATTATTTCCCAATGACCATTGATGATACCAAAAGATGTCACTACAGTTGCACAGAAGAAAAAGAGCTTGACAATTTAGATCTGAAATTTCTTTAATGACCAAAAACCTTGATGGCAATAAAGACTTTATTACCGCATCTTGCATTTGTTAGGCTGCTGGCATTTGACAAATTCATAGAAGACTTTGGGCTTTGGCACTGCAAAGTGTGGTGCATATATTTTTGCATGCAACTATTTTGCTGACTTTCAGGTGAATAGCCATCTTTGACTTGCAGCTCATACTGGTGATCATTTTCTTTAACAACATCCGTCTGGGTTTCTTTTACAAGCATTTCCAATCTGTAGTATTGTGTGCTTTCATCTCTTGTTGGTATGGTGCCAGTTTGAACTGATGCTTCCTTTGTATCTGCAGGCTTTCTTGCAACATATGATAATATTTCTTGCAACAGACTTTCATTTCTTAAATTGTGCTTCTCATCTTCATTTTCTTTATTTTCTTTGATTGACACCAGCTGCGCTAAGATATTTTCACTTTGATTTTGAAGAGTCTGGAGTTGTTGCGTAAGCTAGAATGAATATACAAGGAACTTTCCAACTTTGTTTATAAATAAACAAAGAAACTTCAATTTAAAAATTGCCTTGCATTAAAAGCCATTGGCAAAAACTAAGAAAATTTGAAAAAAGATTTATCACCCATAAAACAAAATTTAAACTTTAGGGTATCTGCCGGAAAAGAATAAGCAATACTGAGAAAATATCGTAAAAAATTATTTTCATGAAGCACCTGTTGGAATTCTTCTTTTGATTTTACTTTTGCATCAATTGACGACTTCTGAAGTACTTCAAAATTTCCTTTCACCTCTTCAGCAACTAAAGAAGTATTTATTGATTTAATTCAAATGTCATAGAGAAGATTCATGTGTTCTTTGCTTGAAGTTCTAAAACTTTCTATCTATTCTCCCAACCATTTTCATACTTTAAATGTAGAAATCTTGATAGAGTCATTCATCATTCAAGAGTTAAAAAGTTGAAGAATGAATACCACTCAAGATTTAAACTATTACCAAAGATACAAACATGCCTTTTTCAAGGTCTTTTGTGATTTGCACTGCAGTTGTATGCCATTTTTCAGAAGATTTTGAGATTTCTGATCCAAGCTCTGTTTTTATATCCCCAATGCTTGCCTGTACCTATGGAAACAATAAGTCAGAAAAAACATTTTCAAACAATCTTGAATTTCATTTAAAGGTTTTTCTAAATATATACCTAAACGACGATTGACAACAATGGTACAGATGGCAAAACAAAATTGTGATGATATTGAAATGTTAAGCTTTTATGGCTATTGCAATCTAATACTTCATAATGCCTTAAACTTTTTGTCAGTAGCAGGATAGAGAATAAAGTAATAACATTGATTGTATTACAAAATCTATCTAAACTAAGTTGTTATTATCAATATGATATCTAAATTTAAAGAATCAATTAGCAACTTCAATATTCATTCAGCAGACCTCCTCTGAATACTCATTCAGCATTTTGACAATGTGATCCAGCTTTGCCCTGAAAGAAAGTTGTATGATTAATAATTACAATATATTTACTAAAAAGAAAATATTAGTTTAATCTCTTACTAATGGTTGATATTAGCAATAAAACTCTAAAATGAAATAAAAAACAGCTTCTTCACCTTGCTTCATGTTCATATGATTTCTTCCTTTGAATTTCTACATATTGCTGAATTGTCTTTACATGGCCTTTTTCTTCATTGCATTTACTGTCATCTTTGCTTGAAAATATTGGGGGCTTATTCAAATAACGTAAGTGATACTTGCTTCCATCATCATTCTGCATAAGAGAAGAATTCAGTTTCTTTTTTCACTTATTGTGTTCATGTGCTAACAATTTTGTGAGTATTGTTTCTTTATACTTAATTTTTTTATTCTGATTTCCAATGCACCAGAAGCCACATATCTCCATCCTACCTTTTCATCATATCAAGAAGATACACTTAATACATAAAGATTCAACATAAGATATTTAGTGATTAAATAATTTACGTAATGAACTAGATATTTAAGCTATTAAGGAGATTTTGGTAGACCTCCTTTGAAAAAATTTGGGATTAGAGCAACTAACTTAAATAGCACATAAATAGAAGGATTCTACCTGAATTAGAAAGCGAGTTTGATAACAAAAACCTGTAGAAAAATTTACCACACCATAATCTGAATGAAATTTCTTTACCTTTCTCCCCTAAAGGATATCTTTAAGAAAAAAAGGCAACAGAGAACAAACTGAATTCAAGAGTAAGACACATGTGGGCAGGGAAACCTTGCCTATTAATACCTCTTGCAACTGCTGTGATTGGTTTTGCGATTGTGACCAGTAGTCAGAGCCACTGGAAGCCTTCCATGGTCTATATTGAAGATCACCACTGCTTCTATACTGTGAGGCTGATGTTTGGGAATTTCCCCATACTTGGCTGTTCTGTTGACTCTCCCATATCCTATTTGTAAAGTAATTATAAATAAGTAATAATTATTATAGTTTTAATTGCAACAAAATTATTATTTTCGTGGCTATGAAGCAGAAATAGTTTATGCAGATTATGATTATCATTGGTAGGAAACAGGTTTTTGCGAAGATCATTAACTGAGGAAAATATCATCTCTAAGCTATTAAATGTAAGTTTTTTGTTGAATTTACAAGCAATCAAGAGATACCTCTATATGCCTAAGTTATAATGAGCGATTCATTGACTTATCACTTGATACAAATTATCCATCACAGGACAAAATTCATTAAATCTAATTTATTTTGAAAATTTTATCCCATTAGATAATGGACTTTCGTTGTCGTATTGCTTTGTTTTTGAATTATTTATACTTACCCTGGTTCTGTAATGAACTCTCTTGGTTCAACAACATTTTGTGAGAACATTTCTTCTGCCTTGTCTTGAAATATGAGTTAAATCATCTTTACTTAAATTAAGTAAACTTTATAATTTTTTTTCAACATTCAACATGCTCACGTCATTTTCTTTTAATTTCGCGCCAAAGACAGGGAGGCTAAATCCTACGCAGGGTACTACACCGCAGCAAAGTGAAATTAACATGAGAATCGCGCGGATTTATCGCCATGGTGCGCGACTCTCTATTATGTCAACAACAATACAGCCATTTTGGAAGTAACCTAGAGATCGTTAATAGATGTTGAGCAACGAGTGCTGCTAAAGGAAAGGCAAACAGTGTTCATATTTGAAATACAAGGTGCGTATGCAGTACACTTATCTATCACTAGGCAATCCATTCAATTGACAAAGAAATTCCGACAGACGGATTCCGATAGGCAATCGACACTTTCAGCAATATTAGGTTATTGTATCATGTTTACACGTGCTCTGTGTCGTGAAAGATTTTTTATTCTCTTTGGATCATTTTGGTGCTTATTTTAAACGTAGTTTTCTCATCAAAATAACCGTTCTCAAAGTTGTAGTTTTGGATATTATTAATAGCTTTTGATATATTATGTGCCTCTGCAACAGACAAAGTTTTTCCTTTATAAGAAATTCTTTGCAATTATGAGTTTTACAAATGAAACTTTATGAATTTGATTATGTTTTTGTTATCTTAAGGTTTATGAGCATTGTAAATGATCAGATCTTAACAAAGGCATTCAATAAACATGTGTTCTAAGCCTAACTTTTAAGTGTGACTGTAATCATTTGATATTTCATTCATTTCATTTCATTCATTATCAATCAATCCTAAATACAATTTATACACAAAACTCTACAACTAAGATACTAAGATACATCACAACAGTAAGTTTCTAAGTTTTTGATGACAGTGTTTCTGGGTCCAATGTTGCACTGAGTTGCGATGAATTCACTCTTTATGCCAAAAGTGACTCCAGAGTTGTTCTGTACAACAGGTAAAAAATTCTGAGGAAGGATCTGAACTTTTAGTTGCATCTCTAACAAGAAAAATATGATTGTTAGGTAATTGCCTTATAATTTTGTAATTTCAAGTAATAGCAAGATTATAAAGTTGGTCTTTGAGGGTAAGACATTCCTGCGCAACAACTTTCTTCCTTCATCACACCATTGCATTGTTAAGAATCTGCTGCAGAGTCTGTGCATAATTCTTGTTCTTCTGATCATGTTCCCCATGAATATTCCACCATTTAAACTTCTAACTTCTGAATACAAGAAATAAACAACAATAAACAAATGAACAAGCAAGCAAGGTCCCTTTGGTACAAATGCTGTGCATGATTTTTGTGAAACATTCGTTATCAAAAATTGAATTTTCTTGTTCTGGTGTTCCCCATGCAGAAAACAACTTTACGTTCTTTGAAAATGGTACCTGCCTAGAATTTTCAGTTTTAAGTAATTCTTCACTTCTTAACCATCCACGATTAAAAGAATAATTTAAATCATTAAACAGTAATGACAACTTAATAAAAGTTTTAAGAAAACATTCTTATAAGGACTTTTGATAAAAAATACATCATTTGCAAATCTTGAAGAATTTAAATTTTGACCACATCCCTATAAATTCAGTAAAGTTTATCTTTAACTTATATTTAATTCAGTGGCAGTAATCATTTGGTTTGTTGATAAAATACTGTTATAGGCATCTTGCAAATGAATAATTAACTTTCTATTATTGGTCAGAATCAAGATGATTACCACACATAAATTAACTTGTTCTTTGTAGAAAAAGATGCATGGATACAATCAGGAGAAAATCTCTGGAACTTGGGTATGCAACATTTTCTTTCAGACAAAGTATTTTAGTATGCAGTTGTAGACTGGCCAGCACAGATTAAACTCCTTAACACTTGTAACATATTTATTTCTTAGAAGAGTGTTTATGGCACAGTTTGTGGTGACTAGTACCCTACATAACTCAAAGAAGTTGAAAGATTTTTTTTAGATAAAAAGCCTCAAATTTGTGTTTGCTTAAGGTAGAGTAAAATTGACATGAATTCTTTTGCCTTTTGTATAACCTTAGAATCTGTCAAAAATGAATGACTTTTCTTTCCTGCAAAATTGATTCTGAAATTTTTTTAATCACAAAAATTTGTAATATTGGGAATCAGTAAAGCAAAAAAGCGTGTCTTTGAATGTCAAAATTGTGTACTTTGAATTATGGGGTGCCATTAATTAGCTGATAGCAACTGGAAAAGGTGCAACAAGCTATTCTTTCTGGTTTTAGTTTCCAACTGGCTTTCACGGTCACTTCAGAAGCAAGTCAAGACAAGAATTTACAGTTCCATACAGACAGAGGGCCAAGCCACCTCCTCCATCAAAGTTTTTAGATAGAGCATCAGAGCGTTCCAATCACCATTTGTTCTCAAGACATGATAATAGAAACGTTCATGCAAGCACAATGGGAGACTTAGAGATGCATTTCACTCATGTAGGTGTTTTTGTTTTTCTAAATTCGCTTTTCACTACAAAAAGCCTTCAAGGTTTTACCTTATAATGATAACAATACTGAACAGTTCCAGAATAATCAGACCTAGCCGTTTGAGGCAGGCGATTGCCCGTGCGCGCCTCCACGCTCGCCTTGGGTTAGCAAGGCGAGCTATTCATCGCTTGCCTCAATTTCAGTTCGCACGTTAACCACCCACCTTGAATAATGCATTTCAGGGCAGTTGCATGTTCTTCAATTATTGAAGCAGTTAAAACTGGCAAATATGTTATTATATCTTTTTACCCTCAATAAAAGGGTATAAATGATTTTTGCTCTAAGTTTCTCTCATGACCATCTCGTTCAATATTTTCTTCTTCGGTCCACACCATCTGCATAGTGTGATATATTGAATTCATGTCATTTTTTCATAGTTTGTTTTTTAGTTTGTTGTATTTAGTTTCCACAGCAATTAAGCAGCTTCTTTTACATAAGTAATGTACTCTTTTTCTTGTAGCACTTTTGTTTTGTTAAACTTTACATTTATTTACAGTGTTTTTGTGAGTGTTGCTAGCTGTTTCTTTGAAATGTTTGTCCATATTTAGCATCCATATAGAATTTTAGGGGGAAGTAAGCATACTAAGCTCACTTGTCAATTGTTGAGGCAAAATGTATCATTAACGTTTTGCAAATAAAATAATAATATTTGGTACCTATGATAGAAAACTTACTATTTGTGTTCTTGAATCTGTCTTTGTTTGTGAGACGAATATAACTATAAAAGGTTTAATTTTTTTGCAAGTAAGCTCATCCTGTTAGAGAGATCATGATGTTTGTCTATGATATTGAAAGTACGAATACATTCCAAGCAAGTCCAAGTAAACAAATTCATTTCAAGATCTATTTACAAGATTTTCTTTTGTGTATATTTTTACTGATATCATATCGGTCCAGACACAGTTCTCAAGTATTACATTATGATCCAGGGACTTGGCAAACGAAAACCTTCTTCTGGCGCTGCCCAGCATTACAAGGATACATCTGGTCTATTGCACTGGTCCACGGAGCCGAAATTTAGTCCACTTTCTTCATACAGAGCTGACTATTTAAGTCATTCAATGCCACAACAAAGAATGATAAACAAAACAGAGCCAGTGCATAGTCGAAGTCATCTGACGTTGAGGAGAAGACAACTGCGTCCACAAACAGGATATCCTACCGAAAGAACTGCACCTTTGCTTGCTTGGAACGTCCCAGATATTGATACACATTCGAAACCATGCGTTGGTGTAGAAAGAAATTACGGTAATAGAAGACTTTTAAGAGAACCTAGTGCAGCAGAACACAAGAGTGTAAAGAGTATGAATGCCAATGCTGATATGGCCCACGTAATTGAAACTGTTACTCGTTTAGATTTGTAGACAGTTTTTATGTCTTGCACATTAAATTCTTCGGTTTTACTCAATTGAGATATTAGATCTTAGAATTTTAATCTATAATTTTAATTCTTTTGTTTTATAGACAGACACATTATTTACTGTCTATTACTGTACAGAAATTCAACCAATTTGAAAATTTAAGATGAAACTAACCTGTCATTTCTTAATTCAAGCAAAGTAGGGCAAGTTTTATTACAGCGCAGAAAGTCACAAAGCATTTCATACGAATGTGACCAATAGATTGATGGACCTATTTGGTTTTTTTGATGATTTCATTATGCAGTAGATATTAAAAAAGAAAAAGTTTACAAGGGGTTTTACGCAAAAAAGAGCTTTTTATGCCACAAGGACCAACCCAAAACTTCGCTTTATGGGTTATCTGTCACTAGAAGACTGGTTACGCCGCGAATGGGGTCGAACATTTGCTCGAGTCTGAAATATCGCTGCCAAATTAAGACTTAGCTTTCAGCCGAAGACACGTTTGTTTATTTATTGTCAAAGTATAACTACTTCAAATGTATGTCTTTTAAATCGTTATGCTGGATCGTTTGCCATTGTAACTGTTTCCCGATGAATGCATAGAATTTGAATTATCAAAAGAGATATGATGTTTCCACTGTCATCTGTTGTCATGTTTCCACTATCCTTTGTTCATTGCGAACCGATCGAGAGACGAGAGATCACAAATTGATGTACCTGTCTTGTCCACTGTCCACACAAGATATTAAGTACGCATTTTACTTGTGAAAAAATTTAATAGGTTTGCAAAAGTAAAAATCAGTTTATGAAATGGATATAATGTTCTGGAGCAAATCTAATATGGTGCAAATCTAATAACAGCTTAATTCTTCGAGAAAGGCATTTCGACACGCGTTTCTCTTAACAAATCTGGCCAACCTTCCTTCTCTAAATATTTAGCATTATAACCAGGGCTCCGGATGACTCTGATTACCCAAATCAGGTTGCTCAATCTAATACAGCAAATAAACAGTTTTCAATAAAGGTTACAGGATTTGCTCACAAATTTGATAGTGTTAGCTGCCATAGGATTAGTCTCTCTTCTTTTCTGATGTTCATACAGATAATTGAAGATGTAGATGCAAATTAAGACTCGCCAAATAGAGTAGCAAGTCATATTTCTAGCTGTCTTGAAAGATGATTTATTGGCTATCTAGCAATTTACTACGATGATTTGACATTTTTTCTGTATACAATAATATGATATGCTATCGTTGGCCTCGTAAGCAAATTAATACATACAACCGTTTTCAAAGCACCCCGTCCTATTTAAGTCCCATTACGAAAGAAGCTCTCACAGGTGATTTTTCAAGCATTATTTCTGAATACCTCGGGAGATTCTTAAATGGTTAAAGAAGGCGCAATGTCGCAAAATAGAATCCGTTCTGCTCTCGTTGCGTGGAACATAAAATCTTTGTGGGAATATTTTACTGGCATATGTGCTGTTTGTGCAACGTTTCGGCCGTATCATTCAAAGCTCTTAGAACATTTTAGCAAGCACTGAAACAGCATGTAGTAGCATTGCTTCAACATGTTGGTCAGATAAACTTTATCAATGACCAAATTAGACATGGTGCCAATTCAAATAATTTCAAAATATTCTTAAAATTTAGATGCTTTTAATTAAAATGTCCTTTTCCTTACAGTTGAAATTGTTTGCAGTTGAAATTGTTTGCAAATGTTTATTGAATATATTGAAGTGACATTATATGCAAATGAGCGAGTATTCTTTTTGGTTGACGTCGTTGTATACTTATGTAAGCATCAATCATTTACTTGCAATTACCTGTGTTGAGAAACTCTACGTAGTGATGATCTGCGCTGATTCCATTTTGGAAACTGATATCCAAAATCCAAACTATTGTTGAAAAGTGACGCACTTAACTATGGGCCACTACGTCTTTCTTTCTCTCTCTCTCTCTTCCTCTCGCTCTTTCTTGCCCCTCGTTTGTCTATAGTGTCCCGTCTCTCTTGTCTTGCCTCTTGTCTTGTAATTCCTCTCTCTCACTCACTCACTCACTCTCTCTCTCTCTCTCTCTCTCTCTCTCTCTCTCTCTCTCTCTCTCTCTCTCTCTCTCTCTCTCTCTCTCTCTCTCTCTCTCTCTCTCTTTATCTCTCTCTCTTTATCTCTCTCTCTCTGGATATTGGTAGTTGTGTTTTAAACCTAGCGTCAATTAAACAACTGGAATCTCGCCACTGATCTTATCTGAAGATGCTATGCCACCCAAGGAAGTTTTTCTGTCTCCACGTTATCGCTTCTGTCTATCCGTAAGGTGATGCCGCTTTCTGGCAGTAGAACCTCTTAAAGGAAATGCTTCCCTTGCCTGAGGTTAGCAATCGATATTTCCTCAACCAAAAGCAACTTGATTCCAATATGTAGCTTCAAGTTAGAGGTTTTAGCAAAACATCCAAAGATTAGGCCTTGAGAAGGTCCGCTTTAATCCTTCCCAACTTGTGTGGCAGGGAGAATTAAGACTCAACCTTAGCAGCCGGCTCACACTGTGCTAACTATTCCCATAATGCATAGCAGCTTAAAGCCCATGAAGGCAAGATGAAGTGTTAAATAGCTTGATATCGCTAGGTTTTAAATTCCGTATAATCCAAGATCTAATTCGGTTATTGCGTTTCATTTCCCCTCACACTAGCTCTCTCAATAGTGGGACATAGGGGAAATCTTTTTACTAACGATATTAGATGTGCAAATTGCTGCGTTTTGCTTTGGCTCAAACAAAGATCTTAGAATACCTTCAGCTGGTGAGTTTTTTAAACTTTTAGGGAGTTTCTTGTATCTAACCAAAACGGAATACCCAGGCGTCTTTGAAACAAGCTTATTCGTTTTACGTTGCATTATAGTGGCATTATTTCCTGGCAAAGTTGAGATGGTGAACCAAGTTTAAATCTAAGTCAATATGTTGAAATTAAGCAGGTACTAAAAGGTGTCCAGGGATTGTTGTGAGAATAATGCAGCAAATTTTACGCGACACACATTTACAGTCCGTGGACCCTTCAGTTTAGTATGTACTGGTTAACTTTTCATAACGTTGGGATGAGGCTTAAAAAAATTTAATTGATATCATTCATTTGAAATCACCGAAAGATACTAACCATTTTTTACAAAATTACGATACAATGTTATGCTTTTATGGAATAGAAGAAGATAGTAAGAATTTCTAACTTATTTTACAGCTTGCTGGCCAAATTATCTTTTAGCACATAAACTGGTTGGGAAAATTATATAAATGTAGATCATTGTTATGGGTAGTTTGTCGCAAATTATTGCTGTCGGATCGAAATAGTGCTAAACTAGCTTTAGATTCACAACAGGATTGAAAAATAATTAGATATGTATTGAAGTATCCTCTCCAGACCAGAACTTGTCATCAAAGTTTAAAGCTTGGGGTCTTGTCCGAAGGGCCATGTTTATCTAGGCCTTAGACAGGTCGCATTTCCGAAATCATTTCTCAGCAGTTATCGTTTATTTGCACAGATTCGCACTCTACTTACATCCTCTTGCCTTAACAAACTTATTTTCTATCGAAAGGCAATCATGTTTTTTGTCTAGGAAACATCTGTAAATAATGTTCGGTACGATTTTCTTCATAGTATCAAATTAAATATCAGTCCAGGTAAAGAAAAGCCTCGTCGTAAAAATAATTCTTCACGGCTGTTTTATGCCATTTCATTCAGTTTTTGTTAAACACCCCATTTTATAACAGCAAATGTCTGCAACTAGACCATTAAATAACTAAACATGGTGCAATTTGCGCATAAGAAGGCAAAAACACATTACATTGTGTGCCAGAAATGCAGTGGAATGCTACCCCAAAGATCACTCCGAAGTAAAAGTGATTCCTCTCTGCACCGCTCAGAGAGCAATCCGGTATAGTGTAGCCTAGCCAATTTTAATGAGTGTAACTGTCACCTAAAACACAATAGCGTGTGCTACTATTACCTAAACTTTATTCATGGGTTCTCAAGGTATGCTTAAGCATATAAAAGCTGGTAGAAAGCTAAAATGTGCAAAAAGATATTTATTAAAGGAAAGCAAATTTCATGGAATTGGTGAAGTTACCGGCCATTTGAGCTTTATTTAAATTATTTTCGTGAAGACATTTGATAAAAGAAAATAAACATTTTCATTAGAATTCTGCGATAACTTGTAGGAGACTATTGCGCCAATCTGTACTTTTCTCGTCCTTCTCCAACACCCCTCCACCTTACTCTAGAGTAACTTTTTTCCAATGCTATTACCCCTTTATATCCTACAGTCCCATTCTCCTTATTTTCTTCAATTTTCTTTTCCCTGAAGCAGCTATCCCCAACCCTTTTTGTCACCACTGCATTCATACCCTTACAAATTTCTTTTCTAGCTCAACTTTTCTTTAATTCCAATCGCCTTAATACTCCAATCTCATTTTCACTCACTATCCTCATGGTTCCCTCGGCAACTCGTATTCTATGTATGCTTCTCTTTATCTATTTCCTATCCGGTTCCCTATTCTAACCCTTTTGAAGCGACCCGGTATTCATGTACCTAATTTGAAATGTAAATTCTAGCTTGAGCACGTAGAATGTCATAAGATATTGATTGCTAATCAATAAGATACTGAAAATAGCTGTAATTTCTATCCTCGTCACACCTTTTAAATGTGGTATGGTAAGCTCCTTCAAGTATGCCTCGTTGCACCGCATCACAACCATAGATGACAGCAAAGTCGTAATTCTAGATTTATGCACAATATACTGCTCTTTGTAATATAAGCAGCCTTTCTTAGGGTTTCCATAGTTTAAACTACTGTCAATTTGCAAAAGCAGTTCTCTCTATGCATTACAAAAGATATATGCACTTTGAAAACATAAAGGGTTTTCTTTTATCCTTTCTCTCCCATTTCTCCCGACTCTTTCCCATTTCTTCAACTTATATAATCGTCTATCAAATCTTGTTAATCTATTCCATTAGAGAAAATATAAAATGATTAGAATACCTCATTCCTTCTTGAAAACCTGCCAGTTATTGCAAAACTATGGAACCCTCATCCCACCTAACACGCATGACGTCATTTGTAAACAGTTTTTATCGTTTTAAGCATATCTTTGTGATATCAGGTGAGACAAACCCCCCCCCCCCCCTCCTAAATTTAGCAAGGCACAAACCTGAAAAACCAAATAAAGGATGCTCCATTGTAGTAAGAAAAAAGGGGTCAGCTACAGAACTGGGCATACTCTGTTTTCCCTGTTTGATAGGAAGAAGTTGTGTTAAAAATAAGCAAATTATATACGTCTGTACTTGATGATGACCTCGTTTAGGCCTGTTGTACGTTAGAATGCTACGGGCACTTTTCATGATGTGATACCTTTTCACCTGGGATATCGCGAGCAGAATATCAACAGCAGTGTGTCATAAAAACTCAATACGTCTATTCTCTGAACAGGCTCTTGTCTTCAGTAAGATCATACAAACTAAGTAGTTAATTCTTCTGAAGTTAGAGAGATTCCCGACCGACCACAAACACAGTCAGAGTCTATGACGGGCTGAAGAAATACAGTTCTTAAGAAAACGCTCACATCGCTGCAACATCTGGTTCTCGTCACTAACTAAGCAGTTTAGTTGCTTCAACGAATAACTCTTAAACTGTATCTCATCAAGGTGATTACTTCTGTTATACTACTAAATGAAATGGGAGCTCCAACTATTATGGTGTTAAGCTGCAAATGCTGTGTTCCTTTACGTAAGTAGGGATCATTCGCAAATAATGACTATGGGAAGCAGCTTTCTCTTGTGCAATATTTTAAATCAAAATCTCTTAACAACAAGCCCGTCTCTTCTTATCCCCTTTGACAATAGAAACAATAATACTACAGCAGATTATTCCGTGATATAGTTCGATGTTATTGTTCCAAATTTCGCGCGAATTTGGAACGAGGGCGATTGTTGTTGCGATTCACGGTTTCTGGCGCCAAATTCATACCAGGCCTAAGGATGCAACTCTATACCTTTAATGTTTACATGTGAAACAGGTCAAACAGAGTCGAAAGGTCATGATGTGTCTACTTAGGTTTATAGAATGGAATTGTATAAAATATAAAATCGGCTGAAGGGGAAGGACCACGAATTGAAAGTTACAGTAAAAGATGCAATGGCGGTTGACAAATTTCGGTAACCAAGTTTCAAAATTTTAGAAGTTGATAGCAGTTGCGTGAAATCAGTTCCTGTTGGTGATTTGAATAAGAAATATGATTAAATTCAAAAACTTATATATTCCAATTACATAAAAGATAAAAGAAAATGCAATGGAACCTCAACATGAAAGAGGCAGACCAGACGGGAAACTTTGTTGCGCGCCCCCAAGATATTGCCCGTGCACTCAACT